>NW_025963890.1:44429480-45629480 GCF_023055435.1 Haliotis rufescens
AGTTTAACATGAATATCCCACTCAGACACAGTATACTGACTCCGAGCCGACAAGTCCTTGTTTTAGCCCCTTAATGCCGAGCGCCAGACAGGGTAACAACAAGTACCATCTTTTAACGTCTTTTGGTATGCCGCGGCCGGGGATCGAACCCCGGACCTTCCGCTCTCTGGGCGGACGCTCTACCACTAGACCACGGAGGCGGTAAAGCTACATGGAGAAGGGGCGAAATTTTGACTAGGCAGACAGGCCATCTACCTTACGTTTCAACATGTCCTTTGTAATTTTAACTGACCAAGGCCAAGCAGTTCAATCATCTCAACAGACCCATGAAGATTCCGGGATAGAATAGGTCTTCAGCAACCCATGCTTGCCGTAAAAGGTCACTATGCTTGTCATAAAAGGCAACTAACGGGATCGGGTGGTCAGGCTCGCTGACTTGGTTGATGCATGTCATTGATCCCAATTGCATGGATCGATGCTCATGATATTAATCACTGGATTGTCTGGTCCAGACTCGATTATTTACAGACTGCCGTCATATAGCTGGAATATTGCTGAGCGCAGCGTTAAACAACAAACAAACAAAAAACCAATCATCTCAACTCTGATCATTATGATTCTGTTTCTTACTGATTATTGTTACAGTGAAAATAAGATTTGTGACACATAGAAGAAGTTTTTACTAAATGGACTAAAACTGTTTTGGCAATTGTGATGAAAGCCATGATGGGTTTTACAGCAAATAAAATGGATGAAAGATAAAGTAACACAATTAAAATCAGATCTTTTTCTCTGATGCTTATACCCGAGAAAGGTATTTTCTCTCATGCTGTAGCATTTATTTTTTTTCGGGGGGGGGGGGGGGGGGGGTATGCATTTTGCCATGTTCTTTAGGACAGGTTATGTAAATAAGGGCTTAATATTCCTTCACCTATCAAATGTATTATGTATAATTCATCACCAGCATATGCCAACATACATGATTTAACAGCATGAAAATATGAGGCTTATATGACCCTTAATATTAAAAAATAACAAGGTACCATGCCAAGGATTATGGTAAAAATAAATTCTTTTTTCATTTCCAATCAACAACTATGGTACTAGTGTATTGTTAACAAGTACAACTGATGTAAACAATGATCAGGGAGACAATTAGATCAGACTAAATCATGTAAATCAAACAGACCTTTATACACCTTATCTGAACTCAAAGATAACTCACAATGACGAACGTCAATATTATGCTTAAGTCCTGTACTGAGCAGGTTATCTCCAAGTTGTTTTGTTATGTGACATGCAAGAGTATTCCTTGACCTGTCATATAAGCAGGCTATTCAAAAATGTAAAAACATAACATGCTTCGATGGTTATGAAAAGGCATGTGATCAACTATCTTATTGCAACACCGTTCATGTGACAGCCTACCCTGCCTTATCGTCTCAAACTGTTAAGTTGGATGATTATTTCAAAATTGATGTATAATTCATAAATGACATCATGCAACAAATAATTTATGATAACCAAAATACAATAACTTTCCAAAACAAATGCATCCTTTAAGCTGAAAATACGGACTTACAGTGCTTATCCGTAAACAGTATATCGTTTGTCCCTCCCACTTTTAGGTCTAAATTACACTGATAATGACGGGTTCCACATCGGCAGTTTACCGGCTACCGGCTTCTGCGCAGATCAAGCGAAGACGGAACTAACGTCTCTCAGATAACTAACTAAAATTATCAATACATTTATCCTGATTTAGATCTAAGATTCAATAGGTAATTATGACATAGGACACATCAGGTGACATGACATATTGTGGCAAGCGAAACCTGCCCACCTCATTTTCCTTGTGATTTCTTATGCCTCGTACAAGATCTTGCAAATTCTTGTCCAGGACCCGTTCTAGGGTCCCTTTCACTTTTTTGAGCGCCATCTTGAATTAGATTTGATGTGACAAAATCCTCATTTTGCTCAAGAATGTCACTGATTTATAAGTATCCATCCCTGATTAGGATGCATCGGCGATAAAGTCGACAGTCTCATCCAACATGGCTTCCGCTTTCAGAGATCACATGACCCCGTGACGCGTACACAAAGTATAGTGCCATCTATGTTCATTGCAGGGAGGACAACTCCAAGGAACCCAGCAAATCTGTATTAATACTTAAGATGCAAGTTATATATTGATGTTTAATATAAGTTGTGAATTCATATTCTGGAGCAGATAGTCACAATGCCGTTATCATGGTTATAAAATTACACAATTGTGTCGAACGGGCACCTGGCCTGGTGGCTATTTAGAACTGTGGTGTTTCTGATACTGATGTTGGTAGTACTGGTGGCTGTGATGACGTGTGTGTGTACGTGTGTGTGTGTGTGTGGGGGGGGGGGGGGGGGGGGGGGGGTTCTTAATTTAAGTCGCTGAGATTTTTTATATGTCACTTTCAAATTCAACTTATGGAAAGAATCTTAAAAAACTGTCACTGTCTCACGAAACAGTACACGTGATTGTAAAACAGATCAATGAAATTAGCAGTATGACCCCCCCCCCCCCCCCCTCCGGATTTTTTATAGAAAACATTTTTCCTTGTGAAAGTTAACTTGAATAAGAATGAATAATCTTATTAAGGAAATAAGACGTTAAAAGATGGTACTTGTTGTTAACCTGTCTGGCGCTCAGCATTAAGGGGCTAAAACAAGGGCAGGTCGGCTCGGAGTCAGTATACTGTGTCTGAGTGGGGTATTCATGTTAAACTGCGGCATGGTATCTCAGTGAGCTAGCACTATAAGTTGGCATCAGTCCGGACTAGTACAAGCAGCCACACACACACACACATACACACACACACACACTCACACTCACACGTGCATGCACGTCGCTATATAAGTGCAATAATCTTGAACGCGACGTTAAAGACGTTAAACCCCCTTTCACCTCACCTCACCGTCAAATTAGAGCAAAGATACAATTTATAGCACAAGCCCTCTGTCACATCTTCTCGTCGTCGAGTTTGGGCGTGCGTTGATTATCATGGTGGTCATACACAATACTGACAGACAATTGTGACATGAAGGGAGTTTGATGTGCTGATTTCAGGTCTTGAAGGTTGATCGAATACTGAACAACTGATACCATCCTCCAAACTGTGGACACATTACCTCTTTTTTGTTCTCATTCACAGCATAACTTGTAATAATGTTAATATATGATTCATGTCTTGTCTATCAATTCAAGTGCTGTTATGTTGTATTTTTGTTCCAAGGGGTAAATGTTGCTTAATGGGCATTTACAGTCAACAACTGTTTTGAACAGTCAAATCACAGCGGGACAAGAGGAGTCAATATGACCTTGTCCAGGGATACGACTCAGTGTCTTGCATGATATGGCATCTTGAAATGGAAGATTTGAAAGATTAATATAAATAAGCGTTACAGACATACTGTATATCATGCTCCTGTCTCGATGTCAAAGATTATGGCTTTGTTCACGAGATACTCTGTATTGATGGGGAAGACCATATTGCGGCGAGAGGTTTTATTGAGGATGAAATTTATTTGCAAGCAGTTGGAGGCTGAGTTTTTTTTATTTAAACAAACGTCTGAGCAGTGTTTGTTTTCTTCATATACAATTTAAAAATAAAATGGGACTGGATGTCGGAATTGTTTTCGGACGTTCCACAACTACGAGTGAATCTTCATAATGTTGGAATATTGCTGAGAGCGGCGTTAAACAAGAAACGAGAGAGAAATTACGGATCACTGTTGTATTTAAAATGTCGACAACATGACGTGTTTCAGATTTGCGGGTGAAACTAACAGTAGGAACATTGTTGTGAAATATGCTCGTGAAAGATAACGTATACCTTTGCGAGGGAACCGGGCGTCCGCTATTCTGAGGCGCCGAAATTTGTTGTTTGTTATTGGTTGACCTCGACAGTCAGCTATACTGCAGCTATACTATATATCAGTCTAGACCGGACAATCCAATGACTGTCATCAATTGCACGCATGGTCATCGATCTACGCAATTGGGATCGATGACATGGATCAATCAAATCAGCGAGCCTGACCACCCGATTCCGTTAGTCGCCTTCTTACGACAAGCATAGTCACCTTCTAACGACAAACCATGGGTTGCTGTAGACCAATTCCAACGCCACACTCTGCAATATTCGAGCTATATGGCGGCGGTCTGTAAATAATCGAGTCTGGACCAGACAATCCAGTGATTGGACATCATGAGCATCGATCCATGGAATTGGGATAGAATGACATGCATCAACCAAGTCAGCAAGCCTGACGACCCGATCCCGTTAGTCGCCTCATTCGACAAGCACAGTACGACATGCACGGTTGGTGTAGGCCCATTCAAACCCGGATCTTCACTGGTATGAGAGCAAAGTCCTAAGCAGTCGGTTTATATACGATGACAAGCAATCAATAGTCATTCATTCATTCATTCACGCACGGGGGGCCCAGTCGTCTAAGGCGCCGCGATTCGCTGTGCAGAGTTGCGTCCCTTGGGCACGCCAGGAAACCTATGATTGTGGGTTCGAATCCCGGTTCGCACCGATTATGTTTCTAGGTTTGTCAGCACCATACCCGTGCTCGTGGGTTTCACCGAAGTGGTAAACGTCTGACCTGCATCACTTCGGGCTTTCCTCCCACATTAAGATGACACCGCGCCGTGATATAACTGGAATAATGTTAAAAAGCGGCGTTAAACCAACTCACTCACTCACTCCATGTAGGAACAGAGAAACACAGCGGCGTTACAGAACTGGAAGCAGCTCCTCAACAACAGAAGACTGACACCCTCCCTGGCTAGGAGTCGTGACACTGTACACCCTCCGTGGCTAGGAGTCGTGGCACTGTAGATAAATACAGGTGTATGTTCCATCCTATTCGCCTCTGAGCTGATATTGTCCTCATTGATCATATTAACAACGATTGTGCACGAAACAAATTGTATCAGGACATTTTTACGATTCTGAGAGGACATATTCTTCAATATCAATAACAAATTGGAAAGATATTTATCGGACATTTTGAATGCCTGTCCCCCCCCCCCCCCCCCCCCCCCCCCCCCCCCCACCCCCGCCCCTCTCTCTCTCTCCACCTACAACCAAATTGTTTTTTACACACTAGTGCAATTCATCTGAGTAATTGCATCTGCTTCACATGCGAACCTTCTACATTTATGAGTGCTAAGGGATGTCAGAAGTAGTTCATGTTCCGTTTGACAATATCTTGGCTTCTTTTGGATCTGTTGTGTAAGGAATAGTATATAATGTACGTTGGATTCTTGGAATGCTGAAACGTTCCATGGTGACATATTAAACTAGTCGGCATCCTGTATATATGCGCGATGTATATAAAATACATACACTAATGAATAAACATGTGCTGTAATGCACGTATAGCCTCATGCATTATGTATGTATGGATACAGCGGCGAAAGTAAGCCTGCCAACCAAGAAACACAGCAATATTACAGTGGGAGACACAAACAATCCCCTTGCATGCAGCAATATTACAGTGGGTGACAAACAATCCCCTTGCATGCAGCAATATTACAGTGGGTGACAAACAATCCCCTTGCATGCAGCAATGTTACAGTGGGAGACACAAATAATCCACTTGCATGCAGCAATATTACAGTGGGAGACACAAACAATCCCCTTGCATGCAGCAATATTACAGTGGGTGACAAACAATCCCCTTGCATGCAGCAATGTTACAGTGGGAGACACAAATAATCCACTTGCATGCAGCAATATTACAGTGGGAGACACAAACAATTCCCTTGCACGCAGCAATATTACAATGGGAGACACAAACAATCCACTTGCATCCTGCAATATTGCAGTGGGAGACACAACAATCCCCTTGCATGCAGCAATATTACAGTGGGCGACACAACAATCCCCTTGCATGCAGCAATGTTGCAGTGGGAGCCACAAACAATCCCCTTGCATGCAGCAATATTTCAGTGGGAGACACAAACAATCCCATTGCATGCAGCAATATTTCAGTGGGAGACACAAAAAATCCCATTGCATGCAGCAATATTTCAGTGGGAGACACAACAATCCCCTTGCATGCAGCAATATTTCAGTGAGAGACACAACAATCCCCTTGCATGCAGCAATATTACAGTGGGAGACACAACAATCCCCTTGCATGCAGCAATATTGCAGTGGGAGACACAAACAATCCCCTTGCATGCAGCAATATTGCAGTGGGAGACACAACAATCCCCTTGCATGCAGCAATATTGCAGTGGGAGACACAAACAATCCCCTTGCATGCAGCAATATTACAGTGGGAGACACAAACAATCCCCTTGCATGCAGCAGTTGTTTAGTCAGAGACACAAATAATGGACCTCAGTCCCTGCGGGGAAAGGAATCCTCGTGGTAGAAGACCCAGGTTCCACTCCCCACGGGTCACAACTGTGAAATCCATTCTTCATGTCGATGTGATATTGATGCGTTACTTCTGAATGCTGATCACAGGCCGACTCACTGAACAGGACACAGCGAAAGGAACCACCCCACCCATTTATGGTCAACACTACACGCGTGCAATCTATATGAAATCTCCATTTGGACCAACATACTAATGGACAATGTGACCAATATGAATAAGGAAATATGTGAATTCTAGTGCTGGCAATGAATTGTCCCTCATTTCCAAAAGAATCCTTCACACTTCGTGCGTCCAGATGTCGCTATTTAACATTTATATAGTCGTGCGTGAGTTTTTCTGAGAATGAGACAGAAACCGTTTACGACAGATCCATCACCTATATCTGATACAGAGACGCTGGATGAATATGAGTATGTTAATTGATGACGTTCGTTGGTGACATCTGGTCATGTTAACCAAGTAGAACAGAGCCTTTTTTATATGGTGTATTGTTTAACGTCATTATAACGTTTTATTTAACCTTGTGGGCGCGGATATTTATTTTATATTAAAATAGTTTTAGTTTGGGGGTAGGGTAGCGTGAATGTGGGTGGGTCTGCCAACCATCTCTGTATCCGTCAGTGTCGTCCTTGGCTGCGCGGCCGTCGGCATATTACCAGCGTGGGGCATTTCACTGTAATATTGCTGCATGCAGATTCTGTGAGTCTTCCACTGTAATATTGCTGCATGCAAGTGGATTCTGTGTGTCTCACACTGTAATATTGCTGCATGCAAGTGGATTCTGTGTGTCTTCCACTGTAATATTGATGTATGCAAGTGGATTCTGTGAGTCTTCCACTGTAATATTGCTGCATGCAAGTGGATTCTGTGTGTCTCCCACTGTAATATTGCTGCATGCAGATTCTGTGAGTCTTCCACTGTAATATTGCTGCATGCAAGTGGATTCTGTGTGTCTCACACTGTAATATTGCTGCATGCAAGGGGATTCTGTGTGTCTTCCACTGTAATATTGCTGCATGCAAGTGGGTTCTGTGTGTCTTCCACTGTAGGAGTGATGTCTCCGACTGTAGGAGTGATGTATGCAAGGGGATTGTTTGTATGTCCAACTGTAGGAGTGATATGTCTCCGACTGTAGGAGTGATGTGTGCAAGGGGATTGTTTGTGTCTCCCACTGTAGGAGTGATGTATGCAAGTGGATTGTTTGTGTCTCCCACTGTAGGAGTGATGTATGCAAGGGGATTTTTGTGTCTCCCACTGTAGGAGTGATGTATGCAAGGGGATTGTTTGTGTCTCCCACTGTAGGAGTGATGTATGCAAGTGGATTGTTTGTGTCTCCCACTGTAGGAGTGATGTATGCAAGTGGATTGTTTGTGTCTCCCACTGTAGGAGTGATGTATGCAAGGGGATTTTTGTGTCTCCCACTGTAGGAGTGATGTATGCAAGGGGATTGTTTGTGTCTCCCACTGTAGGAGTGATGTATGCAAGGGGATTTTTGTGTCTCCGACTGTAGGAGTGATGTATGCAAGGGGATTGTTTGTGTCTCCGACTGTAGGAGTGATGTATGCAAGTGGATTGTTTGTGTCTCCGACTGTAGGAGTGATGTATGCAAGGGGATTTTTGTGTCTCCCACTGTAGGAGTGATGTATGCAAGTGGATTGTTTGTGTCTCCCACTGTAGGAGTGATGTATGCAAGGGGATTGTTTGTGTCTCCCACTGTAGGAGTGATGTATGCAAGTTGATTGTTTGTGTCTCCCACTGTAGGAGTGATGTATGCAAGTGGATTGTTTGTGTCTCCCACTGTAGGAGTGATGTATGCAAGGGGATTGTTTGTGTCTCCCACTGTAGGAGTGATGTATGCAAGTGGATTGTTTGTGTCTCCCACTGTAAGAGTGATGTATGCAAGGGGATTTTTGTGTCTCCCACTGTAGGAGTGATGTATGCAAGTGGATCGTTTATGTCTCCCACTGTAGGAGTGATGTATGCAAGGGGATTTTTGTGTCTCCCACTGTAGGAGTGATGTATGCAAGGGGATTTTTGTGTCTCCCACTGTAGGAGTGATGTATGCAAGGGGATTTTTGTGTCTCCCACTGTAATACCGATGAACGCAAAGGTATTCTTTGTGTCTCGTCCAGTGTAATGTAGCTAGATGTAAGTTGATTGTTTGTGTCTCCCATTGCAATATTTCTGCATGCAAGAAGATTCTGTTCTTTCCATTGGAAATAATTATGCATGCAGGGTTGTTTTTAAAGTTCTTACCCCATGAGATACCACGAGGCGGTTTCAACATGAATACCCTACCCAAACACAATGTACTGAGTCCGAGTCGAACAGTCCTTATTTTATCCACCTAAATGCCGAGCGCCAGGCAGGGTAACAAGTACCATCGTTTGGTATGACGCGGCCAGGGGATCGAACCACCGACCTTCCGCTCTCCGGACAGACGCTCTACCCACTAGACCAAAGAGGAGGTCAAAATATGTCAAAATAGACCGACGTGTTCGTTAAGCATATCACAGGCGTTGTGATCACATACAGTCAATCAGAAAATAGAAATTTAACTATCAGGACTGTGGCATGAAAACAGCATAGATAGCCGGTTTCACCAGCAGCTCATTAGCAGATGAAACTGACACATATTGTTCATCAGAGCGCCCCGGGGCAGATGCCCAGAGCCATTGGCCAATGTGGATCTATAAGCCCACTCTCAACTGTGTGATCAGACTCACGCCTTCCAGTTCCAGCAGTACTCAACGAGGGCGAACCTCACTAATGCGTGTTCTACAACTGTGGCACTGAAAGTGGAGCAGAACCACGTTATGCATAACGTACGGATTGTGTCTGGCGAAACCGCGTAGGGAGGCTGAAACCAGACAATGTAACCGTCCTGGAACCCCCGTGTGGAGATCGATAGTGCTAGCGTTATGGCATCAATGGTTTCTGGGGCTCATTACGTGAGCCTTCTGCTCATTTCATTACTGCTTCGCTCATCACCTTCTCCCCCATGATTTAAGTACATAATCACAAATCTGCTTTGTAGCAATGTACGTGTTCATACAAGGCATGCCGCGGCTGCAAAGCACTGTACATTTTCACACATGGCATCTCCAAGCTATAAGGCAATGGACATGTTCAAACATGGAATGTCCTATTGCTGTAAAGCAGTGTACTTGTTCAAACATGGAATCCCCCAGCTGTAAAGCAATGTACATGTTCAAGCATAACTATTACCTAGCTGTAAAGTGAATGAGTGAATTGGGTTTAACGCCTCTTTTAACAGTATTCTTATTATAGCTTAATGTGGGAGGAAAGCCGGAAATGATGCAGGTCTCAGACGTTTACCACGTTTACCACTTCGGTGAAACCCACGAGAACGGATATGGTGCTGACAAACCAAGTTGTAAAGCAATATACTAATTCAAACATGGCATCTCCCAGCTGTGAAACAATGTACTTGATCAAACATGGCATTTCCCAGCTGTAAAGCAATGTACTTGTTCAACCATGGCATCTACCAGTTGTCATGCAATGTACTTGTTCAAACATGGCATCTCCCAGTTGTAAAGCAATGTACATGTTCAACCATGGCATCTCTCTGTTGTAAAGTAATGTACTTATTCAACCATGGCATCTCTCTGTTGTAAAGCAATGTACTTATTCAAACATGGCATCTACCAGTCGTAAAGCAATGTACTTGTTTAAACATGGCATCTCCCAGTTGTAAAGCAATGTATTTATTCAAACATGGCATCTCACAGTTGTAAAGCAATGTACTTGATCAAACATGGCATATCCCAGTTGTAAAGCAATGTACTTGTTCAAACATGGCATCTCCCAGTTGTAAAGCAATGTATTTATTCAAACATGGCATCTCACAGTTGTAAAGCAATGTACTTGTTCAACCATGGCATCCCCCAGTTGTAAAGCAATGTATTTATTCAAACATGGCATCTCACAGTTGTAAAGCAATTATATTTATTCAAACATGGCATCTCACAGTTGTAAAGCAATATATTTATTCAAACATGGCATCTCACAGTTGTAAAGCAATGTATTTATTCAAACATGGCATCTCACAGTTGTAAAGCAATGTATTTATTCAAACATGGCATTTCCCAGTTGTAAAGCAATGTACTTGTTCAAACATGGCATCTCCCAGTTGTAAAGTTGGACATCTCGCCGCTGTTGTACTGTTCTTGTAGAATGTTACGATTCATTACTTTATGATTGAATTGTTTATATATATACACACACACACAACAGCTCGGACACTGGTGTGATGTATATCCTGTCATTATTCGCCAACATATACACGATTTTCTTATGTGAAATACATATGCGAAGATCAAGTGTGAAGTGGAATGTTTTTAGGCCAATCGATACAAAAATCCACTAGCCCAAACAATATCATGTTAATATTATACTGTAATCAATAACACCTGTGACCAATAAGAAATCCCAAAACACCAATCGATAATAAAACGCCAGCATTTCCGAGTTAGTCAAACATGTTGTTAGCAGCTCCGAGAATGTCCAAAACCGTGTTAGCAGCTCCGAGTGTGTTCAAAACCGTGTTAGCATCTCCCGAGTGTGTTCAAAAGCGTGTTAGCATCTCCGAGTGTGTTCAAAAGCGTGTTAACTGCTCCGAGTAGATCCAAAATCGTGTTAGTATCTCCGAGTGTGTTCAAAACCGTGTTAGCATCTCCGAGTGTGTCGAAAGCCGTGTTAGCATCTCTGAGTGTGTCCAAAACCGTGTAAGCAGCCCCGAGTGTGTTCAAAACCGTGTTAGCATCTCCGAGTGTCGAAAACCGTGTTAGCCGCTCCGAGTGTGTCGAAAACCGTGTTAGCAGCTCCGAGTGTGTCCAAAACCGTGTAAGCAGCCCCGAGTGTGTCGAAAACCGTGTTAGCAGCCCCGAGTGTGTCGAAAACCGTGTAAGCAGCCCCGAGTGTGTCGAAAACCGTGTAAGCAGCCCCGAGTGTCGAAAACCGTGTTAGCAGCTCCGAGTGTGTCGAAAACCGTGTTAGCAGCCCCGAGTGTGTCCAAAACCGTGTTAGCAGCTCCGAGTGTGTCCAAAACCGTGTTAACTGCCCCGAGTGTGTCGAAAACCGTGTTAACTGCTCTGAGTATGTCCAAAACCGTGTAAGCAGCCCCGAGTGTGTCCAAAAGCGTGTTAACTGCTCCGAGTGTGTCCAAAACCGTGTTAACTGCTCCGAATGTGTCCCAAACCGTGTTAGCAGCTCCGAGTGTGTTCAAAACCGTGTTAGCATCTCCCGAGTGTGTTCAAAAGCGTGTTAGCATCTCCGAGTGTGTTCAAAAGCGTGTTAACTGCTCCGAGTAGATCCAAAATCGTGTTAGTATCTCCGAGTGTGTTCAAAACCGTGTTAGCATCTCCGAGTGTGTCGAAAGCCGTGTTAGCATCTCTGAGTGTGTCCAAAACCGTGTAAGCAGCCCCGAGTGTGTTCAAAACCGTGTTAGCATCTCCGAGTGTCGAAAACCGTGTTAGCAGCTCCGAGTGTGTCGAAAACCGTGTTAGCAGCTCCGAGTGTGTCGAAAACCGTGTAAGCAGCCCCGAGTGTGTCGAAAACCGTGTTAGCAGCCCCGAGTGTGTCGAAAACCGTGTAAGCAGCCCCGAGTGTGTCCAAAACCGTGTAAGCAGCCCCGAGTGTGTCGAAAACCGTGTTAGCAGCTCCGAGTGTGTCCAAAACCGTGTAAGCAGCCTCGAGTGTGTCCAAAAGCGTGTTAACTGCCCCGAGTGTGTCCAAAACCGTGTTAACTGCTCTGAGTGTGTCCAAAACCGTGTAAGCAGCCCCGAGTGTGTCCAAAAGCGTGTTAACTGCCCCGAGTGTGTCCAAAACCGTGTTAACTGCTCCGATTGTGTCCAAAACCGTGTTAACAGCTCCGAGTGCGTCCAAAACCGTGTTAGCATCTCCGAGTGTGGTCAATATCATGTTTAAGGAAGAGAATTTATCAACTTCTTTATTATGAGGAATATATCAGGTGAATGATGAAGGAGTAAGTATATACTGCGAAACGTTGTTGACATCCATACATTCTCTTTCTTACGTGTATCACTTCTAAATGCTTTTCAAAGACATAATATCATGTTTGCTGCTCCGATGAGTGTATCCGACATCATGCAGCAGCCATGAGCGAGTCAAGCATCTTGCAGCAGCTCCAAACCAGATGCTACGGGAGCCTTTTAGGACCATTTTTAAAAAAAAATATTTCGTGAAATTTCAAATACTAAGTTGAAATTTCAAGTTATTATCTTGAAATTTAGACTTATGTAACTTGAAACATCAAGTTAGCATCTTGAAATTTCAACTCAGCATCTTGAAATTTCAAAAAAAAAATATGAAAACAAATGGCCCTAAAAGGCTTCCGTAAGATGCTAACAGTATGTGGAACATCCTCTCAGGGACTCCGAGTATTTCAACCATCATGCTAGTAGCTCCGGGTTTGTCGAACATCGCGTTAGGGACCGACGACGAAGAACCGGATATTTTTTTTATTCGAAACCAAGGACCTAAATAATTATTTTTACCAAAACATTTTGCAATTATGTGAGTGAGTGACTGATGAGTGACTATTGACTATGAGAGCAAATTGAATATTCCCGCGATATCACGGCGGGAGACACCAGAAATGGGCCTATGTCGAGAATCGAACCAGGGTTTTCGGCGTGACGAGCGAACGCTTTAACAACTAGGCTACCTAACCGCCCCTCTTGCAATAATGTATTTTTCGTGGCAGGCACATTTCTCCAGTTTGAAGCATAAATATTTTTATTAACACTTTGTAATTCGATAACACCATGCTAGTTGGTTATTCATTTGAGATTCGTGAAACGAATAACGAAATGTTTCATTATTTGCATTTGTTTTACTGAATAAGGTATAATGATTCGGAACTATTTTATATCTTTCACACTCCTGCATGGCGGAAAACGAAATCTTTCAAATAGCACTGTTAAATGCTGAATTATTTTGGTTTTCGTCCACAAAAATATATTTTCATCACAGTTTGGTTAGCTTGTTGTTTAACGTCGCACTCAGCAATATTCCAGCTATATGACGGCGGTCTGTAAATAAAACCAGACAATCCAGTGATGGACGGCATGAGCATCGATTCACGCAATTGGGATACGATTACATGCATCAACCAAGTCAGCAAGCCTGACCACCCAATCCCGTTAATCGCCTCTTACGGAAAACATGGGTGGCTGAATCCTCACGGATCCTCACGGGTCTGAGTATGATGTACTGCAAAACTTCATCTGATGCTATTGAATTACCAGTCTGCCACACACTCATTCACCGTCACGGTTCATGACAGAGGGGAGTGTTTCAATGTAAAGATTTACTTTCCGGTAAACTTTTTAATCCACTTGGAGACTGATTTAGTCTGTAGCATGTATCTACACCGAGACATTCGCTCCACTCAGGTTGCGTGGGCGGCACAAAACGTGGCGGGGAAAAGTCGACTCATCATGCTCAATGAAAGCAGGGTGCTCTCTTTTCCCTACATGCTATTGGGCGTCACTGAACTTGACGTCAATAAACAGGGGTTCTTGCGACGGCGTATGTTGTTTAACGCCACACTTAACAATATTCCAGGTATATGGAGGGGGCTATTAAATAATCCAAGTCTGGACAAACCAGTGAATCATATTACAAGCAACATGCAACACCGATGGGGTACGATGACATACAATTAACCAGGTCACCAATCCTCATCACCCATCTGAACTCGCCAACTGAATCCCGTAGGGACCATGTACTTGTGAAATGACTGCATGAGACATCAAGTGAGTGAGTGGGTTGCGCTTTTAACAGTATTCCAGTTTTTATCGCGGCGTGTCAGCTTAATGTAGGAGGAAAGCCCGAAGTGATGCAGGTCTTAGACGTTTACCACTTCGGTGAAATCCACATGCACGGGTATGGTACCCATGTCAGGAATCTTCCTCGTGACGAGCGAACGCTTTAACCACTAGGCTACCCGACCACCCCCATTTCTAGATGTAATTAATACAATATTTAAACATTGTTTTTGTGTCATTATGGTTAACATTAATTGTTGGATTAATTACATGATGTAAAAGCACCTGAACCTTTTGAATTAAACTCGCTGGGACTGGTAATTTATTTACCCTGGCTAGTCCCCCTTTAAGGCTGCCCCCTGCCTCTTTGATTTCTTCAACCCTTCAGTGACCTCATAAACATCCGCCAAAAGCCAAAAACAACTGTCCATCACTTTCTGAAAAAGTTGAGAAGGCTTGAAGGCTTATTTTTTTATTAGAATGACCTACCGCCAAAAGAAATCGGAAACCTACTTTGTTTAAGCCAGGGACATGAAACAAATATTATGGGGTTGTATACTCACCAGGGAGCTGAGAATGAAAATCGAGTGTTCACTGATCCATTGACGGGGTAATAATAGTGTAGCGCTATGAGCATCCGCTTGGTGAATGGAATCTGGCGCATTATATATGCACTTATTATTATTTAATATTATCGTTAAACACATCAATATTAGGATGAGAGTTTAAATGGCAACTTTACACCCTCAGTGAGTGATTGACGAACCATACTAGAAAAAGAAACAGGTTACAGCCGCAAGGTGACTTGAAATAGAGCACAACTCCTGGATTTACAGTAATGCTTTTATTCTTTTTACTTATGTGCTTGGAAACATTAGGGTTATTGAAAAAGTGTTCTACAACAGCTCATCAATAAAATAACAACTCATATTATAATGATATAATTATGACAAACAACAACACATCTTCAATTCAGTCAACATATTTCGACACCTGTTCCTGATGTTGCAAGTGTGATACTTTACATTTTTTCATGATTTGCCAAAGCTTCTCATTACCTTCCTCAAAGAAATAATCAGCTTTGAACTATATTGGTTATCTTTCAGAAGCTAGGAAATCAGATAATTCGTACCAGTGTGTGGCGCCTACTGTTCGTGTTGCCAAAACCTTCACGCTCATGAGTTTTGATTGTAAGCAAAGAGAAGGCTCTGAATTCTTCTTAGTCTGGCATGGACGACATGATGACTGACAAAGTGGTTAAGTAGAGTCTGGTCCTTTCTTCCCAGTGCCAGACAGGAGGCACATGCTAGGATCTTACATGAAGACTGACAGCCAGACAAAGTGGTATTGCAGAGTGGTGGTGTTCCTCACCAATGCCAGACATGGGGCACCTGCCGGGATCTAGGATAACACAACACTGACTACATGATGACTGACAGCCAGACAAAGCGGTATTGCAGAGTGGTGGTGGTCCTCACCAATGCCAGACATGGGGTACCTGCCGGGATCTAGGATAACACAACACTGACTACATGATGACTGACGGCCAGACAAAGCGGTATTGCAGAGTGGTGGTGTTCCTAACCAATGCCAGACATGATGCACCTGCCGGGATCTAGGATAACACAACACTGACTACATGATGACTGACAGCTAGACAAAGCGGTATTGCAGAATGGTGGTGTTCCTCACCAATGCCAGACATTGGGCACCTGCTGGGATCTAGGATAACACACCACTGACTACATGATGACTGACAGCCAGACAAAGCGGTATTGCAGAGTGGTGGTGTTCCTCACCAATGCCAGACATGGGGCACCTGCTGAGATCTCAGACATCAGCTTCAGAAGACCAGGCAGAGAGCAGAATGCCTTCCCATGACCTTGACCTTGTCCCAGAGAAAAGTCTCCATCATTCACAAAGCCAATTATCTGACGTTTCGTACTGCTGATAAGTCTCTCACCAGATGAGCTGGCATTGGACAATTCTTTTTCTGGAGAGAAATCCTTGTTTTCATTATCTTCCTTGCTTGATTCATCTCCATGTGTAAGCATCTTGGCTAAAGCTGCTTCCATGGGATTAGATGGTGTTGCCAGAGCTGACTTAAGATCAATTGTCTTTGTTTTCTTGGACTTTTTGTTTTGTTTTCTTGCCTTTCTTCTCCTTACCCCCTCAGGATCAGGATGCTTTGGTTCACAAGGACCTCCAGTATCAGAGTCCTTGTTAAGACTCTCAAAATCTTCAGATTTGGGGATACAAATGTGAGCAAACTTCAGTGGAACACCTTTCCCATGCATTGTAATCCGAAGAGGAATTAAACATCGAGCATTGGAAGATACTAACTTCTCCAATTCAGCCTTTCCAGGAAATGCATCAAACCTGCTCAAGTTTGAGCCATCACCTTTTCTTTGCATCCTCATGACTTCATTCAACAGCTTCAACATTCGTAGATTCCTGAGGACGAAGATCTGACCAGATGTGGACTGTGGTGCAGTTGTAGATTGCCATTCATCCACTAACTGTGACCAGGGACAAAGGAATGGGTTCTGGACACCCATCTTCACAAAGTTGGGCCGCTTGGCTGGAGGGTTGCGGTCGTACTTCTTCTTCAGCTGATCCTGTTGACCAGCGGCATACTCTTTCCCGGCCTGGGTGTCCGGGAAGTCAGCCGGGAACTGCAGAGTTCCTGCTTCGCGTGACACAGCAGTCGCTTCTCTCAGTCCCCCAACTCTTGCTCCACGGAACACAAGAGCAATATGGAAGGCTGTGCCCCATCCTTGTGGAACAATCACGTCCCACCCACATCCGAACCCCTGGTGGACAGACTTGGGCTGCTGCTGTCTGCTGGCTGAGATGGTAGTCCTATAGCCTGGCCTCTGCAGCAGCAACACGGGTATTCGGGACTCATCCAATCCAAGATCAACAGGCATTCCTGCAACCAAAAAGCCCTCATTACAGAATCACATTAAAAATGCTTTTCAGTTACCTTTCATTGGTAATCAGATTTTATCATTTTTATTGTCATAAAGTAAAATGGAATCTATTAGCAGTCAGACAATAAATTGAAATAACTCATTTAAACATATTTAAGACCAACAACACTATTGCCAAATTTAGATTGAACAAATTCCTATCCACCAACATACAACGGTCAAAGCTACCAAATAGCAACGTATCTGTAACACTTAAGTCCTGGCTGCTTTCATGACACATAAGGGTCTCTACGTGGCAATTGCCATGATTGTTGCACACTTTCACCTGGCACAAGATTTTCACCACGTCTTTTGTTCAGCTCATGGTCAGCCATCTTGGATGACCTCACTTCCTGTCGCACAGCTTCATCCCAGAGAGGAGAAGTCTGGACCAGTTCAGCATCAGTAGGGCTGGACTGTGTCTGCTCAACTTAAATAGAACTGGATAATCACTTCACTAAGCTATGAACCGTTATCAAATGACAAGAAGCAAATGACATGAATCTCAGACCAGGGCAGGACTTGAACCCACGACCTCCAACAGTAAGTTGGCGCTCTACCTCTGAGCTACCTGGTCCTGTGAAATGTTGACGTTTTGGTACACAACTACATCTGAACAACAATGAAAGACATCACATTACAGGCAACTATTACATTCCAAACTCACTACAAACTCAAATAGTTGATAAGGTCATGACACCCAGTTAGCTGTGAAGAAATCAATGAAGGTCTACTGCTGGAGTACATGTACTAAAACTCAATCTCATTAAAGTCAGATCTAAATTCTCGCTGCCGCTAAACAAAGATCTGGGGACATCCCATTATGGGTCACATCAGACCGACCTTTCGCAAACTTTGAACGACCACTGAAATTACTAAGAAAATGCCGACATAGGCAAATTAGAAAACAACTTTCTCAAGCTCTACAGCACTCGTTTCAACCTGGCAACTTCCATTTCAGACTTCGCCTGAAAAATATGTTGACACAGTTCTCGATTCAAATTTTGAAAACTGAACAAACATTAGGGAATGTCTAATAGAGGATTGAGATTTTATGGCAGTGCTTCCCACGTACTGTGCAACGCCTCTTCCGTTCAAATGTTTCTATCATGGAAGTGAGAGATAGACGGTGATTTTGACAGAATCAGTCGTACGGGCCGTAACTGTCGTTCAAAATACCCCGTGTAAATGTTTTCGTGGTTGCATGATTAGAAAACACATTCCAACTGTCACTTTCATGATCTGGAAAGCGATGCTTTGATTAGTCGGATATAAGGTCCTTCTGACGTGACCCGTAATGGGATGTCCTCAGATCTTTGTTTAGAGATAGCGAGAACTAAGATCTTATTTTATGAGATTGACTGACTAAAACTTCAACACCTTTAAATTTTCACATCAGAGTTACCAGGTCTATGGCAAGGACCCCATCATGCTTAACTTCATACACGGCTTGGGATGCATAACATACTGACAGGACGACACATGGCTACAGATATAAATGAAAACAATCAGAAAAAAACAATTCCACTTAGTCACACCAGACACATGGATGAGAATTGGATATTTTCTTTTCCAGCTGAAACTTATTTGCAATGGAGCATGGTACATAAATTGGGCCGTTTATGGGGGAAGCATTTCTTGTATTTTGAATGAGTGAGTGAGTATGGTTTTACGCCGCTTTTAGCAATATTCCAGCAATATCTTGGCGGGGGAAACCAGATGGGCCTCACACATTGTACCCATGTCGGGAATCGAACTTGGGTTTTTAAGTGTGAGGATCGAACGCTTTAACCACTAGGCTACCCGACTACTCCTCTTGTATTTTGAAGAGAGTTGTCTATCATGTCAGGTTGTTAGCTGTTCCCTTTTCAGAGGAATCAGGCACACATGCATGGTTTTATTCCAAATCCTACCCGAAAAGTTCAAACCCTGCAGTAGCCTGCACATACAGGATACTGCTACACCAAAACACGAACAGTTACCTTCCACTTTGGGCATTACTTTAATCTTCTTGGGTGGCAGTAACAGTCGGGGATCTCGGACTGTCAGTGCAACCACCTGTGAAGGCGGAGCTTCTGTTGCTGACTGACATCTCTTCAGCCAATCAGATACCAGCTTCTGTTTTGCACAACTACTTTGATTGTCTTCCCTTGCATAAAACTTCTGCCACCAGAGGGAGCCTGTTACATCTGTTACACTGACATCACTGGGCTGCAACACCTTAGCTACAATAGCCTGTGATGTGTGACCAGTAAGACGGAACCTACACAGGCTGTCTTTCAAGGACTTGAGTTTGATACCACCAGCTTTAAACTGGAGATCCCTTAAGTCAGTTTTCTCAGGGCTGCAATCTTCAGTTTTCCCATCCGTTTTCTCTTTGCCATTCTGCAAGGGTGTCTCTTCTTTGTGTGGACTGACACCAAATTCTAGTGTCACGCACTTAACTAATTCCTGCCAGATGTTTTCAAAACTCGCTGGATGACTCCACATCCACAGCTGTCTGTCTGTGCTGTCTTCCGACTGCGGAGGTCTCCACAGGAAGGACACGCGACCAATTGCCTGGTACGGATACTGGTCCTGACTAAACATCACCGTCTCGCCCCACTTGCTTCCCTTCACATACTGCTTGCCTAGAAGGGTGGGTCCTGAAACAATCATCCTCAACACTCACAGGACAAGGAAGACACACAGGTGAAATAGGGTCTAGCAACATGTGTGAGTATTTCTGCTTGTACCAGTCAGGACTAATGCCAATTTTTTAGTGCTAGTCTACTGAGATACCATGCCGCAGTTAAACATGGATTTCAATCAGCATGCCGACTCCAAGCGGACCAGTTCTCACTTATCCGCTAATGCCGAATGCAAGGCAGGGAAACAACAAGTACCATCTTTTAATGTCTTTTGTTATGTAACGGCTGGGGCACAGACCTTCTCCAGGGAGCCGCTCTACCCACTACAGCATAGAGGCAGCCCGAGAATAAACACTTAGATTTGTATCTATATCTCTTCAGTATCAACACCCTTCTCTCTCTCTATTCATTATCGGATGTAGAACTGGAAATTTTGTGGCATAGCATTACATATATATGCAATCACCTGAAGCACCACATTAGTTAACAGCACCTGGGAAACTTACTCTCCCGACTACTGATACATTAACTTTTACATCTTGCGGGTCTATTAGGCAGCGAACACTATCTTATATTTTCCTACACAAACTAGCATGTCATGTGTTTTTACCATGCAGACATTTTGACAACTGAAATGAGCGATTTAAAATGTCTGAGATTATCAATCACACAATTAATATTACAAACATTAGATATTTTGTGTTGAAGGGGGTAAACAATCCAATTATAAAAGAGTCTACTTATTCTGGGATGGAAAGAAGTAAACAAGACCTATTGACTGCTTAATCTTTCAATAATAATGGCCTGCCACTTTCTCACCTCACCTGTTTGGTCCGACACCATGTGTGACAGACAGAGTCTGATGCTGTCTTCCCGGCCGGTCATCTCGATACAACCCTCATACGAGACATCCTACAACAAGAGACCCACATCATGCAAAGTTAAACACAGGCAACATCCTACAACACAAGGCCCACGCCATCCACAGCTCAACACGGGAGACATCCTACAACACAAGGCCCACACCATCCACAGCTAAACACAGGAGACATTCTACAACACAAGGCCCACACCATCCACAGCTCAACATAGGAGACATTCTACAACACAAGGTCCACACCATCCACAGCTCAACACAGGAGACATCCTACATCACAAGGCCCACGCCATCCACACCTAAACACAGGAGACATTCTACAACACAAGGTCCACACAATCCACAGCTCAACACAGGAGACATTCTACAACACAAGGCCCACACTATCCACAGGAGACATCCTACAACATAAGGCCCACACCATCCACAGCTAAACACAGGAGACCTCATGGACAAATCTGAGTTATACTACAGACCAAAGTTCCAGTTTCCAGGGCTTTTTGAAAGAAGATTCCATGCCATACACTATCTCACATTTACCCATCTTCACGAGGCAAGGGAGTTAACTGACTTTCAAAGTCCAGTTTCCACCCTTGCCGAACTAGGCTGGAATTCCTGGGCTCAATCGTAGCGCCACCAGTGGTTATTACAAGTCATGTCCCTTCTAAGCCTCTCCTATGGACCAATCAGATTCCACCTCTCGTATCACTTGCAGTTGTATGAAACAAAATGGCGGCGCCCAGTCAAGACGATCTGCTCGATAATCAAGATCTATATTGTGATAACACGGGTCTTACATCACGAAATGCATCAAACTGCGTGAGCACCTTGATTAAAAACATGAAACGATTTGGAAAATATTTGTTGACATCGAGTTGGCAGTGTACATGCTTTGCAAATCCTGTAATCGACTGAAATCTACACGACAGTTTACCAACCGGATTTCGATTTCGTTGCACGATTTTGATTGGACTATGCATAGACTCATTAGTCCAGCCAAAATGTAACTCCATAATACCAGCCTAGTTCGGCAAGGGTGGAAACTGGACTTTTACAGTCAGTTAACTCTTTTGCCTTGAGAAGATGACATGTACCTCACTCTCAGAGGGTTATTGATAATGCTGTCCAAAACCCTTCTCAGAATAATCGCAATTAAGTGCAGAATACATGATTCTACATTGCGGCTCACATTACCTGCAACAGGCAGTATTTATCTGCCGCCCGGTGACAGGCTCTCATGCTCTTGTCATTGGGATGATCAGGAAGGCGATAGCCCCACTTCTCTATCATATGGAACCTCTTGGCATGCCAGATGTGTGTCTCCAGCCATGACACCCTCCGCTGACGCCGCTGGTACTCGGACATCAAGTTCTTGGGCCGACGCCTGTGTTTCCTGCTTGGCCTCTTCGTAGAACCGGTACGCTCAATCTGTCAGTGGAATTAGCAAAGCGGTATTTAACTCTTGGACTTCGCAGGAAACAGGAGGAGGAAAATGTCCCTACTGTGTGACATATAGAGAACTTACAGATGTCGGCTCCTACACGGAACTATATTTCATTATCAGTCACAGACGTAACGTGTACGCGTGACGGCTCAGCCGTCTCTTGTACGCGAGACGGTGCGGTCCGCAGTACTCAGTGAAGCGCTTGATACTAATTAATTCAATCACCGTGGCTGTGCTGTCACCCGCGACCTCCGCGAAAGTAATTAAAGCGCTATGTAAAATCACCCACTGCCGAGAGGGACCACAACAATCCACCCAAGGTCGTGACTGGCGGCTCGCGTGTGCATCGGGGCATCCGCCTTCCTATTTTCACATACCCTATTTTCGAACAGTTAAAACATGTCAACATGTCATTCTGGACTGGATACACTTGAAAGTGTACACGTCGAAGCTAGCGACCAGTTATCGCCATTTTTCATGTTATTTCTGGCATATTCCGTGTATACTCTGACCTCGTGGTACCGCGGCATTCATCGTATCGCGGCATTTGTGATTTCCGGTCGCTCACGCGGGACACGCCTTTTAGCGGGTGTCTGTTATGACAATCAGTAACCAGGAAGTGCTCGCTCCGTAAACAATTTCAATTTCCTCGGAATGTTCCGTCTGCTGCAAGTTAGGGGTCATTATCGCATTGATACTTACTTCTGGTATCTTTTATTTTTTTATTATTGCCTTACCCCCATCTGTCAATGGACAGCGATATGACCGGCAGTTTCCCAAATAAACTTTCTCTCTCGAGCTGAACTAGCTCATCTACATATTCATGGAGACTAATAAGGTAACGGAAGTTACGTAGCCCGCACATTTTCCCGCGCTGTGGTCAGGATATATTAGGAGATAATTAGGGCCAAAATTTCATACTTAGCAGTACTTTCTTCACTAGTAGCCAAATCATAAATACATACTTTTGGCATAACAGGAGTGAATAATCATAAATGTTAGTGAGTGCCATTTGTTCCGTTTATGACAAGTACCGCGAAACCCGAGGCTGCAGGCTACAAAGTTGAATGTACCAATAACTTTAATTTTTGTGAAACTGTGAGCATATGCGCTTTCTTGAATAAGATTCAGTTGATTTCGGTTATAGCGTTACAATGTCTGTCTGTGCTACGATAGGGAACAGTGGAAACTTTACCGGTGACTTATTGTACCAGCTCTCGCAATCGCCTTACAGCACGTGATCACGCCCACAGTTCCAGTTTACAAATTACATTTTGGGGATATTCCAGTTTTCGCGCTCAATATTATTTTAATTCACCAAAATTAATAAGAAATGCTATTATCAATTTGTTCTTTGCAAACTGACAATATTCCCCAAATTCGATCTTGCTTATCCCTATGTGTACCTCAAATAGATTTCAGAATTGTATTTTGAGGAAGATAGGATATTGAAGATATTGAGCAAGGTGAATATTGCGGGTTTTGAAAAAATATTTCCGCACAAGAGTCCTTTTGATCATTGTTTTCGGATAAATATTTCTCCCTTGTTATGAAAACTAAGACTCTCAAAACTAAAATGAGATGCAACCACGTGCGCGCTATAACGGTTAGCGATAATTGTTCCTCGGCGATATAACAAGAAAAACTATCAAAATGTCCGATCACGTGATATACAATTTAGCCTTTTGTGGCAGTGGAGAAACGCTTAGTCATCATGATAAATCCACCTGATTGCGGTTCGCTCTATTCTTGCTGCGCCAAACGACACCTATCTGAGCAGCAGCCACATTGACGTGTTTTTGTTGTCGATTAGTGTATACACGATCATTATCATATTATGCGCAGTATCCTATATTTTCTGTTCTGCTTGGCATTGTTTTATATGCAGATATTAAAAATACCGCATGTATTTTCTCGTAAATTATAGGCCGGAAATAGCAATCAGCTCACATCTACCTGTTCGTCAGCGGTGTTTCTGGAAATAAATCCGTTCATTGATGCACGATTCGTATATCTGAAAAGTATTGAATGGAATATTCAATCGTGTAATAACAGGATTTCCGGTGTTATGCTAATTTGCATCTTGTGATTACGCGATCTAATTGAAGAGGAGCCGGCGAGACGACTGACCCGCGTTTTGTTGTCCTCATAATAAAGTGATGAGAATAGAATAGAATACTACAATGATGAAAGCGCTTATAACGAAATAACGGGTATAGAGAGAACCCGTGTGTATTGTCAACGACAATGTTTACGATAGCGAACGGTTAATACCTGAGCTTGGCTGCTCACGTGTCAACAGTCAGCCTATCAAAATGCGCGTTGTTAAACGACAATATACAACTGAAGGCAATTGGTGCTGGTACCGTGTTCTCAAATTACAGCCTCAATTGCACAAGGACAGTGACAGTGATTAACTATAGCACAGTATTTGCTGCAAGAACTTTGATAGTAGGCTCGTTAAAAACAAAGAAGGTGCTAACAGTATAAAATATATTTCGTTTGTAAAAGTCTGGAGGATTACTATTTATACGTATCCCCTCGAGAGACCCGGAAGTTACCTATATACGATTCTCGCACCAATTGATGCCCCCTCCCATATAATTTTTTAACTGGTGGTGTAATGACAGCAGACGAAATTGAATTATGTTCTTGTATGAACACAATTGAAAACAGGCAATGATAATGTATAGCATTTCGTATTTAATCCCGTATTATCAGTAACATGACAATGTCTGAAATAATATAAATATAGACGAGTGCATATTTTAACACGATACAGTTGTATATTGATCGATCAGAAGGGGATTAGCCAGTGTGAGCCAGTCGGTGGTCAGACTATGCCCACAACTAAGCGGTTTTAATCACCTGCATCACATGTAGGTCCGTGCTGTTTCATATTGAATATATGTTGTTACCGTTTAGCAATTGCTATTTTATGAACAAATATCCATGCACGACGTAGTGGTTTATGTCATGTAAACTAATGCAACTGTTCAACAATTGTTAATTCATTCGTCATATTTAGATTTGTCAAGCGTGAGCATAACCGTTTATTCATCCACACTAGACTAAAGTTATGGATCAGCTGACGAAAAGGTTTTCGTCCTTAGTTCAATATGTGCATTCTTTCCGTGGACCTACTGGATGGGGATCCGAAGTTTTTCCAGTCACTACACACGCGTCGGTGTATCCTGTAGTGGTATTTTCCACAATTTATGGGTAAGTAAGGAACTGTAGCAGCGTACTAGTTCAATTTCTATTCCGCTACCAAACTTTATTTTAAAAGCGCATGCGTGTAACCACAAACGTTAGACGGATGACGTGTTATGCTACAACAAATATACTACTGATAATAGTTGATGTCATTGATTCGACGGGATTTGGGAATATAACATATGCCGAAACAACTCGACTTACCCTAATGGTTACTCGACAGTTCTGAGGCTTGCGAAGTAAAGATGAAACCCACACTTGTGGAACATGCAACCGTTCAAAGATATCATAAATTTTCATAAATGGTCTACAAACAGCTATACACACAGCATTCGATGTATTCGAAATAACTGAAAAACAGGTATTCATCAATTGGATGAAATCGACATGTCTTTTTTATTCTGCAGATATCATGCTTTCCGGGTATAACCACCAATCGCCTTGCCGTTGAACATGATGAAGATTCACCAAGAACCGGGCAACCAATTCGACACCTCAGCCATCAACTGCTGCTACCAGATGGACAATGTGTGGGTAGGGTCCCAAAGACCTGGCGTCATCACGTCAGCGATGAATGATGGATCTCTGCAGAACGCTACCCCGTTCTTTCACGATAGATTTAGTGCAGTAAATTCACCACGACAGTGGTCCAATGTTAATCCCTTTTAAGTCTCCAACAGGCACACGCTTGATCAAAAACCGAAAACTGGCAGGATTCCAGAAGATGACTTGTACTGTTGAGACAGACACACATGTATATTATCATGATTTTTTTGGTCATTGTATAGTTTTATGAATAAATAAGTCTTGGGAACAGTTGTGTCAATTACTATCCTCTGATAATCCCATTATGAAAGAACACGTAACCGGTGCTTATGCAGATTAGTTAACCTCAATAAGTGTCAATTCCAATCCAAGTTGAATCACTACTCGCACCAATCGGCAGCATATCAGGGACGTGCATACTGATTTCGCTTAGCAACTCGAATCACACATGTGGGTAGGCTGTGTCAGCCATATCCAAAGGAAGCCAACGAAATTATACAAGCACGGTTTCTGCGAAGTCTTTGATAGGCATATATAATGGTTTACATCGCTTTAGCATAAATGACCTAATAAAGTATAAATAAATCAATCTCTGGTGGGGAGGGGGTTGGGGGGGGGTACAAACCCACAAGCAAATCCAATTTTATATTTACTTTACCGCATCTATGGGGTATGGTGTGAATAATGAAAAAAAATATATATTTGGAATTGTATATTGTATTTGGAAATATACATTGTGAGCGCGCACACGGCCAGTTCTTCAGGGCCATGTATAGGTACGGGGAGGGACCTGTAGGATTTATGACCACCTCAAATTGCACTGAATATACAGGCAGTCTCGGCAATTAGGTAAAACACGTGCGATGCAGTAGTATATTCTATATAGTAGTGTATTCTGCGTGCGTGATAGGCCGTTTGGACCAGATTATATAATTTCCTGTCCACCTGTGCTCGGGTATATTTTGTGTATAAAGAAAGTTTATCGTGTCATACATGTTCCAAGACATCATCTCACAAATTAATGTATATTCTGTCCTAAATATTGATCTGACAGTCATTAAAAGTGCCGATACGTCGATCGTTCGCGAGGCAAGATTTACAAACAATTGCCGATAACCCCCGAGCTCACTCGGCCATGCTCGCCTTATTTTCACCCCCCACTGCGGTTGTGCAGGGTATCACGTGATCGAACCTTTCTCTTGTTAGAAAACTAACGCACCTATTCTGAAATAAGAGTGAGCGAGTTAATTGTTAACGTCGAATCGGTATTATTTCAGCCATATGGCGACGAGACCAAGTTAATATGTTTACATTTTGAACAGAGGTGCCTAATGCATGCCTTTCGGACCGTTTCAAGTATTCTTTTACATAATCATATAGAGATGCTAATTAAACTGCGACAGTGAGGTGCATGACAAACACCATGCAAAATGACGCCAATTATTCGTTAGTTTTGATGTTAAATTGTTCGATAACAAGTATTACAACAGTCAATAACTACGTTTGTTTGTTTTTATGGACATCTGTAATCTATGGATGTTGACCAGGCAGTCACGCCTACAAGTGACTCCCCCTCAGGCCGTGTTTCACTGCTTGTTCGGAGAGCCGTCTCTCGTACGCGTAACGGGGCTGTGGGACGACTTGTTTAGCAACTGCGAGCAGTTTAAGGAAAGTAGATATGTTTCAACGCGCTGGCACATAGGTGTGCGTTGGTGTGCCTGAATAAGTATTTATATGTTGTTACACTACGACGAATAAGCTTTAAGAAAATACTGAAATTATGTATCTGAAAAATATGCACATAGGAGAAAATCGCTGTCCAAATCGACAAAGTTGGCTCCAATTCCTACATTTCTCTCCAAATTTGACTCCTTTAATTTATTTTTCTACTTTGTATATCGTTCGATAACAAGCATCTAACAGTCAGCTACGTATATTTGTTTATATAATCACATAGGAAGTGTGTAGAAACGGTTTTTTGGTGTCACATGCAGACATCTGTAATCCTTCGACGGGCAGTCACGCCTACAAGTGACTATCTCTCAGGACGTGTTTCACTGCTTGTTCGGAGAGCCGTCTCTCGTACGCGTAACGGGGCTGTGGGAAGACTTGTTTAGCAACTGCGAGCAGTTTGAGGAAAGTAGATATGTTTCAACGCGCTGGCACATAGGTGTGCGTTGGTGTGCGTGAAATAAGTTATATATGTTGTTATACAACGACGAATAAGCTTTAAGAAAATACTGAAATTATGTATCTGAAAAATATGCACATAGGAGAAAATCGCTGTCCAAAATCGACAAAGTTGGCTCCAATTTCGTACATTTCTCTCCAAATTTGACCCCTTTAATTTATTTTTCTACTTTTTATATCATTCGATAACAAGCATCTAACAGTCAACTACGTATATTTGTTTATATAATCACATTGGAAGTGTGTAGAGACGTTTTTTTGGTGTCACATGCAGACATCTGTAATCCTTCGACAGGCAGTCACGCCTACAAGTGACTCTCTCTCAGGCCGTGTTTCACTGCTTGTTCGGAGAGCCGTCTCTCGTACGCGTAACGGGGCTGTGGGACGACTTGTTTAGCAACTGCGAGCAGTTTGAGGAAAGTAGATATGTTTCAACGCGCTGGCACATAGGTGTGCGTTGGTGTGCGTGAAATAAGTTATATATGTTGTTATACAACGACGAATAAGCTTTAAGAAAATACTGAAATTATGTATCTGAAAAATATGCACATAGGAGAAAATCGCTGTCCAAAATCGACAAAGTTGGCTCCAATTTCGTACATTTCTCTCCAAATTTGACCCCTTTAATTTATTTTTCTACTTTGTATATCGTTCGATAACAAGCATCTAACAGTCAACTACGTATATTTGTTTATATAATCACATAGGAAGTGTGTAGAGACGTTTTTTTGGTGTCACATGCAGACATCTGCAATCCTTCGACAGGCAGTCACGCCTACAAGTGACTCTCTCTCAGGCCGTGTTTCACTGCTTGTTCGGAGAGCCGTCTCTCGTACGCGTAACGGGGCTGTGGGACGACTTGTTTAGCAACTGCGAGCAGTTTGAGGAAAGTAGATATGTTTCAACGCGCTGGCACATAGGTGTGCGTTGGTGTGCGTGAAATAAGTTATATATGTTGTTATACAACGACGAATAAGCTTTAAGAAAATACTGAAATTATGTATCTGAAAAATATGCACATAGGAGAAAATCGCTGTCCAAAATCGACAAATTTGGCTCCAATTTCGTACATTTCTCTCCAAATTTGACCCCTTTAATTTATTTTTCTACTTTGTATATCGTTCGATAACAAGCATCTAACAGTCAACTACGTATATTTGTTTATATAATCACATAGGAAGTGTGTAGAGACGTTTTTTTGGTGTCACATGCAGACATCTGCAATCCTTCGACAGGCAGTCACGCCTACAAGTGACTCTCTCTCAGGCCGTGTTTCACTGCTTGTTCGGAGAGCCGTCTCTCGTACGCGTAACGGGGCTGTGGGACGACTTGTTTAGCAACTGCGAGCAGTTTGAGGAAAGTAGATATGTTTCAACGCGCTGGCACATAGGTGTGCGTTGGTGTGCGTGAAATAAGTTATATATGTTGTTATATAACGACGAATAAGCTTTAAGAAAATACTGAAATTATGTATCTGAAAAATATGCACATAGGAGAAAATCGCTGTCCAAAATCGACAAATTTGGCTCCAATTTCGTACATTTCTCTCCAAATTTGACCCCTTTAATTTATTTTTCTACTTTGTATATCGTTCGATAACAAGCATCTAACAGTCAACTACGTATATTTGTTTATATAATCACATAGGAAGTGTGTAGAGACGTTTTTTTGGTGTCACATGCAGACATCTGCAATCCTTCGACAGGCAGTCACGCCTACAAGTGACTCTCTCTCAGGCCGTGTTTCACTGCTTGTTCGGAGAGCCGTCTCTCGTACGCGTAACGGGGCTGTGGGACGACTTGTTTAGCAACTGCGAGCAGTTTGAGGAAAGTAGATATGTTTCAACGCGCTGGCACATAGGTGTGCGTTGGTGTGCGTGAAATAAGTTATATATGTTGTTATACAACGACGAATAAGCTTTAAGAAAATACTGAAATTATGTATCTGAAAAATATGCACATAGGAGAAAATCGCTGTCCAAAATCGACAAAGTTGGCTCCAATTTCGTACATTTCTCTCCAAATTTGACCCCTTTAATTTATTTTTCTACTTTTTATATCATTCGATAACAAGCATCTAACAGTCAACTACGTATATTTGTTTATATAATCACATTGGAAGTGTGTAGAGACGTTTTTTTGGTGTCACATGCAGACATCTGCAATCCTTCGACAGGCAGTCACGCCTACAAGTGACTCTCTCTCAGGCCGTGTTTCACTGCTTGTTCGGAGAGCCGTCTCTCGTACGCGTAACGGGGCTGTGGGACGACTTGTTTAGCAACTGCGAGCAGTTTGAGGAAAGTAGATATGTTTCAACGCGCTGGCACATAGGTGTGCGTTGGTGTGCGTGAAATAATTGATATATGTTGTTATACTACGACGAATAAGCTTTAAGAAAATACTGAAATTATGTTTCTGAAAAATATGCACATAGATGAAAATCGCTGTCCAAAATCGGCAAATTTGACTCTTTTAATTTCAATATGTTATGTGCATTACTCATTTTTTCACAGAAATACTTTGTTTTCCAACAATTTTACTTCCACCTAAAAATATATTACCCACTGCAAAATTGTTTTTCTAATACGTGATCAAAATACATTTCCTCCTTGTTCTAACCACGAAACTACGCGCTAAATAAATATCGTGCATATTACACGCATCATTCTGATTCAGACACATTTAGTGTAACAAGACGGATGTTCCGATTGAACATTTTAGTCAGGCATAGGTTACCTCCCTTTATCGGCTTGTCGACCAGTCACTTGTACGCGAGACGGTTCGCGCAGTTTCGAAGAAAGTAAACATGTTTCAACGCGATGGAAAATGGGTGTGCGTTGGTGTGCGTGAAATAATTTATATATTTTGTAACTCTACGATGAATGAGCTTTTAGAAAATACTACGTGTTAGTTTCTGAAAAATATGTACATAGGAGAAAATCGCTGTCAAAAACAGAACATTTTGCTCGATTTTTACACATTTTTCTCCCAATTTGACCGTTTATTATTTTTCTTATGACATTTTTTTCATGTCATTCGATAACTAGTAGGATAATCAATAACTGTACTTAATTTTGTTTTATTATTTTCACAAATAACGCTTGTAGAGACATTTTTGTGCAACAGGCAGAAATCCATGGTCCACTGACAGACCGTCACGCATACGCGTGACCCCTCTCAGGGGGTCACTTGTACGCGAGACGGGAGAGCCGTCTCGCGTACACGTTACGTCCTCTACTGATTATACACTGGTACAGTGTGTGAGTGAGTGAGTGAGTGAGTTGGGTTTTAAACGCCGCTTTTAACAGTATTCCCTTATATTGCAGCGTGTCAGCTTAATGTGGGAGGAAAGCCCGAAGTGATGCAGGTCTCAGACGTTTACCACTTCAGTGAAACCCACAAGCACGGGTATGGTGCTGACAAACCTAGAAACATAATCAGGGCGATCCGGGATTCGAACCCACAATCACAGGTTTCTGGCGTGCCCAAGGTATGCAACTCTGCACAGCGAGACCTTAGACTTGACCACCAGTGCCCCCTACACTGGTATAGGTTAGCATAGCTGAAAGAATTGGAACTGTTAGCGCTGGACAGCCTAATGACTTATTAGCTATGTGATTCTGTGTACAGTGCACAGAGCAAAGTTGGTGGCAGAGAGGAGGTGGATGGGTAATGTGACAGTTAACCTTCTGGTGCCTCATAAGGCAGCTTGGATTGTATGTTCCCCAGGAAGCTGAGAATGAAATTCAAGTGCACACTGATCCATTGTCTGGGTAATAATGTAATGCTTTGATAAGCTTTAGTGTGTGGATTTAACACATCATAAATATGCACATTATTATTCTTATTATTAGAATCATATTGCCCCTTATTGTCCTCAAACTGGTACCCCATAGAATGTAACTGTTAAATGAAGACCTCTTTAGCGGCCACCTCCCTCAGTCTTCTGGGCAGCCTCTGTATGTTGTGACTGAGTGCACGGCGCCGCATGTGGCGAGGTAGGCGCTGCGACACAAGCTTCGTCCCTCCAATCTTATCAACATGATTTGTCAATGCAATGATTTCTGTTGCTCTATTTTCGACAAGGTCTACAATCTTCACACCTGTCAACACAGCAAGAGATGAGACAAGTTAGCATGTCAGTGCTTATGTGTCAAACCATACAACTATATACTATATGTACATACTAATATATATCAATACACAGTTTACATGATATACAGCTTTTCTACTGGACAAGTAAACGGCCACACTGCCACGAAGCCGATGTTCATAACATCGTGAATGACACATTTTGATGGTCATACATTCTTCATTCTTGTAATGATATAATCACTGACAAGGTACTTCCACAGTCTATTTCACTAATATCAACATTACTTGTTCAAAATGTAAAGGAAAGTTAAATCCTTTGGTCAACACTTTAAATACACAATAACAATAACACTTGAATTAAATAAAACATGGATACATGCAGAATTCGGCTATCATGACACAACAATCATTGCTACAATCCAGTTGTAGGCTATATGTTGAAAATGACTGAACCTACTTGCGGGAGCATGGCTGAGAATGTCATGGTTGCTCTTATTCTCAGATTCTCTTTTCACTTTTCCACTCAAATCACTGGAGATTGAGCGTTTCCTTTTGCGAGTCCCACTACCAGTCACTTCGCTTTGAGACATGTCGGTTGGAATCCATAAACACTAGCTTCCAGTTAGGTAAGAGAGCTTAAACGTTTATCAACAAATACCTGGAATGAAATTATTATCAGTTAACGTAACAACGATGTACATTCAGTAAATTCTAACATATTGAGAGGGTAGTAAGACCTGAAACAACTGAGGGAAATAATGCTTGTTGGGGTAGGTTCTAATAACAATTCTATGTTGGACACAATAAGAGACAATGTTAATTTCTTCAACATGGACTGACAATGAAAAGACATACAATGTAATCAGATTGTTGTACATGGAGTTTTATAAACATATCTTGTAGTGAAATCATGTTGAGATGTTTTTATTTCATGGATGATAAGGTAACTAAATTTGATCAAAATCTTATTAATTTGTCTTTGCTCGATAGATCAAAATAGACCTATATATTCCATCATCATATACCTATCGCAAAGAGCAAAATCTGGTTATTTGAATAGTAATTGATATTTCTGAAAGGTTATTTTGAGAAATTGATATTCAACTATGCATTTTCAATATTACGTTCCTACTAACATGACGAAATTCATCAAGAAACCAACTGAAATTTATGGTTCTCTGAAGAGATTTTACTGCCGCTTACCATAATATATGTCGCCCTGGCTTGAGCGAAAGGCTAAGGTGTCGATATCAACTCGCGGTCAATATTGGCAATAACTATAATTGCTTATATAAAGATTGCTACCTAACTCTTACCAACATAAAGTGTGTCCTTGTCTTATAATAATCTATTACTGTGTCCGTGTTGCCGTTACTGGCGTAAGTCAAGTGCCGTTATTCGTTGTGCGTCTTCAAACGAATTTTATGACGAGGCATACGAGTTTATCACGACAGTACACACGGCCTATCAACTACTCTTGGTTGACATGGACGACCTCGACAGTGCGCATTATTTTTTGTGTCATACGTTGACGGCTGAAATGTATGAAATATTCGTTTTACCTGAAAGCATGCCTTCACTTCAGCTCTAACACAGTGCGTGGTACCTATGTTACACCCGTGGACTGAGCTCCGTCTCTATGAATAATTTGTGGAAGTTGCGCAGACTGATCCTGAAACTAGCTCGACAGTGTCACTGCTCGGAGCTCGTTTATTTTACACTGCCATCTACAGGACGAGTCAGGGACAAGCACTTTGCGTTCTAACTATTCTTTGAAAATGGCAGGCATTGTACGGAAATTGGTCCAGGCGACGGCTGCACCTAAAGCAATTGGACCTTACAGGTAAATTAAGACGCAATTATTTGTAATGTCATCACAATACAAGCAGACTATTTCAAACACATATATTTGCAAACCCTTTTTTGCCAGGGCCAGTAACTCTAAATATATACACGTTGGCATACCACAAGTGGCAGTATTTCAATTTGCATCACATTTTTGTATTACTTATGTGAATGAGGAGCCAATATCTCCATTCACGTTATATATACTTAGAACTGTGTGAAGTATGGCACAGCACATGTAGCGATATTCTTATCCACCTCCACTCTCATTCCCTCTCACAAAGAGATCATAATGTAGATATATGTCCTTGTTATCTTTTAGTTGATTAATATAATATCACCCATCATTTTTTAAAAGATGAGTATTGGAAAAAATATGTGTTTCTGAAAGATTTTATTACAACATAATACTCTGTAATAATCTGTTTAAAACATGTAAAAAAATAATTCAGTGAAATGCATTTTGGAAATAATTATTTCTAAAATGTATTTCACAGAATTATTTTTAAGGTGCTTGCTATTTTGTATAAATCATATGATATATATGAACAAACAGATAGAAATAACTGATTATGTTTTACACAATGAAGTACCATATATGCTATATCTACAATTTTAGCGATTATTAGTTATACACGTATAAGTTTACAAACATTTTCACTTCTGAAGATGCATGCTGAGCGCATGAACTGCAGCTTGGCATGAATGTTGCTACTAGTCATACTTATGATTGCAATAAAGATTCGTCAGATTCATTTAATACAGACCCGTGAAGATTCTGAGGTAGAATAGGTCTTCAGCAACCCATGCTTTCCGTAATAGGTGACTGTGCTTGCCGTAAAAGGCGACTAAGGGGATCGGGTGGTCAGGCTCACTGACTTGGTTGATGCATGTCATCGATCCCAATTGCGTGGATCGATGCTCATGATATCAATCACTGGATTGTCTGGTCCAGACTCGATTATTTACAGACCACCGTCACATAGCTGGAATATTGCTGAGTGCGGCGTTAAACAACAAACCAACCAACCAATCATTTAATACATAAATGATGAGAGATAGAAACTTTCATTGCCACAATATTACTCTAATGGTTCATTCACTCAAGTCCAACAATCAGTCAAAAGAGATATGTTTCAGTGCATTTTCATGTCGACCTGCTGTGAATGTATGTGGTGGCATTTCAGTCAGTTTGGCTATAGTTGCCAGATTGCAGGATTAATGATGATTTCTGATGGAGTCAACTTGACATCCCTGCATGATAAGAACAGGAGGCATAGATAATGTTAAAAGTATATGGTTGAAGTGTATTTTATAAAATATATCGTATATACTTACATACATACAAACATCCATCATTATTCTTTATTTACGTATTGAACCTATTTTTCATTGCATTCATGTGTATGCATGTGTCGTAACTGCTGTGAGACAGGAATAAGTCATTAATATGTTGTAGACTAGCGAGGAGGAAGAATCTTTAATAGTTCAAAATCATCTTGTTTTGCATAATTTTGCAAGAAGATGGAAGCTTTAGACATCAGTATTTAACATGATTACCAAGAAATATTTGGATGTATGCTTACAACTTAGTTTTGAAATATAATTCCAGTCAGGCGGTGATAGCAGATAAAACGATGTACATCTCGGGTCAGATTGGGTTTGTGCCCACGACAATGGAGATAGTGACTGGGGGAGCAGCAGCAGAGACTGACCAGGTCAGTAGACCCTTGACCCCTGACCCTTGTGACCCTAGTAGCCTGCACTAGCCTGTATATAAAACCCCTGTAGCCTGTCTACACAACCCCAATAGGCAGTATTCATGACTAGTAGCCTGCACTAGTCTGTATATACAACCCCAGTAGGCTGTATTCATGACTCTAGTAGCCTGCACTAGCCTGTCTACACAACCCCAGTAGGCTGTATTCATGACTCTAGTAGCCTGCACTAGCCTGTCTACACAACCCCAGTAGGCTGTATACATGACCATAGTTGCCTGCACTAGCCTGTCTATACAACCCCTGTAGCCTGTCTACACAACCCCAGTAGGCTGTATACATGACCCTAGTTGCCTGCACTAGCCTGTCTATACAACCCCTGTAGCCTGTCTACACAACCCCAGTAGGCTGTATACATGACCCTAGTTGCCTGCACTAGCCTGTCTATACAACCCCAGTAGCCTGTCTACACAACCCCAGTAGGCTGTATACATGACTAGTAGCCTGCACTAGCCTGTCTACACAACCCCAGTAGGCTGTATACATGACTCTAGTAGCCTGCACTAGCCTGTCTACACAACCCCAGTAGGCTGTATACATGACCCTAGTTGCCTGCACTAGCCTGTCTATACAACCCCAGTAGCCTGTCTACACAACCCCAGTAGGCTGTATACATGACCCTAGTTGCCTGCACTAGCCTGTCTATACAACCCCTGTAGCCTGTCTACACAACCCCAGTAGGCTGTATACATGACCCTAGTTGCCTGCACTAGCCTGTCTATACAACCCCTGTAGCCTGTCTACACAACCCCAGTAGGCTGTATACATGACCCTAGTTGCCTGCACTAGCCTGTCTATACAACCCCTGTAGCCTGTCTACACAACCCCAGTAGGCTGTCTACACAACCCAAGTACCCTGTCTACAGTAGCCTATCTACACAACCCCAGTAGCCTGTCTACACAAACCCAGTTGCCATTCTACACAACCCCAGTAGCCTATCTGCACAAGCCCAGTAGCCTGTATACACAACCCAAGTAGCCTGTCTACACAAACCCAGTTGCCATTCTACACAACCCCAGTAGCCTATCTACACAAGCCCAGTAGCCTGTCTACACAAACCCAGTAGCCAGTCTACACAAGCCCAGTAGCCTGTCTACACAAGCCCAGTAGCCTGTCTACACAAGCCCAGTAGCCTGTCTACACAAACCCAGTAGCCTGTCTACACAAACCCAGTAGCCAGTCTACACAACCCCAGTAGCCTATCTACACAACCCCAGTAGCCTGTCTACACAAACCCAGTAGCCTGTCTACACAAACCCAGTAGCCTGTCTACACAAACCCAGTAGCCAGTCTACACAACCCCAGTAGCCTATCTACACAAACCCAGTAGCCAGTCTACACAACCCCAGTAGCCTATCTACACAAACCCAGTAGCCTATCTACACAAGCCCAGTAGCCTGTCTACACAAGCCCAGTAGCTTGTCTACACAAACCCAGTAGCCTGTCTACACAACCCCAGTAGCTAGTCTACACAACCCCAGTAGCCTATCTACACAAACCCAGTAGCCTGTCTACACAACCCCAGTAGCCTATCTACACAAACCCAGTAGCATGCACTAGCCATTACCGATGAAGCAGTGTAGTGTACATAGGAACACCTTTTAGTTCTGAGGATGTAGATATACTGAAGGTTATTTTAGGTTATTTTAGACTTTGACATCATGTTACTAAAACCAGGAAATTAGCAGTATTGGAAAATAATGGTCCTGTTGCTAGTTTTAGATTCCCCCCATTTCCCCCTCACTGATGAGAGGTATGACTGAAACATTTTTCTCAGATAGAACTAATGTGAATATTACGTGCCTGAGATCAGATGTCTGACGTCTCACCGGGCTGTGACCGCAGGCAGAGTTCCGATCAAATCACTGAGTTTTGGATACGAGAGTCCTTGCTTTTGCATAATGGCCTCGCCAAAAGTCATAATTTATTTTATTGCACTGAAATTCATTTATAAAGTACTTCTTTTCACCTTTTCGTCCCTTGTATCGAGCATTTGAATTAGATCTTCGCAAGACAGTAGTACAAAACCTGTATTCGCATGGCATGTTGTTTTCTGGCAGACCTAGTCATGTGATTTGATGAGTCAATATTTGATGTCGATGCAGTCATGTGATTTGGCCAAACCTTTTCAGGTCCATTTTCTCTTGTCAGGTCAGCATTGATATATACCGGTACTTGTTTTCCCGTGATATAAATGAAGTTATCAATGAAGTTTAAAGATTCTTACGAGGGGCATTACAATTGTATGTTAAAGATTTGAATGACGTTATTTAATGTAGTTTTACAATTTGTTATGAAGGCCCTGAAGAACATGGGTGCCATATTGGAGGAGGGCGGTTCCAGCTACAACAATGGTGAGTCCAGGGCTCTTACTTACACCGGGGACACGGGGAGCCCAGAGTAGCACAACAGTTCTCAAATAGTAAATTCTTTCTTGCAGCTTTAGAAACATTGGGAGATTTTGTTACTTTATTCATATATGTTAATACTTTTAGTCTCAGTTATTTATGCAGAAAGTTTTTGAATAGTGACGTTGACAGTTACTTTCGTGAAGTGGTTGTTGTGTTAACATTTTAAACGGGTGACTACATATCCAGGTGAGCTACAGTGCCATGGTAATATTTCTATTTATTTCTATGCCTTTATTTCAGGGGGCTATGTGTTAGTCTTGTGTATAGCTTTTCATTTTGAGGGGCGGTTGGGTAGCCTAGTGATTAAAGCGTTCACTCGTCACGCCGAAGACCCAGGTTCGATTCCCGACATGGGTACAATGTGTGAAGCCCATTTCTGGAGTTCCCTGCCATGATATTGCTGGAATATTGCTAAACGCGGTGTAATACCACTCACTCACTCACTCACTCACTCACTCACTCACTCACTCACTCACTCACTCACTCACTCACTCACTCACTCACTCACTCACTCACTCACTCACTTCATATGTTGAAGTCAGTCTGACTAAGTCTTGTTTGTCTTGTGTGTTAAAGTATGCTTGTTCCCATTTTGGGAATAGAACCTGGGTCTTCACCATTGACGAGCAAAAACTTTAGGCACTACGCTATACCGCCACGCCCTATAGCAGTGTTTGTCCTTAATCAAATGTCCTTTAGGGTCACTTAAGATCAATATGAAGGTTAGGAATTACACATCAAACATCACCTGGTAGGGCCAACAGTTGACATGTATTAGTTATCAGAATATGGTGGTGTGAATGTGATGCTACATGCCAAACAAAGTCAGATGTTACAATCCAGACTTGTAATCTGTGCTTGGGAACCACTGATGATGGGCGAGTGATATTCTCTCTGTCAGATGTGGTGTTTGTGGATTGTATTGAGTGTTGTTGTCTGTGATGCTTATGATAGAAGGCTTAATGCCGATGGTTTCTGTGACTGTAGAGTTAATATTCAAATTGTTGCTGAGACAATAGGGTTAATTCAAATTGTTGCTGTGACAGTAGGGTTATTTCAAATTGTTGCTGAGACAATAGGGTTAATTCAAATTGTTGCTGTGACAGTAGGGTTAATTCAAATTGTTGCTGTGACAGTAGGGTTAATTCAAATTGTTGCTGTGACAATAGGGTTAATTCAAATTGTTGCTGTGACAGTGGGGTTAATTCAGATAGTTGCAGAGACAGTAGGGTTAATTAATATTGTTGCTGTGACAGTGGGGTTAATTAATATTGTTGCTGTGACAGTAGGGTTAATTCAAATTGTTACTGTGACAGTAGGGTTAATTCAATTTGTTGCTGAGACAGTAGGGTTAATTCAAATTGTTGCTGTGACTGTAGGGTTAATTCAAATTGTTGCTGTGACAGTAGGGTTAATTCAAATTGTTGCTGTGACAATAGGATTAATTCAAATTGTTGCTAAGACAATAGAGTTAATTCAAATTGTTGCTGTGACAGTAGGGTTAATTCAAATCGTTGCTGTGACAATATAGTTAATTCTAATTGTTGCTGTGAAAATGGGGTTAATTCAAATTGTTGCTGAGACAGTAGGGTTAATTCAAATTGTTTCTGTGACTGTAGGGTTAATTCAAATTGTTGCTGTGACAGTAAGGTTATTTCAAATTGTTGCTGAGACAATAGGGTTATTTCAAATTGTTGCTGAGACCATAGGGTTAATTCAAATTGTTGCTGTGACAGTAGGGTTTATTCAAATCGTTGCTGTGACAATAGAGTTAATTCAAATTGTTGCTGTGACAGTAGGGTTAATTCTAATTGTTGCTGTGACAATAGGGTTAATTCAAATTGTTGCTGTGACAATAGGGTTAATTCTAATTGTTGCTGAGACAATAGGGTTAATTCAAATCGTTGCTGTGACAGTAGGGTTAATTCAAATTGTTGCTGAGACAATAGGATTAATTCAAATTGTCGCTGAGACAATAGGGTTAATTCAAATTGTTGCTGTGACTGTAGGGTTAATTCAAATCGTTGCTGAGACAATAGGGTTAATTCAAATTGTTGCTGTGACAATAGGAATAATTCAAATTGTTGCTGTGACAATAGATTTAATTCAAATTGTTGCTGTGACAATAGGGTAAATTCAAATTGTTGCGGAGACAAAAGGGTAAATTCATATTGTTGCTGTTACAGTGGTGAAGACAACAGTCCTCCTGAAGGATATCAACGACTATGCTGCTGTCAATGAAGTCTATGCAAAATGTAAGTCCAATAAAACATCATCTTCCTGTGATCCTGACGTTTTGGGAATTCTGAAAATGAGTGAAAGGGGTGTTCAGTGTGACCATGTGTATGGGCGGCCATTCGGTCAAAACCTACAAAGTTGAAATAAAGGACAAGCCGATTAAACTCGGAATGTTTTACAAATTGCTGTGTTTTCAACGTTCTCCTGTAGCAGTTTAGTGTCCTGTTTGTGCACTGATGTTCTTCAGTACACATTGTTCTTTCTTTACATATGACGTCTTTTGTATGCAAGTTGTTCATTGGTACTGTTTTGTATTTTGAATTCATTATTCGTATGTAAATAATGACCTTTATTTGTAACATTCATTCTATATTCATAACATCTGACTATTATTGCGTACTTTGGTCCTTCATTTCAACTTTGTATTTTTTTACCGAATTGCCGCTCATACGTGTGTTAGATTATCTCTCCATGATATGTCTACATGCTGTAGGACACACCACAAAATTACCAGTAAATATCCGGGTGAGAATAGGTCTACAGCTAGCCCATGCTTGTCATAATCGGTTGGTCAGGCTTGCTGACTTGTTTTATGCATGTCAAGGGGCGGTCAGGTAGCCTAGTGGTTAAAGCGTTTGCTCGTCATGCCGAAGACCCGGGTTCGATTCCCGACATGGGTACAATGTGTGAAGCCCATTTGTGGTGTCCCCCCACGTGATATTGCTGGAATATTGCTAAAAGCGGCGTAAAACCATACTCACTCACTCACTCATGCATGTCAACGTATCCCAATTATGTAGATGGATGTCAATCACTGGATTGTCTGGTCCAGACTTGTATTTACAGACCACTGTCATACAGCTGGAATATTGCTGAGTGCGGCATTAAACAACAAACAAATAAATAAACAAAACCTAATTGTAAAACCCTTAAATGATAGTTGTCATCTGTCAATTTGTTTAGTTTAGTTTTTTTGGTGATCAATTTCATTTTTATTTTTTAACTTAGATTTCTTTATCAATCCTATTGCAGACTTTTCCAACAACAAACCGGCAAGGGCTGCCTTCCAAGTAGCTGCTTTACCCAGGGTATGTTCTGGAATTTCTTTATCTCATTCACTTTATCCTCATCTGGGAAACCCGTGAAGATTCCGGGGTGGAACAGGCAACCCATGCTTGCTGTAAAAGGTGACTATGCTTGTCGTGAAAGTCGGCTAACGGGATCGGGTGGTTAGGTTCGCTGACTTGGTTGATGCATGTCAACGATCCCAATTGTGTGGATCGATGCTCATGACATTAATCACAGGATTGTCTTGTCCAGACTCGATTATTTACAGACCGCCGTCATATAGCTGGAATATTGCCGAGCGCGGCGTTAAACAACAAACCAACCAACCAACCAACCTCATCTGGGAGGGTTATGTCTTCAATGGAGGGGCGGTCGGGTAGCTTAGTGGTTAAAGCGTTCGCTCATTACGCTAAAGACCCAGGTTCAAATCCCGACATGAAGCCCATTTCTGGAGTTCCCTGCCATATATTGATGAAATATTGCTAAAAGCGCCATAAAATCATGCTCACTCACTCTTATACAAATATGACTAAATAATCCAGGGTATAGAGGTAATGAAAGGAGACACATATTGAAAGAAATGTAGCCATAGCCAGTAACTGGGAGGTCCCATTAATAGGAATTGACCTCGAACACTTATCAAGATGTCACCATGATATACAAGGTACTTTGGGTAGATATGCATATGTAGGTCACTTTACAATGGGTTTGACAGTAACCATTTTCACCTTTAGCATGGCCCTTGTCCCGTGATGTGTTTGTTTGTTTGTTTGTTGTTTAATGCCGCAGTCAGCAATATTCCAGCTATATGACGGCGGTCTGTAAATAATCGAGTCTGGACCAGACAATCGAGTTATCAAAATCATGAGCATCGATCCATGCACTTGGGATATGATGACATGCATCAACCAAGTCAGCGAGCCTGACCACCTGATCCCGCTAGTTGCCTCTTACGACAAGCAGTGTTGCTTTTTACGGCAAGTGTGGGTTGCTGAAGACCTATTCTACTCCGGATCTTCACGGGTCCCCTTGTCCTGTGAGTGGAGGACCCTTAACAATGTACAGCCTGGATGATGCCATTGTACCCAGGTGACTAACAGCATTATTTCAGGAAACTGATCTCAAGGTTCATCTTCTTTATTTATAAGCTCTGCATGAAGTTGAAGAACACCCACATTGTTAATGTTGAGAATGACCCACATTCTGACTTGTGTTGCAGGGTGCACTGGTTGAGATCGAGGCCATCGCCGTTGTGGGCAACATTGTGGATGCTCAGTGACTAGGCTCCAGTGCCAGACTGTGACTGTCATCCTGACCAACCTACCAGCCAATAGTCTCCACTCACAGTCATGTGGTCATCTGTGGTCATCTGTCTGGTCATCTGTCTGGTCACAAGAAAGAAGACTAAATACAAATTCCATAATACGACATTATAATACAGAGCTGCAGATAAGCTGCGTATCTGCGTAAAATACGCATCAGAAATATGCAGTAAAATAAAGTCCAAGCATTTCAAATACACAACGAACATTACAGATATGCTACAAAAATAAACCTTGTGTGTATCATCAAAATATTGTGAAGTAACCCTGCGTATTCGATTAGCAAATCAGCAACTTATTTTGAAATTATAAACGGGCATTCCGTCAACCTTGCCAAACTCCACGATGACAGTTACATCATGATCATTTGCCATCACACTTTCTTGTGGAAGTATCGTGGTATTTTTGAGTCCTATAAAGCTCTCAAACCCACACGACACCAGTTTGCAGGGACTAGATGAATAGTGTTTTTAAATATTTAACTTAAGTACCCACATGTGTAAAAACTAGTGGGTAACAGAAATTTGAATATCCAGATAGAATTACTGATACCCAATGATTTTAAAATGCATGGGTAAAATACCCACAACACCAAAAGCTTATCTGGAGCTCTGTTAATACAAATTCCATAATACGGCATTATAATATAAATCCGTGATCCCATGTTTGTTAACTCTACTCATTTGGTTATAATTAATGTTTGAATTTAATTCATCAATACCTGTGGGGACCAGAATTTAGGTTAGTTCGGTCCCAAATGACCTATACTTGATTGGAGTGGCTCATTGATTTGGTACAGACTTGGGTTTTAGAGGCAGCTTTTGTATAGCTTGAATATTGCAGAGACCAACAACAAACACTAATGGATTAATACCAGAGTATATTACGCTACCCGTGCTCAATAAGACTGAAGAGATTTTGCTTGAATGTATGCAGTATTAGCCAAATAGCCAGCATATCTTACTGAACGTCCTCCCATACTTGTGGGTGTCCCAACGGTGCTAACTGACTCTGATTTGTTCCACCCAGGGTTTCCTTCCAACTTTTATTTGACAACTCCATGATATACCATATCACCGTTAACAAATTTTATTCTATTTGGTATGCTCGGGCTTGCTGAAATCCCAACTTGTCACAAGACCGTTAACTAATGAAGTGTAAGATCTGACATTCACTACGAGATGGCTCAAGTACATGTAGGATGATCTTTTCCACAATGAGGTTCAACTGTCAAGTACTAGTTTCCAGTGTCAATATGGTGGCAAGTTTTGAATGACTATTTTACTGGTGGTTTGTTTAAAAGACGTATGAACACTTTCACATTGTTATGAATCCTGTTTGATAGATTTATATTTTTAGAGGTATTTAATTTGAAATGTGTGTTGTGATTCTGGACATTATTGTTGTATTGGAGGTTGTAAAGATACTTTCCCAGAAAAGAAGTTTCAGCATTGTTAAACATTCAGATGTATGCCTGTCCCAGAGCAGTGGGGTTCTTGTGTATGCAGCAGAAGTTTTGTCCATCATGTACTATGCACACTGAAATGTCCTTATTATTCATGTAATATAAATTGAATACTAAACGAGCTCCCGTGTAATACCAATTTTATGAAACGAGTGAATAGTTGTGGGGTCATCGAGTCTGCATAAGCTCCTCTCAGTGATCTATCAACTCCACAAGCAATGTCGTTGAATAAGCCAAGGGATGTTGAGAGCTTTCAATATTTGTTCGTGAAACGTGTTCCGAGAGTACATAAGCACGCGTTTTGGTATTGCACAATGTGTAATACAGCTGTATGTTTATTAAACAGGTGATCTCTTCACGGGCAAGTAATATAAATCCAAACCTGAATTTAGGGTTTATGCTCCTCGCTGAAGTTTGATCAGTTCTTGGAGTTTGTGGAAGGCCAAAATTACTAGTCAATGATTTGTTTGTTGAAGGCCAGTATTAGTTGTTATGATTTGTGTGTTAGACTACTTACATTATTTTGGGGGTTCTTGTTTTTATGGAAATTATTTTCAATCGGTATTTTTTATGAAAAGATTTTCTTTGTGTCATATTATAATGGAAAGGAATTCGATACAATCAGTATTAATTCGGAGGCCGGTGGCAATGTTTAAGAATACTCCATGGGATCTTATCTCAATAATCAGTGCTGGCAGCTATTGTTTACTAGGTGGAGGTTGCACAATAATCAGATTTACTTAAGCATGTCGTTGTTGTTTGTTGCATAATGTAATGATTCCCTGTATAGGCCCTGTAGAGATTCTGGAGAGGGTACTGAGGTGTCCTTGATGCTGAAGTTCATCTGTGTGGTCCTGAGGTACATTGATGCTGAAGTTCATCTGTGTGATCCTGAGGTACATTGATGCTGAAGTATATAAGTAGGGTACTGAGGTATCCTTGAAGCTGAAGTACATCAGTGTGGTCATGAGGTATCCTTGATGCTGAAGTTCATCAGTGTGGTACTGAGGTATCCTTGATGCTGAAGTTCATCAGTGTGGCCATGAGGTATCCTTGATGCAGAAGTTCATCAGTGTGCTTCTGAGGTATCCTTGATGCTGAAGTTCATCAGTGTGGCCATGAGGTATCCTTGATGCTGAAGTTCATCAGTGTGCTTCTGAGGTATCCTTGATGCTGAAGTTCATCAGTGTGGCCATGAGGTATCCTTGATGCTGAAGTTCATCAGTGTGCTTCTGAGGTATCCTTGATGCTGAAGTACATCAGTGTAGTACTGGGGTATCCTTTAGCTGAAGTTCATCAGTGTGGTACTGAGGTATCCTTGATGCTGAAGTTCATCAGTGTAGTACTGGTGTACATTGATGCTGAAATACATCTGTGTGGTACAGATGTACACTGATGCTGAAGTATATAAGTAGGGTACTGAGGTATCCTTGATGCTGAAGTACATCAATGTAGTACTGTTGTACATTGATGCTGAAATACATCTGTGTGGTACAGATGTACACTGATGCTGAAGTTTGATCATCAGGCTCGCTGACTTGGTTAATGCATGTTTTGTTTGTTTGTTGTTTTTGTGTTTAACGTCGCACCCCACAATATTCCAGCTATATGACGGCGGTTTGTAAATATTCAAGTCTGGACCAGACAATTCAATGATTGACATCATGAGCATTGATCCACGCAATAGGGATGCGATGACATCTCTTCCGGCAAGCATGGGTTGCTGTTAATGCATGTCGTTGTATCCCAGTTGCATAAATCGATACTCATGATGTCAATCAGTGGATTGTCTTCTTCAGACTCGATTATTTAAAGACCACCATCATATAGCTGGAATATTGCTGAGTTTGGCGTTAAACAACCAACAAACAAACTAAACAAACAAACAAAACTTGATGCTGAAGTTCATCAGTGTGGCCATGAGGTATCCTTGATGCTGAAGTTCATCAGTGTGGTTCTGAGGTATCCTTGATGCTGAAGTTCATCAGTGTGCTTCTGAGGTATCCTTGATGCTGAAGTATACAATTGTTACTATGGTAAGTGTACATTCTACATGTCAAGGGGGCACAGGTGGCCCAGTCGTCTAAGGCGCCGGGATTCGCTGTGCAGAGTTGCGGCCCTTGGGCACGCCAGAAACCCATGATTGTGGGTTCGAATCCCGGTTCGCCCCGATTATGTTTCTAGATTTGTCAGCACCATACCCGTTCTCATGGGTTTCACCGAAGTGGTAAACATCTGAGACCTGCATCACTTCGGGCTTTCCTCCCACATTAAGCTGACACGCCGCGAGATAACTGGAATACTGTTAAAAGCGGTGTTAAACCCAACTCACTCACTCACTCATTCTACATGTCATAGTGGTTAGCTGACACTTTACAGACCTAACCCCTATACCTACTTAAAATGTGATCACTACAGTACAGGAATTAATTTTAACAACGAAACTAGCTTCAGAAGGAATAAAGTTGCTTTTCACTCTCATATACATTTTGATCGTTAGACACACTGGACAGTGATAAGTAGGTCGAGTGTTGCACATCCAGGCCAGCTACCGGGATATAAATGATATCCAGACTATTCCGTCCGACAATATTGATTTATTACCACTTTAGGTTGTGGGACATGAATGGCGGCAATGAAGCCAATTGGGATGTCCACGCCTTGACTCGGTCGCTGATCAGCAGAGGAAGCGAGAATCATGGAACGTTTTCTCCATTATAATACAGGCAATTTGTCTGACATTTGTCACTTCTGTTTGGTAAGGCGCCTCGATTTGCTGTGCAGAGATGCGTCCCTTGGGCGCGCCAGAAACCTATGATTGTGGGTTCGAATCCCGGTTCGCCCCGATTATGTTTCTAGGTTTGTCAGCACCATACCCGTGCACGTGGGTTTCACCGAAGTGGTAAACGTCAGAGACCTGCATTACTTCGGGCTTTCTTCCCACAATAAGCTGACACGCCGTGATATAACCGGAATACTGTTAAAAGCGGCGTTAAACCCAACTCACTCACTCACTCTGTTTGGTACTATTATTGATTTGTAAACGACACAGGACGACTAAATAGTTCAGGTTCTAACTGAGTGAAGCGGCCGGTATATATCTTAGAGCCGTTGCAACTTAAACAACTAATCTAACCGCAAAATGCAAATACGCTCGTATACAAAATTACCTTTGTTTCACTGCTGTTGACATGTTTTAAGGATAGTCAGACTCATAGCGGTAAGACCCAGGTCACTGGGAGTAAGACAACATATACATTGTAGAGTATAGTACTGGGTCATAATGTCGGAAGAGGCGACTATGCTTGTCGTAAGAGGCGACTAACGTGATCGGGTGGTCAGGCTCGCTGACTTGGTTGATGCATATCATCGTATCCCAAATGCGTGGATCGATGTTCATCACGTCAATCACTGGATTGTCTGGTCCAGGCTCGACTATTTACAGACCGACGTCATATAGGTGGAATATTGCTGAGTGCGGCGTTAAACAACAAACTGGGTCATAAACGTTATGATTGATGTCTCCCATGCACTCAACCGACGCAAAAGTGTGCCCAGCCCAGGTCCGATGGGGTGTAGTCATGACAACCTGACAAGTTAGCGTTCCTGTAAGATCTGTCACTCGTTCACAAGAAAGAGAATGGAGCGGGGATCTCTGTTCCGCTTCAATAGAACGATGGATTATTTTATCCAGATTCCCATTGTGGTGTGTACAATACCAGTGTAGCTGCCAATGTAACTTGCTGCTGGAGGAAATAAAAATGTTTTTGATGAAAATACTTTTTTTTAATGTATGGGATATGTCTGTGTGTGTAGACCTCTATATCACGATGGATATTTAAGAAACGAGACATGGTGTCAGGAACGCTCTCTCTCTCTCTCTCTCTCTCTCTCTCTCTCTCTCTCTCTCTCTCTCTCTCTCTCTCTCTCTCTCTCGTGAGCCTAGTGACGCGGGTGCAAAGTAAGAAGCCGATTTCTGATGTCCCCGCCGTGATATTACTGGAATATTGCTAAAAGCGGCGTAAAACTATACTCACTCACTCTCTGTCTCTCTCTCTTTCTGTGTCTCTCCCTCTCTCTATTTCTCCCTCCCTCTTTCTCTCTCTCTCTCGCACACACACACACACATACACTCACACATCCACACAAACACACACATTCACACATATATATTCATGACACGTGTCAGGACGTGGGTAGTGTTCCGTGGAGGAAGATAGAGTGACGTCCATTGCCTGGTGATATAATCCTTTGTGTGGCCACTCTTTGATAACATGGTGAGTCCTGTGCCTGGTTGCCAAGAACGTCTGTTGATGTTGATGTCACGGAGTAATGACGCCACCTGGAGACCGTCCACTTCGATATGCATTTAGACGATGATATGTTAGAGTCCCGGGCAACAGTACACTCACACGCCCCACGCACTATTCTTATGTCATAAGTACTGGTTAGTCAACCTGGAGGTGAGCCGAAATGGGTATTAATTTAAAACATTGCACTTCTATAGCGACGTGCATCTGCGCGCATGGTAGTGTCTGCGCCTATGTGTTTGTATCTGTGTGTGACTGCTTGTACTAGTCTTCACTGATATCAGCCTGGTTCCCTGGGTATGCTGCGCTGGCGCTACACTGATCAGTGTATCGCCAGCGCAGCATACCCAGTAGGGAACCAGGCTGCACTGATATCGGTTTCATGGTGCCCACCGAGATACCACCATGGCTACCACACACCGAGCTGACCAGTCCTTGTTTTGTTCCCATCATGGCGAGCGCCAGTCAGGTTAATAACGAGTCCTACCTTTTAACATCTTTTGGTTGGTGAAACCACCGACCTTCCACTCCCCGGTAGACGCTCTATCAACTAGACGGGGGTGGTCTAGTCGATCTGAAAGTGATTCGGCTGCCTCTACTGATCGTAGACACATGGCATTTCGAATTCTGCTTTGTTCACGGTATTCACCATGTCTTAACACACGATTGTTCTGCCACGTCTGATGCACTCACAATCATAATCCTGCAACAATGCATTTTACCCATTTACCAGGGGCCACCTGCACAAAGCAATCTTAGCACTAAGATGACCGTAACTCCCATACTTTAACATAGGCTTACGATAGTCTTAGCGCTAAGATCGCTTTGTGCAAGTGGGAGCTGGTCGTCTGATTATATAGCTGGCGGTAAAGTGTAGACCGAGCATAGTGTCAGGTCCACCTGTTACTAGTAATACCAATAGGCCTGTTAACTCCGTGTATTGTACAGACAAAACAGAACACCCCGCTTCTGTAAATCAGTAGTTGCTGTGCTACTATGGGTCAGTCGATGCTTGTATACTCTCAAAACTAAACCCCCGTATGTCGTAGTAAAATTGTAAAAGTAAATTTCGTGGATGGGAGTATTCCATGTTGTTCTGCACCATGTTTTTTTTTGCTGAACACAAAACGGTTTTATTGTCTTTAATCAAGTGTATATCGATGACTTTAGATCGTTGCGTGATTCGTTCTTTTGTGAACCTGAAAACATGTTTTCTCATGTAATTTCTCAAGGAATTTGTGTCTTGGACAAGTTGTCGCAAATTATTTCAGATTAATTACGATCGTCAATCCAAGATAAGAAAATAATGCGAGAAATATTGGTGGACAAAAGTATCAGTGGCAAGGCATTTCAACGTGGCTCAGAGCACAATTTCACGACTTTGGGAACATGACACCATCAGAGATCATCCGAGATCAGGGAACTCATCATCATATCACAGAGGTCCAGGATCGCAACATTCAGGTCCTTCACTCACTGCAACTCAAATGTCGGGTTTACGTCCCATATCTGCACAGACTGTCTGTTACCATTCACCAGCTACTGGAATCCGAGTAAGAAGGTCCTGCGTCAGCGTTGTTATGCCTCAAGTAAACCATCTCATCAGTGGCCTCCCAAACGTTGGCTTTGCGGTTGGTATTGACATCATGTTTCCTTCTTGAAAGAAGAGATTTGCTGGCCAATCACATCGGATGTTGCGCACAAGAAGTCGACAGATTCGGTGGAGGAACTCCATAATGCGAGGAGACATCAACAAGTCATGTTCATATCCAGGGCAACTTTACAGGTGACTCAAATTGTCAGCTTGGCCCATCCTTCTGCTGCCATGTTCGCCCTGGTCGTCCCAGACTCCTAATATTATAATGTCTATTCTCTGAGAATCACACCCAGTCATCTTTGGTGCCCCAATTCGCTTGCAGAGATGTGTCTCTGACACGTATACGTACCAACCGATGTTGTGCTACCACACACCAGTCGATATTGTGCTTGTATACAACAGTCGATGTTCTGCTAGTATATACCAGTCGATGTTGTGCTAGTATACATCAGTCGATGGTGTGCTAGTATACACCAATCGATATTGTGCTAGTATACACCAGCCGATGTTGTGCTACTATACACAGTCGATGTTGTGCTAGCATACATCAGTCGATGTTGTGCTAGTATACACCAATCGATATTGTGCTCGTATACAACAGTCGATGTTGTGCTACCATACACCAGTCGATGTTCTGCTACCATACACCAGTCGATGTTGTGCTACCATACACCTTTCGACGCTGTGTTTTTATACAGCAGTCGATGCTTGCTACTCCATATCATTCGATGCTGATTAAAAGGGTCGTTGCTTTCTGTGTTCCAATACAGAACAAAACATGCACGATGATATAATCGGTACAATGCTTTCGGTGTCATACAACCTTCACAACGCTGCCCCCTCTCAGCAAAGGGCATCCTTCAAATTGTCAGCTTGGCCCATCCTTCCGCTGCCATGTTCGCCCTGGTCGTCCCAGACTCCTAATATTATAATGTCTGTTCTCTGAGAATCAAACACAGTCGCCTTTGGTCCCCCAATGCAGAGATGTGTCTCTGACACCTACCAGTCGATGTTGTGCTAGTATACACCAGCCGATGTTGTGCTACCATACACCAGTCGACATTGTGCTAGTATACAACAGTCGATGTTGTGCTACCATACACCAGTCGATATTGTGCTTGTATACAACAGTCGATGTTGTGCTAGTATATACCAGCCGAGTCCTGTTATCGCGGGTTCGCGTACCGCATTCGCACTGATTATTTTCCTCAGGGTTGACAGCACTCTCGTGGGTTTCACCAATATGCTGAGGATCCGCATCCTTCCATATCAAACTGACACGCCGTGATAGAACCGAGATCCTGTTCAAAGCGTCGTTAAAACAACTCACTCGGATTCACACCCGTACTTGTGGGTGTCACCAAGGTGGCTGAATACTCCATGGTACATCTGTAATACCTTTGACAGTAGCGTTAATCCGAACTCCTTGACGATGTTACCTTAAAGCCAAATGCGCTTATATGCCAGTTGTCCAATGGTAGCAAATAAATACAACTCATTTGTAGATCGCAATATTTTATTTTGGAGTTATAAAGATAATATACAAATAATACGCAAACGTCCTCGCCAGCATGTAGCTAGTATTAACATGTGTCACAAGTATATATATAGTCAAACAGTATACGAAAGATATATTTTTTCACAGCAGTCTTCAGTTAAGAGACGAAATACCTAAACCCTCACCTTGAGACTATGCATGCTGTTAGACGTTTGGACTCACAAATAATGCTGCTTGTAGGTTTAGTTATATTTCATTAAACAATTTTATCAACTTTCCTAGCAACACGAAGACATTGCGTTTATACATATACAAGGATTGGAAACAATCACGTGTAAATGTTGCACGTTGCCAAGGAAACAATACTGAAGCAATCTGGTGATGGAGTGTGGAGTGTGGTTTTATTCAAGCCATATCACTTCGGGGGAACCAGAAATGGGCTTCACACATTGTACCCATGTGGGGAATCGAACCCGGGTCTTCAGCGTGACCAAGGAACGCTTTAACCACTAGGCTACCCCATCGCCCCTGAAGCATCTAAAGACCTACAATATAATTGCAGCCATATAATGCGGATGTGCCGTACACAGTTAAATAACGAATAAAGTGTATATAGTAATACTGTTCTATTAATAATAAACGGCAACTGTCCGTAAAGTGGGGATTCCGCATTACGAGGGTTTTGACTAAAGGGATGTGACTGTATCAGTAATGACTTCAGTGGTTCACTGTACAACGAATATAATTTTCAAGTGAAATTTTGTCTAACTTAAAGCAACGTATTACTTGCATATGTAAATTTAAATGCTTCTTGGCTGAAATAAAATTCAACGCTGTCGTGAGAATCACATCTAAATGGACGGATTAGATATGTCATATTTCAGATTATGCGAGGAACAAACATCCAACAGTTGACTAACAATATTTATCTAACTACTTTATATTCCCTACAACCGAACAGCGTTGAGCCATTGGACAAAAACCAATAGAAAAACGTGTGTAGGTTAGAGAACTAACTGTCAACTCCAAATATATCGCATTCGGATTGATGGGACATCGCCGCGACATATGTTTTAATACCAGCAATGGCATCAACTGAAGCTATTGTTAGTTAGTACAGAATAAAAGTAAATAAGTAATTGAGAAATGTCGCCGAAACTTTGATATATTCCGAGTTGACTGTTTGTTGAACGTGCATCTGACTCCTTGATAATATTGTTTTCTATGAAACCCTCACATTTACACTATTAAAGATATTTACACTATATAAACAAAATTGAAATAAAAATTTATGATTTTTTTGATTTTGTAAATTTATTTTCACAAATTGGTCTTATAACAGTGAAAATATGAGTACGAAAATGAATACATGTATTATTATGGAGTCGGGTGCCTGTGATTCGTTATTGCAAGAACCAGCCTAGCTTGCCGCATTGCACTTATCTAGTAGACCAAGCCTTTGTGCTGGTCTCCGTGTATATATTGTTCTCATGCAAGGTAGCTGACCTTTGGAATCTAAAACAGTTTATTTACACGAGGCATATATGTTTTGAAATCAGGAAATGAAAGTGAAGAGAGTTATTGCCTGATCATGTTGAGGAACAGATAAATGGATGGAATGGTCTTGAGCGTGGCACGGGACTGATGACGTCATTTAGCAAGAGAGTCCTCTTTGATTCCAGTAATGCTGAGAAGTCCGTCATATATCACAGATAATTGATAACATACTGATGCCATTCCGGAGGCTGGGTTTATTCCTGGAATATAAAGACATTAATTCAGTTTATCAATCCATGAGTGAGTGAGTGAGTTGGGTTTAACGCCGCTTTTAACAGTATTACAGTTATATCACGGCGTGTCAGCTTAATGTGGGAGGAAAACCCGAAGTGTATCAGGTCTCAGACGTTTACCACTTCGGTGAAACCAACGAGCACGGATATGGTGCTGACAAACCCAGAAACATAATCGGGGCGAACCGGGATTCGAACCCACAATCATAGGTGTCTGGCGTGCCCAAGGGACGCAACTCTGCACAGCGAATCGCGACGCCTTAGACGACTGGGCCACCCGTGCCCCCTATCAGTCCATGATCCAAGAGTAGAGTTCCAAGTGCATGTATTCTACCTATCATTTCTAATGAAATCAGGCAGGTTGACAGTGATTGTAATTGAAATTGAATAGAGATATTTTAAACCAATACGCAGACAATAACAGATTGTTGATGTGGCATATGTCCACTAGAAGACTCGGGAAATAGTTTGTTATCGATCTGTCTTGCCTATCTGTCGTATACCTGGAAGAGACCCGTGAAGATCCGGGATGGAATGGGTTTTCAGCAACCCATGCTGGTCAAAAAAGGCGACTATGCTTGTCGTAAGAGGCGACTAACGGGATCGGGTGGTCAGGCTCGCTGACTTGGTTGATGCATGTCATCGTATCCCAATAGTGTGGATGGATGCTCATGATATCAATCACTGGGTTGTCTGGTCCAGACTTGATTATTTACCGACCGCCGTCATATTGCTGGGAAATTACTAAATGCGGCGTTAAACAACAAACAGGAAACCATACTTGGAAGAACGTACCTTCGTAATGGCATCAGCAGTTGGAAAAACTAATAGATATTGTTTATGCTTCTTGTTCGGCAGTCTCTTGATTGGCAGTTTGTTCTGATTTGCCACCTGCGAAATGAAAAAAATATTTTAAAATGGTGAGTGAGTTTGTTAGTTTGGCTGACATTATTTCAGTCATATTACGACGTGTCACTTGGATGGAGGATGAAAGCACAAAGTGATGCGTGTCTCAGACGTTCACTACTTTGGTGAAACTCACGGTCACAAGTGCTCACAAACCAAGAAACATAATAGGTACGAGTTAGGTATGACAACAGGTTCCGGCCATGCCTAAGGGACGCAACTCTGCACAGTAACCCCACAATATACAAGAAACAGACAATGATGCAATGATGAGTCTGAGTGAGTTGGGTTTATCGCCGCTTTTAACAGTATTACAGTTATATCACCGTGACGGCTTGTCAGCTTGATTTTGGAGGAAAGCCCGAAGTGATGCAGGTCTTAGACGTTTACCACTTTGGTGAAACCCACGGCCACGGGTATGGTGCTGACAAACCTAGAAACATAATCGGGGCGAACCGGGATTCGAACCCACAATCATAGGTTTCTGGCGTGTCCAAGGGACGCAACTCTGCACAGCAAATCGCGGCGCCTTAGACGACTGAGCCACCCATGCTCCTCGTTGTACAGTGAGTGGCCATGGTTTGCATTCGCTCCAGTATGGTTTTAGAATGAGCGAGTTTTTTTTATCTAAACTCATTTGTCGTGTTTGTAGGTATATATAAGTTCTCACTCTCAATGGTCATGTGTAAAAGTATTGACTCGTCAGGTTTATATATATTCCCTGTACCTTCTATAGATAATGCGTTGCAGGGAGTGAGTGAATATGGTTTTGCGCCGCTTTTAGCAATATTCAACCTCGCTGTCTTGGTTGATGCATGATATCGTATACCAACTGCGTGGATCCATGCTTATGAGGTCAATCACTGAACAATTGACTTGGCTTTGCATGTGTTTGTGACGGGTGGCACTGGTATGGCAGGATACGCTCACCTTTTCGCGAACACCTGGTTTCATCACTTTTTGATAGTGATTCATAAAAACATGCTTAAGATATAGTCGGAATCGTACAATCGATTCTGCTTTTGACAGAGATTTCGTATGAATATGGAAAGTTTTTTTCGCGTTTACTGACGCAACAAAACCTTGTTTCGTTTAGGTTTCAAAGAAATCCTGAACACGTTTAAGCTAAACATGTGTAGCATATGTTTAACGCATTGTTTAACATTTTCAGAGTCGCATGTTACGCAGGGTATTCACACATTCAGAAGATGAAAACTGGCAGAACGCCTGAATATGTCCGTTTGTTGTTTACGTCTTAACAAAAAAAGTTGAAAACGATGGAATTTTTTGGTATGTTTACTTTCTGTATGTTTTATCTATTAAGGAATGACTTGCGACCAACCAGCTCCCGGATGTTTTGTGTACCTTCCTATACCATCTTTTCTCTGATTACAACGGACCCGTGAAGAATCGGGATAGAAAAGCTCTTCAGCAACAAATGCTTGCCGTAAAAGCCGTCTATGATTGTCGTAAGAGGTGAATATAGGGATCGGGTGGTCAGGCTCGCTGACTTGGTTGATGCATGTCATCGTATCCCCATTGCATGGATCGATGCTCATAATGTCAATCACTGGATTGTCTGGTCCAGACTCGATTATTTACCGACCGCCGTCATATAGCGGGAATATTGCTGAGTGTGGCGTTACACAACAAACAAACAAACAAACTCTAATTAGAGTAAGTGAGAGAGTGAGTATGGTTTTACGCCGCTTTTAGCAATATTCCTGCAATATCACAGCAATGTCACAGAAATGGGCTTCACACAATCTACCCATGTCGGGAATCGAACCCGGGTCTTCGGCGTGACGAGCGAACGCTTTAACCAATAGGCTACCCGACCGCCCAACTCTACTTAGAACGTGTGGCACTAATAACACACATCTCGTCGCATTGTTCTTGTCCCAGCTATGTAGACTGTAGAAGTCTTAGTGGAGTATGAAACTCCGTGTCGTGCACAACCCAGAACATAAAACCTTGACAATCCCACAGCTCGCCATCTGCAGCCGCCATCCTCACAGTATCTGTATAAATCATTGAGTAGTATTCACACCGTTTGCTTGTTTGTGAGTTATACATGGGTTCCACGTTGCTATTGATTTTTGTAAACGATACATTCATTAATACTGTGTTGAAGTGTTGAGAATGTTTTGTTTATCCAAGAGCCCAAAGAGTCTGCTTACATAGCAACGGGTTCGTCCAAACCACACGCCAGGGAGACCGTTTGTAATGAATGTGAAAAAAACAACCTTTATCTCCAAGCAAACAAGTCTGAAGAAATTCACTGCAGGATTAAACAATATCGGCCAATAGTAACCACTGGGGTTGCGAGTGCTCGAGTTACCTGACGATAGTTATCCATGTTCGGGTTTTCTTAAAGAGGTTATATAATCCTGCTATGTATAATGGTCGTGTGACATCGGAAGACCATCTGGTCGCCATGTAACCATAGCACGAGATGTGTTTACACGTAACTAGGATGTCTCGGCCGCCCCACACGTGACTGTACCAGTGAAACAGGGCATGGTTTGTCTTCCATCACGAACTCTGTGAAATCTCTACCTTGAGTTTAACTGAACAACGGCTCATAAGACGCCACGTGGCAGACAATTTGTCATGGCTCGGTTGAACTACATTCTCTGTCAGGTTCAAACAAAAGCCAAGCAACACACAGAGATTTAACTTTTTAAGATAGCTACGGTATAAATCGCAAAGAACAATGAAGAACGAAGCGAGGTGTATTTCACGAGAAAACGTTGTTCTATCATGAAGTCATTTCTGGAAATTCAAACATGCGCTCGCAAAGTGATGACGTCGTACATTGGACGACGTTATTTTTGAGAGGGAAGCGTCTAGTGAGTTGTTCCCAATAGATGTAGCAATGGCTGAACGATCGCATACAACATTGGAGAGATATGGAAATCGGAATTGGGAGAAAAGGTCCAGATAAACGACGTGAAAAGTGTGAAAATATACTGGGAAAACCGAATCTAACCCCCTGTTCATAGAATGGACTTGTCCACATTGCCGTGATCGGATTCTATTCAGGGAGTCATCATTTTTTAAATACGGATAAATAGTTTTAAAGCGTGTACTTTCTTATAACATCATTCAAGAGGCTGTACGTAACGTTGATATCTCATATGAGAAATAAACGACGAGTGGGATTTGTTTACTTCTTAGTTAAATGCACTCCAGTAATCCGAAGCTCTGCGCAGGCATACATTTGTAAAAAATAGTTCCCTAACACGAACTCATTTAACTCGAATTATCGTCTATTACCGTTTAACTGTTTGAAACCTACAGACTGGCTATCAGCACAATGGTCTAGTATCAGCGCTCCTCTTGTCTCGAAATAAGGATACCTCGATACGTTTCCGATGATCCACTCACAATTTCATATTTTGTTAGAAACGAAAAATACTTTCCCAAAAGTAACGAACACCAAGGAACGTAATAGTCCGAGGACCAGTGTTCAGACCGAACGGTACGGCTGGCTGCTCCTCAGCTTAGGGTCAAAATTTGTGTGTAGGTTTTATGCTGGTGCTCATCTTTTTTGTGTACAGTACCATGCACTTAAATGACCCACTCATCCATTGAATGACCAGATGGTGGGCGTATGCGTAATGGTCTAGTTGCAGGTCACTGTTACACGATGGGATGAGGCTGATAGCTCCTCCTTGCAACACTTGTAGTAGGCGATAGCAACACTATCCCACGACTGATAAAGATGGTAGCACCTAGCACCATACATGTCACACAGTTGGTAGTGGCTTGTCGTAACTAGTTGGTGGTATAGCAACATTGTCGCACAATGTGTGGAGGCGGGTAGCACTTAGCTGCAGGTATAGCGATACTGTCAGACAATGGCATGGATAGAAGCTTGTAGCACCTAGCTGCAGGTATAGCAACCCAGTCAGACAATGGCATGGATAGAAGCATGTAGCACCTAGCTGCAGGTATAGCGACACTGTCAGACAATTGGCAGAATCTGGTAGCACCTAGCTGCAGCTATAGCGACACTGTCAGACAATGGGTAGAAGCTGTTAGAACCTAGCTGCAGGTATAACAACACTGTCGGACAATGGGTAGAAGCTGGTAGCACCTAGCTGCAGGTATAGCGACACTGTCAGACAATGGGTGGAAACTGGTAGCACCTAGCTGCAGGTATAGCGACACTGTCAGACAATGGGTAGAAGCTGTTAGAACCTAGCTGCAGGTATAACAACACTGTCGGACAATGGGTAGAAGCTGGTAGCACCTAGCTGCAGGTATAGCGACACTGTCAGAAAATGGGTGGAAACTGGTAGCACCTAGCTGCAGGTATAGCGACACTGTCAGACAATGGGTGGAAACTGGTAGCACCTAGCTGCAGGTATAGCGACACTGTCAGACAATGGGTGAAAACTGGTAGCACCTTGTTGAAGGTAAGGCGACACTGTCAGACAATGTGTAAAGCTGGTAGCACCTAGTTGAAGGTATAGCGACACTGGAAGACAATGGGTAGAAGCTGTTAGCACCTAGTTGAAGGTATGGCGACACTGTCAGACAATGGGTAGAAACTGGTAGTACCTAGTTGTTACACTAAATGCCAATGTAACTCCAGAGGATGTAAAAAGAAAACCGCATAATTTTCGACATCACGTCAGTGCATCAGATGTATCTGCATGTTTGCGCTGGATCCACATCAGATGTGTATATATCTGTAATACGTTCTTAACTCTATCGGGTTAGAATAAGCTGGCTACATCCGACAGTAGTTCGAGATAACGTGGTGCTTGCACGCCATTCTGTTTCACACCTACCCTGCTTCAATAGCGGAATAGCACACAACACTCAAACACGGAACATGTATAACACACTAATCTCAAGCTTAGCTTTGTCGAGCCAAGCTACCTATCTCAGGTTTAATGTCATCTAAGTCACGTACTGATACATGACACTTCAATTATACAATATGCGCAATATTAATGCGATATATAGTTCGAACATTCCTATTTCGGTATCTGTGTTATGCTTGTGGGTGACATCACACCAAATGAATTAATGGTTCCTACGATCTCAGTCCAATAGGCATTTCCTATTATTGAAATCAGTTGATAAGGTGTGGTACACTAATCAACGAAATCTGCCTTCGATAATGTCCCTCTGCTTACACAACAGGAGTGGTGGATAAGTTCTGAGCCTTGACCTAAAGGCTATAAAATGATTTATTTGTCAACATAATCCTCGGCCACATTGAAACACTATTGTCAAAGATGTTGAGGGATTTTATCCCAGGTCCTTTCCTTGGTTGTCCAAAAAGTCCCCCCTCCCAAACTGCTATAACGTCATCGTGCGACTCGAAATGGGTCCCTGCCTGATCTTTTGTCGAGTTTGGGAGCAAGACGGACGGAGCCAGATCAGGAGAATAAGGTGGTAGTAAACCCACAATCCTGGAGTGTAGCTATCGTAATGACTGTTTTGTGCACTGGCGCATTCTCCTTATGGAAGAGCACACATTTTCACAGCTTCCAACGTCTCACAGTCTTAATTTGATTCATCAATGACTCAAGAGGGCAGCATCATGATGGGGCATTCTTTGCCTTCTTTGGTGGTGGTGATGTCAGGCTGGAACTAGTCACAATACGTTACAACAACCTGTTTGGATCCTATGCAAACGGGGCTAGGTTATCACGAGGCATAGTGTGTTTGGTGCGTCTTTAACAGTTGCAAAATTCTGGTATCTGGCAACAATACGGACACTTCATTGCCAATGTTTCTGTGATAATGGAACGTACACTCTCCCGGGAAATTCCTACTGAACTAGCTCTATGAGCTCGGACATTCGCTGGTCGGTCATTGCCTCCTCGTGGATTCTCTGGATCCTATCTGGTGTTGCTGACGTCTCAGGCCTTTCAGGCTCTCTCTGCCACGCCTTAACTCTGCTGCCCACTTCTTTGGGGTGGCGTGGGAAGGGTAATCCTTCTCTAGTGTTGTACTCATATCTTCATGGATGGCTGTTGGTGTTTTCCCTTTGGAGTTTTCCCATTTTCTGCAAGTACTTGATCAATGCACGTTCCTTAAAGTTTGTCTGTTTTGCACTGGCCAACAGACCCCTGCTTATATTATTTTACTGACTGGTCACAGCGAAACAATTTGGTCAGTAGACCCTAGTGTCAATGGATGGCCCCATGTAATGTCAGCAATAAAAGATGTCACTGTTACGCAATTCCGTCCTAACTACCAGGCAAAAGAAAGTATATACACTTGAAAATTCACACTTCACTGTCATTACTGTGTACGGTGAGATTGGAAGCCTCACGTGCCTTGAGATGCAATTTGCATATCACCTGTTTGTGAGTAACTCATGGATGAAGCATGCATGAGGCTCAGAACATATCAATTAACCCTCCGAAAAAAAGACTAAAAATACAAACAATGAAGACCGGAAGCATCGTTCTTGTACCTGTCGCAATGTCATTCCGCCTTCACGCCATGTCGACTCATGATTGCATTTATTCACATACTACGCGCTAAAGACATCACGAAATAGCATATTAACCTCACAAACAACACAGAATAACACGGGCCTTATTTCAGCTTACTGACAAATGTAATTGGAGAGCATATCCTCGCGGGGAATAAAGCAGTGAAGCTGAATAGCCTCTGAGCTATATCACCATGCATGACAACACAGGACACACGCCATTCATTTACTCCAGTCATGGACTGATCATGTTTGCCTTGCCACCAGTACGAGTCCCGTAATACATAGCTAATATTGGAAACACGGGACCCGGAAGTACCGGTGGCTCTGTATTCTTCCACTATACACAAGAAATGGTAGTATTGTTGTGTGCTTAATTAGTATCTGTAACATGCCTGAAATAAAATAATACGCCCCATTTGAATTCTGGAAACCCATTTGTCCAGAAGGTATCCGTGCTTTGGCCAGTCTCATTGGCGAAATATTTTAATATCGCTATGAAATAGTGGAATTAAGTTAAAATGAGTAGAATTATGTGTCATGATACTTGCAGAAACACCTTTATGTATTTGCAAAACAAAACATGAGTTTTGAGCAAAGGAAAATATTCTCGCCCATGGGCATACTCATGGGCAACAAAGTTTAAATTTGTTTTTCATTTGTACTTTCTAAGAACATTCCCATGAAAACAGGACATTGAATTTTGTGAATACCTTTGACCGAGACTAGTCAAAGCACGGAGAGTTTCTGGATAAATGGGTTTCCAGAATTAAAATGGGACGTGTTCAATATATACCTAACTCAATGGCGTGGTGCTGATCACAAAGCAGAGAAGGCCACCCCTCTGAAGGCACCATACTAAATCAGACATGAACCGTACACGACAGTGAAATCCAGGTGGAACATTTTATGACCTTTTTCCTTTAATTTGATTGAAAACGACTATTCATGAGACACATTAAGATGTGGATCATTAGTTTGTTATCGAGGTTATAGTGTTACAAAAAGTGTTAAAAACATGACATGAATTACAGAGACAAGTGTAGTGCACACGTGACCACATCACATGACTGTTGACATCACGTGACCTCACCTGTGTTCTCCTGTGTTTGTTCTGTCGTTGTTTGTTCTGTGTTGGTATCTGTGTTATCTGTGTTATCTGTGTTGGTTTCTGTAGCAGGCTGATCTAGATGAGCAGAGGCAAAGGTTCAGATGAAGAGAAAGAGGAAGTAATGTAAAGCATTGTTACATGGGTAAGTCACACATCTAATACTACTGACGAATAACTACAAGATATTAACTACATAGTATTAAGCAGTAATATATATAACACTTTGTGGAACCATCTCATTGTTATCCATACCAACGCACCGCCTACAACCTACAACACAGGCGGATCTAGATGGGAGGTCAGGAGCCCCTCCCCCTTTAAACCAAATGTAGTATTTTGTGGACATTAAAATTGACTAAGAGAGGATTTTGATATTTTGGACCCCTCCCTTTTAAAAATGATGGATCCGCCCCTGCACAACACGAGTGATCAGGCTTGTGTGAAAATAAACTTGGCATTTCAAACTAGATGATTCCACAAAAAGGCAAAGTATTTTTAAGAGTATGCATTCCTTTGTCGGAATCAATTACATTTGAGAATAAAATTAATGAATTATTTCTTTATAAATCTAATCTTTTAGCCTCAATGACAATTATAACATTGGAATGCATATTTGGGAAATCGTGCATGAACGAAAGGAAAACTTCATTAAAAGGCACACTTCTCAACAGGGCTTCCATACTCTCGGTTCGCTGTTAATATACAGCAAGTTAAGAATATATAGCATTTTCCGTTCGTTCATATGACACACTAGAAACACTAGATTAATGTTTATTAGCATGTACACAACAGCATGGCTATAAAGCGGCGAACACAGGTCAATAATTGTAAATGCTTTGTTGCATTCGTAGCAGCTTGCTAGGATTAACTGTTTATTAAGCGAACTGTGCCCCCAGCAGAATATCAGAAGACAAAGTTTAGCACCCTCGAGTAATATGTTATCGGTTTCATGATTAGAGATAGACAATAAAAATCCTTTGGGACTTGCTACACCGTCGTTGGACCAATATTCGTGGTCTTGGTATAAACTAGATGGGACAATATACGTGGCCCTTAGAAACGTTAAGTGTGTACTTGCTCCTATAGTCAGTTATTCGTTCCTGCATTCGTGGTCATAGACCTTGCATAATTTCTTTATTTTTCATTAAGAAGAGAATCACGTTTAGTTCCCCACATGTCATCTTAAGAGAATCACGTTTAGTTCCCCACATGTCATATAAAGAGAATCATGTTTAGTTCCCACATGTCATATAAAGAGAATCACGTTTAGTTCCCCATATGTCATATAAAGAGAATCACGTTTAGTTCCTCACATGTCATATAAAGAGAATCACGTTTAGTTCCCCACATGTCATATAAAGAGAATCACGTTTAGTTCCCCATTATGTCATAGGAAGAGAATCATGTTTAGTTCCCGAATAATCGTTTAATTTCCAGTGGAGTAGAAAAGACGAAAGGTAGACCCGTGAACGTCGCCTTCCACTGCACAACACAACATGTTGTAACGCTGATTTAATTCTTATTTCTGGGAATAGTTGATATTAATACCACCTGCCTCGACAGCTGTTTATTCAATGATGATGTTATCAACCCACGCAGATTAACGCGAGCGAGTTTTTTTTATGACTGCACAAGATCAGCGGTAGATATACCCCCATGATTGCAAAGGAACACACCCATTGCCCTCCATGCTTTGACGACTTTATTGATTACACATTATACGTAAATGTGTTCATACTTCTCTTGAAGTTCGTATCAGGCATATTCGTCTCCATATTAGTGTTAGCTCACCTGGCCCGGGGCAACATATAGGCGTAATGGTTTTACAGATACGTGTTGTTGTGTTATCGTAGGGAGCTGGGATGGGCTTAGGTTCAGATGGACCGAATAAGTTGCTAGGCGAAACTAAGTACACCTAATGTATTATGTATTTAGTGATTCCGTTGACTGACATTGGCAAGTTCTTCGTGGTCAATTAGAGGACACACCAAGGAAATGAATGTATCCACAGAGAGAGGATACATCTGACCCAATTGAGGCATTGGAATCTAGTTTTGTTAGAGTTAGTGGGTTGCGTGTTAATAGTATTACAGTTATAAGATGGCGTGTTATGTGGGGAAAACCAACATGATGCACGCCAGACGTTTACTACTTTTGGGTAACCGCGTTCACGGGTATGGTGCTGACAAACAATGATCATAAGGGTTGATCTGAGATTCGAACCAATGATCATCGGATCGTGTGACACATAAGGGACATAACTCTACACAGTGACTTGTGGGCCTGATTTAGACACAACTGATTCACAGACACAGAATGACAAGCACGTTCGCTTATATAACTGTAATCACAGTCTGACCCAGAGAGGGAGGAGGTGGGGGGAGGGGGCAAGAGGGCCCAGGCCCCACCTTTTGGAAACCAAATGCATGAGCAAGTAAAGCTCAAGTCAATATTTGATCACCACCTCCTCTATAATCACGTCTGTAGCATCGATAGGCACACGTGACTGTCATGTACACCAGGAGTGACAGCTACTGGTGACGGCAACCACGGATACAGACAACATATGAATAAATCGCCTACGTGAAGTAAGCAATACTCTCAACATGAAGTAGATCTGCACTCTAGTTTACAACCGATGTTCGTGGGGTGTCTGTTATATATTTATCTCATAGCCTCGTCAACAGCCAATCTCAAGTGTCTCGTACCAAACCCTGGCTGGGGTGGTGCCTGCGTGGGCAAGGGCGGTGTCTCGTACCCCACCCTGGCTGAGGTGGTGCGTGCGTGGGCAAGGGCGGTGTCTCGTACCCCACCCTGGCTGAGGTGGTGGGTGGGTGGGCAAGGGCGGTGTCTCGTACCCCACCCTGGCTGGGATGGTGGTTGGTTGGGCAAGGGCGGTGTCTCGTACCCCACACCTGGCTGGGATGGTATGTGGTTGGTTGGGCAAGGGCGGTGTCTCGTACCCCACCCTGGCTGGGGTGGTATGTGGGTGGATGGGCAAGGGCGGTGTCTCGTACCCCACCCTGGCTGGGGTGGTGGGTGGGTGGTTGGGCAAGGGCGGTGTCTCGTACCCCACCCTGGCTGGGGTGGTGGGTGGGTGGTTGGGCAAGGGCGATGTCTTTTACTCCACCCTGGCTTGGGTGGTTGGTGGGTGGGCAAGGGCGGAGCCGGCATTTTAAAAAAGAGAGGGTCCAAAATATCAAAATATCCAGATAATTTTACTGACTACAACATACTGCATTTGGTTTTCAAAAGAGGGGCGGGTGCGTGAGGGGTCCCTCTGGATTTGCCTGTGGTGGGTAAGTAAGCCCACGAACGCAGTAGGGGCCACGTGTGATGCCTAGCTGCCTGTTTACTATGCTTCAAATGTTTATTTGTTTGCTCGTATTCGTTCAGGTTAAGCCTAAACAAATGTAATTTTTCGAAAACATGTATCAATAGACAATACCTTGATAGAAAGGAGTAATATTTGTCATATTTGGGGTAGCCTTTCTGAGTAAGTGTGGGTTCGAATCCTGGATAGACTATTCGCTAAGTAGTAAAATACGTACTTTACTTAGCGTAATCCCGAAATACAACATGTGAAATTGTGACATGAACATGTATCCTATTTATATCGTGCAGTACCTACTAAAATAACTAATGATCAATCTTTTCAATACAGTTGTCACCCGTGAAGATCCGAGTTAGAATAGGTCTTCAGCAACCCATGCTTGTTGTAAAAGTGAGTGTGGGTGAGTTGGGTTTAACGCCGCTTTTAACAGTATTTCAGTTACATTACGGCGTGTCAGCTTAATGTGGGAGGAAAGCCCGAAGTGATGCAGGTCTCAGGCGTTTACCACTTCGGTGAAACCAACGATCACGGGTATGGGGCTGACAAACCTAGAAACATAATCGGGGCGAACCGGGATTCGAACCCATAATCATAGATTTCTGGCGTGCCCAAGGGACGCAACTCTGCACAGCGAATCGCGGCGCCTTAGACGACTGGGCCACCCGTGCCCCCTGTTGTTAAAGGCGACCATACTTGTCGTAAGAGGCGACTCACGGGATCGGGTGGTCAGGTTCGCTGATTTGGTTGATGCATGTCATCGTATCCCAATTAGGTGGATCGATGCTCATGGTATCAATTATTGGATTGTCTGGTCCAGACTCGATTATTTACAGCCGTCGTCATATAGGTGGGATAGTGCTTAATGCGACCTTAAACAACAAACAAACAAACAAACATTACAGTTCTAGCGATGTCGCTGTGTAAATTATAACGTCCATTATAACACCGTTAACATGTAACAGGTTAGAGTGTTGCTTATGTTACCAGTTACGTATCCAAATTATACATGGCACTCACATATCTTGTAAACAATAAAATGGCCAAAACGAGTTTCTGTCTTCATACACTCCCAGGAAAATATAATAAAAAGCCTTAAGTATGAAATCAGCAGTAGCAGGGGACATGGAACATCCACTCACACTCAAGATTAAAAACCGGTATTATTTGGCATTAAATACTAGCAAATCCCCTTCACGTAAGTGTTGTTACAATGTTGTTGATGTTGTTGCTACGTGTAGGGATTATAGACATAATGCTGAATGTTTTACAGATCATTTCATCTATATGAACGAGTAAGTCTCACGGAGCGATAGTGATTAACGTTAATAATGTAGGAGTTGGTCGGCACTCCTGTCTGTAGCAACCCCACACCTCCGGACACTGAGACGCAGGGGGATGCATAATCACCAGCTCGTGACGGTACCCGAGCCCAGCAGCCCTTGTTACCGTACCCACACTCAGCAACCCTAGTTACCGTATCCACACCCAGCATGCCTAGTTTCCGTACCCACACCCAGCAGCCCTAGTTACCGTACCCTCACCCAGCAACCCTAGTTACCGTACCCACACTCAGCAGCCCTAGTTACCGTACCCACACTCAGCATATCTAGTTACCGTATCCACACCAAGCAGCCCTAGTTACCGTACCCACACTCAGCATATCTAGTTACCGTATCCACATCCAGCAGCCCTAGTTACCGTACCCTCACCCAGTAACCCTAGTTACCGTATCCACACCCAGCAACCCTAGTAACCGCAACCTCACCCAGCAACCTAGCACGTACTAACACCCAGAAACCCTAGTTACAGCAGCCACAACCAGTAACCGTAGTTACCGTACCAACACTCAGAAACCCTAGTTACCTAGTTACACTCAGCACCCCTAGTAACCTAGTTACCGTACTAACACTCAGCAGCCCTTATTACCGTACCCACACCCAGCAACCCTGACATATTTCAGTTGATACCCGTGTGTTTCCAAATTCGATTTAAATGTTTAACATGGAGATATGTATCGACAACCTGGCCAATCCTTATAATGTTTTAATGTGAACTTTACACGATATGCGGCTTTTCCATTGGACGACAGGTCGGTCACATGACCGCCAAACTGACACTCAGCATATCTAGTTACCGTATCCACACCCAGCAGCCCTAGTTACCGTACCCACACTCAGCATATCTAGTTACCGTATCCACATCCAGCAGCCCTAGTTACCGTACCCTCACTCAACAACCCTAGTTGCCGTATCCACACCCAGCATGCCTAGTTTCCGTACCCACACCCAGCAGCCCTAGTTACCGTACCCTCACCCAGTAACCCTAGTTACCGTATCCACACCCAGCACCCCTAGTTACCGCAACCTCACCCAGCAACCTAGCACGTACGAACACCCAGAAATCCTAGTTACAGCAGCCACAACCAGTAACCGTAGTTACCGTACCAACACTCAGAAACCCTAGTTACCTAGTTACACTCAGCACCCCTAGTAACCTAGTTACCGTACCAACACTCAGCAGCCCTTATTACCGTACCCACACCCAGCAACCCTGACATATTTCAGTTGATACCCGTGTGTTTCCAAATTCGATTTAAATGTTTAACATGGAGATATGTATCGACAACCTGGCCAATCCTTATAATGTTTTAATGTGAACTTTACACGATATGCGGCTTTTCCATTGGACGACAGGTCGGTCACATGACCGCCAAACTGACGTTCATGTTCGTATTTTCACGAGACTGTATTCTTGAAATGACGTAAACACTGACGGAATACTTCCGCATGCCCCTGAACCTATTTGACACCTGTTTTTAATAGTGATTCATTAAAACATGCTAATGATGCAGTCGGATTGGCACATTGGACCCTTTGAACAGAGAGTCCTTATGATTATAGAAAGTTTTTTTGTCTCCTTTATTTGACGATAGTGGTACACATCCGCATCCTGCATCACTTTGGCCTTTCCCAAACATTAAGCTGACACGCTCATATAACTGCACCACTGTTCAAAGCGGCGATCAACCCAACTTACTGACTTGTCACGTCATTCCTTTTCTCCAATAGTGATGTGGCAGCTATGGCACTTCCTGGCTTTGCACCGATTCCCGCCAAGTCATCCCACGCGGGGAATCAATGGTCATGTCGAGCATGTTTCCGACCACTTCGGTATTATGGACCACGCCATCGATGCCAATTTAGTAATATCCTCTTGGTGACAGCCGCAATCCCCAACAAACAAGGCAAGCTTACTGACCCCCAACACGCCTGTGTGAACCCTTTACTCAGAGCTCCACGGGCCGTGACGTCACCAATACCGGCACCAGTGGTGATGGCTGAATGTCTTTCATGCACACATATACAATGTGTGTCTTCAAGGACAGCGTGTTTTTAGACTGCTTTATAAGACGGAAACGAACTCTGTATATGTGTTTGAAAATAGACTGATGTATTGAAGTAACAGCAGGTGATAATGCGTGGGTTGTGATAGCGGCCTTTGTTTGTTTGTTTGTTTGTTGTTTAACGCCGCACTCCGCAGTATTCCAGCTATATGACGGCAGTTTGTAAATAATCGAGTCTGGAACAGGCAATTCGGTGATTGACATCATGAGCATCGATCTACGCAATTGGGATACGATAACAGGGTGATAGTGAACACATTGTTGAACGAACGTGTCGCAATCTGACATTGAGAAACGTTGTTCATAGGAATTCGAAGTCTGGAAGTGTACTTTGACACCAGCATCTCGAATATTACGTCCCAAATGTGAAAATTGTGTCATTTGGCAAGGTGAAATTAATTTTGCCACCATTATATATTTCGTTTGACTGATTTGCTCGCTGTATCTAAACATTCTACTAACACGGTTTAAATAGGTCTTCAGCAACCCATGCTTGTCGTAAAAGGCGACTATGCTTGTCGTAAGAGGAGACTAACGGGATCGGGTTATCAGGCTCGCTGACTTGGTTGATGCATGTCATCGTATCCCAATTGCATAGATCGATGGATTGTCTGGTCCAGACTCGATTATCTACATACCGCCGTCATATAGCTGGAATATTGATGAGTGTGGCGTTAAATAACAAGCAAACAAACTAACACGGCGGGTTCAGTTGTCATTGAAACATATGACGGCATCGGTTGTATAACGACGACATAGCGTGACGTTATTTATGTCTCACAACAGTACGACTACACCTTGGGAGCGTTGCAAGCCACGAATCGCTAAGAGAAAGCAAATTAATCGCTCATCGCGGGGTCTGCAACAGTTGGGAGCGCTTGCCCACTCTTCCAAAATGGCGGCGCAACTACCGCTTGGTTGCCTTGACGTAATGATGAACGTAGTAGAAGAGGCTCGATGACGAGCTGACTACTTTGAAGATGTGGAGCAGACTGAGGATGATGGGGTGTTAGCTGCCGTTGCTCATTTCCTCGTTGATCTGGTCGAGAATTTCTTGTTCCGCTGTCAAAGTCAGCCGCCATTTTCGTTTGAGAACGAAGCGACCTTAGCCAGCGATGTTTCGCTTGCAAGGGGCTGACAGTAAGCGCACTGTTGTAAGGCGAATCGCTCTACATCGCTTGCAAGCGATTGGCGCTTTGCAACGCACCCCTTGAAAGAGGTGCTACAGATAAATTCCTCCGTTAAACAAAACAATTACAGATGTTTATGCGTAGAAAATTTAACAGCGGAAGGTTATCACCTAAACTATGACCTTTGCAAAAAAAATGTGCATAACCAAGTACTATGTTTTGATCAGCGCATTGCATATTGTTACAGTGATAAGGACACCGAGGAAACAATGGACGTCACTGAAAATAGTGTGGTTCCATAGCAACCGTATTTGTTATACCAAGTAAAACGATTGTGTAAACATTGACTCGATTAAGAAATTGCGCCACCGATGTGGCACGTACCAAGTCCCATATCCTCCGATGTAGCAGGCTTTGTAGATGTAGAGTTTCATATACCATTTGTAAGGGAAACAATGACAATCGTGGCACTCCCGATGGACCCTTGTTATAACCAGCAAGCCATGTTTCCTTCGCGTGCCTGCTACCCAGTGACCGCGTTAAGCTCATCAATGCTCCACCCTGATCCCTGCTAATACCTAGTCCTAACGCTCTGTGTAAACCCGTGCTTATTCGGGTAAACATAATGTACTCACAATAACTACCCGGGGAACAATACAACATCATCAACAAACAACATGTTTCTATATGACCCGTGGTCACCGTGTCCGGCCGCTTATAACGCCGGTTATTAACTGAAATTGACGCGTGACTTTTACCAGGACTATGGTACCATGACTGTGTTGTCATGGAGTCGGAGAAATTACCTTTTTATTATTGTACTGGGGTATATGCCGTATTATGCCACGGATGTATACATAATATTGTTGTATGAGCACTAATCAGCGTCTTGGCGAAATACGATTGCGAGTGGACTTTATCTCGTTATATGGAAACTAGCTTTGTGAAAAAAAGGAATTATCATGCCTTTTATTGAAACTAAAATATTTTCATTTCGCTGTGTTGTACGAGAAATCTTTTGTTCAAAATCTTATTACCATAAACGGACCATAGGCATTCCGTGTTATCTTTGTGTAGTTTCTATGGTCTTATAACGCTCGCTGACACATATTAATGATGTGAAGGTAGTTACAGGTATTTAAGTAGACCAACACCTCCTTCGTTACCATGACAACATCATACACACAGGGGGCGCTGTTTACTGTAGGAATCTACAGGTTTATAGAACATCACGCGTTTCTGAAATCCAGCCGTCATATTAAATAGTTTAAGTTTTGGCGAGAGGCTGAATATTGGGACGACGTGCTACTCTATACCCTAGTACACACTGCATTGTTTGTGTCGGAGATTAGGGAATTGTTGGGGCATTAATACGTGGATTTATAACCAACAAATGCTAATGCCGGTCCAAAAACATCACAGAATGAAAACCGGTTGGTATTACATGAATACTTTCTATTTGTCTAGACAGGGTACGGCTGTGCAAATACTATACATAATGACATCAATGTTTAGAAATAAAGAAAAAATAATACACTTTGAAATATGATCTCGACAATTTAAACTTATAAATGTTGATCGCGAACCTTCACGTACAGGTGTATAAGATATATATATATGTTAATTTTAAGTTTTAAGTTTTCTAACTTTCATGTGACATTGGAAAAAACAAACTCAAACTATGCCAATTATATTCCTGTCAGTTGGGAATATCGGGGTAAAAAAGATATTTTCCTGCATCGTTGTCGGCTAATAATGTATTACTTGGCATAAGTGAGTGAGTATGTACCCACGTGTGGAATTGAACCCGGGTCTTCGGTGTGACGAGCGGATTCTTTAACCACAAGGCTACCCTACTACCCAATTGGAATAAGACGCTTAAACGGAACGCAACGCAACGTAACGCGACGCAACGCAATGTAACGCGGCGCAATGTAACGCGACGCGACGCGACGCTACGCACGCAACGCAACGCAACGCAACGCAACGCAAATTCATCCCAACTAAAGTCTTTTAAAGATGGTCTTCATTGCAGTGCGTGACAGCTTCGATTCGCTTTCAGTGGAATAACCAGTCCGTTCAGCTTTAAAAAAATCACGTACTTTGAGGCTGTTCAAAATCGATAAAAACATTCATTGTATTGATGGTATATGGATGTGTCTCCCAGAAATAAAAACCAACATGTATATATATGATCCCACAGCTTTGGAAGGAGAGAAGTAGGGATATTAAAGACGGAAATATTTAAACGCGAAGTGTAAGAAGAATTTCGCTGTAAAACTGCCTAGACCTTCACGAGTTTAACTGCCCGCTGGGCCACAATGAGTGTCGGATAAGGTCATGCAGGTGGTGGCAAACACTGCAAAGAAATATGACTAAATATAACCAACCGTCAAGAGGCTCATGTCAAAACTGAATATAATTTATAAGAGTAACCCTACGTTCATATTTATTTAACGACTATCCAAATTCGCGTGTCGCAATCCGCATATTGAACCACAGCCATATTTTAATTACGTTCCTTTAGAAACTCATTTGACGATAACAGACTCGTTTGATGTGAACTAAAAGCAGGGATTAGGTTTTCAAACGCACTGCGGTTCAGTGTGTAGAATTGGAAATACACTTGACATTTCCACAAAAGTAAAGCTCAGTCAGTAATAAATGATCCGAAGCAGGTCATTAACCCATTTAATATATACCAGGTCTTCGTGGCGTGTTTAAAGGGGTTGTCTGCCTTGCATAGCGGATGGGCGTGTTGGTACATATATGACAATGCGGTATGAGAGATAACACTACACATGAAGCAGTGGTGTAAATCAAATCCTCTTTAAGCGTGTAGCACCTCCTGATGGCATGTTTGAGTATCCATATATTTCTCTCAGTCCGTTGAAACTTGATAGTGTCACACTGACACTTCTTAGTTTCATACAAGTCAGGGGCGGTCGGGTAGGCTAGTGGTTAAAGCGTTCGCTCGTCACGCCGAAAGCCCGGGTTCGATTCCCGACATGGGTGAAACCCATTTCTGGTGTCCCCCGCCATGATATTGCTGGAATATTGCTAAAAGCGGTGTGAAATCATACTCACTCAATCATACAAGTCACGTTAAGTCAAATATTTCCCTTTTCAAGGGGCGGTCGGGTAGCCTAGTGGTTAAAGCGTTCGCTCGTCACGCCGAAGACCCGGGTTCGTTTCCCGATATGGGTACATTGTGTGAAGCCCCTTTCTGGTGTCCCCCACTGGATATTGCTGGAATATTGCTAAAAGCGGCGTAAAACCATACTCACTCACTCACTTTTCAATATTATATGACTTGGTTGCACCAAATAAATCTGTTTTATACAAATGTTGAGTCACATAAACCTTATGATGTATGAAATGTGCACACACAATCTGTAGCGTTATTGTCATAGTTCGTTAATATTTGTGAAGCGGTTAGGTTGATAATCGGTCTATTTTCACACTTCAACAAGTAGTCATTGCCATGATGATTGTATCCATGGCATGATGAGGCAACCATGAATGGCATCACTGCATCCAGCTCCCCACCACAATAGGGAGGAAACACAACGGTACAGTAATGAGTGACACTGTGATATAAGGTTCTCTTGTCTGTACCAATGGTCCATCAACATGGGGATCGATTCCCAGTCACATTTGTGTGGCTCCGTAATTAAGTATTAACAATTAACGATAGACTTAGCGAGAGCCCACCTCTACGTTTGATCGTTAGCATGGGACATCAATAATTCAAGCATAATTTAACAAATAACCGAGCGCTTTGTAGCATACAGTGACCCAACAACAAGTCTGATGAAATATGACGCTGGTGATCCTTTACCAAAGGAATTTCAATAATTGAGGAGGATCCCTTTTTATCAAGAATATTATCCAGTTGGATTGACGATCAGAACGACCTATCTAATTCTGTGTGTGAGAATCGATAAAATACAAACACCATTGTCATGAGAACAATTTAGCTGGTAGAAGAAGAGGGATAATCTATCAACATTCATATGAATGCAACATATCTAACTTGAATATCTTAATTATTAACACGGATTCATTATCATTTGTGACACACTATTTATCAATATATGAGATTATTTGCAACATAATGTATTCAAATTGAAAGCTATCGACACGCTCGATTCATATTACACAGGGAAGGGTGTTAATGAGTCGTGATTGAGTGAGTTTTGTTTAACGTCGCTTTCAACAATATTACAGTTATATCGCGGCGTGTCAGCTTAATGTGGGAGTGAAGACCGAAGTGATGTAGGTCTCAGACGTTTACCACTTCGGTGAAACCCACGAGCACGGGTATGGTGCTGACAAACCTAGAAACATAATCAGGGCGAACCTGGATTCGAACCCACAATCATAGGTTTCTGGCGTTCCCAAGGGACGCAACTCTGCACAGCGAATCTTAGACGACTGGGCCACCCGGGCCCCCTAATGAGTCGTGAAGACCATATGATTATATTCCTAGGCATGACCTAACTCGGCATGACCTTCCCACCTACCAGTGACCTATGTAAGCTGACGGTTGTTAGAAGATTGGCCAATTAAATGTGGCAGTGGACCAACTGGTACTCTGGTTTCTTATCCTCTTACTGGTTGCTAGGCAATAGCAGATCTCTCCACCCTCATATCTTGAAGGCCCACCGAAAGGAAGGATTTAATACCTAATGAGCGTTGATATGACTAATATGTTGTCCTACTGTCCTACTCCACACGGTTATACTGTAACCCCCTATATATTAATGATCGACTCCATGAAGTCATACCATTGGTTAATGAACCGGAGAACACAAATGCAGTTCCCGTATTACATAACGCCAGTTACTTACAACCTTAATGTAATCTCACCATACGACAATGAAGCATTTTTCAACTGTTCATTAATCTGCTTTAAGACATATCTTGAAGGTATTTTTATGCTACATAGTCCACAAAAGTGCATTTATGGTGAAAACGCTCTTCAATAGTTATTCATATGTGATTAGCATTAAAACAATGAAACAAGAAATGGTTGTGTTGGTAGAGAGAGTGAGAGATGTTTTTAATGTACACTTCACATCGCCAATGCCTCAGTCATATTGGACACTAATCCCAATAACATAAATAAAATAATTTAACCAAGACTTTAACTCTTCTGAACCATTGGTTGTAGGGGGGCACGAGTGGCCCAGTCGTCTAAGGCGCCGCGATTCGCTGTGCAGAGTTGCGTCCCTTGGGCACGCCAGAAACCTATGATTGTGGGTTCGAATCCCGGTTCGACCCTTTTATGTTTCTAGGTTTGTCAGCACCATACCCGTGCTCGTGGGTTTCACCGAAGTGGTAAACGTCTAAGACCTGCATCACTTCGGCCTTTCCTCCCACATTCAGCTGACACGCCGCGATATAACTGGAATATTGTTGAAAGCGGCGTTAAACCCAACTCACTCATTCACTCATTGGTTGTAATTTCGCTATGCAATTAATCAGTTTGTTCTGGCCATAGATTACACATGCACGTTGTAACGGGACCAATAAAGGCATCATTTACCTAAAGTAATGAATATGTTACAACACTAGTAATGTTCACTTGTTCACTAGTAATTAGGTAAACAAACAATCATCTACACCGCACGTGCTTATACGACCATGTTTCCAAAGCTCCTTCCGGCCAATAAGCTCAAAGTTTCATACAGTGCAATAAACCATGGCCGGGCCCCCGCTCCACAAAGCAATTTTAACTTTGCGACTTTCGTCACTCCCATACTTTACCACAGACTTACGATAGACGGACTTAGCGCTAAAATGGTTTGTGAACCAGAGCCCTGTGCCTTAACCAGTTGCCAGTGTTTCGGTGTTCAAGAAACAGCCGTAGAACGAACATTCGACAATCTCAATTTCAGGACAGCTACACAGTCTTTTGATACTGTACAAGAGTATTACTCTTAACGTGTTCTCTGACCCTTTCGTAGAAATAAAATATGTCGTTTCGAACAAAAGTCGAACGTATGTACATTCCATCATGTCAATATGTCTCATTTGTATATAGTTCATAGGACATTTCACACTCCTTGAGTCAATACGTTATTGACGCGACAATGCAACATTCGGTGGTTTATGTACATGGCGAAACAAACCGGTGGCATTGCTACATGTCATGCGAAGAAACAATAAACGGGCGTGTTGAGGCCGACGGGTTATGTGACGGGTGATGCAATGAGCCACTGCCGACGGAACACGACACTCGAACTGATTGTACACCTTCATGCGGACTAGACATTGTCCCGATCTTATTCACCGATGATGTTCAGAACATTGACGGATAGATTGTCCGCATGCAATGACTGTACTTTGAAACATAACTATTCACTTCTGCTATGGTTTTTTAAATAACAGAAACGAAATAGCAAGTACTAAGACTATGGAATTGTATCGTTTAGCTCCACACTGTATTTATTATCTGCCGTATATTATCCACAGCACAGTCAACGATAATAAACAGATACAGTGAACTACGGTTATAACGAACTAAATCTTACACTAATTTTAGTTCGTTATAACCGTAATTCGTTATAAGCATATACTACAGGAAATAGTCGGGACAAAAAAAGTTAGTTCGTTATATCCGTCAGTTCGTTATAAGCGTGTTCGTTACAAACGTAGTTTACTGTATTAAATCAGGTTCTTTAAGATGTTTAGTATTAGGTTGGAGGAAATAATACCTACATAAACATCTATATACGGATGACATACAGACAGGTGATCATTCAGATACTACAAGAAATGTGATTTAGTCGGGTACCTTTTTTGTTTTTTGAAACCCTAACGTCAATGTGTGGCCACGTTTAGGTATAGCTACCAATAATTAGTACGTCTCAAGTATCGCCAGCACAACTGGCCTACTCATGCTGAGAGCACCCGAGACTAACACCACTGTGTGATTGACCCTCACTGATTAACGTACCCCCTGCAGCGTTGTTCGTCTGCTCCTCTGTCGTCTGCTCCTGTTTAGCATCGCTCGTAGGCTGCTGTCCAGTTGACGACTGCGTCTGAGTACTTTTGCTGCCATTACAACCCATCTTGGACCACGAACTAAGGACTAGCTTGAGAAATTGACGACGGACGTGGTACACCTCTCGCTGCCCCGACAATGTATCGTCTGCTGGCAGGGAGCAGACGACTCGGATCATTCCTTGTGTTTACCGCTTTGTTGTTTGTCGTCCCGGAGACAAACATACTAATTGATGTTGCTCCGCGGCCGGCTCTACTCCCTTCGCTCTGTACCTTATTTGGTGGTGTCATTGGGTCATAAACTAACACGCTGGCTGGATTTGGGATATCACTTTCAATACAACTGTAGGTAAAGTCAATAATAGACTATGCAAAGAATTATCGTCTTATTCATGTGCACATAATCCCCTCCTGGCGTGGTGTCGTTTTTCCAGTGCACATCTGGAGGTGACATATGCCATTCATTAGGACCTTTGTTCGTTAGGTGTTATGAAAAGTTTATCGGAGACAAATTCTTTTTTTTCGATATGTTTAAACATTGTATTTTGCTGCCGTATCATCCTTGCCGGAAGAAGAGTTTTTACATGAGCATGTAATAGGTTTCAATCATACATGTTCTTCATTGATATACAGATATACTGTGTAGAGGTAACGCTGCATGTCACGACAATTCATAGATACGTTTTGATAGTAATAGGGCATCGTTTTTCTATTTTTCTAGTCGACTTCACTGAGGATTAAACCAGAGTCTTAAGAGAGTCTTTAACGCAGCGTTAGCTATAACGCCAGATTTGACATTTCATGAACATTTTGTCGGAATATATCGTTTGTTTTGATCAGAAGGCAGTTATAGTTAGTCAGCTGATGGAAAACATCTGATACAAAGTCACACGTACATGTATAAATCTACCACAAATAATAAAAAGAAATATGTACACTTTTAACATGTCAAATTCCACTCAAGAGAATACTCATGGAGGTACATCATTGTAACGCCGGTCAATGGATCAATGTGAACTCGATTTTCATTCTCAGCTCCATGGGGAATATACCATCCAAGCTACTTGTGAGGTACTCCAAGGTTAACAGTCACATCATCATCTCATCGTATCGGGTGCGCATTCACTGCTGGGTTAATAGAGATATATTTCGGAGATACTCTCATGAAGAGTCAAGCTGCCGTAATATATACACGACCACCCATCCAACTACCCTCAACTAACGATGCTCAACTCCACCTGACCTAAGACCTCCGACCTGACTACGTGCTACCATATGTATCTAATATACACCATAGTCGCCTATACTATTAAAGGTTGGAAGCATTTTTAAATCTATTCCCGGAAATTGTAATTTATCCACACAGCTGGTTTGTCAAATTACTTACAAAACACAAAAACATATTCAGCGAACCTTCGTAAACCCGGACGGTACTGTTGCCAGAGAAATCGTCCGGCCGTTGTCTTGTGGGTGGCACTACACCGTAGATTGATGCTTTTAGACCCTACGTTACTTTAAAGTCTTGCTTACGAAGGATCGTAAGGTACTAAAATGGTGAAAGGGGCGGTCGGGTAGCCTAGCAGTTAAAGCGTTCGCTCGTCACGCCGAAGACCCGGGTTCGATTCCCGACATGGGTACAATGTGTAAAGCCCATTTCTGGCGTCCCCCGCCGTGATATTGCTGGAATATTGCTAAAAGCGGCGTAAAACCATACTCACTTACTTACTTAAATGGTGAAATCGATCGAGGTATAAACATACTGTTAGAGTCGTTCGGATTTAATTGAAATCAACAACAGGTCTTGGTTGAACAATACACAAAATGTATATCAAACAGCTCCAACGTACATGCATGTGTAACTAACAGTTGTAACATATATGTCAATATGGATTAAATATACGTCAATTAATCCTACCACACACGTAGTATGTATCAGCTTAATGTGGGAGGACAGCCTGACGAACGCAGTCCGTAGACCTTAAAGACTATGTTGAAGCCAGGCATCAATGGATTCAGATTCAATTTTTTTTATTTATTTACTCAAAACCACCCACGGTGGTACAAATGTACAATCTATAATTAATTTAGATAAATATACATAGATCAATTTAAGACATTGCATACAGACATTGTATGTTTAAATTAACATCAGGATGAAGGGTTTTCGAACGCATTCATGAGTATAGAGGTAAATTATATAAATTTCGCAAGTGTTCAGTGCTGTTGTTGGAAAATAGTTTTGCCAATTTATGGGTATTTGGGAACTTATATTGGAATAATATTCGGGGATGTGTAGATATCTATAGAGAGCAAAGAATTCACCTTTAAATAAATAACGATATTCATCAGCTACCACAAGGGAGGTACATAGTTGGCATGTTCGTTCGTTTTCAGTGAAAATGTTTTCCATCTACCGGTTTCTACTAGGAATCTATGATGATAAATTCTTTAATTTTAATGGGGGATATATATGGTTTGGTTAAGTAAGGGGTATTTTTCAAAGGAGAGCTCAGATTTGATATACTTATGTAGATTACCTTTAGATCCAGGGGGGCACGGGTGGCCCAGTCGTCTGAGGCGCCGCGATTCGCTGTGCAGAGTTGCGTCCCTTGGGCACGCCAGAAACCTATGATTGTGGGTTCGAATCCCGGTTCGCCCCGATTATGTTTCTAGGTTTGTCAGCACCATACCCGTGCTCGTGGGTTTTACCGAAGTGGTAAACGTCTGAGACCTGCATCACTTCGGGCTTTCCTCCCACATTAACCTGACACGCTGTGATATAACTGGACTACTGTTAAAAGCGGCGTTCAACCCAACTCACTCACTCACTCTTGAATCATGATAAACATTACTATACACTAAGTGTGAGAGTTTCTGATTACTACTTGCTGTTTTATGCCAGACGTTCATCATAATCTTTTATACATTTAAACGACGTGGTATTCTTCTAAATTCGCCATTCTCAATGACTTCGAATTTTTTACATCGCCTTATTTCGAGGCCATTTTGGAGAATTGGTGTTACCAATACATCGAAGGCTGAAAACAAATAGTCGAATGGAAAAGTTATATTTCTTGCTTTTTGAGTAAGGAAAACATCGCTTTTGAACCATTTCCTGACAAACATTTGATCGCGCTTAGTCGCCGTCGGTTCCAGTGAGCTTACTTCCCAGGTAATTGTAATCGCTTACGCCTTCAAGTTTATTTTCACCGCATACAAATTCAAACGTTTTACCTTCACAAGCCCAAGACCCAAATATAACAATTTTACTCTCGTTATGCTACAGTTGACTGATAATTTCCATTTAATCAGTAAGTTTGCATAGAGTCAAGGACTTCTGTAAAGATTTAGGACTCTAGTCGAAAAGAACAATATCATCAGCATTAGGTAGAAGTAATAATCAAACATAGAGAAAAGAATTGTCATCGTCAACTTGCAAACAGTAGCCACTACACTGCTGGTCATTTAAAAATGTTTCAATATCATTTACATAAATTAAAAAATGTAATAGGGGTAAATCCCCCCCTGATATTTTACTATCAACCATAACACGTGGTTATATACTAGCCACATAAAGAAACTGTGCACGGAGAAAATATATTCTGGATTGAAATACAACACAGCAAGAAAAAAATGATGCAGACACTGTAGCAGCTGAATGATCGGACCATAAGAAAATGTCAACAGGACCTGAACAACATCTGTTACGATGACGTCAGAAGATCAAAATGGAGTAGGGGGTCAAACGACAAAGTCACAAAGTCAATAACGGGTATGACCACCCTGTGCGTGAATCACAGCAGTGCATCGGCGACGCATGGAGTCCACCAAATGGGCATGGAAGGCCTGGGGAATGGCCTGCCATATCCTCCTCAAATCCTGTGCCAAGTCACGGACGTTATCTGGAGGATGTGGAAGACGACGCAGACGGCGCTCCATTTTATCCCACACATGCTCTATTGGGGAGAGATCTGGAGAAATTGCAGGCCATGGCAGTAACATGACATTGTTATGGTGAAGGTAATCCATTGCTACCCTAGCCGTGTGAGGACGAGCGTTGTCCTGTTGAAATGTCAATCCCGGGCCATGACGTTGCTGGAAAGGAATGACCACAGGCCTCATAATCTGATCTCTGTAGCCAACACCGGTGAGATTGCCCTGAACAACCACCAAAGGGGTTCGGTGCCGTGCTGTTATCCCACCTCAAATCATCACAGAGCCACCTCCAAAACGATTCCTCTCCACAATACAGTTGCGTGCATAACGTTCTCCCAAACGCCGGTAGACACGTTGGCGCCCGTCACTGTGGGAAATGTTGAACCTCGATTCATCTGTAAAGACAACATTTCTCCACCATATTCGAGGTTGGCGAACATGATTTCGACACAATCTTAGACGGTTGACTCGATGACGGTGTGTCAGGATGGGACTTATGGCAGGGCGTCGTGATCGAATCCCGTACTGACGTAAACGATTTCCTGACAGTGTTGGGATGGATACGGCGCAGTCCAGGAATTGTCTGGGACGTCGTTACTGCCGTTTGGAACCTGTGTCGGAGATGTGTAACTCGAATCCATCTGTCCTGTCTTGGCGTCGTTACTCGGGGACGTCCTGAACGTGGGTGGTCGGCATATCGTGTTACGATGGCATTGGAAATGTGTTGCCACCTGTTGTTGCCTCATTCCCGCTCGGATCATTCCAATGGCTTCATGACGCTGTGCAGCTGTCAATCTTGGCATGATTTGCTTGTGATATGCTTGTGGTTGCGCCTGAGAAGTTTTGAATTTTTGAATGATCACAGATCATGCTTTCCAAAGTGACAGCGAATTTTGAGTTGCACATGCTGTGTACAGCTGCACAGGATGCACGTGCCGTAACACATTGCACGTCCATAGGCCCCCATCAATGACGTCATATCGCATGGCACGTGCATGAGCGTTTGAATGTCTCCAATAATTGCTGTGTTCAAACCTATCTTTCATATATGGACGGTGTGCCCTTATATCTATATTTTCTCCGTGCACAGTTTCTTTATGTGGCTAGTATATATTTGAGAACATGTTGTTTACCAGCGTAATAAAATAATTTGGGTGAATCTGGTTTTCGAACGAACACCTATCGGAGCCTGTCACGACTCATGTTTGTTTGTATGTCTCATGTTTGTTTGTTTGTTGCTTCACGCCGCACTCAGCTACATATCGGCTATCTGTACATAATCAAGTCTGGACATTGCAGTGATCATGAGCATCGATCTACGCAATTGGGACACGGTGACATGCATCAACCTGGTCAGTGAGCCCGTTAGTCGCACTGGTTGCTGCAGACCAGTTCTCACAGGACACGAGTCTCGCACGTCACTCAGACACGGTGCCATCGACAAGTAGGCCTCACGTTCATTTGACGTCATTTCAGAACGGTAATCATTGTATGTCCCAGACAATGTACCAAAGGCTATGGGAATATGCATACGTATGCATTCATTTCTTGTACAGTTAAGAGTACTCAGTTATGAGAATATTGTTTTACGCCATTACAGCAATAATACAGGTTTATCAAGGCGGTCTGTAATTAAAGGTAGAAAAGACGATTGGGCAACAATCCATACCATAACACACAATCAGAAAGATCACACACAATATCGACTCAACCTGCGGTACACGTCTCCAACCGTGAACGTGGGGACCTGGGAACAAGGGCTGTAACTATTCACCGATACCTACGATATCATCGATACTTAGGTACACACGGTACTTGAATCGTCAGTTTGTGAGATCTTGATACGCTATAACAGACAGGAACTAACAGAGTTACCTCCCATAATGGCAGACGTAGCATAGGCACACCTGTGGTAGCTGAGGACGCACTGACTAACATGTAATAACCACCATTCATTTAAAACTGTTTTGTTCTTATGGTTTTCTTTGTTCAAGATTTTGAGATAACAATAAATAAATATATGAAGAAAGATATTTTCGATCTGTATTTCAGTGATTTCATAATTTCTTACTATTTGATGTGATTTCTCGTTATACCGGTAGTATCGTCAGTCCGTATCGTGATACGAATCGTATCGCAAGATACCTGACGATAATCAGCTCTGCTGGGGACCCTATTGGGACCCGGAGTCCCTTGGGATGGAAAGTTGCAGAGTTTGCCGATATCATCATTACTTCTCCTTACACGGACTGGTTGCTCCATTCAGATATCAAATTGAAAACATCACATGGCAGGCGTAAGTGTCATCAGACATAGCAAGAAAACATTTATAGACTGATATGTACAAACATACGACCTTGGACAACTTGACCAGCGCCAAGTATCTACCACAACAGACCGCGATGTATACATATTCCAAAGGCAAGGAAGTTAACTGACTGTAAAAGTCCAGTATCCACCCTTGCGGAACTAGGCTGAAATTTCAGGGCTCGATCGTAGCGCCACAAGTGGCTATTATGAGTTATGTCCCTTCTATGTCTCTCCTATTGTCCAGTCAGATTCCTAGTCTCATATCACTTGCATTTGCTTCAAACAAAATGGCGGCGCCCAGTCAAGACGACCTGTATCGCGAAGTGCATCAAATCACGTGAGCACCTTGATTAAATACATGAAGATATTTGCAAAATATCTGTTGGCGTCGAGGAGGCGTACACATGCTTCACAAATCATGCAGTTAACCGAAATCTGCACTGCAGTTGATGAAACGGATGTCGATTTTGTTACGTGATTGTGATTGGACTATGCATTGATTCGTTAGTCCAGCCATAAATACCTCCATAATTCCTGCCTAGTTCGGCAAGGGAGGAAACTGGACTTTTACATTCAGTTAATTCCCTTGCCTCGGGAAGATGCTATGTATACAGTCTCCCCTAAAACCGAGGCCGTTCAATATTATCACATCGCTCAAGCTGATCATAATATTTAACTATACAATGGTCCCGTTTGTGTTAGATACAATACTGTGTGTACGGTCGATATCACAGACGCAACTAAATACAGTATATATCGAAACAAGATGTACGATTGTCAGGCCATAATTGGACCCTTACAGTTGGAATGAAAGGCCAAGGCAGCGCTGTACACTATCCACCTTCCTGACTGTTTAATCCCATAACAAATCTACGAGTTGTTGCACAATTTTACGAGTGCTTCTCGGAAACTGACACATGGATCGTGAAGGGGTGAGTGAGGTTGGTCTAACTCCGCTTTGAGCAATATGTCAGTCATATCACGGCTCGTCAGCTTAATGTGTGAGGAGAGCCAGAAGGAAACAAACAGTGAGCGCGGATAAGGTACTGACAAACCAAGAATCATAATCAGGGCGAAGCGGGGATGCGAACTCACGATCATCGGATTCTGGCAGGAATACGGGAACAGTGAACTGCGGCGCCATCGGGATGACAATGACGACTACGTGTGTTCACTATATGAACGTTGAAGGATTTTTATTGAAGAAGCCCTAAAACAGAAACAATTTACCAAATGCTAAAAATATCTACTAAAAATGTATTTATTCCATGCAACAATGTTTAGCTTTAAAGGGGCACTGATCTAACGCAATTCCCCGGGACTGGTTGTTGCCTTTGTTATTGTTTTTTCCCCCGTGAGTACCCGGATGTATAGCAGAAATCTAGACTAGTTCGCGACCTCTGCTGCGCCATTCGTAAGCGCATTAGTCGCTTTTATGGGTAGTAATAAGGGCGTATGGTCACATTGATGAACAAAATGAAATACAGTTTTCGAGATAATAAGGAAATGTAGGTATCTTTTTGGGTAGCATCGGTAATGGTGACGAAGTTTTGATAAGTCACTTGCTTGGTAATTTTGCGATTTTCGTTTACACTATTTTGACTTGCAACACAAAGTACATATTTCACCTGAGCATTGCTTTTTTTATAGTGTGTATTTTTTTTTACTGTCAAATGTGTAACAAATTTATTAAACGTCTAAATATTCAGTTATTTTACAAAGTGACTGAAAAACATTTCCATCTGTATTATTATGATAACGAATTCCAAACATTTTGATGTTTAATGTCATCACCAAGAGACTGAAAATGTTACGTTGAGAAAAGTACATTTCTATGTTGTTTGGCTTCTAATCCTACATAATAATCTGTTGTGATGTTTGTAGGCCCTTTTGATCGTCTTAATCAATCTGGACAGATTTTGTAGTCAAAATGACTGAAATATTTACACATTTTATAAATTGCCTGAGAGAATCACATTTTACAAATTGACGGTAATATATACACGCTTACAAAGGAAAAGACCTGTGAAAACAACGTCTATCGCGCATTGAAGAATTTCCCAACCAAGACGTAGAGAAACAAGAACGAATCGGTTCAAATGAAGGAAAACAAAACGCAAATATCATAATTACAACCTACCAAATTTATGTGTATATATTTTAGGCAGTGTCCTTGTTCGAGGAATGTATCCGTGAATATCCACACAAAGGAACAATATCCCACTCGTCTGCAGATGTACAAAGAAACTTATTCGATGTCACGTGTCTCAGTAACAATCAAATATTTTAAAAGATATATGTCGTTTCGGGATATTATAACCCGTGTTCGTTTCTCAACTGATCACTTGGATTGTTTCAGGTGTTTTACATAGCTGTCAAGTCTCAATGGTCGGCTGAGAAAGCCCACGTGACAACTATTTTCATAACGTTCACGGTTCCTAAAAAATCCATTGAGTGATAGATAACAATGGTCAATCAATCAACGTATTATAAGTTAACCCTTTGAACAAAGTATGTTGTTTTTACATCGGAACTTCACGCCATGGTATGAGTGTATTCCCTTTGTTTTAGTAAACCTAGACATGTAAACACTCACTCTTGACATATCCACTGTGCAAGATAACAGTGATTAATCAATCAACGTATTTTCTGTTAATCCTTTGATGACTAGGAACGTTCCGTTGATTTACAAAAAAATAAATCAACTGATCATTCATCTCTTGCTGGGCTGCCACGTGCATATTACATAACACACATTTCACCTCACTTCAAACCTGGATTTAGATTGAATAATTACCCCAGACACAATAAATGCCAAATGGGAACCTTTGTCAGGTAATCTAAGTGGTGCTACCACTAATTGTACCTGTAATAAATTCATTAACTGAGCATCAAGTGAATGACGACAAATACACAAGTGAAGGGTTATACGAGAAAACGTGGATGTCAACAAGGGAGTAGTAATCGTATTATCGACGCAAGCCGAAATCCGAAAATGCTTTCACTGCATGGATACTTTTTTTAGTATAAAACTATAACCATCTGGGGTATTTCCAAATGACGACATCCGATGAGCTCCGCTGTTCTTTTTGTCTGCTTGTTTAGGCTGAAGAAATTAAGTAACATGCGCCCTTTGTCGAAATCTGTATAGATCACAGTTAACCAATCAGTGTTTATGCAAAAATGCGTAAAACAAATATTACCTCCAGCCTCCAAGTTTATTTAGCTGTCCTTGCAGACGGTAGCCCAGTCTCTGGTCACGCTCAGTTGCGTTGCGTATCATCCGGGTACTCACGGGGGAAAAATCAATAACAAAGGCAACAACCAGTCCGGGGAATTGCGTTAGATCAGTGCCCCTTTAAGTCGCTATATAACTATAACGTAATGTCGAGGAGGTTAGATTATTAAAACAATGTTTTTCATGAACACTTCGTTTGATAGATACTCCATGTACAAATTTAATGATTATCTAATCTTTCATGAAAGTCATAGGAACGGTTGTTGGTTTCAGTTCAATCCGTCGCTGAGCAGTTTCCAGAGCCCATAAACGTCAAGAAGACTTTTCACTTCACGTTTAGCTTTCCTTCCAAGTGTATCTTATACTCTATACCACACATACTTTTTTTTCAAAACCCCCTTAATCCTAATTTCTACATTCAACTGCAGGATTGTGGCGAGGTGTTCATGAGCGACACCTTCACAAATACACCCCCACTTTCTCACATGATACACGATAACGTTGCATGGTGTATGTGACACAATCATGCGATAAAGGGGTTATTACAGACTAACGCTTAGTCAATGAAAATATGCCTTTGAAATAATAAAAATCTTTTTCGAAAGAACCTTTCCTCTTCTGCTGTTTTCATATGTGAAATGGTTAGTTAGACTTGGTTAGTTTGATCTAGACTTGCCTAGGCTTTAATTAAAAAAAAAATAATACCCAAAAATAAAAATTCCACAGTCAAGGTGCAGGACTAGGGTTATTAATTTGAAGTAACTTGTCAATCCAAGACAATAATCAGTCTAGATTATCCGCCGAAAGAAATTCCATTTGGTGTAAAGGGCAAAAACTAACTGAGAATCAGACCCCAACTGGATTGTCTTCTTGATGTCCATTTTCCACTGCATGTTTATTACTCTGCAGCTTTTAATTATTGTATTACTTTATGTAATATTGTCATAAATAACGAAGCCTACATCTGGAATTAAATAAAAAAATAGTGTATGACACGTAATTTGCGCTTTGGTCCCAAACTGAAAAACTGAAAAACGATCAGCTCAAAGGATATATTGTAGTTGCGATCTACGTTTGAGCTGTTCCGCCTTCCAACATGACTCACGAGATGCTGCACGAGTAACATACCGAGGACCACGTGATAATATTAAGTGGTATGTTAACCTGACATTCAAGGTAGGTAAAGGCACCGTTAAGATCCGCTGATCGTGGGTTCGAATCCTAGATTAGTCAGTAACATAATGCTCGTTATATTCACCAAAGCGGCAAACCTTGTTTTCCTCAAACATTAAACACATACGCCGTGATATCATGCAACTACCGTTCAAGGCGACTGTCAACCCAACCCGAGCAATCGAGGCGTCAACGTGTGTGTTAGATTGCAGTTAGCACCCAGTTTGACAAGTGCACACTTGTAAGAAGGAAACTACGTTCCTAGTTACAATAAAACAGCAAACTTTGGAATAAATATTCAGTTTGTACTTTGAGGCATTCGTGTATTTATTTCACAGTAAGTTTGTTGTAGTTAACTGTGCGAAATTGATAAGTCTATTGCTCGAGCCATAGTATTTCAGTGTTTGACCGCGTCATATGTTGATGGACAGATTGGTGGTGCACTGTCGGGTACCCGCTACAAGATGACACTTACACCGCTCCTGAATACGGTACATAGAGTATAAGTTTATGTGGGTCCATAGTATATAGTATCTTCAAATGTCCGTGACCCAAAAAAGGTTAATGCAGCATTACTCTCTTGTTTAAACTGTGCATGCCACAGGCCTACTGTGTTGATCTGTCGTAAGAAAAGACATGTACGGAGCACATCGATAAATGTCAAATCGCCCCTGTAACTACAAACTTAGATGTTGCAGTGTATCGGCATCATACATCTGTCTGGTATGCCTGGGAAAAGCTGTTGTAAATGCAGTCTTGATCGCTCCGCTTACCCACATGATTTTCATCAGCAAATTCAAATATGTTTTTCATCGTGTGGGTTACCAGTTTTTAAACATGTTATTTGTTTTTTCGTTTGCTAGGCATAGTCATTTACATCGGGATCTATATCCCTATGTATTTACATATTATGCACATGCGATACTTTAAGCTATTCATGAAAATAGACATGTCTATAGTTCATTAAAATGTGCATTAAATTCAATTCCTAATTCATCCCTGTGGGAATTCCGAAGAAGACTAGGTGCCCATAATCTAATTCTGGTCAACACAGACATACGATGATCTAAACACCTGTGTGACATATAACACTTGTTACTTGTATGGACAAATGCGAAATAACCGTAATCTACTACTACTACTACTACTACTACTACTACTACTACTACTACTACTACTACTAACATCCATGGTATGGATTCCGTGTCAGACACGTTCCCCAGTACCTCATGGTTGTTGTAAGAGCGGACTGAAAGTGGCATTGGTTAGAGATCAGGCTCAGTGAATGGTTCATTTCACGTCATTGTGAAAGAGCGATGGCGTTGATCGTTTCTCATGCTTTCAGTCACTGGTGTGTCTTGTCCAGACTCGATTATAATTATGTGCAAGCTGCATGATATTGCTTTAAGAATGCTGTAATATAGCTAGAACATTCCTGACGTTTTTAGCAACATTTAAATATTTATCAAAGTTTGTTTTGAAAGGCGGGTTTGTGGAGTTTTCTTGTAATGTCTGATTGACTAGTAACTGTAGTTGTTGACAACAGAAAGGGGACCACTTAACACTAGCGAATTATTGCGTGGATATTTTTAATAATATCGCAGATGAGCGATCATTTTCAACTATTTGTGACCATGAGGAGAAAGGATCGATTGTTTCTGTTGCTTACCCAGTGTATTGATATTAACGAGGAAACCTGCCACCAACATATCAGCCATCAGACATCTGATGGTTTTCAGGACCAAGGACCGCCTCTGTGGTCTGGTGGTAGAGCGTCCGCCGGAGAGCGGAAGGTAGGGAGTTTCATCCCCGGCCACGTCATACCAAAAGACGCTAAAACACGGTACTTGTTGTTGCCCTGCCCTGCCTGGCACTCGGCATTAAAACAAGGACTGGTCGGCTCGGAGTCAGTATGCTGTGTCCTGACCACCTGATCCATTTGCTCGCCTCGTAGAACCAGCATAGGTTGCTTGGGACCTATTCTAACCCGGAACCCCAGCGGTATAAACAATATAAGTATCTATGCGTCGATAAGATATTAAGAGTGAGTGAGTGAGTTGGGTGTAACGCCGCTTTTAACAGTATTCCAGTTATATCGCGGCGTGTCAGCTTAATGTGGGAGGAAAGCCCGAAGTGATGCAGGTCTCAGACGTTTACCACTTCGGTGAAACTTACGAGTACGGGTATGGTGCTGACAAACCTAGAAACAAAATCGGGGCGAACCGGGATTCGAACCCACAATCATAGGTTTCTGGCGTGCCAAAGGGACGCAACTCTGCACAGCGAATAGCGGCGCCTTAGACGACTTGGCCACCCGTGCCCCCTAAGATATTAGGAAACCCACTTACCTATTGTAGTTAACTGTCGTTAACATAGCCATCGACTTTCGAAACATGTTGCAGAATTGAAGATAATTAAGTTGATTTACAAAATCATGATGTTGGTTTCGGTTCAGATAGAACGTTGTACAATACATGGCATCGAACATTTGTGGCTACATCTACAGCTATGTCACATTTCTCATAATGGGCGGTTTTTGGTATATGTGTATTAATCGTTGAATCAAGGTGGATGATGAAGAATGTTCCTGAATGTACATACAGTTGTCCTTATCAGTAGTAAGTAAGTGATTGAGTATGGTTTAACGCCGCTTTTAGCAATATTCCAGCAATATCACGGCGGGGGACACCACAAATGGGCTTCACACATTGTACCCATGTCGGGAATCGAACCCGGGTCTTCGGCGTGACGAGCGAACGCTTTAACCACTAGGCTACCCGACCGCCCCTTGTCCTTATCAGAGTAGCTGCTCACCGTGTACTTTATCCCCAGGGCAATGCAAGGGAGCTAACCCCTTCTACCATATGTCTTTCCAGTGTTCTCCCAACACCACCAACTTACATTAAACCGTCACTTGCTTGATAACAGTGTTAGAACCTACACCGAAACGTCGCTCCTAATTGTAATAAAGAAGTTGTTCGTCCATTTATCTTATCCTTTATAATCCGTCAGATGAACGAGTCGTCATTACGTGCATACACAATGCCACTTTAAATATATCATGTTATACATTGCATCTATTGCTATAATAAAGGATGTGATGTAATGACCATCGCGTGAAGTACATATGCTAATTACAGTGATGTCAACAATTCATTCGTTCATTTATATTCTTCTGTAACGATGGGTAATATCATTGAAGACAATTAGTGATTGTGTAGTTTTATGTCGCTTTAAGCAATATTCCGGCAATATCACGGCTTCCTTCATGGTGTATGACGTCCTTCACAGCAGAAAGTACCACAAGAAATCACGAACCTAGAGCGTTTCTGATCAGGCGTCAGAAGTCATTGTCATGCTCAGTTCATTAATTAACTTGTCCACATCGATAGTGGAATAGTGCTCCGCGAGAAGACATAAACGGAGAACTCTCCAGCTCACCTTAACCCTTTAGATGTTAAAATGATTTAAGCAAAAGTTTTAGAAAACCTAACATTTATTTCATGTTTTGGACAATTGCCTAGAATCGGAAAGGGATATGTACCATGCGTGTAATGTTTCTGCTGATGATTCCCCAAAGGGTCAAACATAAACATTTCTTTCACACAATCAATGTAACCCTTAATAATGTTTTAAATGAAAGGAAAAACGTAAAATAATGCTTAAGTTGTATAGTTACCAAATGTAATATTTGTTTTATGTGGACACGATATCAATAAAATATTTAGCATTATATGTTTTGGCCTACTGTGGCCCAGAATATGGGAATCAATGAGGTACAGAAACATTTGATTACGAAGTTCCCGAATATTTTATGATATGCTTATGAAATCTGAAACATATCCCCCAGGTTGCTATAAATAGGAAAAAATAACAAATATCACACTACTGTTGGATAATATGTTTACTGTGTTTAGAAGATGCACAAAGAACACCAAGTTCCTAGACTTTCAAAATGGATTTATTCATTGAATAGAATACAAAACTCTAACAAATAACAAATGAAGATAATAGATAAAAATATATGTACCTTTTTAGAAAAAAAGCCTTAAAATAGGAAATATCTCTTTGTGTCCTGTGAACATCTTAAGGGATTCTGGAATAAATTGGCTTTACAACATATTACGACACAACTGAATATAGAAGTCACTTTCTCGGACTTTGCAATATTGCTGGGAACTAACACTGGCTACGCGAAAATATATATCTACATTTCAAGTATGAGAAACAGTAAAGTTCACTTGGAAGCATTCTTAAGAATTATTAGGGATGCTATACTAGTGGAAAAGTAGATGAACAGAACAAATACCAATAGTGCAAGGATCGAGAGAAAATGGCCAGTACAATTTCTATGAATGTAACAAATACAGTGTATTAAGTATGAACTACCTCATACCATGACAGTCTGTACAACATGTTTTTTTGGTTAAAATGTGAATTACTTTGTACATCAATGATGTATACTGTAAACATTAAGATGACTAAAAAGGAGAGCTGTTTTAGCCCCTTAAAACACATCATACGCATTCCAAACTTCTATTTGTTCCATATTCGTTGAGCTGTGTAACGTTCTATTGACATAATATGGCTGAAGTATTGTCGATGTGACCTATCATATAAGTCACTCACTTATCATACATTGGGGCCGGGATGATCTAGTTGTCTAAATTCGCTGTGCACGAAAGCGTGCCAGAAACATATGATAGTGTGTTCAACACCATGCCAATTGTTATATTCTCCGACTGTTCTGGTAAAACTGTTTCACAACACATTATGCTGCTCCACCTTTCAACAGCCCCACGCCGAGTTCCAAGGTACCCGTATATAACACGAGACTCATTACACAACTACCGATTTCGGCTGACCTGTCCCTCTTTGGGACTCATGTGTGTGAGTTGGGTACACATATCTATTGCGAGTTTGGTATTCACAGATTGGTATTGATATGATTTTATTTTCGTATATTGATATAATTTCATTTTTATTTTTGGCTGCTCTGTTTATATACGTACGAGTACCTGTCCATCTCTCAGAAATAGAGTTAGTTTGGCCTTCGATATTGCATCTCTTGGCTTTAGGAGATCTACGACAGACAGCGGATCTAACTGCAATTCTTGTTTTGACCGAGCGCGAGCAGGGGCATGGTCTTGACATTCCATTAACAACTGAGCAACGGATTCAGGCTGATTACAAGATGGACAAACCTTGTCATAGTGCTTTTTGTGACCGAGTCAGAGGCGTGAGATGGCAATTTTAACTTTCCATTCATTTGAGTATGAGTATGGCCTTTGGTGGATCTTGAGTTGAATTTTATATAGCCATCTGCCGATCTTACTTTCGTCCCACTGGGCTTGCCATCTATGGCGTATGGAGGCTTTAAGTTTGCTTTTTATCTCTAGTTTACTAAAGGGAATAGGCTGTATCTCCACCTTGTCAAAAGCTAGCGTCGCCAGTGTGTCTGCTTTTTCAATTCTGTGAATATATTTGTGAGTGGGGATCCAACACAGCTCCACCTGTTGCCCTTGTTTTGTTTAAAGCAACAACAACATCTTGGGTCATAACCATGGCGTGTTTAAGGTTAATAGATTATGTAACATCGCAGCGAGGCACACACAAGGTTCATTTGAAGGTTGGAGATGCATCCATAAAGCCTGCAAAGGAAAGAGTGTGCAACGGAATATCCAGTTCTGCCACAGACCAGGGCTGAGGTGGATCTCACTGAGGAGAGGACACCAGCGAGTCCAGACCGACTTTGAACTAGCTGCAATTCGCGCTGTTCAGTCTGAGTTCCCAGCTGCTCATCTATTTCATCCAGCGATTCGAGAGGGCTGAAAGATTGAAAGATCAGCTTCGCCAGGGTCTCAAGACTCCACTCTAGTTCCTGGATGCTGCAGGCTTCTATGCAGGGTTGGAGTAAACCTAATCTTTGTCTAAAACCCATTCATAAAATACAAATTCAAGAAGCACACGTGCACGACAAGACTTTTAGGAAACGGAAGCCGTCAAATGTGGCATGATGAACATTAATGAACCGAATAATGTAAGCTCTCATCAACAAAATAACATAATCTTTTGGAAATCTTAAATACTTATTCTTATATATATGATGTTTCTTTTATACTGTGTGGCATACATGAGCTTTTGAATAGTTACACTATTAAACTAGCTGGGAATTTACTAATTTTACTAATTTTCAACAGTATTAACAATATTTATGTCCACATAGAAAAAGGGACTGGTTTACACGTACATGTGAATTGGTATGTACACGACATTAGTTATTGGTATGAAAGTTGTATAAAGTATAAATGTTCACGACACTGAAATAATATTTACTATTTATGTTTATTAAATTCCTTTTAGCCAATGTAGTTGTCAATGAAGTTCCTTTATACAACGAGTACAGTATGATTTAGATACTTAATTTTCGTGTGCAAGCATTTGCGTCAATATGGAGTATGTATATATCTACCACCCATTCAGAATAGTCCAGTACTTTCTATTATCTGATAGTTGCTTGAAGAAACGATCTTTACCCATAGTCAGTAAGACATACACAACACAGTTCAGCCATCTGGGAGAAGGCATCGCATTATGACACACATCATCCAACAGTTGGTGCAGAGCGTTCAGTGGTGACGCACATATGTCGCCATAAAGTGTAGGTGGTCTTTTGTGTAATGCAAGGCCAGACACGTTTAATAATGTCTTGAGACAAACAAACATCTATAATTGGATACATTCTCCGATTCCCAGAACGAAACCCGTCATGTATTACGTTTTCGACGTCAAAAATTTAGTGATCACGGATTTTAAGGCCGCTACGATTGTATCACATGTACTCAAAATGATAGTTGTTGCGCAGAAGCATAAATGTCAGCATAGCTGATAAAGATTGCTCCAAATCGTGACCTACCTACAAGTTGCGCCTTCGACAGTCTCCCCCAGCCGGCTCATGCGCCAGGCAAGGGAACTAACTCCACTTACCATACAAAATATCCATTTGTCCATTACCCATTTGTCGAACGAAAGGGTCTGTAGACAGGGTGACCCGTTACCGTCCTTTGGTTTCTTACTCGTGGCTGAAATACTTGGATAATGATAAGAATCAATAGACATAAAATGGACACAAATAACAGATGAAGAATATACATTAGAACAATATGCAGTTGACACGTTACTTTTCTTGAACGGTACAGAAGAAAGCTATTTGGATTCGTATATATATATATATATATATATATATATATATATATATATATATATATATATATATATATATATGCATGCAATTTGAGGTTGATAATGCTGACTGGAAAGATATAAGAGAGAAGATATGGGTAGATGTGATACAAAACATACTGTCTATTTACCCGCCATATCCGCCGATGTACAAAACGTATAATTTACACACACACACACACACACACACACACACACACACACACACACACACACACACACACACACACACACACACACACACACACACACACACACACACACACACACACACACACACACACACATACACACACACACACACACACACACACACACACACACACACACTAACTAACTAACTAACTAACTAACTAACTAACTAACTAACTAACACTAACACACACTAACTAACACACACACACACACACATCATCCTAGACTTCGCATTTAGGATTTTTACTAATGTTGTCACCGAAAAAGAGTGGACAAGTAAACACAAGTTCAAACATGAAAGCTCTGATATTCTGTGTTTCTTTTGTAGATTTAAGCTAAAGGGAATAACATTTACATTTTATCATTAAGTATCATATACGTTTCCGAAGAAAGTTGCCCAGGACACATCAACGGGTTCTGTTCATTCGTGTCCTTAATATCATATTTTCCGGAGCAATACTTGAATATCACACTTTACATACACATCGTCCAAGACTACATGGAAAATACCTGAAGGCATATAATATTACTGCGTAGCTCATCAGTGCGTGATAACCCTTGAAAACCCAATAACCCCAATCTCCCAGTCACAAAATCTCAACCTTCACGATCAGCTTTTGCGATACTACTCAGATAGTATAGCTTTTTCAGGCAAGGTCACCTTGACCCATGTCACGGAGATTGAAACCCCCGAAAGTGTTGACTCAAGCTTCATGGTTTCAATACCTTTTAAAGGCATGATTTTAATGTACGAGAACGCGTGACAATCACACAAATGTGCCTGCATGACCAAGTGTCAATATATACACGTTGTTATGCAGGGGTGGGTTTCAGATTGTGGTGCACTCAAACTGTCACTGCTTTACGGCAACTATCACCTATTAATATAAAACATGTTACTCCAATTTTGAATAAATCTTCAAACAAGACTTGATTAGCGGATTAGGCCTTGTAATCATTTAAACAATACAGTTAACTCAAACACAGAGTTACGATCTCATAAAAATCAGATCTTAGTTCTCGCTACTGCTAAACAAAGATATGAGGATATCCCATTACGGGTCAGAACGATCTTTCTTCCAACCAATCAGAACACTGCTTAACAGATCCGAAGTGACAGTCGTAATGTATTTTCTAATCATGCAACCTCGACATCTTCTTGCTGATCTGTTTATTCATAAATATGAAACAGAATTTCTGCCCGGACAGGCAGAGTGAAAAGAAGGTAAATTCGCCAAGAAGTTTAACTTAGGCATCTGGTATATCGATGATCTGATATAGTTCAATAGCCATCAAATATCAATTCCCTTCCAGTGATTTACCCACCTGAACTAGAAATGAAGGATACTAGTTAAACAGCTTCATCTAGTTCATATTTAGATCTATGCATAAAGAATCAGAATGACAAAACACTCTTCACAAGACTGTATGACGAGAGGGATGACTTCAACTTCCAGTCGTCAACTTTATCTTTATGAGCAAAATTCCAACACTTCCAGCCCTTGGTGTCAACATTTCACAACGTTTGATTGAGTGAGTGAGTGAGGTTTTACGCCGCTTTTAGCAATATTCCAGCAATATCACGGCGGGGGACACAAGAAATTGGCTTCACACATTGTACCCATGTCGGGAATCGAACCTGGGTCTTCGGCGTGACGAGCTAACGCTTTAACCACTAGGCTACCCGACCGCCCCCACAGCGTTTGAAGTACAATTGAACATGGTCGTTCTACCAAGCTTTCAAAGGGCGTCATACAACTCTGCCTCAGATGTTGTTGTTTTTATTAATGTTACAACATTTATGGCCTCGGTAAAGATTTATATAAGTTTAAAGATAGACATGTGGAAGACATTTCCAAATGTGACGCATCGGACACAAAAATGATGTCAGATGCAGCTCCCTATTTGAGCTTGCACCATCTGTTCCCGTGAATTTCTCAGGTTAACAATTGACTTGCCTTTGCATGTGTTTGTGACGAGTTTCACTGTGGGGCAGGATACGCTCACCTTTTCGCGAACACCTGGTAGCATCACTATTTGATAGTGATTCATAAACACATGCTCAGGATATAGTCGGAATTGTACAATCGATCGACTCTGTGTTTGGCAGAGATTTCGTATGAATATTGAATCGGTTTTGTCGCTTTTATTTACAAATCGGAGAATATCGTCTCGTTATACTGTTTACGTTTTATGTACATCTTAAAACCATAAAATGTAGTTATCACCACAGATAGTTTTTTTTTAATATACCAATCCTAACATGCCTAGTCTAAATTACGAAGCGTAGTTCAGGTCATACAAGCTAAAGCATTCAAACCTGTGGTAGAGAACGGAACGTTTTCCTTTGCAGACATGAAAGGTTAGATTCCTTTTGATACCGCTTTAACCGTAGTTTTGACATATTTATTTTCTCGATTTTATCTAAATTAGAGAATAGCTAATGAACAACGAGTTATCTAGAATTATCTGTCCCGATTGAATAGATTCCCGGGATACTTACTGCTTTCATTCACGAGGCGAAATAATCTGTAATTCCGAGTTTCAAGAAGGTTATTCTATATATTACTCATTATCATTTTTGGAAGGAAAATACAGAAAATTCGTCTGAAATGTCAACCCTGCAGAGACACTTCTCTGAAGCCAGCCTATTGTTCAGATGACGTCGGGCACATCCACAATGCCAGAAACACGACCATGGGGTCCATTCATTGATTCGCCCTGATTATGGTTCCTGTTTTGTCAGCGTAAGATCCGTGCACGACGTGTGTCAACAAAGTGGCAAACGTTGGGCTTTCTTCCCATGAAGCTGACAAAACTATACCTGATAACACCGTTATATAACTGAAAAACTATTTAAACGGACGTTAAAATAACTTCACTCACTCAGATTTCATCATGAACAAAGGATATTGTCGTGTCGCATTTTTCTGAACATTGACGAAACGTGACATCATGTCACCGCAACTGACCTTTTAACATTGATAGTCGCTAGAATTTTCGTAAATTGTTACGCTCGATTTGTCCAAACGTATGTGTCATATTCATCCGTTGGAAACATTTACCTAGGACATCAGGTGAAAACAGGTTCATTCAAACTGTATAACATTTCGCCTCAACTCTATCAAATACTTATTTGAATTTTCGACCGACAGTCAGACAGATAACATATCTGGACTGAACCAGTCATTGTACAGAGATTGTTGCACAACCAGAGGATGTAGACCTATCCATGGTGAGTAAAGGCATCGTTTTCGGGAAATTAACAATGTTTCAATGTATCAATTACATTCATCAGATGTCAGTTTGTACTTAATTATTGAATTTCAGGCGACAATAGATTTGAGTGTAAGGAAATATCAAGAATAGAACAGACGTACACTTAACTCACATAGTGAGGATTAGGTCAATATGACAAGAGATACGCCCCTTGTCTATGATACACAGGTGCAAACAATGGAGGTGCATACATTATGTTAGACCGGTAGCAAAATGGAGCGGCGTCCATCGATATCGTCAGTAATATTGTTACAGTTAGGAGTTAAACCATTGTGCTTTGTGCTGTTTACACCATAATAATTAATTTACTCCAATAAGAGACAATTAAATCAGTACACCAAGGATCTCCCCAGAGAACACAAATATTCAAAGTAAACACAACATTGTAACACCATTATGTTCTACAGGCCAGGTAGTCATAACGTCCCAATAGATGGTAGAGTGTAGCCACTTGCAAAACTGTGTTACGTTACTGATTTTGCCCGTTTGATAACACCAGTGATATGTAACCGACAACTGACGATTTTGTTTTTGTGTTCAACGATGTCACCTATGCATGGTCTTTGACGTCATGTACAATGCATATGGTGTGTTTAAACAGATAGCAGAATTAAAAGATGTGGTATTTCACAGGTTTTAACCTAAAAGTGGTACTATCTAAAGAATTACTTCATAAAATAACAAGACATTCTAGAGAAGATTGCGATCCACACGAGATATTGCACCATAGGTATTGTCACTTATTGCAGAGATTCTAGGAATCACGATAAGAACAAACAACCATATTAACGGGTTACAGTAAAATTACTTACAACATAATTAGGAAAGGAGTGGACGATACTGAATTATTCCCCCACGGCTCAGGAGCCTTTCCTAAACATATGCGACAAAATCATTTCTGTTATCATAACAAAGGTAGAGTTCACTATAGTAACAGCCAAAATAACACAAAGCACCGTATTTATTCGGTATCGTACGGCTGGTATAACACGAGTTCCTTCCGTGAATTATTATTTTACTGATATAACAATGACAAACCCTTTCCATAATCATAATAATAAATAAAAGCTAAAAAACCTTTGCTGTATTCATTAAAAATCTCTGCCAAATGCAGAGACGATTGTACGATTCCGACTATATCATGAACGTTGTGAACAACAGGTGTTCGCGAAAAGGTGAGCGTATCCTGCCCCACCGGTGGCACCCGTCACAAACACATGCACAGGCAAGTCATTTCTTCACCTGACCCGTGAAGATCCGGGGTAGAATAGATCTTCAGCAACCCATGCATGCCGTAAAAGGCGACTATGATTGTCGTAACCGCGACTAACGGGATCGGGTTGTCCGGCTCGCTGACATGGTTGATGCATGTCATCGATCCCAATTGCGTGGATCGATGCTCATGATGTCAATCACTGGATTGCCTGGTCCAGTGCGGCGTTAAACAACAAACAAACAAACAAATATTGGTGTACAAGTCACGAATGGGAATTGCATCCGGTATCGTTTTTGTCACTAATATCCTCAACATATCTTCCATAAAACCGTTTGAAAGCTTTGCCGAGGCCGTGAGTATTGTAATCCTGGCAAACAACTTCTGAGAAAGAGTCGTATGACGCTCTTTGAAATTGTATCTAAAAATTGTGAAATGTACACACTATGTGCTATAGCTGCTGTAATATTTCCTGACAATTGAAAAGTTGAAGTCATCACACTTGACAAACAGTCTTCTGGAGAGTTTTTGTCACTCTGAACAGATGGGGCGGTTTCACTGGTCACTGGTTATATTTCTAGATCAGGTGGGTAAATCGGTGGAACGGAATGGGATATTTGACGTTCTGGAGTCTTCTGGAGAGTTTTTGTCACTCTGAATAGATGGGGCTGTTTCACTGGTCACTGGTTATATTTCTAGATCACGTGGGTAAATCGTTGGAACGGAATGGGCTATTTGACGTTCTTGAGTCTTCTGGAGAGTTTTTGTTACTCTGAACAGATGGGGCGGTTTCACTGGTCACTGGTTATTTTTCTAGATCACGTGGGTAAATCTGTGGAACGGAATGGGCTATTTGACGTTCTGGAGTCTTCTGAAGAGTTTTTGTCACTCTGAATAGATTGGGCGGTTTCACTGGTCACTGGTTATATTTCTAGATCAGGTGGGTAAATCGGTGGAACGGAATGGGCTATTTGACGTTCTGGAGTCTTCTGGAGAGTTTTTGTCACTCTGAACAGATTGGGCGGTTTCACTGGTCACTGGTTATATTTCTAGATCAGGTGGGAAAATCGGTGGAACGGAATGGGCTATTATTTTGACGTTCTGGAGTCTTCTGGAGAGTTTTTGTCACTCTGAACAGATGGGGTAGTTTCACTGTACACTGGTTATATTTCTAGATCAGGTGGGTAAATTGGTGGAATGGAATGGGCTATTTGACGTTCTGGGGTCTTCTGGAGAGTTTATGTCACTCTGAATAGATGGGCTGGTTTCACTGGTCACTGGTTATATTTGTAGATCACGTGGGGAAATCGGTGGAACGGAATGGGCTATTTGACGTTCTGGAGTCTTCTGGAGAGTTTTTGTCACTCTGAACAGATGGGGCGGTTTCACTGGTCACTGGTTATATTTCTAGATCAGGTGGGAAAATCGGTGGAACGGAATGGGCTATTATTTTGACGTTCTGGAGTCTTCTGGAGAGTTTTTGTCACTCTGAACAGATGGGGTAGTTTCACTGTACACTGGTTATATTTCTAGATCAGGTGGGTAAATTGGTGGAATGGAATGGGCTATTTGACGTTCTGGGGTCTTCTGGAGAGTTTATGTCACTCTGAATAGATGGGCTGGTTTCACTGGTCACTGGTTATATTTGTAGATCACGTGGGGAAATCGGTGGAACGGAATGGGATATTTGACGTTCTGAAGTCTTCTGGAGAGTTTTTGTCACTCTGAATAGATGGGGTGGTTTCAGTTGTCACTGGTTATATTTCTAGATCAGGTGGGAAAATCGGTGGAACTGAATGGGCTATTTGACGTTCTGGAGTCTTCTGGAGAGTTTTTGTCACTCTGTACAGATGGGGTAGTTTCACTGGTCACTGGTTATATTTCTAGATCAGGTGGGTAAATCGGTGGAACGGAATGGGCTATTTGACGTTCTGGAGTCTTCTGGAGAGTTTTTGTCACTCTGTACAGATGGGGTAGTTTCACTGGTCACTGGTTATATTTCTAGATCAGGTGGGTAAATCGGTGGAATGGAATGGGCTATTTGACGTTCTGGAGTCTTCTGGAGAGTTTATGTCACTCTGAATAGATGGGCTGGTTTCACTGGTCACTGGTTATATTTGTAGATCACGTGGGTAAATCGTTGGAACGGAATGGGCTATTTGACGTTCTTGAGTCTTCTGGAGAGTGTTTGTCACTCTGAACAGATGGGGCGGTTTCACTGGTCACTGGTTATTTTTCTAGATCACGTGGGTAAATCTGTGGAACGGAATGGGCTATTTGACGTTCTGGAGTCTTCTGAAGAGTTTTTGTCACTCTGAATAGATTGGGCGGTTTCACTGGTCACTGGTTATATTTCTAGATCAGGTGGGTAAATCGGTGGAACGGAATGGGCTATTTGACGTTCTGGAGTCTTCTGGAGAGTTTTTGTCACTCTGAACAGATGGGGCGGTTTCACTGGTCACTGGTTATATTTCTAGATCAGGTGGGAAAATCGGTGGAACGGAATGGGCTATTATTTTGACGTTCTGGAGCCTTCTGGAGAGTTTTTGTCACTCTGAACAGATGGGGTAGTTTCACTGTACACTGGTTATATTTCTAGATCAGGTGGGTAAATTGGTGGAATGGAATGGGCTATTTGACGTTCTGGGGTCTTCTGGAGAGTTTATGTCACTCTGAATAGATGGGCTGGTTTCACTGGTCACTGGTTATATTTGTAGATCACGTGGGGAAATCGGTGGAACGGAATGGGATATTTGACGTTCTGAAGTCTTCTGGAGAGTTTTTGTCACTCTGAATAGATGGGGCGGTTTCACTGGTCACTGGTTATATTTCTAGATAGGGTGGGAAAATCTGTGGAACGGAATGGGCTATTTGACGTTCTGGAGTCTTCTGGAGAGTTTTTGTCACTCTGAATAGATGGGGTGGTTTCAGTTGTCACTGGTTATATTTCTAGATCAGGTGGGAAAATCGGTGGAACTGAATGGGCTATTTGACGTTCTGGAGTCTTCTGGAGAGTTTTTGTCACTCTGTACAGATGGGGTAGTTTCACTGGTCACTGGTTATATTTCTAGATCAGGTGGGTAAATCGGTGGAACGGAATGGGCTATTTGACGTTCTGGAGTCTTCTGGAGAGTTTTTGTCACTCTGTACAGATGGGGTAGTTTCACTGGTCACTGGTTATATTTCTAGATCAGGTGGGTAAATCGGTGGAACGTAATGGGCTATTTGACGTTCTGGAGTCTTCTGGAGAGTTTCTTGTCACTCTGAATAGATGGGGCGGTTTCACTAGTCACTGGTTATATTTCTAGATCACGTGGGTAAATCGGTGGAACGGAATGGGCTATTTGACGTTCTGGAGTCTTCTGGAGAGTATTTGTTACTCTGAACAGATGGGGCGGTTTCACTGGTAACTGGTTATATTTCTAGATCACGTGGGTAAATCTGTTGAACGGAATGGGCTATTTGACGCTCTGGAGTCTTCTGGAGAGTTTTTGTCACTCTGAATAGATGGGGCGGTTTCACTGGTCACTGGGTATATTTCTAGATCAGGTGGGTAAATCGGTGGAATGGAATGGGCTATTTGACGTTCTGGGGTCTTCTGGAGAGTTTATGTCACTCTGAATAGATGGGCTGGTTTCACTGGTCACTGGTTATATTTGTAGATCACGTGGGGAAATCGGTGGAACGGAATGGGCTATTTGACGTTCTGGAGTCTTCTGGAGAGTTTTTGTCACTCTGAATAGATGGGGCGGTTTCACTGGTCACTGGTTTTATTTCTAGATCAGGTGGGAAAATCTGTGGAAAGGAATGGGCTATTTGACGTTCTGGAGTCTTCTGGAGAGTTTTTGTCACTCTGAACAGATTGGGTAGTTTCAGTGGTCACTGGTTATATTTCTAGATCAGGTGGGTAAATCGGTGGAACGGAATGGGCTATTTGACGTTCTGGAGTCTTCTGGAGAGTTTTTTGTCACTCTGAATAGATGGGGCGGTTTCACTAGTCACTGGTTATATTTCTAGATCACGTGGGTAAATCGGTGGAACGGAATGGGCTATTTGACGTTCTGGAGTCTTCTGGAGAGTTTTTGTTACTCAGAATAGATGGGGCGGTTTCACTGGTGACTGGTTTTATTTCTAGATCACGTGGGTAAATCGGTGGAACTGAATGAGCTATTTGACGTTCTGGAGTCTTCTGGAGAGTTTTTGTCACTCTGAATAGATGGGGCGGTTTCACTGGTGACTGGTTATATTTCTAGATCAGGTGGGTAAATCGGTGGATCGGAATGGGCTATTTGACGTTCTGGAGTCTTCTGGAGAGTTTTTGTCACTCTGAACAGATGGGGCGGTTTCACTGGTCACTGGTCATATTTCTAGATTAGGTGGGTAAATCGGTGGAACGGAATGGGCTATTTGACGTTCTGGAGTCTTCTGGAGAGTTTTGTCACTCTGAACAGATAGGGTGGATTCAATGGTCACTGGGTATATTTCTAGATCAGGTGGGTAAATCGGTGGAATGGAATGGCCTTTTGACGTTCTAGAGTCTTCTGGAGAGTTTTTGTCACTCTGAATAGATGGGGCGGTTTCACCTGTCACTGGTTATATTTCTAGATCACGTGGGTAAATCGGTGGAATGGAATGGGCTATTTGACGTTCTGGACTCTTCTGGAGAATTTTTGTCACTCTGAATAGAAGGGGCGGTTTCACTGGTCACTGGTTATATTTCTAGATAAGGTGGGTAAATCGTTGGAACTGAATGGGCTATTTGACGTTCTGGAGTCTTCTGGAGAGTTTTTGTCACTCTGAACAGATGGGGCGCTTTCACTGGTCACTGGTTATATTTGTAGATCAGGTGGGTAAATCGGTGGAACGGAATGGGATATTTGACGTTCTGGGGTCTTCTGGAGAGTTTTTGTCACTCTGAACAAATGGGGCGTTTTCACTGGTCACTGGTTATATTTCTAGATAAGGTGGGTAAATCGGTAGACGGAATGGGCTATTTGACGTTCTGGAGTCTTCTGGAGAGTTTTTGTCATTCTGAATAGATGGGGCGGTATCACTGGTCACTGGTTATATTTCTAGATCAGGTGGGTAAATCGGTGGAATGGAATGGGCTATTTGACGTTCTGGAGTCTTCTGGAGAGTGTTTGTCACTCTGAACAGATGGGGCGGTTTCACTGGTCACTGGTTATTTTTCTAGATCACGTGGGTAAATCTGCGGAACGGAATGGGCTATTTGACGTTCTGGAGTCTTCTGAAGAGTTTTTGTCACTCTGAATAGATTGGGCGGTTTCACTGGTCACTGGTTATATTTCTAGATCACGTGGGTAAATCGGTGGAATGGAATGGGCTATTTGACGTTCTGGAGTCTTCTGGAGAGTTTTTGTCACTCTGAACAGATGGGGTGATTTCACTGGTCACTGGTTATATTTCTAGATCAGGTGGGTAAATCGGTGGAACGGAATGGGCTATTTGACGTTCTGGAGTCTTCTGGAGAGTTTTTGTCACTCTGAACAGATGGGGCGGTTTCACTGGTCACTGGTTATATTTCTAGATCAGGTGGGAAAATCGGTGGAACGGAATGGGCTATTATTTTGACGTTCTGGAGTCTTCTGGAGAGTTTTTGTCACTCTGAACAGAAGGGGTAGTTTCACTGTACACTGGTTATATTTCTAGATCAGGTGGGTAAATCGGTGGAATGGAATGGGCTATTTGACGTTCTGGGGTCTTCTGGAGAGTTTATGTCACTCTGAATAGATGGGCTGGTTTCACTGGTCACTGGTTATATTTCTAGATCACGTGGGGAAATCGGTGGAACGGAATGGGATATTTGACGTTCTGGAGTCTTCTGGAGAGTTTTTGTCACTCTGAATAGATGGGGCGGTTTCACTGGTCACTGGTTATATTTCTAGATCACGTGGGTAAATCGGTGGAATGGAATGGGCTATTTGACGTTCTGGAGTCTTCTGGAGAGTTTTTGTCACTCTGAACAGATGGGGTGATTTCACTGGTCACTGGTTATATTTCTAGATCAGGTGGGTAAATCGGTGGAACGGAATGGGCTATTTGACGTTCTGGAGTCTTCTGGAGAGTTTTTGTCACTCTGAACAGATGGGGCGGTTTCACTGGTCACTGGTTATATTTCTAGATCACGTGGGAAAATCGGTGGAACGGAATGGGCTATTATTTTGACGTTCTGGAGTCTTCTGGAGAGTTTTTGTCACTCTGAACAGATGGGGTAGTTTCACTGTACACTGGTTATATTTCTAGATCAGGTGGGTAAATCGGTGGAATGGAATGGGCTATTTGACGTTCTGGAGTCTTCTGGAGAGTTTATGTCACTCTGAATAGATGGGCTGGTTTCACTGGTCACTGGTTATATTTGTAGATCACGTGGGGAAATCGGTGGAACGGAATGGGATATTTGACGTTCTGGAGTCTTCTGGAGAGTTTTTGTCACTCTGAATAGATGGGGCGGTTTCACTGGTCACTGGTTATATTTCTAGATAAGGTGGGAAAATCTGTGGAACGGAATGGGCTATTTGACGTTCTGGAGTCTTCTGGAGAGTTTTTGTCACTCTGAATAGATGGGGTGGTTTCAGTTGTCACTGGTTATATTTCTAGATCAGGTGGGAAAATCGGTGGAACGGAATGGGCTATTTGACGTTCTGGAGTCTTCTGGAGAGTTTTTGTCACTCTGTACAGATGGGGTAGTTTCACTGGTCACTGGTTATATTTCTAGATCAGGTGGGTAAATCGGTGGAACGGAATGGGCTATTTGACGTTCTGGAGTCTTCTGGAGAGTTTTTGTCACTCTGTACAGATGGGGTAGTTTCACTGGTCACTGGTTATATTTCTAGATCAGGTGGGTAAATCGGTGGAACGGAATGGGCTATTTGACGTTCTGGAGTCTTCTGGAGAGTTTTTTGTCACTCTGAATAGATGGGGCGGTTTCACTAGTCACTGGTTATATTTCTAGATCACGTGGGTAAATCGGTGGAACGGAATGGGCTATTTGACGTTCTGGAGTCTTCTGGAAAGTATTTGTTACTCTGAACAGATGGGGCGGTTTCACTGGTAACTGGTTATATTTCTAGATCAGGTGGGTAAATCTGTTGAACGGAATGGGCTATTTGACGCTCTGGAGTCTTCTGGAGAGTTTTTGTCACTCTGAATAGATGGGGCGGTTTCACTTTCACTGGGTATATTTCTAGATCAGGTGGGTAAATCGGTGGAATGGAATGGGCTATTTGACGTTCTGGGGTCTTCTGGAGAGTTTATGTCACTCTGAATAGATGGGCTGGTTTCACTGGTCACTGGTTATATTTGTAGATCACGTGGGGAAATCGGTGGAACGGAATGGGCTATTTGACGTTCTGGAGTCTTCTGGAGAGTTTTTGTCACTCTGAATAGATGGGGCGGTTTCACTGGTCACTGGTTTTATTTCTAGATCACGTGGGAAAATCTGTGGAACGGAATGGGCTATTTGACGTTCTGGAGTCTTCTGGAGAGTTTTTGTCACTCTGAATAGATGGGATGGTTTCAGTGGTCACTGGTTATATTTCTAGATCAGGTGGGAAAATCGGTGGAACGGAATGAACTATTTGACGTTCTGGAGTCTTCTGGAGAGTTTTTGTCACTCTGAACAGATGGGGTAGTTTCACTGGTCACTGGTTATATTTCTAGATCAGGTGGGTAAATCGGTGGAACGGAATGGGCTATTTGACGTTCTGGAGTCTTCTGGAGAGTTTTTTGTCACTCTGAATAGATGGGGCGGTTTCACTAGTCACTGGTTATATTTCTAGATCACGTGGGTAAATCGGTGGAACGGAAATGGCTATTTGACGTTCTGGAGTCTTCTGGAGAGTATTTGTTACTCAGAATAGATGTGGCGGTTTCACTGGTCACTGGTTTTATTTCTAGATCACGTGGGTAAATCGGTGGAACTGTATGGGCTATTTGACGTTCTGGAGTCTTTTGGAGAGTTTTTGTCACTCTGAATAGATGGGGCGGTTTCACTGGTCACTGGTTATATTTCTAGATCAGGTGGGTAAATCGGTGGATCGGAATGGGCTATTTGACGTTCTGGAGTCTTCTGGAGAGTTTTTGTCACTCTGAATAGATGGGGCGGTTTCACTGGTCACTGGTCATATTTCTAGATTAGGTGGGTAAATCGGTGGAACGGAATGGGCTATTTGACGTTCTGGAGTCTTCTGGAGAGTTTTGTCACTCTGAACAGATAGGGTGGTTTCACTGGTCACTGGGTATATTTCTAGATCAGGTGGGTAAATCGGTGGAATGGAATGGGCTTTTTGACGTTCTAGAGTCTTCTGGAGAGTTTTTGTCACTCTGAATAGATGGGGCGGTTTCACTGGTCACTGGTTATATTTCTAGATCACGTGGGTAAATCGGTGGAATGGAATGGGCTATTTGACGTTGTGGACTCTTCTGGAGAATTTTTGTCACTCTGAATAGAAGGGGCGGTTTCACTGGTCACTGGTTATATTTCTAGATAAGGTGGGTAAATCGTTGGAACTGAATGGGCTATTTGACGTTCTGGAGTCTTCTGGAGAGTTTTTGTCACTCTGAACAGATGGGGCGCTTTCACTGGTCACTGGTTATATTTCTAGATAAGGTGGGTTAATCGGTAGACGGAATGGGCTATTTGACGTTCTGGAGTCTTCTGGAGAGTTTTTGTCACTCTGAACAGATGGGGCGGTTTCACTGGTCACTGGTTATATTTCTAGATCAGGTTGGTAAATCGGTGGAACGGAAATGGCTATTTGACGCTCTGGAGTCTTCTGGAGAGTTTTTGTAACCATGAACAGATGGGGCGGTTTCACTGGTAACTGGTTATATTTCTAGATCACGTGGGTAAATCTGTTGAACGGAATTGGTTATTTGACGCTCTGGAGTCTTCTGGAGAGTTTTTGTCACTCTGAATAGATGGGGAGGTTTCACTGGTCACTGGTTATATTTCTAGATCAGGTGGGTAAATCGGTGGAATGGAATGGGCTATTTGACGTTTTGGAGTCTTCTGGAGAGTTTTTGTCACTCTGAATAGATGGCTGGTTTCACTGGTCACTGGTTATATTTGTAGATCACGTGGGTAAATCGGTGGAACGGAATGGGCTATTTGACGTTCTGGAGTCTTCTGGAGAGTTTTTGTCACTCTGAATAGATAGGGCGGTTTCACTGGTCCCTGGTTTAATTTCTAGATCAGGTGGGTAAATCTGTTGAACGGAATGGGCTATTTGACGTTCTGGACTCTTCTGGAGAATTTTTGTCACTCTGAATAGAAGGGGCGGTTTCACTGGTCACTGGTTATATTTCTAGATAAGGTGGGTAAATCGTTGGAACTGAATGGGCTATTTGACGTTCTGGAGTCTTCTGGAGAGTTTTTGTCACTCTGAACAGATGGGGCGCTTTCACTGGTCACTGGTTATATTTGTAGATCAGGTGGGTAAATCTGTTGAACGGAATGGGCTATTTGACGTTCTGGAGTCTTCTGGAGAGTTTTTGTCACTCTGAATAGATGGGCTGGTTTGAATGGTCACTGGTCATATTTCTAGATCAGGTGGGTAAATCGGTGTAATGGAATGGGCTATTTGACGTTCTGGAGTCTTCTGGAGAGTTGATGTCACTCTGAATAGATGGGCTGGTTTCACTGGTCACTGGTTATATTTGTAGATCACGTGGGGAAATCTGTGGAACGGAATGGGCTATTTGACGTTCTGGAGTCTTCTGGAGAGCTTTTGTCACTCTGAATAGATGGGGTGGTTTCAGTGGTCACTGGTTATATTTCTAGATCAGGTGGGAAAATCGGTGGAACGGAATGGGCTATTTGACGTTCTGGAGTCTTCTGGAGAGTTTTTGTCACTCTGAACAGATGGGGTAGTTTCACTGGTCAATGGTTATATTTCTAGATTAGGTTTGGTAAATCGGTGGAACGGAATGGGCTATTTGACGTTCTGGAGTCTTCTGGAGAGTTTTTGTCACTCTGAACAGATAGGGTGGTTTCACTGGTCACTGGGTATATTTCTAGATCAGGTGGGTAAATCGGTGGAATGGAATGGGCTTTTTGACGTTCTAGAGTCTTCTGGAGAGTTTTTGTCACTCTGAATAGATGGGGCGGTTTCACTGGTCACTGGTTATATTTCTAGATAAGGTGGGTAAATCGTTGGAACTGAATGGGCTATTTGACGTTCTGGAGTCTTCTGGAGAGTTTTTTGTCACTCTGAACAGATGGGGCGCTTTCACTGGTCACTGGTTATATTTGTAGATCAGGTGGGTAAATCGGTGGAACGGAATGGGATATTTGACGTTCTGGGGTCTTCTGGAGAGTTTTTGTCACTCTGAACAAATGGGGCGGTTTCACTGGTCACTGGTTATATTTCTAGATAAGGTGGGTAAATCGGTAGACGGAATGGGCTATTTGACGTTCTGGAGTCTTCTGGAGAGTTTTTGTCACTCTGAACGGATGGGGCGGTTTCACTGGTCACTGGTTATATTTCTAGATCAGGTTGGTAAATCGGTGGAACGGAAATGGCTATTTGACGCTCTGGAGTCTTCTGGAGAGTTTTTGTAACCATGAACAGATGGGACGGTTTCACTGGTAACTGGTTATATTTCTAGATCACGTGGGTAAATCTGTTGAACGGAATTGGTTATTTGACGCTCTGGAGTCTTCTGGAGAGTTTTTGTCACTCTGAATAGATGGGGAGGTTTCACTGGTCACTGGTTATATTTCTAGATCAGGTGGGTAAATCGGTGGAATGGAATGGGCTATTTGACGTTCTGGAGTCTTCTGGAGAGTTTTTGTCACTCTGAATAGATGGCTGGCTTCACCAGTCACTGGTTATATTTGTAGATCACGTGGGTAAATCGGTGGAACGGAATGGGCTATTTGACGTTCTGGAGTCTTCTGGAGAGTTTTTTTCACTCTGAATAGATGGGGCGGTTTCACTGGTCACTGGTTTAATTTCTAGATCACGTGGGTAAATCTGTTGAACGGAATGGGCTATTTGACGTTCTGGACTCTTTTGGAGAATTTTTGACACTCTGAATAGAAGGGGCGGTTTCACTGGTCACTGGTTATATTTCTAGATAAGGTGGGTAAATCGTTGGAACTGAATGGGCTATTTGACGTTCTGGAGTCTTCTGGAGAGTTTTTGTCACTCTGAACAGATGGGGCGCTTTCACTGGTCACTGGTTATATTTGTAGATCAGGTGGGTAAATCGGTGGAATGGAATGGGATATTTGACGTTCTGGGGTCTTCTGGAGAGTTTTTGTCACTCTGAACAAATGGGGCGGTTTCACTGGTCACTGGTTATATTTCTAGATAAGGTGGGTAAATCGGTAGACGGTATGGGCTATTTGACGTTCTGGAGTCTTCTGGAGAGTTTTTGTCACTCTGAACAGATGGGGCGGTTTCACTGGTCACTGGTTATATTTCTAGATCAGGTTGGTAAATCGGTGGAACGGAAATGGCTATTTGACGCTCTGGAGTCTTCTGGAGAGTTTTTGTCACTCTGAATAGATGGGGAGGTTTCACTGGTCACTGGTTATATTTCTAGATCAGGTGGGTAAATCGGTGGAATGGAATGGGCTATTTGACGTTCTGGAGTCTTCTGGAGAGTTTTTGTCACTCTGAATAGATGGCTGGTTTCACTGGTCACTGGTTATATTTGTAGATCACGTGGGTAAATCGGTGGAATGGAATGGGCTATTGGACGTTCTGGAGTCTTCTGGAGAGTTTTTGTCACTCTGAATAGATGGGGCGGTTTCACTGGTCACTGGTTTAATTTCTAGATCAGGTGGGTAAATCTGTTGAACGGAATGGGCTATTTGACGCTCTGGAGTCTTCTGGAGAGTTTTTGTCACTCTGAATAGATGGGCTGGTTTCAATGGTCACTGGTCATATTTCTAGATCAGGTGGGTAAATCGGTGGAATGGAATGGGCTATTTGACGTTCTGGAGTCTTCTGGAGAGTTGATGTCACTCTGAATAGATGGGCTGGTTTCACTGGTCACTGGTTATATTTGTAGATGACGTGGGTAAATCTGTGGAACGGAATGGGCTATTTGACGTTCTGGAGTCTTCTGGAGAGTTTTTGTCACTCTGAATAGATGGGGCGGTTTCACTGGTCACTGGTTTAATTTCTAGATCACGTGGGTAAATCTGTTGAACGGAATGGGCTATTTGACGTTCTGGACTCTTCTGGAGAATTTTTGACACTCTGAATAGAAGGGGCGGTTTCACTGGTCACTGGTTATATTTCTAGATAAGGTGGGTAAATCGTTGGAACTGAATGGGCTTTTTGACGTTCTGGAGTCTTCTGGAGAGTTTTTGTCACTCTGAACAGATGGGGCGCTTTCACTGGTCACTGGTTATATTTGTAGATCAGGTGGGTAAATCGGTGGAATGGAATGGGATATTTGACGTTCTGGGGTCTTCTGGAGAGTTTTTGTCACTCTGAACAAATGGGGCGGTTTCACTGGTCACTGGTTATATTTCTAGATAAGGTGGGTAAATCGGTAGACGGTATGGGCTATTTGACGTTCTGGAGTCTTCTGGAGAGTTTTTGTCACTCTGAACAGATGGGGCGGTTTCACTGGTCACTGGTTATATTTCTAGATCAGGTTGGTAAATCGGTGGAACGGAAATGGCTATTTGACGCTCTGGAGTCTTCTGGAGAGTTTTTGTAACCATGAACAGATGGGGCGGTTTCACTGGTAACTGGTTATATTTCTAGATCACGTGGGTAAATCTGTTGAACGGAATTGGTTATTTGACGCTCTGGAGTCTTCTGGAGAGTTTTTGTCACTCTGAATAGATGGGGAGGTTTCACTGGTCACTGGTTATATTTCTAGATCAGGTGGGTAAATCGGTGGAATGGAATGGGCTATTTGACGTTCTGGAGTCTTCTGGAGAGTTTTTGTCACTCTGAATAGATGGCTGGTTTCACTGGTCACTGGTTATATTTGTAGATCACGTGGGTAAATCGGTGGAATGGAATGGGCTATTGGACGTTCTGGAGTCTTCTGGAGAGTTTTTGTCACTCTGAATAGATGGGGCGGTTTCACTGGTCACTGGTTTAATTTCTAGATCAGATGGGTAAATCTGTTGAACGGAATGGGCTATTTGACGCTCTGGAGTCTTCTGGAGAGTTTTTGTCACTCTGAATAGATGGGCTGGTTTCAATGGTCACTGGTCATATTTCTAGATCAGGTTGGTAAATCGGTGGAATGGAATGGGCTATTTGACGTTCTGGAGTCTTCTGGAGAGTTGATGTCACTCTGAATAGATGGGCTGGTTTCACTGGTCACTGGTTATATTTGTAGATGACGTGGGTAAATCTGTGGAACGGAATGGGCTATTTGACGTTCTGGAGTCTTCTGGAGAGCCTTTGTCACTCTGAATAGATGGGGTGGTTTCAGTGGTCACTGGTTATATTTCTAGATCAGGTGGGAAAATCGATGGAACGGAATGGGCTATTTGACGTTCTGGAGTCTTCTGGAGAGTTTTTGTCACTCTGAACAGATGGGGTAGTTTCACTGGTCACTGGTTATATTTCTAGATCAGGTGGGTAAATCGGTGGAACGGAATGGGCTATTTGACGTTCTGGAGTCTTCTGGAGAGTTTTTTGTCCCTCTGAATAGATGGGGTGGTTTCAGTGGTCACTGGTTATATTTTTAGATCAGGTGGGAAAATCGGTGGAACGGAATGGGCTATTTGACGTTCTGGAGTCTTCTGGAGAGTTTTTGTCACTCTGAACAGATGGGGTAGTTTCACTGGTCACTGGTTATATTTCTAGATCAGGTGGGTAAATCGGTGGAACGGAATGGGCTATTTGACGTTCTGGGGTCTTCTGGAGAGTTTTTGTCACTCTGAATAGATGGGGCGGTTTCACTGGTCACTGGTCATATTTCTAGATCAGGTGGGTAAATCGGTGGAACGGAATTGGCTATTTGACGTTCTGGAGTCTTCTGGAGTGTTTTTGTCACTCTGAACAGATAGGGTGGTTTCACTGGTCACTGGGTATATTTCTAGATCAGGTGGGTAAATCGGTGGAATGGAATGGGCTTTTTGACGTTCTAGAGTCTTCTGGAGAGTGTTTGTCACTCTGAACAGATGGGGCGGTTTCACTGGTCACTGGTTATATTTCTAGATAAGGTGGGTAAATCGGTAGACGGAATGGGCTATTTGACGTTCTGGAGTCTTCTGGAGAGTTTTTGTCACTCTGAACAGATGGGGCGGTTTCACTGGTCACTGGTTATATTTCTAGATCAGGTTGGTAAATCGGTGGAACGGAAATGGCTATTTGACGCTCTGGAGTCTTCTGGAGAGTTTTTGTAACCATGAACAGATGGGGCGGTTACACTGGTAACTGGTTATATTTCTAGATCACGTGGGTAAATCGGTGGAACGGAATGGGCTATTTGACGTTCTGGAGTCTTCTGGAGAGTTTTTGTCACTCTGGATAGATGGGGCGGTTTCACTGGTCATTGGTTTTATTTGTAGATCACGTGGGAAAATCGGTGGAATGGAATGGGCTATTTGACGTTCTGGAGTCTTCTGGAGAGTTTTTGTCACTCTGAATAGATGGGGTGGTTTCACTGGTCACTGGTTATATTTTTAGATCAGGTGGGAAAATCGGTGGAACGGAATGGGCTATTTGACGTTCTGGAGTCTTCTGGAGAGTTTTTGTCACTCTGAACAGATGGTGTAGTTTCACTGGTCACTGGTTATATTTCTAGATCAGGTGGGTAAATCGGTGGAACGGAATGGGCTATTTGACGTTCTGGAGTCTTCTGGAGAGTTTTTTGTCACTCTGAATAGATGGGGCGGTTTCAGTGGTCACTGGTTATATTTCTAGATCACGTGGGTAAATCGGTGGAACGGAATGGGCTATTTGACGTTCTGGAGTCTTCTCGAGAGTATTTGTTACTCAGAATAGATGGGGCGGTTTCACTGGTCACTGGTTTTATTTCTAGATCAGGTGGGTAAATCGGTGGAACTGAATGGGCTATTTGACGTTCTGGGGTCTTCTGGAGAGTTTTTGTCACTCTGAATAGATGGGGCGGTTTCACTGGTCACTGGTTATATTTCTAGATCAGGTGGGTAAATCGGTGGATCGGAATGGGCTATTTGACGTTCTGGAGTCTTCTGGAGAGTTTTTGTCACTCTGAATAGATGGGCTGGTTTCACTGGTCACTGGTTATATTTGTAGATCACGTGGGTAAATCGGTGGAATGGAATGGGCTTTTTGACGTTCTAGAGTCTTCTGGAGAGTGTTTGTCACTCTGAATAGATGGGGCGGTTTCACTGGTCACTTGTTATATTTGTAGATCACGTGGGTAAATCGGTGGAACGGAATGGGCCATTTGACGTTGTGGAGTCTTCTGGAGAATTTTTGTTACTCTGAATAGAAGGGGCGGTTTCACTGGTCACTGGTTATATTTCTAGATAAGGTGGGTAAATCGTTGGAACTGAATGGGCTATTTGACGTTCTGGAGTCTTCTGGGGAGTTTTTGTCACTCTGAACAGATGGGGCGCTTTCACTGGTCACTGGTTATATTTCTAGATCAGATGGTTAAATCGGTGGAACGGAATGGGCGATTTGACGTTCTGGGGTCTTCTGGAGAGTTTTTGTCACTCTGAACAGATGGGGCGGTTTCACTGGTCACTGGTTATATTTCTAGATAAGGTGGGTAAATCGGTAGACGGAATGGGCTATTTGACGTTCTGGAGTCTTCTGGAGAGTTTTTGTCACTCTGAACAGATGGGGCGGTTTCACTGGTCACTGGTTATATTTCTAGATCAGGTTGGTAAATCGATGGAACGGAAATGGCTATTTGACGCTCTGGAGTCTTCTGGAGAGTTTTTGTAACCATGAACAGATGGGGCGGTTACACTGGTAACTGGTTATATTTCTAGATCACGTGGGTAAATCTGTTGAACGGAATTGGCTATTTGACGCTCTGGAGTCTTCTGGAGAGTTTTTGTCACTCTGAATAGATGGGGTGGTTTCACTGGTAACTGGTTATATTTCTAGATCAGGTGGGTAAATCGGTAGACGGAATGGGCTATTTGACGTTCTGGAGTCTTCTGGAGAGTTTTTGTCACTCTGAACAGATGGGGCGGTTTCACTGGTCACTGGTTATATTTCTAGATCAGGTTGGTAAATCGGTGGAACGGAAATGGCTATTTGACGCTCTTGAGTCTTCTGGAGAGTTTTTGTAACCATGAACAGATGGGGCGGTTACACTGGTAACTGGTTATATTTCTAGATCACGTGGGTAAATCGGTGGAACGGAATGGGATATTTGACGTTCTGGAGTCTTCTGGAGAGTTTTTGTCACTCTGGATAGATGGGTCGGTTTCACTGGTCATTGGTTTTATTTCTAGATCAGGTGGGAAAATCGGTGGAACGGAATGGGCTATTTGACGTTCTGGAGTCTTCTGGAGAGTTTTTGTCACTCTGAATAGATGGGGTGGTTTCAGTGGTCACTGGTTATATTTTTAGATCAGGTGGGAAAATCGGTGGAACGGAATGGGCTATTTGACGTTCTGGAGTCTTCTGGAGAGTTTTTGTCACTCTGAACAGATGGTGTAGTTTCACTGGTCACTGGTTATATTTCTTGATCAGGTGGGTAAATCGGTGGAACGGAATGGGCTATTTGACGTTCTGGAGTCTTCTGGAGAGTTTTTTGTCACTCTGAATAGATGGGGCGGTTTCACTAGTCACTGGTTATATTTCTAGATCACGTGGGTAAATCGGTGGAACGGAAATGGCTATTTGACGCTCTGGAGTCTTCTGGAGAGTTTTTGTAACCATGAACAGATGGGGCGGTTACACTGGTAACTGGTTATATTTCTAGATCACGTGGGTAAATCTGTTGAACGGAATTGGCTATTTGACGCTCTGGAGTCTTCTGGAGAGTTTTTGTCACTCTGAATAGATGGGGTGGTTTCACTGGTCACTGGTTATATTTCTAGATCAGGTTGGTAAATCGGTGGAATGGAATGGGCTTTTTGACGTTCTAGAGTCTTCTGGAGAGTGTTTGTCACTCTGAATAGATGGGGCGGTTTCACTGGTCACTGGTTATATTTGTAGATCACGTGGGTAAATCGGTGGAATGGAATGGGCCATTTGACGTTGTGGAGTCTTCTGGAGAATTTTTGTCACTCTGAATAGATGGGGCGGTTTCACTGGTCACTGGTTATATTTCTAGATCAGATGGTTAAATCGGTGGAACGGAATGGGCTATTTGACGTTCTGGGGTCTTCTGGAGAGTTTTTGTCACTCTGAACAAATGGGGCGGTTTCACTGGTCACTGGTTATATTTCTAGATAAGGTGGGTAAATCGGTAGACGGAATGGGCTATTTGACGTTCTGGAGTCTTCTGGAGAGTTTTTGTCACTCTGAACAGATGGGGCGGTTTCACTGGTCACTGGTTATATTTCTAGATCAGGTTGGCAAATCGGTGGAACGGAAATGGCTATTTGACGCTCTGGAGTCTTCTGGAGAGTTTTTGTAACCATGAACAGATGGGGCGGTTACACTGGTAACTGGTTATATTTCTAGATCACGTGGGTAAATCTGTTGAACGGAATTGGCTATTTGACGCTCTGGAGTCTTCTGGAGAGTTTTTGTCACTCTGAATAGATGGGGTGGTTTCACTGGTCACTGGTTATATTTCTAGATCAGGTGGGTAAATCGGTGGAATGGAATGGGCTTTTTGACGTTCTAGAGTCTTCTGGAGAGTGTTTGTCACTCTGAATAGATGGGGCGGTTTCACTGGTCACTGGTTATATTTGTAGATCACGTGGGTAAATCGGTGGAATGGAATGGGGCATTTGACGTTGTGGAGTCTTCTGGAGAATTTTTGTCACTCTGAATAGATGGGGCGGTTTCACTGGTCACTGGTTATATTTCTAGATAAGGTGGGTAAATCGTTGGAACTGAATGGGCTATTTGACGTTCTGGAGTCTTCTGGAGAGTTTTTGTCACTCTGAACAGATGGGGCGCTTTCACTGGTCACTGGTTATATTTCTAGATCAGATGGTTAAATCGGTGGAACGGAATGGGCGATTTGACGTTCTGGGGTCTTCTGGAGAGTTTTTGTCACTCTGAACAAATGGGGCGGTTTCACTGGTCACTGGTTATATTTCTAGATAAGGTGGGTAAATCGGTAGACGGAATGGGCTATTTGACGTTCTGGAGTCTTCTGGAGAGTTTTTGTCACTCTGAACAGATGGGGCGGTTTCACTGGTCACTGGTTATATTTCTAGATCAGGTTGGTAAATCGGTGGAACGGAAATGGCTATTTGACGCTCTGGAGTCTTCTGGAGAGTTTTTGTAACCATGAACAGATGGGGCGGTTACACTGGTAACTGGTTATATTTCTAGATCACGTGGGTAAAGCGGTGGAACGGAATGGGATATTTGACGTTCTGGAGTCTTCTGGAGAGTTTTTGTCACTCTGGATAGATGGGTCGGTTTCACTGGTCATTGGTTTTATTTCTAGATCAGGTGGGAAAATCGGTGGAACGGAATGGGCTATTTGACGTTCTGGAGTCTTCTGGAGAGTTTTTGTCACTCTGAATAGATGGGGTGGTTTCAGTGGTCACTGGTTATATTTTTAGATCAGGTGGGAAAATCGGTGGAACGGAATGGGCTATTTGACGTTCTGGAGTCTTCTGGAGAGTTTTTGTCACTCTGAACAGATGGTGTAGTTTCACTGGTCACTGGTTATATTTCTAGATCAGGTGGGTAAATCGGTGGAACGGAATGGGCTATTTGACGTTCTGGAGTCTTCTGGAGAGTTTTTTGTCACTCTGAATAGATGGGGCGGTTTCACTAGTCACTGGTTATATTTCTAGATCACGTGGGTAAATCGGTGGAACCGAAATGGCTATTTGACGCTCTGGAGTCTTCTGGAGAGTTTTTGTAACCATGAACAGATGGGGCGGTTACACTGGTAACTGGTTATATTTCTAGATCACGTGGGTAAATCTGTTGAACGGAATTGGCTATTTGACGCTCTGGAGTCTTCTGGAGAGTTTTTGTCACTCTGAATAGATGGGGTGGTTTCACTGGTCACTGGTTATATTTCTAGATCAGGTTGGTAAATCGGTGGAATGGAATGGGCTTTTTGACGTTCTAGAGTCTTCTGGAGAGTGTTTGTCACTCTGAATAGATGGGGCGGTTTCACTGGTCACTGGTTATATTTGTAGATCACGTGGGTAAATCGGTGGAATGGAATGGGCCATTTGACGTTGTGGAGTCTTCTGGAGAATTTTTGTCACTCTGAATAGATGGGGCGGTTTCACTGGTCACTGGTTATATTTCTAGATAAGGTGGGTAAATCGTTGGAACTGAATGGGCTATTTGACGTTCTGGAGTCTTCTGGAGAGTTTTGTCACTCTGAACAGATGGGGCGCTTTCACTGGTCACTGGTTATATTTCTAGATCAGATGGTTAAATCGGTGGAACGGAATGGGCTATTTGACGTTCTGGGGTCTTCTGGAGAGTTTTTGTCACTCTGAACAAATGGGGCGGTTTCACTGGTCACTGGTTATATTTCTAGATAAGGTGGGTAAATCGGTAGACGGAATGGGCTATTTGACGTTCTGGAGTCTTCTGGAGAGTTTTTGTCACTCTGAACAGATGGGGCGGTTTCACTGGTCACTGGTTATATTTCTAGATCAGGTTGGTAAATCGGTGGAACGGAAATGGCTATTTGACGCTCTGGAGTCTTCTGGAGAGTTTTTGTAACCATGAACAGATGGGGCGGTTACACTGGTAACTGGTTATATTTCTAGATCACGTGGGTAAATCGGTGGAACGGAATGGGCTATTGGACGTTCTGGAGTCTTCTGGAGAGTTTTTGTCACTCTGGATAGATGGGGCGGTTTCACTGGTCATTGGTTTTATTTCTAGATCAGGTGGGAAAATCGGTGGAACGGAATGAGCTATTTGACGTTCTGGAGTCTTCTGGAGAGTTTTTGTCACTCTGAATAGATGGGGTGGTTTCAGTGGTCACTGGTTATATTTTTAGATCAGGTGGGTAAATCGGTGGAACGGAAATGGCTATTTGACGTTCTGGAGTCTTCTGGAGAGTTTTTGTAACCATGAACAGATGGGGCGGTTACACTGGTAACTGGTTATATTTCTAGATCACGTGGGTAAATCTGTTGAACGGAATTGGCTATTTGACGCTCTGGAGTCTTCTGGAGAGTTTTTGTCACTCTGAATAGATGGGGTGGTTTCACTGGTCACTGGTTATATTTCTAGATCAGGTGGGTAAATCGGTGGAATGGAATGGGCTTTTTGACGTTCTAGAGTCTTCTGGAGAGTGTTTGTCACTCTGAATAGATGGGGCGGTTTCACTGGTCACTGGTTATATTTGTAGATCACGTGGGTAAATCGGTGGAACGGAATGGGCTATTGGACGTTCTGGAGTCTTCTGGAGAGTTTTTGTCACTCTGGATAGATGGGGCGGTTTCACTGGTCATTGGTTTTATTTCTAGATCAGGTGGGAAAATCGGTGGAACGGAATGAGCTATTTGACGTTGTGGAGTCTTCTGGAGAGTTTTTGTCACTCTGAATAGATGGGGTGGTTTCAGTGGTCACTGGTTATATTTTTAGATCAGGTGGGAAAATCGGTGGAACGGAATGGGCTATTTGACGCTCTGGAGTCTTCTGGAGAGTTTTTGTCACTCTGAACAGATGGGGTAGTTTCACTGGTCACTGGTTATATTTCTAGATCAGGTGGGTAAATCGGTGGAACGGAATGGGCTATTTGACGTTCTGGAGTCTTCTGGAGAGTTTTTTGTCACTCTGAATAGATGGGGCGGTTTCACTAGTCACTGGTTATATTTCTAGATCACGTGGGTAAATCGGTGGAACGGAATGGGCTATTTGACGTTCTGGAGTCTTCTGGAGAGTATTTGTTACTCAGAATAGATGGGGCGGTTTCACTGGTCACTGGTTTTGTTTCTAGATCACGTGGGTAAATCGGTGGAATGGAATGGGCCATTTGACGTTGTGGAGTCTTCTGGAGAATTTTTGTCACTCTGAATAGATGGGGCGGTTTCACTGGTCACTGGTTATATTTCTAGATCAGATGGTTAAATCGGTGGAACGGAATGGGCTATTTGACGTTCTGGGGTCTTCTGGAGAGTTTTTGTCACTCTGAACAAATGGGGCGGTTTCACTGGTCACTGATTATATTTCTAGATAAGGTGGGTAAATCGGTAGACGGAATGGGCTATTTGACGTTCTGGAGTCTTCTGGAGAGTTTTTGTCACTCTGAACAGATGGGGCGGTTTCACTGGTCACTGGTTATATTTCTAGATCAGGTTGGCAAATCGGTGGAACGGAAATGGCTATTTGACGCTCTGGAGTCTTCTGGAGAGTTTTTGTAACCATGAACAGATGGGGCGGTTACACTGGTAACTGGTTATATTTCTAGATCACGTGGGTAAATCTGTTGAACGGAATTGGCTATTTGACGCTCTGGAGTCTTCTGGAGAGTTTTTGTCACTCTGAATAGATGGGGTGGTTTCACTGGTCACTGGTTATATTTCTAGATCAGGTGGGTAAATCGGTGGAATGGAATGGGCTTTTTGACGTTCTAGAGTCTTCTGGAGAGTGTTTGTCACTCTGAATAGATGGGGCGGTTTCACTGGTCACTGGTTATATTTGTAGATCACGTGGGTAAATCGGTGGAATGGAATGGGCCATTTGACGTTGTGGAGTCTTCTGGAGAATTTTTGTCACTCTGAATAGATGGGGCGGTTTCACTGGTCACTGGTTATATTTCTAGATCAGATGGTTAAATCGGTGGAACGGAATGGGCTATTTGACGTTCTGGGGTCTTCTGGAGAGTTTTTGTCACTCTGAACAAATGGGGCGGTTTCACTGGTCACTGGTTATATTTCTAGATAAGGTGGGTAAATCGGTAGACGGAATGGGCTATTTGACGTTCTGGAGTCTTCTGGAGAGTTTTTGTCACTCTGAACAGATGGGGCGGTTTCACTGGTCACTGGTTATATTTCTAGATCAGGTTGGCAAATCGGTGGAACGGAAATGGCTATTTGACGCTCTGGAGTCTTCTGGAGAGTTTTTGTAACCATGAACAGATGGGGCGGTTACACTGGTAACTGGTTATATTTCTAGATCACGTGGGTAAATCTGTTGAACGGAATTGGCTATTTGACGCTCTGGAGTCTTCTGGAGAGTTTTTGTCACTCTGAATAGATGGGGTGGTTTCACTGGTCACTGGTTATATTTCTAGATCAGGTGGGTAAATCGGTGGAATGGAATGGGCTTTTTGACGTTCTAGAGTCTTCTGGAGAGTGTTTGTCACTCTGAATAGATGGGGCGGTTTCACTGGTCACTGGTTATATTTGTAGATCACGTGGGTAAATCGGTGGAATGGAATGGGGCATTTGACGTTGTGGAGTCTTCTGGAGAATTTTTGTCACTCTGAATAGATGGGGCGGTTTCACTGGTCACTGGTTATATTTCTAGATAAGGTGGGTAAATCGTTGGAACTGAATGGGCTATTTGACGTTCTGGAGTCTTCTGGAGAGTATTTGTTACTCAGAATAGATGGGGCGGTTTCACTGGTCACTGGTTTTGTTTCTAGATCAGGTGGGTAAATCGGTGGAATGGAATGGGCTATTTGACGTTCTGGGGTCTTCTGGAGAGTTTTTGTCACTCTGAAGAGATGGGGCGGTTTCACTGGTCACTGGTTATATTTCTAGATCAGGTTGGTAAATCGGTGGAACGGAAATGGCTATTTGACGCTCTGGAGTCTTCTGGAGAGTTTTTGTAACCATGAACAGATGGGGCGGTTACACTGGTAACTGGTTATATTTCTAGATCACGTGGGTAAATCTGTTGAACGGAATTGGCTATTTGACGCTCTGGAGTCTTCTGGAGAGTTTTTGTCACTCTGAATAGATGGGGTGGTTTCACTGGTCACTGGTTATATTTCTAGATCACGTGGGTAAATCGATGGAATGGAATGGGCTTTTTGACGTTCTAGAGTCTTCTGGAGAGTGTTTGTCACTCTGAATAGATGGGGCGGTTTCACTGGTCACTGGTTATATTTGTAGATCACGTGGGTAAATCGGTGGAATGGAATGGGCCATTTGACGTTGTGGAGTCTTCTGGAGAGTGTTTGTCACTCTGAATAGATGGGGCGGTTTCACTGGTCACTGGTTATATTTCTAGATAAGGTGGGTAAATCGTTGGAACTGAATGGGCTATTTGACGTTCTGGAGTCTTCTGGAGAGTTTTTGTCACTCTGAACAGATGGGGCGCTTTCACTGGTCACTGGTTATATTTGTAGATCAGATGGTTAAATCGGTGGAACGGAATGGGCTATTTGACGTTCTGGGGTCTTCTGGAGAGTTTTTGTCACTCTGAACAAATGGGGCGGTTTCACTGGTCACTGGTTATATTTCTAGATAAGGTGGGTAAATCGGTAGACGGAATGGGCTATTTGACGTTCTGGAGTCTTCTGGAGAGTTTTTGTCACTCTGAACAGATGGGGCGGTTTCACTGGTCACTGGTTATATTTCTAGATCAGGTTGGTAAATCGGTGGAACGGAAATGGCTATTTGACGCTCTGGAGTCTTCTGGAGAGTTTTTGTAACCATGAACAGATGGGGCGGTTACACTGGTAACTGGTTATATTTCTAGATCACGTGGGTAAATCGGTGGAACGGAATGGGATATTTGACGTTCTGGAGTCTTCTGGAGAGTTTTTGTCACTCTGGATAGATGGGTCGGTTTCACTGGTCATTGGTTTTATTTCTAGATCAGGTGGGAAAATCGGTGGAACGGAATGGGCTATTTGACGTTCTGGAGTCTTCTGGAGAGTTTTTGTCACTCTGAATAGATGGGGTGGTTTCAGTGGTCACTGGTTATATTTTTAGATCAGGTGGGAAAATCGGTGGAACGGAATGGGCTATTTGACGTTCTGGAGTCTTCTGGAGAGTTTTTGTCACTTTTAACAGATGGGGTAGTTTCACTGGTCACTGGTTATATTTCTAGATCAGGTGGGTAAATCGGTGGAACGGAATGGGCTATTTGACGTTCTGGAGTCTTCTGGAGAGTTTTTTGTCACTCTGAATAGATGGGGCGGTTTCACTAGTCACTGGTTATATTTGTAGATCACGTGGGTAAATCGGTGGAACGGAATGGGCCATTTGACGTTGTGGAGTCTTCTGGAGAATTTTTGTCACTCTGAATAGATGGGGCGGTTTCACTGGTCACTGGTTATATTTCTAGATAAGGTGGGTAAATCGTTGGAACTGAATGGGCTATTTGACGTTCTGGGGTCTTCTGGGGAGTTTTTGTCACTCTGAACAGATGGGGCGCTTTCACTGGTCACTGGTTATATTTCTAGATCAGATGGTTAAATCGGTGGAACGGAATGGGCGATTTGACGTTCTGGGGTCTTCTGGAGAGTTTTTGTCACTCTGAACAAATGGGGCGGTTTCACTGGTCACTGGTTATATTTCTAGATAAGGTGGGTAAATCGGTAGACGGAATGGGCTATTTGACGTTCTGGAGTCTTCTGGAGAGTTTTTGTCACTCTGAACAGATGGGGTAGTTTCACTGGTCACTGGTTATATTTCTAGATCAGGTTGGTAAATCGGTGGAACGGAATGGGCTATTTGACGTTCTGGAGTCTTCTGGAGAGTTTTTTGTCACTCTGAATAGATGGGGCGGTTTCACTAGTCACTGGTTATATTTCTAGATCACGTGGGTAAATCGGTGGAACGGAATGGGCTATTTGACGTTCTGGAGTCTTCTGGAGAGTATTTGTTACTCAGAATAGATGGGGCGGTTTCACTGGTCACTGGTTTTATTTCTAGATCAGGTGGGTAAATCGGTGGAACTGAATGGGCTATTTGACGTTCTGGGGTCTTCTGGAGAGTTTTTGTCACTCTGAATAGATGGGCTGGTTTCACTGGTCACTGGTTATATTTGTAGATCACGTGGGTAAATCGGTGGAATGGAATGGGCTTTTTGACGTTCTAGAGTCTTCTGGAGAGTGTTTGTCACTCTGAATAGATGGGGCGGTTTCACTGGTCACTGGTTATATTTCTAGATCACGTGGGTAAATCGGTGGAACGGAATGGGCCATTTGACGTTGTGGAGTCTTCTGGAGAATTTTTGTCACTCTGAATAGAAGGGGCGCTTTCACTGGTCACTGGTTATATTTCTAGATCAGATGGTTAAATCGGTGGAACGGAATGGGCGATTTGACGTTCTGGGGTCTTCTGGAGAGTTTTTGTCACTCTGAACAAATGGGGCGGTTTCACTGGTCACTGGTTATATTTCTAGATCACGTGGGTAAATCGGTAGACGGAATGGGCTATTTGACGTTCTGGAGTCTTCTGGAGAGTTTTTGTCACTCTGAACAGATGGGGCGGTTTCACTGGTCACTGGTTATATTTCTAGATCAGGTTGGTAAATCGGTGGAACGGAAATGGCTATTTGACGCTCTGGAGTCTTCTGGAGAGTTTTTGTAACCATGAACAGATGGGGCGGTTACACTGGTAACTGGTTATATTTCTAGATCACGTGGGTAAATCTGTTGAATGGAATTGGCTATTTGACGCTCTGGAGTCTTCTGGAGAGTTTTTGTCACTCTGAATAGATGGGGTGGTTTCAGTGGTCACTGGTTATATTTCTAGATCATGTGGGTAAATCGGTGGAACGGAATGGGCTATTTGACGTTCTGGAGTCTTCTGGAGAGTGTTTTGTCCCTCTCAATAGATGGGGCGGTTTCACTGGTCGCTGGTTATATTTCTAGATCACGTGGGTAAATCGGTGGAACGGAATGGGCTATTTGACGTTCTGGAGTCTTCTGGAGAGTTTTTGTTACTCTGAATAGATGGGGCGGTTTCACTGGTCACTGGTTATATTTCTAGATCAGGTGGGTAAATCGGTGGAACGGAATGGGCTATTTGACGTTCTGGGGTCTTCTGGAGAGTTTTTGTCACTCTGAATAGATGGGGCGGTTTCACTGGTGACTGGTTATATTTCTAGATCAGGTGGGTAAATCGGTGGATCGGAATGGGCTATTTGACGTTCTGGAGTCTTCTGGAGAGTTTTTGTCACTCTGAATAGATGGAGCGGTTTCACTGGTCACTGGTTTTATTTCTAGATCAGGTGGGAAAATCTGTGGAACGGAATGGGCTATTTGACGTTCTGGAGTCTTCTGGAGAGTTTTTTGTCACTCTGAATAGATGGGGCGGTTTCACTAGTCACTGGTTATATTTCTAGATCAGGTGGGTAAATCGGTGGAACGGAATGGGCTATTTAACTTTCTGGAGTCTTCTGGAGAGTATTTGTTACTCAGAATAGATGGGGCGGTTTCACTGGTCACTGGTTTTATTTCTAGATCAGGTGGGTAAATCGGTGGACTTGAATGGGCTATTTGACGTTCTGGAGTCTTCTGGAGAGTTTTTGTCACTCTGAAGAGATGGGGCGGTTTCACTGGTCACTGGTTATATTTCTAGATCAGGTGGGTAAATCGGTGGATCGGAATTGGCTATTTGACGTTCTGGAGTCTTCTGGAGAGTTTTTGTCACTCCGAATAGATGGGGCGGTTTCACTGGTCACTGTTCATATTTCTAGATCAGGTGGGTAAATCGGTGGAACGGAATGGGCTATTTGACGTTCTGGAGTCTTCTGGAGAGTTTTTGTCACTCTGAACAGATGGGGTAGTTTCACTGGTCACTGGTTATATTTCTAGATCAGGTGGGTAAATCGGTGGAACGGAATGGGCTATTTGACGTTCTGGAGTCTTCTGGAGAGTTTTTTGTCACTCTGAATAGATGGGGCGGTTTCACTAGTCACTGGTTATATTTCTAGATCACGTGGGTAAATCGGTGGAACGGAATGGGCTATTTAACGTTCTGGAGTCTTCTGGAGAGTATTTGTTACTCAGAATAGATGGGGCGGTTTCACTGGTCACTGGTTTTATTTCTAGATCAGGTGGGTAAATCGGTGGACTTGAATGGGCTATTTGACGTTCTGGAGTCTTCTGGAGAGTTTTTGTCACTCTGAAGAGATGGGGCGGTTTCACTGGTCACTGGTTATATTTCTAGATCAGGTGGGTAAATCGGTGGATCGGAATTGGCTATTTGACGTTCTGGAGTCTTCTGGAGAGTTTTTGTCACTCTGAATAGATGGGGCGGTTTCACTGGTCACTGTTCATATTTCTAGATCAGGTGGGTAAATCGGTGGAACGGAATGGGCTATTTGACGTTCTGGAGTCTTCTGGAGAGTTTTTGTCACTGTGAATAGATAGGGCGGTTTCACTGGTCACTGGTTATATTTCTAGATCAGGTGGGTAAATCGGTGGAACGGAATGGGCCATTTGACGTTGTGGACTCTTCTGGAGAATTTTTGTTACTCTGAATAGAAGGGGCGGTTTCACTGGTCACTGGTTATATTTCTAGATAAGGTGGGTAAATCGTTGGAACTGAATCGGCTATTTGACGTTCTGGAGTCTTCTGGAGAGTTTTTGTCACTCTGAACAGATGGGGCGCTTTCACTGGTCACTGGTTATATTTCTAGATCAGGTGGGTAAATCGGTGGAACGGAATGGGCTATTTGACGTTCTGGGGTCTTCTGGAGAGTTTTTGTCACTCTGAACAAATGGGGCGGTTTCACTGGTCACTGGTTATATTTCTAGATCAGGTTGGTAAATCGGTGGAACGGAATGGGCTATTTGACGCTCTGGAGTCTTCTGGAGAGTTTTTGTCACTCTGAATAGATGGGGCGGTTTCACTGGTCACTGGTCATATTTCTAGATCAGGTGCGTAAATCGGTGGAACGGAATGGGCTATTTGACGTTCTGGAGTCTTCTGGAGAGTTTTTGTCACTCTGAACAGATAGGGTGGTTTCACTGGTCACTGGGTATATTTCTAGATCAGGTGGGTAAATCGGTGGAATGGAATGGGCTTTTTGACGTTCTAGAGTCTTCTGGAGAGTGTTTGTCACTCTGAATAGATGGGGCGGTTTCACTGGTCACTGGTTATATTTCTAGATCACGTGGGTAAATCGGTGGAACGGAATGGGATATTTGACGTTGTGGAGTCTTCTGGAGAATTTTTGTCACTCTGAATAGAAGGGGCGGTTTCACTGGTCACTGGTTATATTTCTAGATAAGGTGGGTAAATCGTTGGAACTGAATGGGCTATTTGACGTTCTGGGGTCTTCTGGAGAGTTTTTGTCACTCTGAACAGATGGGGCGCTTTCACTGGTCACTGGTTATATTTCTAGATCAGATGGTTAAATCGGTGGAACGGAATGGGCTATTTGACGTTCTGGGGTCTTCTGGAGAGTTTTTGTCACTCTGAACAAATGGGGCGGTTTCACTGGTCACTGGTTATATTTCTAGATAAGGTGGGTAAATCGGTAGACGGAATGGGCTATTTGACGTTCTGGAGTCTTCTGGAGAGTTTTTGTCACTCTGAACAGATGGGGCGGTTTCACTGGTCACTGGTTATATTTCTAGATCAGGTTGGTGAATCGGTGGAACGGAAATGGCTATTTGACGCTCTGGAGTCTTCTGGAGAGTTTTTGTAACCATGAACAGATGGGGCGGTTACACTGGTAACTGGTTATATTTCTAGATCACGTGGGTAAATCTGTTGAACGGAATTGGCTATTTGACGCTCTGGAGTCTTCTGGAGAGTTTTTGTCACTCTGAATAGATGGGGTGGTTTCACTGGTCACTGGTTATATTTCTAGATCAGGTGGGTAAATCGGTGGATCGGAATGGGCTATTTGACGTTCTGGAGTCTTCTGGAGAGTTTTTGTCACTCTGAATAGATGGGGCGGTTTCACTGGTCACTGGTTATATTTGTAGATCAGGTGGGTAAATCGGTGGAACGGAATGGGCTATTTGACGTTCTGGAGTCTTCTGGAGAGTTTTTGTCCCTCTGAATAGATGGGGCGGTTTCACTGGTCACTGGTTTTATTTCTAGATCATGTGGGGAAATCGGTGGAACGGAATGGGCTATTTGACGTTCTGGAGTCTTCTGGAGAGTTTTTGTCACTCTGAATAGATGGGATGGTTTCAGTGGTCACTGGTTATATTTCTAGATCATGTGGGTAAATCGGTGGAACGGAATGGGCTATTTGACGTTCTGGAGTCTTCTGGAGAGTGTTTTGTCCCTCTAAATAGATGGGGCGGTTTCACTGGTGACTGATTATATTTCTAGATCACGTGGGAAATCGATGGAACGGAATGGGCTATTTGACATTCTGGAGTCTTCTGGAGAGTTTTTGTTACTCTGAATAGATGGGGCGGTTTCACTGGTCACTGGTTATATTTCTAGATCAGGTGCGTAAATCGGTGGAACGGAATGGGCTATTTGACGTTCTGGGGTCTTCTGGAGAGTTTTTGTCACTCTGAATAGATGGGGCGGTTTCACTGGTCACTGGTTATATTTCTAGATCAGGTGGGTAAATCGGTGGATCGGAATGGGCTATTTGACGCTCTGGAGTCTTCTGGAGAGTTTTTGTCACTCTGAATAGATTGGGCGGTTTCACTGGTCACTGGTTATATTTCTAGATCAGGTGGGTAAATCGGTGGATCGGAATGGGCTATTTGACGTTCTGGAGTCTTCTGGAGAGTTTTTGTCACTCTGAAGAGATGGGGCGGTTTCACTGGTCACTGGTTATATTTGTAGATCAGGTGGGTAAATCGGTGTAACGGAATGGGCTATTTGACGTTCTGGAGTCTTCTGGAGAGTTTTTGTCCCTCTGAATAGATGGGGCGGTTTCACTGGTCACTGGTTTTATTTCTAGATCATGTGGGTAAATCGGTGGAACGGAATGGGCTATTTGACGTTCTGGAGTCTTCTGGAGAGTTTTTGTCACTCTGAATAGATGGGATGGTTTCAGTGGTCACTGGTTATATTTCTAGATCATGTGGGTAAATCGGTGGAACGGAATGGGCTATTTGACGTTCTGGAGTCTTCTGGAGAGTGTTTTGTCCCTCTAAATAGATGGGGCGGTTTCACTTGTGACTGATTATATTTCTAGATCACGTGGGAAATCGATGGAACGGAATGGGCTATTTGACATTCTGGAGTCTTCTGGAGAGTTTTTGTTACTCTGAATAGATGGGGCGGTTTCACTGGTCACTGGTTATATTTCTAGATCAGGTGCGTAAATCGGTGGAACGGAATGGGCTATTTGACGTTCTGGGGTCTTCTGGAGAGTTTTTGTCACTCTGAATAGATGGGGCGGTTTCACTGGTGACTGGTTATATTTCTAGATCAGGTGGGTAAATCGGTGGATCGGAATGGGCTATTTGACGTTCTGGAGTCTTCTGCAGAGTTTTTGTCACTCTGAATAGATTGGGCGGTTTCACTGGTCACTGGTCATATTTCTAGATCACGTGGGTAAATCGGTGGAACGGAATGGGCTATTTGACGTTCTGGAGTCTTCTGGAGAGTTTTTGTCACTCTGAACAAATGGGGCGGTTTCACTGGTCACTGGGTATATTTCTAGATCAGGTGGGTAAATCGGTGGAACGGAATGGGCTTTCTGACGTTCTAGAGTCTTCTGGAGAGTGTTTGTCACTCTGAATAGATGGGGTGGTTTCACTGGTCACTGGTTATATTTCTAGATAAGGTGGGTAAATCTGTTGAACGGAATGGGCTATTTGACGTTCTGGAGTCTTCTGGAGAGTTTTTGTCACTCTGAATAGATGGGATGGTTTCAGTGGTTACTGGTTATATTTCTAGATCATGTGGGTAAATCGGTGGAACGGAATGGGCTATTTGACGTTCTGGAGTCTTCTGGAGAGTGTTTTGTCCCTCTAAATAGATGGGGCGGTTTCACTTGTGACTGATTATATTTCTAGATCACGTGGGAAATCGATGGAACGGAATGTGCTATTTGACATTCTGGAGTCTTCTGGAGAGTTTTTGTTACTCTGAATAGATGGGGCGGTTTCACTGGTCACTGGTTATATTTCTAGATCAGGTGCGTAAATCGGTGGAACGGAATGGGCTATTTGACGTTCTGGGGTCTTCTGGAGAGTTTTTGTCACTCTGAATAGATGGGGCGGTTTCACTGGTGACTGGTTATATTTCTAGATCAGGTGGGTAAATCGGTGGATCGGAATGGGCTATTTGACGTTCTGGAGTCTTCTGCAGAGTTTTTGTCACTCTGAATAGATGGGGCGGTTTCACTGGTCACTGGTCATATTTCTAGATCACGTGGGTAAATCGGTGGAACGGAATGGGCTATTTGACGTTCTGGAGTCTTCTGGAGAGTTTTTGTCACTCTGAACAAATGGGGCGGTTTCACTGGTCACTGGGTATATTTCTAGATCAGGTGGGTAAATCGGTGGAACGGAATGGGCTTTCTGACGTTCTAGAGTCTTCTGGAGAGTGTTTGTCACTCTGAATAGATGGGGTGGTTTCACTGGTCACTGGTTATATTTCTAGATAAGGTGGGTAAATCTGTTGAACGGAATGGGCTATTTGACGTTGTGGAGTCTTCTGGAGAGTTTTTGTCACTCTGAATAGAAGGGGCGGTTTCACTAGTCACTGGTTATATTTCTAGATAAGTAGGGTAAATCGTTGGAACTGAATCGGCTATTTGACGTTCTGGAGTCTTCTGGAGAGTTTTTGTCACTCTGAACAGATGGGGCGGTTTCACTGGTCACTGGTTATATTTGTAGATCAGGTGGGTAAATCGGTGGAACGGAATGGGCTATTTGACGTTCTGGAGTCTTCTGGAGAGTTTTTGTCACTCTGAATAGATGGGGCGGTTTCACTGGTCACTGGTTTTATTTCTAGGTTACGTGGGTAAATCTGTGGAACGGAATGGGCTATTTGACGTTCTGGAGTCTTCTGGAGAGTTTTTGTCACTCTGAATAGATGGGGTGGTTTCAGTGGTCACTGGTTATATTTCTAGATCATGTGGGTAAATCGGTCGAACGGAATGGGCTATTTGACGTTCTGGAGTCTTCTGGAGAGTTTTTTGTCACTCTGAATAGAATGGGCGGTTTCACTAGTCACTGGTTATATTTCTAGATCACGTGGGTAAATCGGTGGAACGGAATGGGCTATTTAACGTTCTGGAGTCTTCTGGAGAGTATTTGTTACTCAGAATAGATGGGGCGGTTTCACTGGTCACTGGTTTTATTTCTAGATCAGGTGGGTAAATCGGTGGACTTGAATGGGCTATTTGACGTTCTGGAGTCTTCTGGAGAGTTTTTGTCACTCTGAAGAGATGGGGCGGTTTCACTGGTCACTGGTTATATTTCTAGATCAGGTGCGTAAATCGGTGGAACGGAATGGGCTATTTGACGTTCTGGGGTCTTCTGGAGAGTTTTTGTCACTCTGAATAGATGGGGCGGTTTCACTGGTGACTGGTTATATTTCTAGATCAGGTGGGTAAATCGGTGGATCGGAATGGGCTATTTGACGTTCTGGAGTCTTCTGCAGAGTTTTTGTCACTCTGAATAGATGGGGCGGTTTCACTGATCACTGGTCATATTTCTAGATCACGTGGGTAAATCGGTGGAACGGAATGGGCTATTTGACGTTCTGGAGTCTTCTGGAGAGTTTTTGTCACTCTGAACAAATGGGGCGGTTTCACTGGTCACTGGGTATATTTCTAGATCAGGTGGGTAAATCGGTGGAACGGAATGGGCTTTCTGACGTTCTAGAGTCTTCTGGAGAGTGTTTGTCACTCTGAATAGATGGGGTGGTTTCACTGGTCACTGGTTATATTTCTAGATAAGGTGGGTAAATCTGTTGAACGGAATGGGCTATTTGACGTTGTGGAGTCTTCTGGAGAGTTTTTGTCACTCTGAATAGAAGGGGCGGTTTCACTAGTCACTGGTTATATTTCTAGATAAGGTGGGTAAATCGTTGGAACTGAATCGGCTATTTGACGTTCTGGAGTCTTCTGGAGAGTTTTTGTCACTCTGAACAGATGGGGCGGTTTCACTGGTCACTGGTTATATTTGTAGATCAGGTGGGTAAATCGGTGGAACGGAATGGGCTATTTGACGTTCTGGAGTCTTCTGGAGAGTTTTTGTCACTCTGAATAGATGGGGCGGTTTCACTGGTCACTGGTTTTATTTCTAGGTTACGTGGGTAAATCTGTGGAACGGAATGGGCTATTTGACGTTCTGGAGTCTTCTGGAGAGTTTTTGTCACTCTGAATAGATGGGGTGGTTTCAGTGGTCACTGGTTATATTTCTAGATCATGTGGGTAAATCGGTCGAACGGAATGGGCTATTTGACGTTCTGGAGTCTTCTGGAGAGTTTTTTGTCACTCTGAATAGAAGGGGCGGTTTCACTAGTCACTGGTTATATTTCTAGATCACGTGGGTAAATCGGTGGAACGGAATGGGCTATTTAACGTTCTGGAGTCTTCTGGAGAGTATTTGTTACTCAGAATAGATGGGGCGGTTTCACTGGTCACTGGTTTTATTTCTAGATCAGGTGGGTAAATCGGTGGACTTGAATGGGCTATTTGACGTTCTGGAGTCTTCTGGAGAGTTTTTGTCACTCTGAAGAGATGGGGCGGTTTCACTGGTCACTGGTTATATTTCTAGATCAGGTGGGTAAATCGGTGGATCGGAATTGGCTATTTGACGTTCTGGAGTCTTCTGGAGAGTTTTTGTCACTCTGAATAGATGGGGCGGTTTCACTGGTCACTGTTCATATTTCTAGATCAGGTGGGTAAATCGGTGGAACGGAATGGGCTATTTGACGTTCTGGAGTCTTCTGGAGAGTTTTTGTCAGTGTGAATAGATAGGGCGGTTTCACTGGTCACTGGTTATATTTCTAGATCACGTGGGTAAATCGGTGGAACGGAATGGGCCATTTGACGTTGTGGACTCTTCTGGAGAATTTTTGTTACTCTGAATAGAAGGGGCGGTTTCAATGGTCACTGGTTATATTTCTAGATAAGGTGGGTAAATCGTTGGAACTGAATTGGCTATTTGACGTTCTGGAGTCTTCTGGAGAGTTTTTGTCACTCTGAACAGATGGGGCGCTTTCACTGGTCACTGGTTATATTTCTAGATCAGGTGGGTAAATCGGTGGAACGGAATGGGCTATTTGACGTTCTGGGGTCTTCTGGAGAGTTTTTGTCACTCTGAACAAATGGGGCGGTTTCACTGGTCACTGGTTATATTTCTAGATCAGGTTGGTAAATCGGTGGAACGGAATGGGCTATTTGACGCTCTGGAGTCTTCTGGAGAGTTTTTGTCACTCTGAATAGATGGGGCGGTTTCACTGGTCACTGGTCATATTTCTAGATCAGGTGGGTAAATCGGTGGAACGGAATGGGCTATTTGACGTTCTGGAGTCTTCTGGAGAGTTTTTGTCACTCTGAACAGATGGGGCGGTTTCACTGGTCACTGGGTATATTTCTAGATCACGTGGGTAAATCGGTGGAATGGAATGGGCTTTTTGACGTTCTAGAGTCTTCTGGAGAGTGTTTGTCACTCTGAATAGATGGGGCGGTTTCACTGGTCACTGGTTATATTTCTAGATCACGTGGGTAAATCGGTGGAACGGAATGGGATATTTGACGTTGTGGAGTCTTCTGGAGAATTTTTGTCACTCTGAATAGAAGGGGCGGTTTCACTGGTCACTGGTTATATTTCTAGATAAGGTGGGTAAATCGTTGGAACTGAATGGGCTATTTGACGTTCTGGGGTCTTCTGGAGAGTTTTTGTCACTCTGAACAGATGGGGCGCTTTCACTGGTCACTGGTTATATTTCTAGATCAGATGGTTAAATCGGTGGAACGGAATGGGCTATTTGACGTTCTGGGGTCTTCTGGAGAGTTTTTGTAACTCTGAACAAATGGGGCGGTTTCACTGGTCACTGGTTATATTTCTAGATCAGGTGGGTAAATCGGTAGACGGAATGGGCTATTTGACGTTCTGGAGTCTTCTGGAGAGTTTTTGTCCCTCTGAATAGATGGGGCGGTTTCACTGGTAACTGGTTTTATTTCTAGGTTACGTGGGTAAATCGGTGGAACGGAATGGGCTATTTGACGTTCTGGAGTCTTCTGGAGAGTTTTTGTCACTCTGAATAGATGGGGTGGTTTCAGTGGTCACTGGTTATATTTCTAGATCATGTGGGTAAATCGGTCGAACGGAATGGGCTATTTGACGTTCTGGAGTCTTCTGGAGAGTGTTTTGTCCCTCTAAATAGATGGGGCGGTTTCACTGGTGACTGATTTTATTTCTAGATCACGTGGGTAAATCGGTGGAACGGAATGGGCTGTTTGACATTCTGGAGTCTTCTGGTGAGTTTTTGTTACTCTGAATAGATGGGGCGGTTTCACTGGTCACTGGTTATATTTCTAGATCAGGTGGGTAAATCGGTGGAACGGAATGGGCTATTTGACGTTCTGGAGTCTTCTGGAGAGTTTTTGTCACTCTGAATAGATGGGGCGGTTTCACTGGTGACTGGTTATATTTCTAGATCAGGTGGGTAAATCGGTGGAACGGAATGGGCTATTTGACGTTCTGGAGTCTTCTGGAGAGTTTTTGTCACTCTGAATAGATGGGGCGGTTTCACTGGTCACTGGTCATATTTCTAGATCACGTGGGTAAATCGGTGGAACGGAATGGGCTATTTGACGTTCTGGAGTCTTCTGGAGAGTTTTTGTCACTCTGAACAGATGGGGCGGTTTCACTGGTCACTGGGTATATTTCTAGATCAGGTGGGTAAATCGGTGGAATGGAATGGGCTTTCTGACGTTCTGGAGTCTTCTGGAGTGTGTTTGTCACTCTGAATAGATGGGGTGGTTTCACTGGTCACTGGTTATATTTCTAGATCATGTGGGTAAATCTGTTGAACTGAATGGGCTATTTGACGTTGTGGAGTCTTCTGGAGAGTTTTTGTCACTCTGAATAAAAGGGGTGGTTTCACTGGTCACTGGTTATATTTCTAGATAAGGTGGGTAAATCGTTGGAACTGAATGGGCTATTTGACGTTCTGGAGTCTTCTGGAGAGTTTTTGTCACTCTGAACAGATGGGGCGGTTTCACTGGTCACTGGTTATATTTCTAGATCAGGTGGGTAAATCGTTGGAATGGAATGGGTTATTTGACGTTATTGAACAATATGAGATCATCGATACACCTGAAGCCTTCTTGGCCAAATCGCCTTGATAATGTTTTGACAATCCGGGCAGACACACACGCTCATGGTTTATTAGGAATCATAAAATAGACTCTGTTTTGGTTTAGACTTTTTACGATTATGAATATGGTTTTGTTGCTATCATTAGAGCTCTTATGGACTCTCTATTAACTCAGTAAAGAATATATTTCAACATGGAACTGATAGCGAAAAAATAAATGTCCATATTGATAATCCGTTTTGGAAAAAAGGCACCGTAGCCTATGACTAAATATTTCGGGAATAATGAATTAAAAAATAAAGATAAAATATGAAATTCTTATGCAACCGTTATGGCTTAATCCCCAACCTGTGGGTTCAGACTATAAGAAGAGAATAGATTAGCTTTCGTAGTTTGCGGTTTCCTCCTTCTCAAGAAAGTGACCAGACGCGAGCTTTTGCGGGCAGCCTGACAGCTGATTAGCAACAACCGGCGTGTGTACCCAATGTGAATAGAACTTAGATAACGAGTTGAGATCGTATACTTGTGACTATTAATTATTGTATTTATTAAGTACAGACTAGCGTTGATTTGTATCCATGGATGTGTGGAAATGTCCGTCTTCTCTACTATAGTCATGTTTGTCATGTATATTGGGTCGTCCCACTGGCTCCTGAAATTAATTGTAATGGAATGGTTCATATATAATTTAAATGGTCGATGCTTCCATTCGCTTTCGACATAAACAAATAAACTACCCTCGACATAATACGTATTTAGAAAATACATGATAAAGGTAAGATTAGAAATATGATGATAGTATTCGTTCATGTCAACGTAGAACAAATGTCGACCTTTTATCGAATGATGCTTACACAGGTTACGTGATGGAATATTGAGAAGCAAAACGACAATTATTACTCGGGACGCAAATCAAATGACATGGCAGTGCAAATAAACTATACATATCTGTACCTGGATAAACATGTTTCAACAGGTCTGCTCCATATATATGAGACATATTAATACAGGCCAGGGCGACGATCAGAGACATTAGGTTTAAGCAAGGAAAGCGTCTCTCTGTATTCTAAGTACATATTTTGTTTCCAAATCTAATTATTAAGTGACCTGAGAGATATTTTATTAACATGGTTCATTGGTATGGAATGGCATACCTCATGTTTTCTACTTCCTACCCATGGCAAGCCATATGTATTCGGAATACAGACAGTGTTTTCGTGTTGTGCCTGCGCCTCGTTCAAACATCATTATTATGAACATGAATCATCAAATATACAATTTGAAAACTAATAACAAACACTGTTTCCAGTACAATGTTTATTTAATATCATTTAATAAGTAAAATCTATATATTTTGGCATATGTCCATTCTCAAGATTTTAGTATGAAGTGATATGCATAATGTAGCCTTTATCATCCTTCATGCACCCGGAGAGTGAAACAGCAACTTAAACATCAGATCCATGTGATTATGGCTGTGTATTGCTATGACTCCACACACTATGCTGTTAAAAGACGCACTGAGGGTGACCTTTAAATTAAAGTGAGAAAACATATTTCCATAATCATATGAAATCTCTATCATAAGCAGAATCCATTGTACGTTTCCAACTATATCAGAAGCATGTGTTTATGAATGACTATCAAAAAGTGATGACACCAGGTGCTCGGGAAAAGGCTAACTGAACAACGTATCATCCTTTGTGACATCACGGGATTGTACTTTGTCCGCATGCATGTGTGTACTTCTTGTGCGGGATACAACACAACATAATCATGCTGCAACTTGTAATATCATAATCAGTAACTATATAGTTTTCCTTATATACAAGATATCCATTGTTTCACGGATACCGTACTGCTTTGTCTTTTCATAAGAAATACCAAAGAAGATTATTTGGCTTCTACAAACAACCAGTTCTTGTCAAAAGAATTTGAATCGGGGTGTACATAGCTCTATATGTCATCTTACCACAATGTATATGTAATACAGATAGCAATAAGAGAGTGCATGTTCTGTAACGCAAATGTCAACAGCATCCCTATTGGTACAGATTTACTTATCCTGATGTTCCATTAACACGTCCGCATAATAATCCTTGTCAAGCATTTATTACCTATAACAACTGAGGTGCTCTTCTTATAACTGTACAAATGCAGTTCATATCCCTCTTTTACCACACGTCCGAAAGAGATAATGAAAGTGTCCAAATATGTCGATTATAATTTATAACCTCTATTTGGACGGATTCATAGTTACAATAGTGCAAATCTCATATTTATAAAGAGTAAAACAATATAATAATATGACGATGAGATAAGCAGGCAATTTAACTGTTGACCCAAATGAAATGTAAATGTTAGTGACAAGTTAACACATATAACAGCTGATACACTAACTGAGAATAACATCTATCCCGTACATATCTAACACACACTTTGTATACTTGGTGCTATCGTAAAATGGTCTGTGTTTATTCATAAATACGTGTGACGTAGGTGGGTCACCCAACACCCATCTCGACATCCAGGTAAGAACATAGTCCAGCTTAATCTCTTTACAACCTTTGAACGCTATTGTTATCCATAGTGACAAAGCTCATTGTTGAGAACGTCCTTGTGTCAATGATGTAATCAGTGAACTCGATACTGTTCTATATCGTTGTGTGAACCTCATCGGGTATTTTGTAGGCTGGAAACAGTCGTCTCGTTTGTTCACCAAATGGATGTACACTCTCAATTGACGAGATAAATAAATATTGTCACTGTTTTGACACAAAAGTATAAGCATTTGAATCTAAGCCAAATAATTCAACCTGCTGTTAATGTCACAATGTAGCATAGAAGTTTCGTACAATCGAGATTCCTTATGAATATGGGTTTTATTTTATTTCTGTACCTTCACATAATAGTGCTTTAATATCCTAATAAGGCGATAATAATTGTGGAATCATTATAGTGAAGGGCGTCATGATTTTGAACCATCGCCAGGCTAGTTTATCGCCCCTCGCCGCTTAAGCAATTATGTGGCAGGAAGGAACATTTTTATCTGTTTGGCTAGGTGGACACATGACAAAAATACAGGGCGATATGTGGTTGTGTAATAGATAATCTGTCCCTGATGAGATAGCACATTATCAACACTTAACAGCTCAAAGGTCGGTTACACACCCGTCAAGCAGGTGCATTCTGAGCACGGTAATACGTTAGTAGCTACAGGAGTGCGGTAGAAGTTATGATGACCTAGCAAAACATTACATTCATGAAGGGACACAGAAACACTGATTTTCACATGCATTATATATGTCTTTTATTGCATATATACTTTTCATGCGTTTAATCACATCGCTATTTAAATATTCATTTAATAAAAGTTTCAAGAGAAGCCAAGAAAAAAGGGTATTAATAATATACATATATATATTATGCATATTAATATGCCACAGAACAGAGCAGACCACGCTCAAATTTGCTGTTACCAACATGAACAGGTATACTCCGTACACCAACGTGCAATTAACCACCCCAAACCCAAAGCAGTATTTCAATGTATTTCGTTTTACGTTATTGAGGGCTCTTTGTAAATTTAGAATATCTCTCCATAACTTCCTTGTCAATAAATTTCGTAGAACCAAGGATAGTGCTTTTGAAAATTGTATGTGTTCTAACTGTACCAACCAGGAGATTGAAGACGAGTTTCATGTTCTTTTTAAAGGTGAAAAATATAAAACGTTGACATTAAAGTTCCTTCCTAATTAGGATATTACACACAAAGACAATTAATTAATGACAATTTGTTGAATTCGACTGGTGAAGAAGTTATCAAATCTTGAGCAATGCATTTAAAACATGTATTTAGACTCAGGTGAATATATTATACTATGTTCAAGATCACATTTTTATGTATCTGTTAAATCTGAACTGTACTATGGGCCATATGGCCTTGCATATTGAATAAACTGTCTGTCTGTTTTACGTTACTACGCAGAGCGTTTCCGTCATTAAATAGGAAAAACAAACCATTTCAGTTTGTGATAATTAATATTACATAGTCAGTAATTTCTAATTTGTTGTCACTACTTCCTACAATTTATGTAAATTTGTAAATATATAACTTAATAGACAGAGAATAACCGATTATACGCTGAAACGGATTTCATAAAGCAAAATAGCGGTGAAAATACGCCTATACATTTCTATTATTTACTAAATGAAAGACAGAACAGGACACGGTGCTGTTCTGCATTAGTACACTTGGAGGTCGTCATGGAAAGAAATTAAGTGCATGGAATGCGTTTTGTGAAGTTCGGTTGATATGAACTGTTTTTGTTTTTAATATGAAAACTAGTTTACCCTTTACGCCAAATGGAATCTGTTTCGGCGGATAATCTAGGCTGATTACCCTCTTCCATTGACAATTTATATGTATTTGTATGGATCATCTTGTATACCAGATTCATTTCAATGCAAATCAAAGAGATCTTATATTTTACAGATGCATGTGTTTCAACACAGTAGCGATGTTTACGTCAGCTACAATTTGCAAGGGAGAACTATAACATAATATTTATCTATTACATTGTGTTCGCATACAAAGTCAAAATGAAAATACAACATGTATTTTATTACTGTATTCTCAGCATATGTTGATAGTGGATGACAGCGATCAGATGGGTACAAAGTGAGACCTGGCTCGTTGTGTTGAACCAAAACAATTTCAAGTCGTATTTTCTCGAGTAGACTAGATACGTGATAGTCCACCTGCATTATCTCGGTGACCATCACCCTACATTATCAGGGCCTGATATCATGCTCATGAGTCATTTTCATTCTCGGGAAGAGACATAAAGCAAGTAATCTCACCCCAAATAACGGCTTAGGTGCTTTCCCGTTCCTGTTTTGTATTTCAAACCACTCAACTTTTTTAAAACTCAAATGTGTTGTCAAAGTGATAAAGAGATACAACCGGGCTACGACGTTCGGTTTTGTAGCTAAACATATCATTCAGAATGAATCCAATGACACCAGGTGAAGAAAAGGAAGAAAAGGGAGGTTAATTTGAAGAACGCCGCGGAAACAAATCACACACGCATTTAAATTATATAACAACACTTACACTCTTTTCTCACTGTTACCAGAATAGATATAGAAAGGTTATACTTTAGTAATAACAAAAGCGTACAGTATATAAGCCTAGATTTCAACATGAACTTCTAGAGATTCAGATAATGTTAAAAACTTTTAGTTGACTAATAGTGAAGGTTTAATATACTGCAACATTTAAATGCAATAAAATGCATGCATACAAATATAAACAAGCATTTCATACGTACCAGATTTAAATGGTTTGATGACAACGTATCAGTGCAGAGAGTGTTTGCTGACTTAGTACATGCAGTGAGACAAAGGGTATCTTAGAGTGTTAGCTTGTGCAATCAGTTTAGCACATTGCTGCATCACGTTTTATAAGATTCGTATGCATGCATGCCTGGCACAGAGAAAGAACACGCCCAACTGTAGATAAAAAAGCATTTTGGATCGATACAGGAGATTCGATTCATATTTCCTGAACCAAAGACAATAACAAAATAAACATATAGGAACTTGAGGTTATTATGAAATCATATCAGCGTATCAGCGTCAGATTTTGTAACCTGTTTATGACACTACGCATCGAATCTGGCAAACAAAGCTCACATAAACTTATCTAAACAAGAATATTTCATCCAAATACAGTATCATGTTTCATTCAGTAGTCACACACAGCGTATAACTGAAAGGGGACTGTTAGCAAACGCTCCAGTCGTTAGTGACGCGAGTATGTAAACGACACTAGAAAGGGGAAGATGTCACTATTTTATTGTATTGCCGCTGCTATAGTTTCGTAAGATTTAGCAGAATGTTTCTATGATATTTGCGAAATCAAAATGAATGATTGTGGTATATTGTAAGGTGGAACAATAACCATTCGTTTGAAAATATATTTTTCACATTCATTCGAACAGTGTAACAGTCATATATCAAACTATACTATATTAATAGAAAACAAAGCCGACACTATATATTATGTTCACAAGCATTATTACAGCCTGGCTATCAAGTACACGTTTTGATATCACTGTATATATTAAACAGGCTACTAAACAAGCTACAATGTAATACCATGTTATGTTTTTTATGTTGTTTAAGGCCGCACTCAGCAACATTCAAGCTATATGATAGCGGTTTCGAATAATTGAATCTGGACCAGCAATCCAGTGATTAACATCATGAGCATCAATCTACGCATAGGGATACGATGACATGCATCAACTAAGTCAGCGAGCCTGACCACCCGATCCCGTTAGTCGCCTCTTACGACAAACATGAATTGCTGAGGACCTATTCTCTACCCGGATTTTCACGGGTCACGAGATTCATAAAATTGGTATTTCACGAGAGCGAGTTTAGGATTTTATTTATTACCTGACGTTTAAAACGTTTGAAAAAGTCACTGATGTATGTAAACAGGCAGACATCTACGCGATACAAAGCATAATCAAATTGAGTTTTACACAATAATACTACAAACACATTAAAAGTTGACACGTATTAAATTAACGGGTTCCGTTTCACAAAGCTATCGTTACGGGGATTCACGTACAAATATAAAAATCTAGAAAAAGACATCAGCACAGGTGACAAAAGGAGAAGATATTGAGCGTATAAGACGACTTTTTATTTCTTATTTTTGCGAATCTAACTTCGGCCTGGAAAATGATTAGTTGTTTAAAGGTTATATCTGGGTTTACTTTGTACAATGATGTTACATGAACCACTTAGTTGATGGTTACCAAGAACACTAATTATACATAACAGTAAAACATACAATGCAAAAATGAAAATAATAAAAATAATAATGCAATAACGAATGTTATCAAGGCAGCATACTTGAGATTCTAACACATTCCTTTACCACCAATGGTATCAACCATTTTAAGCATAAGTGTACTGGACCAGATATTGCTTGTCATGAGTAGCTAAAATGTACAAAATCATATACATGTACAGTTTCATACAAGCAGTGAGTCAGTAACAGATATAGTGAGTGAGTGAGTGAGTTTGGTTTTACGCCGCTTTTAGCAATATTCCAGCAATATCACGGCGGGGAACACCAGAAATGGGCTTCACACATTGTGACCATGTCGGGAATCGAACCCGGGTCTTCGGCGTGACGAGCGAACGCTTTAACCACTAGGCTACCCGACCGCCCCGTAACAGATATAGAATGTCATATATGTATTTAGGTAAATTCTTTACACAACCTCTCCCATCCATTCAGATAGACGCACTGTACATAACATTATCTGGTGTCACTCTGAGGATTGAGGTGTCACATATCTAACAGTAACGTCACCGGCATTTTCATCAAGAAATAACATCCCATCATCGTCACAGACAATGCTGCTTACTATAGCAACATTAGCACCCGTTGACTTGTTGAGAGAAATACAATCTGTATAGCCATCAGATAATCCTGACTTTCTCACTTCAGTGTCTTCTTGTTCAGAATGTCCTGCATCGAACCTCGATTCATCTATCTGCCAATATCTATACCCCCCACTCCCGTCACAAATATTTAGTTCATTTCGTAAAGCGACAGGGTTACTCTGGTTCGTCTCGTTATGTTCCGGGCTTCTTGTGCCTGTTTGCCTGTAAGAGAAAACGCAGAGAGGCCAACACTTCAAATAGTGAGTGAGTGAGTATGGTTTTACGCCGCTTTTAGCAATATTCCAGCAATATCACGGCGGGGGACACCAGAAATGGGCTTCACACATTGTACCCATGTCGGGAATCGAAACCGGGTCTTCGGCGTGACGATCGAACGCTTCAACCACTAGGCTACCCGACCGCCACACTTCAAATAGTAACCCTTAAGGTAATACTGAATGAACGAGTATGCAATTACTATTGTACAAATTATAAACTGACGATCATAAAAACGGTATACCGATCAGTTTTTCAAATTGATCAAATAGTATAATCATTTGGCGAGATACACATTCTGATAATATATAAAAGCAACAAAACCTTTTCAATATATATAAAAGTCGATTAGTATGTGTTTATGAACGCTATGGAATTGATGATACCAGGTGTTCGCCCCACATTCGGCACCCATTACAAACACATGCAAAAGCAACATTGGAACGTATGGTAGAAGTCAAGATAGGGAATCTATTGGAAGATTAAAATCACCCCTGTTGTAACAGTCTTGTGCAATTTATTTTTGTCACTGAATCTTTATGTAAAGATCTTGATATGAAACCGATGAGGCGGTTTCACTGGTCTCCTTTATTTCTAGTTCAGGCAGGTAAATCAGTGGAAGATCAGATGACATCTGCTTTTATATTTCCCTAATTGAAGATAGATATGTAACTATATCTATCGGCACAACGTTTGATAACAAAGGCCCCATGGATCGAGGAGTGAAGTTTTCCCTTATATTTGTAAATGTGGGATAACAGTTGACTATGTCGAAATATCGAATGTTTTGACAGAATTGGTTCTTTTCTGAGATTGCAATAATTGAAGCAGATTTTTGGAGGTTTTGAGAATCCACATGGGAATAATGTCTCTTGTCTCAGACATTTTCTGTGAATATAAGAAAGGCCTTCTTGGTTGTATAAAGGATTATGGTTTGTCTTTGCTGGACGCTATTTCGATTTTTGTACGGATTTTATGGAGCTTTGGAATCCAGTACGAAAGAAGAATAGACATATCTAAGACTTTTAGAGTCAAGTCAAATGTGAATAGTACTGGTGCATGCTTTTGGCAGATTTCTTCATACTGGTCTTATATGTGGCATTATTTCAAATGGCATTTGTACCAAGTTCTTTGATCAAACAGTTAATGTAGTGATGCTATGACATATAAGAGTTATGTTATTTGAGGCCGTGTCGGTGAGAACAACTACAAACTGTTCATGTAGAGCAACCAGACCTTGCATGACTACTGCCTGGTACAGAATTGATTTATTACAATTCTGTTTCCGTTCTTCAGTTTGTGTATTCCACTAATGACATCACGCACTGACCTAACTGACTCGAGAGACATTCGTGAGGTTCCTCTACTCTTTTGGCCTTTCTTGGGCATAACCATCGACAGCCTTCCATAATGATTCTGAGGTTGGGATCCTAATTGGTGGGAGACTACTCAAGATATTTTGGTCCAAATTTCAATAATTGTCGAAGGTTGTTATTGTCGAAATACTGTGATGTGGATCCTAAAATAGCATATGTGGAAATACAGTTTTGGAATAAAGTCCGCCGAACAAGGGCTAAATGAGCGTATTGCGAGATTCAGCAACATTGACACATTTCATAATCGCGCTACACTTTCACACTATCGACAGAGTTGACGCCATAACAATGGTGTGTACAGTTAGAATAATGCTTACAGCGTATGTGCTCTATCAAGTTATAATACTGGAGACAGTTTTGTACAGTCTTAACAGTATTATCGGGAAAACTATTGTTTGAGTTACAAAACACAAACATACGTGGAAAACACATCGTCTATATTTGCTGAATTCGACCATTAAACCTGTCACTCATTTCGTCATTTGTTACGATAGAGTTTTCGTTAAATTCCCTTACTTTATCATCGTAGAAAGGAGATAAACATACCGTGTTTCAGTTTAAAAGCACACTGAGTGTTTCTCCTGTGTAATGAACATACCCCGTTGAGCATTCCTGTCTGTTGGAGTATTGATTTCGACACTGTAGAACCACAAGACAAGTAACGAAGACAAGCAAAACACCTGACACAACAAAGCTTAGGGTCCATGTTAGCGTCACGGGCGAAGGAGCTAAAGAAAAAATACATTGTAGATTAGACTAGGCCTTACAGGGTTGGCGATAAGTGTGTTCCTCCAAATACAGTTTTATGAAGTGATTCAGTTTTATAACCATACCAATAGTATCATCGTAATTGCTCATACAAAAAGCAGGTGTTCCTCCTAGATGTAGAAATACATGCACTGAAAATTTTTTGGGAAATTCAATCCTGCTTTTGTGTGAAACTTATGAGGGTTCATATTTCAAGTAAGTAGCGATTTCTGGTCTATTGTGTAAGTTCTGATATATGATTGTATACTGTGCCTTTCATCCAGTTGTCTCGGTAACACTAAGAATTAGTCATTGTTTCGATTGTTCTCTATTAAAGAGTCTTCACTAATTCTTCCGTCTTCTTCAACCGTAGTCGTCTCAATTTCAACAATTCAGGCAAAATACAATAGTAACAGTTCCAGCAATTGTCGAAGCGAACATGTACAAGTAATAGAATATATAAATATACATTGAATTGGTTATGTAATTTAATAGCAAAAACAAAAGAAGGATATCCCTTGAAATTGTTCGCTGAAATGTAGCAATGCACAGTTAAATTCAAGCGAGTGAGTAAGTGAGTATGGTTACAGCTGCTTTTAGCAATATTCCAGCAATATCACGGCGGTGGACACCAGAAGTGGGCTTCACACATTGTACCCATGTCGGGAATCGAACCCGGGGCTTCGGCGTGACGAGCAAACGCTTTAATCATTAGGCTACCCGACCGCCCCGATAAATTCAAGAAAACCATTAGAATCTTATTAGCATAATATCGTCCATCCCGAAAAACCTTCGAAACTATGAATGTACAAATAATTTTTTTTACAAATGTTTGAATATTGATGTCATATTTGGGATAACTGTACTATTCAACAAGCTAATTCATTGGCAAAATAAGATGCCCTTAGAACCATATATGGCACTGCCCAGGGTACTAGTTATCAGAAAATGTACAACTGTAAGTCAACATAAGACAGAAGATACGGTTCAAAATTTGTAACATTTACAAAATGAATAATCGTCTCTTACTCGAAAACATTTGTAGGCTTATTCCGAATACAAGAACTGACAGCACAAATTATAACTTACATGATAAAGCTAATCTTCAAACAGTGAAGCAGACTCCTTTTTTATTCATTATGCTACCAGTAAACGTAACGGACGCAGAGACCGTCACAGAATTTAAGAACTTGCAACATGGAAGGGAAAATTATGGGCTACACTGGAATTTATATTATTCAATTCAATTCTTTATTGTATGAAAGGCCACAGGCCCATATACAACGGAGTTACATAACATATTTTATAAAATACAAAGTCAAGGTAACAATTCACTTCGTAACAAAAAAGCATTATGTATGTACAAAGCCAGTTGATGTTGTGTTATAAGATCCTTAATGAAAGCATTTGCATTACCAATTGTCTGGGACAGCCAAATGAAACCAAAGTCATATGTAAAAAGCAATGTACGAATACAAGAAGCCCATGTGTTCTTTCAAAGATTGTCGAGGTGTACGAGCATGTTGTAGGCTTTCTTGGGTAAACGGTGTTCAGGCATTATTATTATTTTACACCAATACTTCAAACAACGAGTGTAAGATCCAATGTACAATGGGAATCTCCCGCATTCTCCATAAACCATATTACTTGGTGTTGATATACCAACATTCAAAAACTTTTTACAAGCGAGGAGATGTACCTTTTCAATTGTATAGAACTCTTTACAACCCCTTGACTGTGTTGATTTTTCCATCACAAGGGATAAATATTTCAAATCATCATCGCTTAAGGATCTTTTTACCAATATTAGTCCTCATTTAATTATTGCATTTTTAAAAGAAATTGAACTGATAAATAAATTTTGATGTATATAATTGTTTCTTAATTTGATAGTGTCTAATTGTGAACTGAGATTGTTATTGGCTGTGCCCTTGACGGGGGTTAAAGTACTGTAAAATTATTGTCCCCCTGAGAGGGCATAGTAAGTCCATATCATTCGAAGTCTGTTATTCCTATCATAGTTTTAATCGTAGAATATATGTTCTTTTAAATTCAGCTAAATTCCCTAATCGTCGCCAACAGCTGAAGGGATGATGTAAATCCTGCTAGGGTCCTTGCAGGTAGCAAAAGTACTGTAAGTCCCCATGGACCCTAGCATGGTGATCTACCTTCAGTGGCTGGCGATCTATAGCTCATTTTTATCTTGTATTGTTTCGTATGATGTTATTTTTTTATGGCTAACTACTAGTTTTAGATATAATCTGTGATAAATCTAGTTATTTTACTGTCCTTCGTTGACAGGTTTTTCTTTCGTATAAATATGTGTATTATTAATGTACTTCTGGTCACGATATGGCTGAAATACTGCCGATGTGACGTTAAATCTTAACTCACTCACTCACTCACTCACTTTACAACCCCATATCTCAGACCCGTATAGTAAAATAGGTTGTATTTGAGAATCAAATAATTTAAAATACATTTTTGGTGAAATAACTCCAAGCTTAGACATAACAGAGTGGACTTGTAACAGAGCTTTCTTTGCTCTGTTTGTGAGATTAATTACTGACTTATTCAGATTCAGTGTATGGGTAAACAATATGCCAAGGTATTTGTACTCATGCACAACATTACTACATGCACCTTTAAAAAACCATTAGTCTCTTGTGGCCACTCGACCACCTCTACGAAATATAACAATATTTGTTTTATCAAGATTAACACGATGACACCGGTAACCTGCATGTAAGGTCCTCTTTGACACTGGAAACCTGCATGTAAGGTCCTCGGTGACACTGTTAACCTGCATGTAAGGTCCTCGCTGACACTGGTACCCTGCATGCAAAGTCTTTGGTGACGCTGGTAACCGGCATGTAAGGTCCTCGGTGACACTGGTACCCTGCATGTAAGGTCCTCGATGACACCGGTAAACTGCATGTAAGGTCCTCGGTGACACCAGTAACCTGCATGTAAGGTCATCGATGACATTGGTAACCTGCATGTAAGGTCCTCGGTGACACTGGTAACCTCCATATAATGTCCTCATTGACATTGGTAACATGCATGTAAGTTCATCGGTGACACCCGTAACATGCATGTAAGGTCTTCGGTGACACCGGTAACCTGCATGAAAGGTCCTCGGTGACACTGGTAACCTGCATATATGTTCATCGGTGACACCGGTAACCTGCATGTAAGGTCCTCTGTGACACTAGTAACCTGGATGTTAGGTCCTCGGTGACACTGGTAACCTGCATGTAAGGTCCTCGGTGACACTGGTAACCTGCATGTAATGTCCTCCGTGACACTGGTAACCTGCATGTTAGGTCCTCAGTGACACTGGTAACCTGCATGTAAGGTCTGCGGTGACACCGGTAACCTGCATGTAAGGTTATCGGTGACACTGGTAGCCTACATGAAAGGTCCTCAGTGACACTGGTAACCTGCATGTAAGGTCATCGGTGACACTAGTAACCTGCATGTAAGGTCCTCGGTGACACCAGTATGAAAGATTATTATTGACACCAGTAACCTGTATGGAAGGTCTTCGGTGACAGTAGTAACCTGCATGTAAGTTCCTCGGTGACACCGGTTACCTGATGTTAGGTCCTCGGTGACACTAGTAACATGTAGTAACGTCATCAGTGACACCGTTAACCTGCATGTAAGGTCATCGGTGACAATGGTAACCTACATGTAAGGTCCTCGGTGACACCGGTAACCTGTATGAAAGATCATTATTGACACCAGTAACCTGTATGGAAGGTCTTCAGTGACACTGGTAACCTGCATGTAAGGTCCTGTGTGACACGAGTAACCAGCTGCAAGCAAAGTCTTTGGTGACGCTGGTAACCCGCATGTAAGGTCCTCGATGACACTAGTAGCCTGCATGTAAGGTCATCGGTGACACCGGTAACCTGTATGAAAGATCATTATTGACGCCAGTAACCTGTATGGAAGGTCTTCAGTGATACTAGTAACCTGCATGTAAGGCCCTGGGCAACACCAGTAACCTGCATGCAAAGTCTGATACTGGTAGCCTGTATGGAACCGACATCAATATATATATATATATATATATTAGTTATTTACAATCTTAACGTCTAATAAATAACACCCACAAGCGAAGTTTCACAAATGGCTAAATTAGTTAAGACTATCCAAAATATCCTCTTTAAAAGAAGAAACTAGAAACGGATATGTTTGGCCATAAAAGCAAAATTCGCGGACCAAGAGGTGCAAAATGAAGAGGTTCAACGTGTTATAGTGTCAGTGACATGGCCTTAGTGGCAGATTAACAATTTGCTTTTATAGAAGTTTTGAAAGAGTTTTTATTTGTAAAGTGAATTCCAAGATATTTATAATCAGTGACATATTCGATTAGTGAGCCATTTAATAACGTATGTTTACTCTTGTCTCTTTTTGTACCACCAAAAACTACAATTTTTGTTTTACTAGTATTGATATGCAATCTGCAGTAAAGTGAAAAAAATATCAAACATATTTTGTAAACTTTGATGATTAAAAGCCAACAAAACTGTATCATCTGCATATACGAGTGCGAACAAAACAACGAAGAGATCTAACAAAAGGGCCATTGAGCTGCACGTACCGCACGTGCAGCAGCACTATGAACGGTATTAAAGTGAAGGGTTTTTGATAGACTGGTTCCCGTTCGTTCCTGCGACAGACTGGAACGACCGGTATTGGGTAAAACAACCTTCACCTTGACGTGACGGTAAACTGGTTTAGCGCCTTTGCTGGTTATATAGACAGTAACATAGTCAAGACAAGATGGCGACTAATACGTCGTCTGTCAACAGTAACATAGAAATCGCAAATATTTGGATCGGGCGAACAGGTACCATTCTTGTATTTTTTTCCAATTAAAGGCTAAACAACATGATGCTATTTTGGCATGTGCATCAAGGGGTGTTTTGGGTGTTCTACCGACTGGTTACGGCAAAACTGTTGTGATACAGTGCATACCGTATTAGAACGATTCCGCCAGCACTGTAGTAATTGTGAATCCACTAAATGCGATTCTTGAAGAGCAGCACAATCGCCACCGTAGCCACAGTATAATAATTAATCATGAAGATGTTGATTATTTATCTAATGGGTGTTCGGGATCTGCAGAGTCGGAGAAGAAAATGAAGCGAGTAAAGAGTGGCCAGGTTAACTTCATTTTGGGTCACCAAGAGCACCTGTGTAGTGTCTCTGTTAAACGATTTCTAATGTCAAAAGACATATCATCACAGGTAAGTTAGAAGTCAGCTCAAAACTCAAAGCAGAGATTGTTACGATAAATGTCACCTACAGAAATCTAGGTCGATTTCCGTTTGTTGTATATTGTTAGTGTTTTCTTATAAACCATGGACACATAATACGAGTTAGGGTCCATTATATAACCTGAACATGCTGATGGAACACTTGATGAATTATTGAAACATGATCCAAAACATGTGACAATTATGCAAAGAATCACATTGAAATAAAGAAAATGTGTTGCATAGCCTATCGATGCAATGCAATTATAATAAGGAACCACAGTGAATGTCATTTTTATTTTACATGCTCGGGCTAATTGAGCGTCTAGCAAGTTTTATTCAAGTCCTCAAACTGACTTCTCTTTGTCTACAAGCCCAAATATTAAGAATTGATACAGTTGATCAACACAATAACACAAAGAGTTTGTTTGTTGCTTAATGTCGCACTCAGCAATATTCTAGCTGTATGATAGCAGTCTGTAAGTAATCGACTCTGGACAATCCAGTGATTGATATCATGAGCATTGATCTACGCAATTAGGATACGATGACATGCATCAACCAAGTCAGCGAGCCTGACCACCCGATCCAATTAGTCGCCTCTTACGACAAGCATGGGTTGCTGAAGACCTATGCTATCCCAGATCTTCACGGGTCTTACACAGAGAGAACGTCTCGGCTTCACAAATAGCACAGATTACATTGGCTGACCATGAGCACGATAACGTTGAAACTAGTGTCTCTTTACGTTCATAAGCTCTTGTTATTTTCCGAGGCACATGTTTACACCTACCAGTTTCGTCATGTCAGACTTTGATAATGACCTCATCTTCAAATTACTTGGTAGAGTATCTCTTGAACATAAAGGGCGTTTCTGGGACCAACTGTAGAGCGGTGGAGAAGACCATTTCATTTGTTCTGCGAATCCCCGCTTTCAGCATTGCAAATGCTCAGCTGTCCTGTCGTTGTCATTGTTTTCTTGTTACTTATAAACAAAGACGATCAGAGAACACATGTGAAGAACACATTTGCGTTTTAATTGATACCACGGGGCAATATGCTCTGAAAATACGTTGACGATAAATATTGTCATGAAAAACAGGTTAACATTTGGGACTTGGTGTAAAGGACTTGGACACATCTGCATTCAAAGACAATGAAACGGATGTGACACAATGGATGTGACATCTCTCTGGGGCGTCATGTGAAAAAGCACAAGGAAATCCCGTCAGTACGGAAACCTAACCTCCAAACCAGTATTGTTGGGAATACCAGTATTGTCTACATATAGGCAAAGCCGACTTCCTCCAAACCCATTGCTTCTTACTGAAGACCTGCTGTTAATGAGAGCTATTTCTGCAGGAACGGGTTTTCACTGTCTACATATGTCATAGTTCCTTTTGTTAACTCGGTGTAACAGTTCACATTCATACATTTTTTAACTATATGCTAAAACTTCAGCTGTAAAACATTTGCCATCAATGAAGTCAGGTAGGTATGACATTCCCTCTGGGAATTGAGGGAAAGGCATGATTATGCCTGACAATATCAAGGATCTGTGTGTCCTGGACATACGAGGTGGGTAGGAAAGCCCCCTCCCCGTTCACAACAAGCTGGCTGGCCCAACAGGAAAGGTCGTATAAGCTGATCTTTGCCCGCTTCAAGTATATTATCAAAACATTCATGTCGAGTTTTTCCCGGCGCAATACAAGGGAGTTAACTCCGTCTAACATATATCATTCCCGTTCACAACAAGCTGGTTTGCCCAACAGGAGCCAACTTGAAGCCAGAAAGTAACAAGCCGTTAGATTACTTTGTTTGTTCTTTAATGCCACAGTCAGCAATGGTACAGGGATATGACGGCAATCTGTTAATTATCGCTATCTGGGTACGATGACACAACCAATTCACCGAGCCCGACCACCTGGTCGCCCCTTAATACCATCATAGGTTGCTGGGGTCCCATTCCGAACCGGAATTCCCACGGAGTTAAATATGAAACGTTCAACGCTAGAGAACAACCTGTCTACGGATACAGTGAGTGAGTGAGTGAGTTAATGCTTTACGTCACATCGGCAATATTTCAGCCATATCGTGACGAGAAATTATACATTTTTAATACATATATTTTTGCTAAATTAAAACCTGTCATCGATGGACAGTAAAATTACTAGAATATCACAGATTAGTATGTAAAACTAGCATACAACTATAAAAAGATATCACTATAAATAACGGTACAATATAAAAAAGGGCTATAGATCGCCAGCAGCTGAAGGTAGATCACCATGCTAGGGTCCATGGGGACTTACAGTACTTTTGCTACCTGCATGGACCTCTACGAATACAGACTCCATTGGGCATCGAAGGCAAAATAGCTGTGAACAATACATGAATGGATCACTGATAATCAGTGACGACACGATGTGTACGTGAAAAGCGTAAGCTTGTGCATAGTGTAGCACCCGCAACTTACAATGTGCATAAAATTAAGTGTTTGTTGTCCGACGCCGCAGAGCTGTACAACAATTAAAAAGGTGTAAAACCCGTGGGACCTTAAGATATAAACACACTAATCTATGAACACTATTACGTCAGAGAGCGCTCAACGTAATACACATATTTCAGTATTGCAGATAAACTGTTTTAGCTACAAATTCAGTAGTTACGGCGTAGACATTCGGATCAGACTTAACGTTGTCCAGTGTCGGCATGTGACTAGGAACATGCATGTCTACAACTACAGTTTTTATCGATGACGAAGAATGTTCCTCAATGTGAGTTACACACATACGCACTAGTGTCTTCCATCCATTTTATTGCAGTACTCACTCAAAACCAAAAAGTAACAATAAACCATTAGATAAATATAAAGCCCTCAGCAATAATGCGCTATATGACAGCAGTCCGTAAATTATCAAATCTGACAATCCAGTGATCGATATTGTGCGCAACAGTCAACGACATCGGGGTACGATGACAAGTCGCCGAGCCTGACCATTTGGCCGCCTCCTACGGCCATAGTGGGTTGCTGGGGACCTATTCTAACAGGGAATTCCCATGGTTGTTAGATAAACGACTTCGGGCTTTCCTCCCACATAAAGCTGACACGCCGCGATATAACTGGAATACTGTTAAAAGCGGCGTTAACCCAACTCACTCACTCACTCAGTAGATAAACGAAACGTCCTTACCATACACTATGTCGCTTGGTATATCAAACATTACACCTATTGCAATAAATGATGTGATGTGTTGATCAATACGTGATGTACATATGTTAATTACAGTAATTGTAACATAAAATATTTATCTATGTCAGCAAATCATTCGAAAATATAAAACGCGGAGGCCAGAGAATAACCAGTCTCGATTATCCGATGAAATGGTTTTCATCGGGTGTAAAAGTAATTTGAATGGAACACTGAAAATCAGTGATGACACCAGGTGTTCGCGAAGAGGGTACGCATGTCCTGCCTCTCACATAATTTGCATAAAAAGCATGTGTGTGTTGCTTGACATTGCACAGATATACTCCTTTCTCGGCACTAACATTTCCTTTCTAGCTTTCTCAGCATAACTGATAACTGCTAATGAACTTAAACAAACTTAATGTGTACAACGAGGTTAGGTTCTAGGTTCATTGTGAACGTGACAAAGCAGCTCTGTATCTCACCTCAACGCTTGAGATATTTAAAAAAAGTTGAGAATCGTGTTTCAGAAAAACCGAACATATATGTCATATTCAGAGGTTCAGCACAATTTATGAAAAATGTAAGCAAATGTTATCTGAAGTTTACTGAGTAAACAATATGTGAAATGCTGGACTACCTAATTGACAACATCTACCTAAAATCGGGGGTAAGACATTTGGGTAAGAAGTAGGCATCCCCTCAATTATGCTCCACTTCTTGCGGATCTGTTTCTTTATGCATGTAAAATAGGAATTTCTGTTCGGATTGGCAAGTCAAAACAGGGCAATTTGGCCCAAAGGTTTAGCTTAGGCTTCAGGTATATCGATGTTCTGTTATCGTTTAATAACAATAAAATAGCCAATTCCCTTCCACTGATTTACCCACCTGAACTCGAAGTAAAGGAGACCAGTGAGACCGCCTCATCTGTTTCATATTTAGATCTATGCATAAAGATTCAGGGTGACAAAACACTCTCCACAAGACTGTATGACAAGAGGGATGACTTCAACTTTCCTATAGTCTCTATTCATCATAATGACCAGAGGCAACTTTATTGGTTTGTTATTATCAGTTCCCAGTAACCTACAAAGAATAACAACTATCATCTTTAGTTATTATTTATTTTATGAATTGCAACAACGATGTGGCATGTATGATGTGTTGATTTTCTACTGACTTTCGAAATTAACATGAATAATTATAGGTTTAAATTGCCAAACATTAAGAAACCCACAATAATGCTTTCCCTCGTAAATAGTACGTCTCATTAACAGTCATGAGTGAGTGAGTGAGTATGGTTTTACGCAGCTTCTAGCAATATTCTAGCAATATCACGGCGGGGGACACCAGAAATGGGCTTCACACATTGTACTCATGTCGGGAATCGAACCCGGGTTTTCGGCGACACGAGCGAACGCTTTAACAACTAGGCTACTCGACCGCCCCATTAACAGTCATGACTTTGTAAGATAATGCTTAAGTTGAATAGTTACTGCGAAGTATTTGCTTTAAGTGGTCAATATATCAATAGAACTAACCGATTGAATACATCATATGTATTTCAATCTGCCATTTGTTCAATATCACATATATTGAAAACACAGATGTTCAGTGGGACTGATACGTTTGTATTCAATATTTGTTAAGCCTTGTAACGTTCTCTTGACATAATATGGCTGAAACATTGCCGATATGACCTACTATTTAAATAACGCACTTGTTATACAACAGGGACACGGATGATCTAGTTGTCTTATTCGCTGTACATGGTTGGGCCCCTTAAGCATGCCAGAAACATATGATCGAAGGTTCAACTCCATGCCCATTGTTATATCATCCGACTGTTCATGTAAATATGTTACGCAACACTTATTATGTGGCATGCCGAGTGCCTCGGTACCCGTATATAGCACTAGAGTGCTCGTTACACACGTAGTGACAAACACAGAGACCTTTGTTGACAATATGTTGTATGATTAGTTATGCTGTAATTATGCTGGTGACACACTACTTATCCTCAAACTCTAAGGATCAAAATACGGACAATACGTTGTACCTTTTCGCCTTTCATAACTCCCAAGCCGGCTCATGCGCAATACAAGGGATCTAACTCCGCTAAGCATACAGGATGGCGATTTGTAATTATTTTTTTTATAACGAATGGGGTTGTAGACAGAGTGACGCGTTATTGCCTTCTTGTTCGATACTCCTGGCTGAAATACTTGTGATTATAAGACGCAATGGAGGCATAAAGGGGATAGAACTAAAAAATGAAGAATGTAAATTAGGACAGTATGTAAATTACACGCAACTGTTCTTCAATGGTACAGAAGAGAGTCTTAGAGCCTATTGACATTCAAGCGACTTGACACTCAGAAGAGTTTGAATTATCAGGGATTAAACATAACACACATTTAGAAGACGTTTGGGTAATTAAATAAAGAAAAGGACTAGAAAATACCATTGCATACTGGCGAGCTGAAGAAAGAAAAGTTTTGCTCTAATAGGTAAAATTACAGTTATTAAAACCCTAGCACTATCTACTCGAGTACATATCTGCTCCTCTCTCCCCAACTCACCCCAGGATGTTAAATATCTCTTCCTTTAAATTTACATGAATGGTAAAACGGACACAATCAAAAGATAAAGTCATATGGTGATAGTGAGTTTAGCATGGTAGATGTAACACATTTATTGAATCCTTGACACTATCAAATTAGAGATGCCGCCTTTCAACCTCCCATTTCAAAATCCCAACAACCCACATATAATAAAAGCGACAAAAACATTTCCATAATCATAAGAAATATTTGCTAAAAGCAGAATCGACTGTGCGATTCCTACTTCAGCATGAGCATGTGTTTAAGAATCATTGTAATACAAAGGCAAGTCAATTGTTCAGCTGAAACCACACGGGCACATATGGTACAAGTCGAAATAGGGAATTGCTGATGCCTCAAATTTGGAATGTTCCCGGCATGTCTACCACAAAACTTTTAAAAACCTCAGGTAGGCCTTGAACGTTGAAACCTTGATGAAGTACCTTTCTACTTGAATCAGTGAAAAGGGCATTTCTCCAGATTAGGGAAAAACATAGATCAATTAAGGAAATTTCCGCTTGATCATCCTTACTGGAACAAAATAACACAGTTTTAGTGTAGATTTAAAGAAAACATAAAGTTAATCCGATACAAATACATGTATATGCTTTCTTGTTTTAACCAAAATGACTACACCAGCTTTGAGAGGTAGACCTTATTATAAGTGTGAGTGAGTTAAGATTTATCGTCACATCGGCAATATTTCAGCCATATAGTGACAGACCTTATTATAAAGAAATGGTATAACAAAGGCATATACAAGAACACGACAAAAGATATTTGTTGCTCAACTGGAATCCTTTCCATGATTTAACGAAAATCTATATGATTAAAGATAACTTCTTAGATTATAACAGTAATGAACATAAATGTTTATGACCCAGGAATAAACAATGACATCTTCAACATAATAAGGCATCTGAAAGGTTTAATCAAGGTTGTTCTATGATAAGCTGTTGGCAACCGATGACTAAATATTTAACATTTTCTTCCTTAAATACTTGTGTTAACTTCAACACTTGCACAAATCTAATAATTCATTTGTAATTATAATTCATAATTTCTGTAAATAGCTTGGGTAGTTCTGCCACTTCTTGTTCGGTTTATGGCTATTATCTCTGGGTCGGACACAGGCTTGGCCTGTGATTAGTTTCTATATGAATTCTTCAATCCTGTCAATATCCTGGTCACAGCTTCTGCTGGCCAGTCGGCATATTTCTCTTCACATGTTCACAAGGCACTTTCCCTTCACTGTATCACATAGGAATTGTCTCATCCCATCCCACGCTCTATAGAATAAATCCCTCACACAAGTACTCAGTTATCATTGGGAAGACCACATGACCGCTGTTACAATCACACTTTTATTCTCCAGAACCTAAACAACACCATCCTCAAGATTTATTTTAGTCTCAAATAAACCTTCCGTTATCGATGTATGTGTCTACTCAATTGTTTAAAAGTTCATTTTATTGCTCATCTGTTCATTTAGATTTCTAGGAAGTCCTTTAGGTAATTAGAAGTTTTTCATATAAGTCATTGATGGATTGATACTTATATTTATTTATTTAAATTAGTTTATTAAGCTTATTTTTTATTTATCTAATTTAGGTGATTTGCAGATCGCCGTCATATAGATGGAATATTGCTGAGTAAAACAACAAACCAAACCAAAACCAAACACATCGAATGAGATTCGAACCCATTGTGGTGTTTGGTAGCCTTTATGTCCTCGTCATCCTTGAAGCGTCTTCCACGTAGGGAGATCTATTTGCCGGAACAAGAAATAGTCACTGTGGGCTAAGTCTGGACTATACAGTTAAATCACCCACCCTACAGCCCAGACAGCGTGGAAGACGCTTCCTGGATGACGAGGACATAAAGGTTGCCACAGAGGCGTGGTTAGAGGGCCAATCTGCGGATTTCTATAAAAGTGGTATTAAAAGCTTGAAAGACAAATGGAATAAGTGTATTGAGGTGAATGAAGATTATATTTAAAAATAAAAGTGCAAAAGATGTTCTGCGACTTGGTTTAAAATTGAAGTTGCAAAACTTATTGAACGCCCCTCGTATTATGCCTTTTGATATTGTATGACCTGTTATACCAAAAACATACATAATGGTACAATTACACGCTAAATATTAGCTTTTAGATACTTATTAGAAACATATATGAATATAAAAAAGTGAAGTAATCGTAATGTTACATTTGTTAGTGAGAGGTATAATACTCGACAAGCTGGTATGACGAAAGCGTGGTGACCTCACTGGAAATGCATCCCAGCCTTTGGACTTTGTTTTGTCACTGCTCTTGAAATAGCGTGTAGTAGTTCCTATTTTCCTTTTATAGATTTAAAGCCACATGTATATCATTTACAATTTAATCAGGTCGGTATCACATACGATTTCGAAGGAAGTTGATCAAGGATACAACAACTGGTTCTGTGCAATCGCAACCTTGCTATAATATTTTTCGTATTACATGAACATAACACTTTACATATACATCGACCAAGACTCTGCACAAAACCTGTTTGCTTATTAAATTACTTCAAAGCTTATCAGTGCGTAATAACCTTTGACAAGACGGTCACCCCTCTCAACACACACACACAATTACTTCCCTATGGGTGTTACTCAATACTAGAGTTTTACTGCGATACTATTGTCGTAATTGTTGGCAAGGCCACCTTGACTCACGTCACTCCCGGAGATTGAAACCCTGCTGACTGGCGATACGTTATTTCAGTACCATATAAGGCTTGATTTAGCTGAACGAGAACATGTAAAAAATATGTCAGGGAACTTTTTATGCTAGTTATTGTGCTGGGGTCAAGGCTCAGATTGTTGTACACACAAACTGTAACTGTTTTACCACAACTATCACATATTATAAAACTATATTATCTGTAACACCTGTTTTGAATACATCTTCAAATAAGTATAAATTGTCATTGCAACAGAATACCCAGTCTAGATTAGCCGTCGAAACAGATTCCAGTTTGAGAAAAGGGCAAACTACATGTAGTTATAAAAAAATGTATGAGTGGACCAGTGGAAATCGGTGATGACACCAGGTATTCGCGTAACATTTCACTACAGTATTTAACCTGATTATCATAATGTACATAATGTAATAACACATACAAAGGGTTGAAGCATGTTTGTTCAGAGTCTGCAATTTCTGACTAAAACCTACGACTTTGAGACCGCCTCTGTGGTCTAGTGGTAGAGCGTCCGCTCGAGAGCGGAAGGTCCGTGGTTCGACACCTGTCCGCGTCATACCAAATGACGTTAAAAGATGATATTTGTTGTTACCCTGTCTGGCGCTCGGCATTAAGGGGATAAAACAAGGGCTGGTCAGCTCGGCGTCATTCATGTTATGTTGGGGTATTCATGTTAAACTGAGGCATGGTATCTCAGTGTGCTAGCACTATAAATCGGCATCAGTCCGGACTAGGACAAGCAGCCATACACACACACATACGTGCATGCACGCCGCTGTATAGGTGCAATAATCTTGGACGCGACGTTAAACCCATAATTTCAAATCATCTCACCTCACCTACGACTTTGATTACTAGATTCAAAAGATTTATTAGTTGCACAGCGTCTGCATTAATCTAAAGTGTGTGGGCAATACAGTATTGTCATATTAATTGGTAATTTAATCTGTTACCAATTCAAACACCATAGCTCAGTTAATTATATAATACAGCTTGTGTAATATGTTATGACGCTTCAATATAATATGACGTCATGGAATATCATTACTGATGTCATGTAGCCACTGGTTGTTGATGATTGTATTTAACGCCGCACTCAGCAATATTCCAGCTATATGACGGCGGTCTGTAAATGATCGAGTCAGGACCAGACCATCCAGTGATTGACATCATGAGCATCGATCCACGCGGTTGGGATACGATGACATGCATCAGCCAAGTCGGCGAGCCTGACCACCCGATCCAGTTAGTCGCCTTTTGCGACAAGCATGGTTGCTGAAGACCTATTCTACCCCGGATCATGGTAGTATCCCGACATGTTTTGTTATTTGTATAGACTATGCCATTAATTGCATATACTATGCTATTGCTTCGCTGCGCTATTGCTTCACTGCGGGTAAAGCCCGGAGTGTGGATCGTAAATAAAGGAAATACTAACTCGTATGTGAATCGTACTCTTTCAAATGATCGTGTTAGAAAATGTCTGCCTATTTTATCAACGGTTAAACAACTACACATACATTGTTATATATTTGGATGGGGGTGCTTAAAGCTTTTTATCACAAAATGTCCAGCATTTCACTTCTGGTGGAATATCATTCCCTTGGGAATGCTCATGACATATTGCTCAGTCAAGTGAAAATATCTAACAGTGATAATACCAGGTGTTCGCGAAACGGTGAGCGCATCCTGCCCCCCTGGTTGACATCTGACATCAATTTGGAAATGTCCTCCACATGTCTGCCATAAAACGTTTTGAAAACTTAAATGAGGTCTTGAATGTTATGGCCTGATAAAATAACTTTTGAATATGCGTCGTATGACGCTCTTTGAAATCTTGGTAGAAAGAGCATGCTCGATTGAATCTCAAAAGTTGTGACTTCAAGTGCTGGAGCTGCTGGAATATTGCTTGACATAAGGTAACGTTGACTATTCGAAAGTTGAAGTTACTCTCTTGTCATTTTATCTTGTGCAGAGATTTGTTTTGTCATTCTGAATCTTTATGCACGATCTAAATATGAAACAGACAAGGCGCTCTCACTGGTCGTCTTTATTGTCGTCTTTATTGCCCATGTGAGTAAATCAGTGAAAGGGAATTTGCTATATGCTAATTATTAACGGATCGACAACATATTGGATTTTAAAGTCATATCGTATCTAAATTACTATTGACAACTTTACATCATACCTTCCCTGTATGTTCTGTTCAAAATCACACACACACACACACACACACACACACACACACACACACACACACACACACACACACACACACACATTGTCACTATACAATGAACCACCGGTACAAAATACCTTTAAGCATGTTTCACATGTTAACACTAGTACTGATACCACCAGAAGATGCATGTGAAATCCCAAAGCATAATACCTAGGTGCTAAATCTTGGGAGAATATCCCGTGTCTTTTCCGCTCGTGTCCTTGTGTCTTTCTTTGAATATACTCGTCTAAATATAACGCTTTTCACCACACGCATTACTCAAAAATGCCTAGTCTAAATTGCGAAGTTGAGTTCAGGTCATACATGTTACAGTGGTCAGAATTTTTATGGAAAGTTTATTTTGCTGAAATGAAAGGTTACAATTCAGTTGCTTTTATCCCTGGTTTTGACATAACCGAGAGAAGCTATCAAAACTAGAGAATAGCTAATGAACTACGATGAATTAAGGATAATTTGTCCGGAGTGAATGAATCTCCCGAGATATCGGCGAGGAAATTACAGCTTCTATACCTTTCATTCTCGAAGAACAGATTGTCAGTAATTCCGAGTTTCAAGTAGGTTATTCTATATATTACTCATTATCATTTTAAGAAGGAAAATTTTAAAAAACCGCACGAAATGTCAACCCTGCAAAGATTCTTCTCTGAAGTTAGCCTATTGTTCAGATGACCTGGGGTACGCCAGAAACTTGATTATGTTTCCTGATTTGTCAGCGTAATATCAATACCCCCGTGTGTCACCAAAGTGTCTGTGGCCTGCGTTATTTCGGACTTTCCTTCCATGAAACTGACATGCATGGCATAACTAATACTGTTTATATTCATGTGCGGAGGATGTATAAAGGATCTAAATATGAAATAGATGAAGCGGTCTTACTGGTCTCCTTTATTTCAAGATCAGGTGGAATGGGAATTGGTATTTGATGGTTATTGAACGATATCAGATGATTGATATACCTGAAGTTCAAGTTCAAGTTAAACGTCTTGGCCAAATTTCCTTGTTTTGACTTGAGCAGAAATTCTGATTCATATGCATAAAGCAACATAGCAAGAAGGGAGGGGACAATTGGTGCCTATGGGGATGCCTACTTTTTGCCTAAATGCCTTTCCCCCACATTTTACATAGATGTTATCAATGAGGAAGTCAAACATTTCACATATTGTTTTTTCAGATTGCAATAGCTTTCATTTTAGACAAATTGACCTGAACCTCTGAGTGAGTGAGTGAGTGAGTTGGGTTTAACGCCGCTTTTAACAGTATTCCAGTTATATCACGGCGTGTCAGCTTAATGTAGGAGGAAAGCCCGAAGTGATGCAGGTCTCAGACGTTTACCACTTCGGTGAAACCCACGTGCACGGGTATGGTGCTTACAAACCTAGAAACATAATCGGGGTGAACCGGGATTCGAACCCACAATCATAGGTTTCTGGCGTGTCCAGGGGACGCAACTCTGCACAGCGAATCGCGGCGCCTTAGACGACTGGGCCACCCGTGCCCCCCTGAACCTCTGAAGATAGATATGCAACTACACATATATCTATGGTCATCATGTTTTGTAACAAAAGCCCAATGGATCAAGGAATGAAATGTTTCATGAAGTTTGTAATGTGGGATTTTCTAAGAGTTTTTAAGAATCCACATGATATTAATTCCTCTTGTATTAGGTACAACGAATGTAGGCTACAGGGTTGCATGGTGACAACCCCGTGTAGATCCGGGTTAGATTTAGTTTTCAGCAACCCTTGCTTTCGTAAGAGGGGACTAAAAGGATAGGGTGTTCAGGCTCGCGGACGTGGTTGATCCATGTCATCGTATCCCTATTGCATAAATTGATGTTTATGATCTCACTCACTTGATTGTCTGGTCCACATTCGCATATTTACAGACTGCCGTAATATACCTGGAATATTACTGAGTGAGGCATAAAACAGCAAAAGGTAGAATGTGTTGAATTTTAGTTTATATTCTTATATTGATATTTACTTTCTCTTTCAACAAATAATATGAGGTCCGTGCCTCTTTAATCATCCCTCATATCACATCCGAAACGTGTTTTGAAAGTAGGACAACCATTGTTTGCATTACGGAAACAACAGGTCGGGTTACTTCGGTTACACGCGCGGAGCACATGTTAATGGAGGTAAACAGGAGCATTGTGATACTTAAGCAGCTCTCACACTTTGCCGAGCACTCCCGAGCCTAACTCGGTGAGGACTCGGGAGGAGACTACTTATATACGAGTATCATACAAGTACGCTACGAGTTTGTTACGAGTCCCATAGGGGTGAGTGACTGAGTTGGATTTAACGCCGCTTTTAACAATATTCCAGTTATATCGTGGCGTGTCAGCTTAATGTGGGAGGAAAGCCCGAAGTGATGCAGGTCTTGGACGTTTACCACTTTGGTGAAACCCACGAGCACGGGTATGGTGCTGACAAACCAAGAAACATAATTTGGGCGAACCGGGATTCGAACCCATATAGCCCAATAGGAGTCTAATAGGAGTCTATTAAGAGTTGCATACGAGCACAACGATCTCGATACGAGCTGTACGAGTTTGGTACGACTTTGGTACGAAGTGGCTACGAGCTGCTAAATAATTCGGCGTGAATTACTCTCGTACAGTTCGTATTAAACTCGGTCAACACGGCAATACATTTTGCAGACGATCCTCATACAAGTTCTGTACGAACACCACGAGGTCGCCACGAGGGTACTACCAGTAGGACGAGTGTGTTACGAGTTTGTTACGAGCTTACGAGAAGTTCGGATTGCGGCCCGACTGTTTGAGCACTTCCAGAAGTCTCGTAGATCAGCACGAGGTACCCCGAGTTACCCCGAGTTTAGTACGACCTCGCTACGAGCTCCATACGAGTACCTCCGAGTCAGCTCGGGTCCATACTCGGGACGCGACTCGGCAAAGTGTGAGAGCTGCTTTAGTCCAGAACAGATGACACCTGAATGGAAAAAAATGTCATTGTCAAAGAGCAATTATCAATGATAATTATCTACGCTCATACGACGGCTGAGGTAGTCAAGTCACAGAGTCAGCAGTATATAACAGTGGTAAGGGTTAATTATAGTGTCCAAATACAGTAAACTACGATTATAACGAACTGAAAGGGGCCACTTATTTTAGTTCGTTATAACCGTAGTTCGTTATAAGCATATATCCAGCGTGTATACAACAAATGGACGGGACCAAAAGTATACAGTTCGTTATATCCGCCAGTTCGTTATAAGCATGTTCGTTATAACCATAGTTTACTGTGTGTCGGTTAAGTCATCGTATAATGTGCAGGATGTGTGTAAATGTAATCAAAGTGACTTCCACCAGATCAAAGATCATTACCTCTATGAGTACAGTTTGTGAATGTGTAAAACGTAAATAATATAATTTCTCAACATTTGATAGGTATAATCTGAGTGTCCAGATTGGGGACATATCTGACGCGATTTGTGCAATGACGCATGCTAAAGTTTTGGCAAACATTTTGATACGTTGTTGTCTCCTGATTTTAGAGCTAGCAAAGTATCCCTATCGGGAGTTGAATACTAACGTTCAGACTTATGTATCTGAGTGAACTACAGATCCATTTTGCCATCGTCTTGGGAAACAGTACAGTACAGTACAGTACAGTAGCCTGTATGCAGCAAAGATTAACTTCTCCCCATCCCGTGTCTCAACATAAACCAGGGCGAACTGGGTTCGACTTTTGTTTATTATTGCTTGAAATGACGCTCAGCATGCGTCCGTTACACGCCCAAATCGCATCCTACTAGTATGTCAAAATAACCCGTCACGTATATACCCTACCTTGACACTCAGAATATACCTTCCAAAAGTGTTGTTTATGAAAATAGTACGATGAGTTAAGCATAACATTTAACTGTCGGCTAAAATACCTTGTTATTTTATTCACACTCTTACATACACTAAACCTGATATGCTGACATATACCTGAGATTACAATCTACCAGGTACATTGTGTACCTGTGACATTGCACACGAGGTCACGTGGGACGTAAGTGGGACGATTCATGAAATGCCCCTTCTCGACATCCAGGTAAGAACGCCGTTCAACTTGATCTCGTTATAACAGTTTTAACACTATTACTGATTACATGAAATCATTTGCTGATTGTCTAGTGCCAGGCTCATTGTTAAGAACGTATCTGTGTCAGTAATATACGCCTCAGTGAACTCAATGCTTTTCTAGATGTTGTGTGAAGCTTATCGGTGGAAATGGTTGCTGCTTGTCTCTTCCCTTCACCAAATGGATGTACTCGCTCAAAGTACGAGGTTAAGTTTATAATGTGAATTTATTTGTTCACACTAGATTATGAACAGTTGAATCTAAGCCAATTCATTGACCGTACTGTTAACGTTACAATGAAGTATACTATACTATAATATTTATTGAATTTTCATCTCGTTCAAAGTCCATGGTGTGTTTGGTGACATCACTGATTTTCACTGCTCTTTTGCCTGTTTTGAGACTACGTTCGAAACTGGTTGTTCTCTGGAGCTGACGTTATACATGTCAGTATCTTCAAATAATAGTGTTTTAATATCCTAATAAGTAAAGGAATTGATGTATCGCTATCATGAAGGTCGTAATGAATTTCAATTGGTTTTTTAACTTTCTTTTTTATTCAATTCAGTATATGATATTACAGAGTTATACATTGAGTAGCACGTCATGTGGTATACTTATTAGGTGTATGTTACATACCTATACAGCAGACAGCAAATTGAAGTTGGCTACAGGTGTCCAACAATGTTTACAAATGGAGAAACGGGCAGGCTACATTTGCCATGTTTATGAACTCAGCATGAAGCTAAATCCTTCCAGCACATTAGCGGAAATTGTTCATGTTAAAAGAAAAAGAAATAGAGACATATTAACTAGACAATTCATTTGCCAAATTTTTCCATTTTCTGTAAAACTGTCTTATTGTATTGTTTTTGTGTGCAATTGATTTCTCTATCCGAAATATATCAATTAAAGTCTATAGAAACTTTTCAAATGACAATTTGTTTTTCTTAATACTTGATACATGGATATATATTTTTTGCATGCCAGTATGATGTCATTTAACAGAATGTTAGAGTTGTACCCAAGTAAAACAGAGCATTTTGTAAATGTAACTTGTTTTGAACATTTTATATTCAGAAAACATTCAACTTTAGCCCAAATCTCTTTAACATGCTTACAGTCCCAATATACATGAAGTAAGGATTCAGTATCAGTTTCACAAAATGAGCACAGATCAACATTGAGAATTTTCATTTTAAACAATTCTTTCTTTGTATAGATGATGCGATAAATAAATTTATATTGAAAATCAAGTAATTTTACATCTTTTGTACATTTTCTGTATCTGATAAAAACATCCTTCCATGATATATCTAAGTCGAGAATTGTATCCCATTTTTCACAGACTGTTGGGAGACTTGCTGTAGTTGAATTATTAATTGTTCGTTACCTCATTGCCAGGCCAGTTGCCTATTTACCTATTTTAAGTTCGACTGCTTTACGTAAGCAGTAATTAATATGACTAGTGTGTACAGTTTGCCAATGCATAAGCGTCACGTTATCTGTCCCAGGTCAGAGGAGGAGTGATATGGGTTCAACAACGCATAGATCGGTTATCAAGATAACATACAACAGGCACGAACTGAGCATAATATATAACATGGTGGTCGTTACAGGTTATGATGACCTAGCGAAATAATGATTTTCACAACAGTAAACGGGATATTATATATGTCTCTTATCATACACACCTTAATGAATTTAATTACATTGTCATTCAGATAATCAGTTTCTGAAGGTGTGAAGGCTTGCAATTGCAACCGAGTGCACAGGTTGCAACGACGACATTAGGTATGTTATTATCAACAACTGTAAAACAATGTGTGTTAGACCACCACAATTCCAGATCATCTAAACGTCGCCAAAACAACCACAACCAACCCAATATCTCAATGTTTTTTGTTACGTTACTATGCAGATCGTTTCCATCAATAAACAGAAAAGAAACTTATTCATTATAAGGATAAATTACATACTATTGAAGAGGAAATAAGTTATTCCCAATTTATTATCAAGATTCCCTTCAATATATATTGAACATACTCTGTGTATTATCAGTGTTACATTTTCCGAAACAGAAACATATACCTCCGCCTATCACTGAAGATATTAAACAATAAGGACATTATGATAAGATATATCATTACATAAACAATTATGTTCAAGGTTAAGTTACTTTTCTCTTGAATGCTCTATCACCAACTGCAGGTATGTAGCGACCAGAAGTGGGATACGACCAGAACTGGGATAAACACTATAGAGAATTATATCTGTCACATGCAACTATGTGTTTAATTGACAGACATTTAATAAGAGCAAAATCATCTGCACTTCTTGTGTTTATTATTTTACTCCGTTCTGCAAAGTGCGCCAATGGCAGTGCTACTGACTCGATATCCGTCATGTGTAGCTAAATATAGATGCGAATAAAAGTGGCAATGCGGAACTAAAGCGGAATACAATTTCTTCTTTTTATACAGATCGCTGATGAAAAAAGGCAATTCCTATAAAAATGGTCGCGTTGCTTAATAACTGTACTTACTACCCATTGCCATGTTAAGGAGTGTACACTCATGACATTGTACAATAGGCGATGATGTTTACAATATATATGTGGGAGGGTATGTACAGTAATATAATTATAATAATTATTTGGAATATTACTGAGTGTGTTATCATGGTATAACATTTATACTAAGTTATCCTATAATAATTAGATCCACATCAAGTGCTTTTATGAGTTATCATGGTGTAATATTTATACATCATTTCAGATAATTATAGTTTAGCAAGTAATACTTATCATCAGGTAAAATGCATATATAACATATCAGTAGTTTCAGTTATAGCTTTTTAGATAGATGCTAGCCTAAGGTAAGGGGAGCGCATCTCCTAGACATACTATTCAATGCGACAAGAGTTATGTATACATAGTTTAATAGACTTACTTACTTACTTACTTTGGAGATTTAACGTGCGCTTTCCGACTGATGCGTATTTCGCACACGGGCCCGGCCAGGCCATTTAATGTGTTTCCGAAAGGGGCGAAGGTGGTCTGTGCAACCCAAGAGGGGGGTTTTAGGGGTTGCTTATATAGAATTTGGGAATTTTGAGATTTGGAATAGATGCCGATGGGATTGGGGAGGAGAACTAAGGGAGCTGGGTATGGTGGATGTTTGTTTGTTTATGTGATTTTGATTTGGTGAGTTATTGTGTTTTTAGATGCGTTTTATTAGTTCCGTTTTGATTAAGAATACGCCTTAGGCCTTGAAGTTTTCTAGTTTATTTTGTGGGTTTAGTATTGCTTCTAGAGTTAGAGCCTTGTTTAGATTGAGGGTGGTTTGTAATGCGGTTCGATGTGTTAGGTAGTGTGTGCAGTGGATGAGTGCGTGTTCTGGGGTTTCTGGTTGTTTGCAGTGTGGGCAGTTACCTGTAGTGTGTTTTTTAAATTTTTTTAGGTGGTTATTTAGGTTGGTGTGTCCTGTTTGGAGTTTAGTGATTACTCTGTCGATTTTTTTGGATGGATGGAGAATTTTTGGTTTGGTTAGTGGTTTGCTGAGCACTTTTTTGATTTGGCTATTTGAGTTTAGATATAGGTTATGCCATTTTTTGGTGATTTTTTGCTTGTTTACACTTTTAATTTCTGATTTTGAGATGGGTAAGTTTAAGCTTATTTCTGGGATTTTGAGGGATAGTTTAGCTGCTTTATCGGCGTTTTCATTACCGTATATTCATACGTGGGCGGGTATCCACAAGAAGGTTATTTGTTTGCCTGCCTTAGTTAGGTCGTTGGAGCTTTTAAGTATTTGATTTATTAATTTAGGTCGGTTTTTGGTATTTTTGTTTTGGAGGGCTTGCAGTCCACTTAGGGAGTCGGTAAGTATTAGGATTTTTTTGTGGTTTTTGGATTCTTGATTATGGAGGGCTGAGGCCATGCCCATTAGTTCTGCCGTGAATATTGATTGGTTGTTTGGGAGTCGGAAGGATTGTGTGGTTTTAGTTGGTTGTGTGGTATGGACTCCGAAACCTGTGTGTTTGGAGGTCGGATCTGAGGATCCGTCCGTGTAAATGTGACACCAATTTGGCCAATTTTCGTGTATGTATGCTAGTGTGGTAGTTTTAGCTATGTTTGGGTCGGTTTGTTTATTTATTTGGCTAGCTAGTGTTGTGTCTATTTTGGGTATTTTAAGTTTAGGGGTGAAGATATTTGATTGTTTGCAGTTTTGTTTAAGATTTTTAATTTGGTGTTCATTTAGGTAGTTTGTTATTCTTTGGGATATTGGGGTAAGTAAGGGGTGTTTACGAGCTAGAGCTTGGTTTTTGGGGCTGATGTTTTGGTTTATTAAGTTTTGGATGAGAGGGTTTGATTGGGACGCGGCCCAGAAATTTAAGCTTAGCTGTTCCCTGCGTAGACTTAGTGGCATTTCTCCTGTTAAGGCCTGAAGTGAGGTGTAGGAGGTGCCATGTTGGGTGCGTGTAATTAGTTTGAGAGCCTGATATTGTATTGAGTCAAGTTTTTTAGATAGAGAGTTGTTTAGGGTGTTGTATATGGCGCAGCCGTAGTCTAGTTTTGATCTAATTAGTGATATGTAGAGAGAGAGGAGGGTATCTTTGGATGCTCCCCAGTTAGAGCCAGTTAGGCATCTTAGGGTGTTTATATCTTTACTGCATTTAGTTGTTAGGTTTTGGATGTGAGCATCCCAGGTGAGATGTTCATCGAAAATAAGTCCTAAGAATTTGGTTTGTTTTTGAAATTTGATTGTTTGATTGTTTAGCTGGAGGATTGGGGAGGCGGGTTTCATGTTTTTATGTTTGAATACTATTCCTGTTGTTTTTTCTGAGTTAAGGGAGAAGCCCCATTTGTCAGCCCATTGTTGTATTTTATTAAGAGATTTTTGGAGTAAATTTTGGACCATGTTCATGCTTTTAGTGCGGATCCAGATGGCTCCATCATCCGCGAATTTTGATGTGTTTACTTTAGGGGATAGGCCCTCGAATAGATCGTTTATCATTATATTGAAGAGGGTGGGGCTGAGGATACTGCCCTGTGGAGTACCATTTTCTAGGGGACATTGGTCCGATAGAGTTTGGTCTATACCCACGGTTATTTTACGATTGTTTAGGAAGTCCTGGATGTAGTTTATTATCTGACCTTTGAGTCCTATTTTTTTAAGTTTTTGTATTAGCCCATCGTGCCATACCATGTCGAAAGCTTTAGAGAAGTCTAAGAAGATGCCTGTGGTATATTGTTTATTTAGCTGTCCTGTCTTAATATCTTGTTCTAGTCGGGTGAGGTTATCTAGGGTTGAGCGGCCAGGAGTGAAACCGCTTTGATCTGGGTTTATGATGTTATTTTGGGTTAAGTAATGTTGTAATCTATTTTTAGCCATTGATTCCATTACTTTACATAAGTTTGAAGTTAGGGATATTGGTCTATATGAGTTAGCTTGATTAGCTGGTTTATTAGGTTTAGGGATTGGTATGACTAGGGCCTGTTTCCAGGGAGTAGGAACCTGTCCGTTTAGGTAGATGAGATTGTATAGTTTGAGTAGTGCCTGGAGTAGTTTTAGGGGGAGTTTTTTAATTATTTGGTAAGAAGTTAGGTCTAATCCTGGGGCTGTGCCCTTTTTCCTGTTTTGGATTACGTAGAGGAGCTCCTCCATTGTGTAGGGTTGATTTATTTCTAGATTGTTATTGTTTGGTTCTTTTGTGGGTTTGTTTTCTGTTTTAAGTTTATCTTGGAATTTTTTACTGAAGTTGGTGTTACTGCTAACGGCCGAAAAGTGGTTGGCGAGATTATTTGCTTTTTGGGCGGGGTTGGTTGAGTTGTCAATGTTAGGTTTTTTTTTATGTCGTTTTAAGCCTCTGATGGCGTGGATTTTGCGCCAGACCGTTCTGGCATCTGTACGGTTATTTATACCTTCGCAGAATTTTTTCCAGTCTCTACTTTTGGCTATTTGGACTAGTTTTTGAACCTGGTGGTTTAGTTCGTGGGTTATGTTTAAATATTTGTAGTCGCGTTTTGCTTTATTGAAGGCTGATTTACGTTTTCGTCTAGTCTGTTCTATTTCCTCATTCCACCATGGTACCGTCGGTTTGCCTGTCTTAGATGTTTTGAAGGGGATGGAGGTTTTGGCTGCGTTTATCATATAGTCTGTTAGGTTTTTACAATAGGTTTCTGGATCATTATTTTCTATTTCGTTTAAGTTAGCTTCGTTGCAGATATCTTGGAATTGGTCCCAGTTAGCTTTATTGTAATGGAATTTTGGTTCTTGGTTTTCTGTTTGGATTGGTACGTTTGTATTTCCTATGGTTATGTTTATGGGGAAGTGGTCACTACCTAGCGGGACGTCGTGCACTTCCCATTGAGTACTTTGGGCTAGATCTGCGGTGCATATGGTTAGGTCGACAGCCGACATTTTTTGGTTTATCTTATCGTACCTCGTGGGTTGGTTGCTATTAAGGAGTACTAGGTCGTTTGTTTCTATCCATTCGGAGATTAATTTGCCATGATTATCTATTTTATCATCTATGCTCCATGTGGGATGGTGAGCGTTAAAGTCTCCTAGGAATATAGTAGATTTATCGCTTATATGGAGTAGTTTGTTTAGATCCTCAGGTTGGACTTTTTGTTCCGCCCAGTGGTAAATATTTATGATGTTTATGTTTCGGTTATTTAATGTGATTTTAATGCCGTTGGCTTCTAGGTTTGGCGTGTCTATTTTTATTTCTTCGTAATTTATATCTTCCCTGATAAATATGATTAGTCCTCCTGCGGCTCTTCTTGTTTTCGGTTTAGCTCTGTCAGTTCTAACTGAGTTGTAGTTAGGTAGTGTGAATTTGGATTTTTTTGAGAATTTGGTTTCCTGTATACAAGCAATGTGAGGGCCTTTATTTAGTTTAAATTTAGTTTTTAGTTCATGGCCGTGGGAGGTGAGTCCGTTGGCGTTCCACTGAAAAATATTTAGTCCTTCGAATATTGGGTTCGGGTGATTGTGATTTATTTTTTATTTTTTATTTTATTCGGTGAGTTCTTTTAGATGGAGGTTAAAGAGGAAGAAGGGAAGATCGGTTAATTTTAGATTGAAAGCTACTTTGTAGAAGGATTTAATGCTAGCTTTTGGTGAGTTTTGACTATGCATGTATGCTAGGAGTAAGGTGAGGTTGTTTAGGTTTTGGGTGTTGGCTGGTTGGGGAGTCTGGTTTGTTTTAGTTGGAGTAGTGTCTATTGTTTCCTCAGTGGTGGAGAAATCTTCGTCATCGGTTAGATTAGGTTTAGCTGATTGAGTTTCCATGGGGGAGGCATGTGATGTGGAGGATTGTGAAGGTGTTTGTGGGATGGGTGTAGCTGATGATTTCATAGTGTTTGTGTTTTGTTGTTGTGCTTGCTTGTGGGAGAGCGTTGTTACCATATGGGCTGTAGGGTGCTTGGATGAGGGTCGTGTTGTGGTGGTCATTTTGAGGTTTGTTTTGCATGCGGGGGTTGATGTTTTGGCTATGTGAGATGTGGGAGGGTTCGAGGTTGGTTGAGTGGCTGCTTGTATGTGTGAGGTGGGTGCGGTTTCTCGGTAGGGGCCCCAGACAGAGCTGTCGGTTATGGGTGTGGTGTTTGTTTGTGGGATGGTGTTTGGGTGTGGTGTAGGGAGGAGTGGTTTAGATGCAGGTGTAGCAAATTTTCGTGTTTGGATTTTAGCCGTGTAGTTTAATAGATTTCAAGCTTTTAGATAAATACTAGCCTAAGGTATCAAGATCCAATCTCCCAGACAAAATATATGTCTACATAGTCTTATAGATTACCTTGAACTATTTTATTTAAGTAAATCTGTCATCACCTATATTAGAATAACATTCAGGAGTTACTTCAATTTAGACTCATTAAGGATAAGCCCCCATACAAGCTCGTCTGTAGTGTATCAAGGATTAGCCCCAATACAAGCTTGTCAAAAGTGACACAATAATTTCTTTCAAAAGCACGCAGTAAATATGTCAACAAGATTAGTGCCAGTCCAACAGGATTAATAGGATTAAGTATTCCCCTCTGTCTAGCCATTCATTTAGCATAGGGCACAACCCATCGTGTATCAACCAATCATATTCCTTTTTATTGTTCAAATTTTTGTTAAATACATACTGTAGCAAAATGTTAGGCAAGAAGGGGTTTGTCGCTCTAACCAAGCAGGTCTCTCCCCTACAGCCCAGAGGGTTGTACCGACTCTCTGTGGCACCCCCAGCTATATTCTAAGATATTGTAAACTGCTCATTATTAATTGTTCTTGTAAAAAAATTTGTGATTAGTCTCCTGTGACTCTGGCTCTTTGCTGACTAATTCCCCCAAGAAAACCAGCAATTTGGAAGGTTTTGTTCAACCGAACAGTCCATAATAGTGTCGTTAAACATCAAACAAAGAATATGATACACAACAGAGTTAAAAGGGGTACAATTACATTTGTACTATTCAAGGGATTTCTAAGCCCCAATACCTCACAGCCCTCTGGCAATTGATGCGTGTATTTTTGTTTGTACTCTCAAGTCCCAAAGTCATTTTTTGTAAATATTATTATCTCTATAATGCAAGAATTTTATATTCAAAATCACTCCATTTGATTATTGTGTACTATTTTTTAAAATTAATGTTGGAGGTGCATGTAACTGCTTCAAGGCATAGCAGATGCGGAATGTGAGAGAGTTAACTGGGAAACTCATTGAACCATTGTTGGTAGCTTATTGACATATGTACATTAGAGCTTTCATAACCGTTTGGCAGCAAAATGTCCTCCTATATAAATTATTTTATGGTCTCTGATACATATGAAATCTAAATAATATCATTTATTATGATTGAAATAATTAGAAAGGCTTCAACATTACCAACTAAAGACAAATAACATATATTTCATAAACCCATTCCTAATAGAGAATTGAACTTGTTATCTCATGCTTGTTATCATCATTGACATAAAATTTGCAAGACAAAGCGACAGTAAGAGTTATCCTCCCTTCACAACTTGATCAAATTGGTCGTCTGGTCCTTGCAGTTGAAGGCCAAGTGGCTGAAGCTTCTAAGATATTTTTTCTTTTAAAGGGATAACGTCAAGGTAAGTGATTATACCTTTACTTTTTACGTTTTTTCTGTGGTTTCGATCAAGGCAGGTACAGACCTAGCACAATGTCATTCATTGTGCAGTCAGTCCCTCCATGATGATCAGTTAGCCCATTACAGCTGTGAAGGGGACGAAGCTTTTTTTTAAACTAGGTTGTTTCATATGCAAAGCTTATTATCAAAGAACATGTTTCTCGTAGGTTTGAAATGTGAACGACAATCAACAGAAACAAAACTCAAGATTCCTTTCATTTTTGAAAGCATTACATTTATGCCACTACTGGTCGAGGGGATGTGAGTAATAATATAGTAAAATGTCTCTTAAAATTAGAAAAATTGAATTAGCATTCCGATGCTGCTCACAGGTTTGAATTGAGATTTACTATCTGCAGCCAAAAGAAAATATTAAGATTCCATAAAGTGTATTAGTCCAGCAGATATGTGAACAATATCAAAGGATTGTGCATTTTGTCATAAAAGCATGAAATTTGGTATGGTAATAGACCATGCCCTAAAAAACAATTCCAGAATTGGCGCCACCAGAAAAAGTCGCTGTGTCAGCATTGGCAGCCATTTTGAAAATGGTGACTCAAAATCACTCGCGATGTTGAAATGTTTGTATTTATTTATCAATAATGACTCTTTGCAGGTCCCAAATAACTGGAATATTGCCCCCAATATTAGTAATATTAAGCTATGTTTGAATGATGCAGAAATGGTCTTTTGCAGCTCCAATGTGTGCAGAGAATTAATGCTGAGTTAGCAGAAAGAGTAATTTCGAGGTGGTGGTGGTAGTAACAGTGACACTGTCTCAACCTGATGAGCTTTATAGTCCAGAGCAACCTGATCCATTCAAATAGACACCCGTAACTGACTGGACCAAGTGTGTTCTTTGCCAAACAGTCACAATTGAAGCTTTGCAATGACCAGCAGAATCAAAGCGTCATGATGTTGGTGCTCACCATGGTTACTCAACCATTTCAGAGAACATTGTGCTTTTCCAAGAGCTGCATGAATGACCCATGCCCATAGATGTGAGACGTCTAGATGAAGGAAGTGGCATAGCCAATACTCTTCAGGTGAACAAGGCCAAGTGGCACAAATACTGCCTTTCAAAGTTTAGTGCTGCAAGGTTACAAAGGGCAAGTCAGAAGTCAGAGGAAGTCAACAAAAAAGATATGATGACCCTGATTCAGCAAGCACAAAAAGTATACCCGTCAAAGTTATCAACAGGATGCCATATCAGAAAATGCCTGCTTCTTCTGTGAGAAGGCATCTGTTACAGAGCAACTCCACGAAGTGTCCATTTTCCGCCTAGACAGTCGTGTTAGACAATGTGTATTAGACCTGCAAGACCAAGGACTCCTTGCCAAACTGAGTGCTGAGTACAAGTTCTGAATGAAGTGAAGAAAATCTTAAGATTCCTTTATTTGTTGAGTTTATAGGCGTTATTCCATTTCCGTTTGAGGGGATATGAGTAATAAGATAAGAGTAATTAACATTAGAAATATTGACCCATAGCATTCAGATTCTGTTCACAAGTTTGAAATGTTATTTACTATCAGCAGACCAGGAGAAATCTTAAGATTTCATTAATTGTAGTTTTTATAGGTGATATTCAATTTCTGGTCAAGATGCTATGAATAATATACAGTCAAAAATCCCCTAATAATTAGAAATATTGACTCATAGCATTCAGATTGTGCTCACAAGTTTGAAATGTTATTTACTATCATCAGCCAAAAGAAAATCTTAAGATTCCTTAATTTCTCAAGTTTATAGGCTATATCCCATTTCTGGTCAAGGTGATATGAATAATATATAGTCAAAAACCTCTTAAAATTTAGAAATATTGATCCATTGCATTCAAATTCGGCTCACAAGTTTGAAATGTTATTTGCTATCAGCAGCCAAGAAGGAATTTTAAGATTTCCATTAAGTGTAGATTTTTTGGGTGATATCCCATTTCTGGTCAAGGTGATATAAATAATAACATAGTAAAAATTCTCTTAAAATTATAAATATTGTCTCATAGTGTTCAGGCTTTGCTCACAGGTTTTAAATATTATTTACTATCAACAGCCAAGAAGAAATCTTAAGATTTCATTAATTGTAGATTTTATAGGTGATATCCCATTTCTGGTCAAGGTGATATGAATAATATATAGTCAAAAATCTCTTAACATTATAAATATTGACCCATTGCATTCAGATTCTGCTCACATGTTTGAAAGGTTATTTACTATCATCAGCCAAAAGAAAATCTTAAGATTCCTTTATTTGTTGAGTTTATAGGCGTTATCCCATTTCCGGTTGAGGGGATATGAGTAATAAGATAGTCAAAAATCTCTTGAAATTAGAAATATTGACCCATAGCATTCAGATTCTGTTCACAAGTTTGAAATGTTATTTACTATCAGCAGACCAGGAGAAATCTTAAGATTTCATTAATTGTAGTTTTTATAGGTGATATTCAATTTCTGGTCAAGATGCTATGAATAATATACAGTCAAAAATCCCCTAATAATTAGAAATATTGACTCATAGCATTCAGATTGTACTCACAAGTTTGAAATGTTATTTACTATCATCAACCAAAAGAAAATCTTAAGATTCCTTAATTTGTCAAGTTTATAGGCGTTATCCCATTTCTGGTCAAGGTGATATGAATAATATATAGTCAAAAATCTCTTAAAATTTAGAAATATTGACCCATTGCATTCAAATTCGGCTCACAAGTTTGAAATGTTATTTACTATCAGCAGCCAAGAAGAAATCTTAAGATTCCATTAAGTGTAGATTTTTTTGGTGATATCTCATTTCTGGTCAAGGTGATATAAATAATAACATAGTAAAAATTCTCTTAAAATTATAAATATTGTCTCATAGTGTTCAGGCTTTGCTCACAGGTTTTAAATGTTATTGACTATCATCAGCCAAGAAGAAATCTTAAGATTTAATTAATTGTAGATTTTATGGGTGATATCCCATTTGTGGTCAAGGTGATATGAATAATATATAGTAAAAAATCTCTTAAAATTAGAAATATTGACCCATTGCATTCAAATTCGGCTCACAGGTTTGAAATGTTATTTGCTATCAGCAGCCACAAAGAAATCTTAAGATTTCATTAAGTGTAGATTTTATAGGTGATATCCAATTTCTGGTCAAGGTGAGATGAATAATATATAGTCACAAATCTCTTAAAATTATAAATATTGTCTCAGAGTGTTCATCTCATTAATTGTAGATTTTATGGGTGATATCCCATTTCTGGTCAATGTGATATGAATAATATATACCGGTAGTCAAAAATCTCTTAAAATTAGAAATATTGACCCATATCATTCAGATTCTGCTCATTTGTTTGAAAGGTTATTTACTATCATCAGCCAAAAGAAAATCTTAAGGTTCCATTAAGTGTAGATTTTATAGGTGATATCCCATTTCTGCTCAAGGTGATATAAATAATAACATAGTAAAAAATCTCTTAAAATTAGAAATATTGTCTCATAGTGTTCAGACTTTGCTCACAGGTTTTAAATGTTATTTACTATCATCTGCCAAGAAGAAATCTTAAGATTTCATTAATTGTAGATTTTATAGGTGAATTCCAATTTTTGGTCAAGTTGAGATGAATAATATATACATGTAGTCAAAAATCTCTTAAAATTATGAATATTGACCCACTGCATTCAGATTCTGCTCACAAGTTTGAAATGTTATTTACTATCATCAGCCAAGAGGAAATCTTAGGATTCCATTAAGTGTAGTACTTGTGTAAGCCCATTAATGCCGGGGTAACGACGTGTACTATCTCTTAACGTCTTTTGGTATGGCGCGGCCGCTTGTCGTACCACTGACCTTCCACTCTCCTGGCAGACGTTCGTTCCACCAAACCACAGCGCCGGTCCAAAAGTGTGAAATGGCAATATAGCATTGTCAAAGCAACGAACGATGGTCATGTACTCTGTGTTACCAAATCAGACAGCACAGTAACGTTATATAACTGTTTGCGTGACATGTAATTACGCCAGAGTAGAAGATGACGTTATGGTATGTCATTATTGACGTCATGTTGCCACTGGTCGAATCGCGTCAAATTATTTTTCTTTATAGAATACACTACTGTTTCACTACAACTGCAGGTAAATCCTGTAATGTGGATATAAAAGAACATATTATATTCCTCTCTGAATCATACCATTTAAAACAATCTGTCTGTCTATTATAAATTGTCCGTCTTTTTAATCACTTGCAAAAACTACATATACATTATTTCTATTTTCGTCAATGGGTATTTTTTCAGAGTTTCGTCAGAATTATCTAGGATATAATTTTAGGTAGAATGTCCTTAATAACGCAGTTACGTAGTGTTTGTTGTTTAACGTGGCACTCAGCAATATTCCAGATATGTGTTGTTTAACACCTCATTCAACAACATCCCAACTAGATGACGGTGGTCTGTATATAATTGTGTCAGGACCAGACAATCCAGTGATTGACATCATAAGCATCGATCTATACGATTGGAATACCTTACCTCCGATCCATTTAGTCGCCATTTCCGACATGCATAGGTTGCTTGAATTCTTACCTGGAATCCTCTGGGGTGGTCAAGGTGTTGTTATCACCGAGAAGCTAGGTCAACAGCGCTTAGTACAAGTAATCCTCAGGCCAGAGCACAGAGCAGTAACATTAGTGACCAAGGTATGAGTTCACAGAGATGTTTTGCCATTTTCAGTAAATGTTTTTTTTACTACCTCCGATTTAAGTTTTGTACATGATGTCGATATATGATTTGAATTCCAATGTATGATATATGAAAAGTATTATGTTTTTGTTTGTTTGTTTGTTATTTAACGCTGCACTCAGCAATGTTCCAGCTATATGACGGCGGTCTCTAAATAATCAAGTCTGGACCAGACATCCAGTGATTGACATGCGCATCTATCGACGCAATTAGAAACAATGACATGCATCAATCAAGTCCGTGAGTCTGACCCCCCGATCCCGTTAGTCGCCACTTACAACAAGCATATTCGCCTTTTAGGGCAAGCATGGGTTGCTGAAGACCTATACCACCCCGGATCTTCATGGGTTTCAATGTATGATAATAATCTTATGATGATAGTTATTGACACCTTACCATGAGTGTCATATGCTATATTTTCGTTCTTACACTGAATTCAACCAGGGTTACTGTAACGGGTTGGGGGTGGGAGACGTGGTCAGGATTTCTTATGTCCCCATCGCAACCGTCAGGTTCAAAGAGATAGTGTAAAAGAAGAGATAATAAAAAAATATATAACAAATAACGGAAATCTTTACTTGTTTTTGTAGTTATTTATGGCAGTTACCATTGCAATATATCAATAAACTAGCTGCAAGACGTAGATCTACTTTGATTTAACCCTTATCAGTTTTGACAGTTAGATGATCAATTTCTACAAATTTTAAGTTTTGTTTAATTAATCTGCTTGAAAGAATAATTACTAGACGCAAAGGATGAGTCAATAATGCTGCAAGGTAATTATTATAAAAAAAACACCCCGTTATGTACGTCCATAGAATCATAATAATTTTTCTAAAAAACTCGCGGGGCCGAAAAACTACAACTTACGTTGAGTCTGTTATTTCTACAACTGATTTGGAACGAGATTATTATCACGGTGACGTCACTTCCGGAAATACATGTAGCAGAAGACACCAACATTTAGACCATTTAGACCATCTATCACCAAATATAAGATGTGACAGTAATTTAGATGGATGTAATCTACCCAATAACATGTCGAGGAAAGTGTTTATGTAAGTATTTTGAAAAACATATTATTACTTTAGTGAATTTAAAGCATGAAACAACCTCGGAATGAACTACACAACTTTTGATGACGTTAGCGCCAGCAGTTCGCGGGACTATTTGAGCCGATTACTGGAGCTAAACTACGACTGTAAAATATTACTCGGATACATTTGATCGTTCTTATGCCTACAATATACATAATTTTACACACAAGACGTGTATGTAATGATAAATAATCATATCTTGAAGAGCTATAAAAACTCGGAAACGTGGGCGAAAACCAAAGGTCTCGATGGTTTACGCACGAGCCTGACCATTACAGATACCATGCTCTTGAAAATGTCATTGAAATACGTGTAAGTGACATTGAATATAATAGTCAAGGTTTTCAATAAAACATGTCTTATGTTAATGACAAATGATTGCAGGGTGAAAAATTGCATCTTAATATTGTTTGAGGCACTGAAAGAATAAGATTTTCAGTCACAGCGCCAATTATATATCACAAACCCGACTCTCCAAATCATAGGAGTTTACTCAGATGGGAGACAAAAATACAAACTAGGATTACAGTGGAAACGAAATGCGAATTACGCGAAAAGAATACAAACGAAATGCGATTCAAATGCGATAAAGAAAAAAAAGAAAATAAACATAGTGGCGCAAGTTAATTCTGCTTTTCGTTATCGTATTAACAACCCGTGCTTGAATGGCATATTTGTTAGAGCATACACTCTGCATATGTTTCTGCAAGTTATTATGAAGCATGAAATTGAGGGTCCATTCCATTAAACCTGAACTGCATGTAGCTTTCTTAAATATAATACGTCAACATCAGAGAATAATCAGTCTTGATTATTTGCCGAAACAGATTCCATGGGTGTAAAAGACAACTAGAGGTGAAAATTATATGAATTAGTCCATGCGCCAGACCAGTTATTGGTACCACCTCGGGTACGCTTTTTTAAAAGTAATATATCCACAGATGAAAAAAAATACTTTAAAAACAACCAGGGACTCATCACTTAGTGGTGGTAATCACCACATGATTTTACAAGCAATTTACTGACGAATGACCTCTCAAAATGTTGGTAGCCTGATTATCTACACGTTGGTATATGTAATATAGTAATAAGGTAGTCATGTAGGCCATCAGAGGTCAAAAGGTCACGAAATGTGACCCCTGCCTAAAAACTTACCACCTGTCAATACACTGCAGATACCACATCAATGAGACTTTCTCATCCCATATGGGTTATAATTGAAGCCAAGAAGTAACCAAGTCTATTAAAAGTCTGTAAAAGTGGAATTCATTGTCTTTTGTGTAGTGGTACAGAACGATTTTTGATGCAATTTCAGAAAAAAAACATGAAAAATTGTAGGAAGTTGGCCTGCTAGAAATATGTCACTCATAATCATAACAAACACATTCTAGATGTATTCAGTACTGACATTTTGCCACCCTAGGTGGTACCGCTTTATAAAAAAATGGGGTATGGCTCATGGACTACATAGATAGTCAAAATCAGTGATGACACGAAAAGGGTAAGGATGTCCTGTCCTACCAGCAAGACGTGGGACTCTGACGTACTGCATTTGAAGTGTTTTCCAAAGCCGAAAGTGAATTAAGATTAAACCGGAAGCTCCTCTTCTGTTCTTATGAAGGTAGCTGGATGAATGGGGGTGTATTTATTGGCCTGGTTAAAATAGCTAAAGGCCTGGGACCTTGTGTCGTTTTCAGTTTCAACTGATCAGTAATTGCGTTATCGATTGTGAGGTCTACTTTAGTACTATGATTTGAATGTCAAGATATATAGGACCTTCTGGATTGAAAGTTTGGGCATGTTTTATTCATGTGTTTTACTTAGCCGCTTTTATTTACTCTAACCACCAATGACCTCATTTTAGCAGAGATTTCTTATGATTATGGAAATCATTTCGTTGGTTAAGGGATGGTTCTGTGTTTGCAAATACTTGTAATGATTTACCTAGTTTTCACAGAAAACGTTTTTACAAAAGCATAATAGTTAACAATACTATATTTCTTATGCAATAGATATGATTCCCGTAGGTGTCAGTACGTGTCCAAATAAATTCCAATTTAACACACCTGAACATGAAGAGGAATCACTATAGCCTGATATTCACTGTATACCAAACGAATGATCTCAGAAGGACATTGCATTTGAGTCTAAACATGTCTAGGTTCTGATCATAATTGACCTGATCAACGATAAAGTCTCTATCTTTGTAACTGAAATGAGTGTTATGATTTTAAAGACAAATCATATTTTAATTATTATAAACAACTTAAATACATTACTTCCTTGGTATAACTAGACGCAGTGCATAGTTGGATGGATGAAGGAAAAACATATACATGAACACATTCATTTTGTTTACAATTACAGTTTTGTAAGTAATAACTATTTACAATTCTAGGGAAATAATTTTGCCATAAGACTCTTCAGTGTTGACACTGACACGGTAACACGATATCTTAGGGGAAGTTTCACATGCTTATGCTAAATTTAAGATATATGAAGTTCCAAAACACACTACCTGGGAACGAAATCTTGGCTCACATATGGGGTAATATATTGTCGCTGTGCTGATAGTGTTGTCGTGTACCTCTAGAGTCATAAACTGCAGTTCAACAATCCCTTAAGTTAAACGCGTATCACCATGTATTTATACTTTTTATAACATTCCAGTCCTAACATCCCTAGTCTAAACGGGGAAGTGTAATTCAACTCATGCATGTTACAGCGTTCACATTCCTGACGAAGGTAGAGTGGAAGTGCTGTTTGGCAGAACAGAAAGGTTAGATTTCAGTTGCTTTAACCGTGTTTCGTCATCCGTCAAGAGATGCTATCCAAATTAGAGAACATTTAATGGACTGCAGGTGTTTAAGTATAATCTGTCCCTAGCCTAAGGCGAGAGCCAAAGTTTTCATTTACGAGTGAATGAGTGAGGTTTTACGCCGCTTTTAGCAATATTCCAACAATATCACGGCGGGGGACACCAGAAATGGGCTTCACACATTATACCCATGTCGGGAATCGAACCCGGGTCTTGGGCGTGACGAGCTAACGCTTTAACCACTAGGCTACCCGACCGCCCCCTTTCATTTGCGAGGGACAGGTAATACGTAGTTTCGAGTTTCCAGTAGGTTATTCTAAAATTGCGCAACATGACTTGAAGAAGGTAAATGAAAAACAACGTATGAAATGTTAAGATTGAGGAGAAACTTCTCTAAAGTTAGCCTTTTGTTAAGATGACGTCGATGACACTGGCACGCCAGAAACATATGGGCGAATGACAGATTCACCCTGATTATAGTTCCTGATTTGTTAGCATACAGGTGCTGGTGTGTGTCACCAAAGTGGTAAACGTCTATGACGTGCATCGCCTCGGGCTTTCCTCAAACATGAAGCTGACACAACGTGATGTAGATGAAATAGTGTTTAAAACTAACTTCACTCACTCAGATGACGTCGTGAACCATGGATGTTGTATATTTTTTTTGTGAACAATGACACGATGTGATTTCGTTTCTCTTTTTATAATATACCAGTTCTAACATGCCTAGTCTAAACGGGGAAGTGTAATTCACCTCATGCATATTACAGGGTTCAAATTCCTGACGAAGGTAGAGTGGAAGTGCTGTTTGGCAGAACAGAAAGGTTAGATTTCAGTTGCTTTTAACCGTGCCTAGTCTAAACATTGAGAATCGCTAAAAGTATCTTATATTGTTACAACTCGATCTATCCACCCTTATCTGATTTATTCATCACCAACAATGACCCTGTCCTGCTACAAAGTTCTTTTAAACCTAAAAACTGCTCATCTATTAATTTCGCTATCAAATATTGCTGAGTGGACTAAACACATCACCGTACCATCATATTGCTAATAAAATCTCAAGTCTTGTAATGATAAGATAGATTTCTCTCCTGTTATACTTACATCGCTGTAATACAAGGTGAGTGAGTTAAGATTTAAAGTCACATCGGCAACATTTCAGCCATATAGTGACTACTGTAATACAAGGACTGTTCTGAAGCGTAGTTCGTTCAAATGTTGTAGTTTTTCTCGCTTCACATATTCTTTTATGTCTGACGATATGTATCATCATTTTCGTGTACTCGCCACCGTTGCATTTCTGACAGTTTTGATGTGTAGGTTCTCTTTCAAATGCTTAGTTTACCTTTAGACGGACACTTAGACAGACGTGTGTGTGTGTGTGTGTGCGTGCGTGCGTGCGTGCGTGCGTGCGTGCGTGCGTGTGTGTGTGTGTGCGTGTGCGTGTGTGTGTGGCTGCTTGTACTAGTCCGGACTGATGCCGATTTTATAGTGCTAGCCCATTGAGACACCATGCCGCAGTTTAACATGAATACCCCACTCAGATACAGTATACTGACTCCGAGCCGACCAGTGCTTGTTTAGCCACTTATTTTAATGCCGAGCGCCAGGCATTGTAACACCAAGTACCATCTTTAAACGTATTTTGGTATGACGCGGACGGGGATCGAACTCCGACCTTCCGCTCTCCGGGCAGACGCTCTACCACACGACAACGGATGCGGTTTATCAAAAATAGAACACCTACACTTAACTCACATATAACATAACATGTGCCCCTTATCTAGCAAACTGCCATCTCATATCTGGCTTTGATGATCAGACTGAATACGTTTGACACAGCGAAACATCGAAAAGCTCAGTTTGTGGTAAGGTGGTTTAAATTGGGGTCAGAAGAGTCGAAGATACATTCGGCATTACTAAATTTCATTTGAACTTTAATCACTCAAGGCTACACGGCATAGCATTATGAGGTAGTTATCAGAGATCTATATTCAAGTACATGTCGGCAGATTAAACTTATTGATTATTTGACAGCAACATCTAGAGATTTTTTTAATATAATGGTTTTTAGACTTTTAAATAGATTTATTATATTGAACATTGAAGGCCTCTTTAGATAATATAATGGCAATAATTTCCTTCTTATATCTACAAAGTATTCGCAAACAAATAGACAGTGATACTCGTCTCCAATACAGGAGTTTCCACTTTTGGCTGACCTGACAAAATCACAAACAATCGCAAACACCCGCAATCGTAATTGATGAGTGACGTAATATAGGTTGTGTCTATGAATTTCAGTATTTAGTTATTTACACCAGAATACCTTAATTATAACAATAAAAGACAATGCACTCATAACCCCAAGGGGCCCGTGAAGGTCCGGGTGGAATAGGCCTTCATCAACCCGTGCTCGCCGTAAAAGGCAACTATGCTTGTCGTAAGAGGCGACTAACGGGATCGGGTGGTCAGGCTCGCTGACTTGGTTGATGCGTGGATAGATGCGCATGATGTCAATCACTGGATCGCCTGGTGCAGACTCGATTATTTACAGGCTGCCGTCATATAGCTGGAATATTGCTGAGTGCGGGGTTAAACAACAAACAAAAAGACAAACATACCCCAAGGATCTGCCCGGAAAGGGTAACGTTCACAGTAAACATCACTATATTATGACATAGTGTCTACAGGCGCGGTAGTTGTGACGTCATGGCAGAGTAGAGTAGTGGCACATGACAAGGTGTGTTATGTTAAAGGATTGACAATATAGTCACTTAGTAGCGCTACCTATACTAGTCCGTCTGATAACACCGGAGTAGGAAAGCCGATAGGGGGTAACAGAGCTGACGATTTTGAGTTCAACGATATCTCCTCTGCATGATCTTTGACTGTAATCTATTACAATGAATACGGTATATTTATACAGATAACAAGATTGACAGATTTGGCATTTTACACGTAGTAAGTCCTTAATGTTTTTCGGAATATCAGTTTCTTTTTAACAAACCATGTTATTCAAAACATACCTGCTCACGTACGTTTTGTTATGAGGCCGGAGTGCAAATATTCATCTAAATTATGTAACAGCAAATGAACAAGTCACCGAACTGTGCATGATTATGTTCGATTATGGTTGTTCGGTAGTTGTCAAATATGTCTTATAAACCAGTAATATGACAAGTCGGAACCTACTTATCGTGGAAAGGTGTGACACGCGTCTAAGTAGTATCGGATATACGGCTGCTATAGTCACGCAGTTGTACTCTGAGCCCAGTTACATCGTAGTACATTACCGGTATTGCTGATCTAGCTACATGTTAAAATCATGCAGGATTTCACAATGATAAACGGGAAAAAGATGTATACAGCTTAAAACCCTTTGGATAAATAACCACACATACGTTAACATTGCCATTGTTAACCACGAGAAGCATAAGAAAATTGATAATTATTGAACATGCACAGAAACAGACCCGATACGTGCTCACAAACTGATACGAAGAAAATAGTATGTCTTAGCATAGTATTATCATTAGTATTATTTTGTTCTTTATATATTTTTTTAAAATCTAAACCTTAATGTGGGGTTCCAATGCAGATACAATCTAATGGTTGACGACAATACGTCATCAATGTACATATGCATGTTTGGTTAGGTTTGTTCTGGTTAATTATAATTCACATGCCACGGAAGTACTGCTGTGCGGTGTCAGGCAACAAACACTTACTTTTGTCATGCAAACAATGTGAGGGGTGGTTGCTAACAATAGGGAAGGCCATGGTTTAGCTTTTCGCCTGGTATCATCAGTGACTCCTTTGCTTGTAATCTGCAGGAGACACGGGTGTGGAATCCCCACGTGCACAAATGCATGGTGCATGAGTGTGAAGAGGTTCTTTGAGGTGTACACGTTTGACGCGAGAAGAAGGTAGTGTATTATTGTTTCCGACATTTTGCCTTCTCCGCCTAGTGGAATCTGTTTCGTCGAATAAGTTGTTCATGAGCGGAAACTTGAAAATTTACTAGCCTTTGCAATCATCCCTTGCCAAGTAAATAACTAAAACGGGGGCAGTACAGCGGTTTCTAACACTGTCCCAATCAGATGCTGGAGTCAATAAGTGAGTGAGTGAGTTTGGTTTAACAGTATTCCAGTTATATCGCTGCGTGTCAGCTTCATGTGGGAGGAAAGCCATAAGTGATGCAGGTCTCAGACGTTTACCATTTCGGTGAAACCCACGAGCACGGGTATGGTGCTGACAAACCTAGAAACATAATCGGAGCGAACCGGGATTCGAACCCACAATCATAGGTTTCTGGCGTGCCCAAGGGACGCAACTCTGCACAGCGAATCGCGGCGCCTTAGACGACTGGGCCACCCGTGCCCCCTGGAGTCAATAAGTTGACTTACACAACTGTGTGTGATGAAAATCTTTGCAAGCGTCACAAAGACCACATATAGAAGACTTCGAGGATATTCCTGGAATAATCTCAGAACTCTGATAGGTTGGAGAACGTTCTTTATTCAGGTGCCTGCGTTACAAAGAACATTCGACTTTTATATAATTACAGAATGAAAGACCGGATGAACGCTCATCTGATGCCATTTGTTGAAACTCTGATAGCCTGAACACCCGATCCCGTTAGTCGCTTTTTACGAAAAGCATAGTCGTCTTTTACGACAAGCATGGGTTGAGCAGTAAGTAGGAGTGACATTGGAGTCATTGGAGCAACATTCGCTGACAATAGTTCTTTGGCAACCATGACATTAGTATTTACATTTGCAGACATTTGACGAAGCTATGCTATGAAAAAGGCTATATGATACATTACATTTTAAGCTTATATAATTGTGTATGCATCAGAACATAATTCTCAGCTATCTCTTAAACTATCATCGTGTGTTGGGACGTCTTGAGATTGTAAGCAGGTGATTTCCAAAAACTACTGAACCACATCTATAGCTGGCTGCTTAGTTGAGAAAAATGGAACTGGTTTATATATCCCTGTGCATATGTACAACATTTAGCTTTAATGCACTCTCATATTACGAAAGCGGTTCAGGCATACAAGGGGACAAATATCGTTCATAAATGACATCTGCTCGAGATTCTTTCTCACTGTCGTCTCGAGGTCCATCGATGTCAGGTTCCACATCTGAAGTGTCCCTTTCATTTACGTCAGATACGTTATCTGTACCTTCACACAGATGTACAGGGGATTGGGTATCATCATAGGACGCAGCCATGTTTCTGTGCATGTCACTATAGTTTATTTCCCAGTACCTATGCAGGGGTTCATATCGTGTATCAATATGACGCATTTCCTCAACAACCACAGCGTGTTCTGGATCGTTTCCGTTGGACAATCTTCTAGAAACAAATATAGGTCTGACATAGAAAATGGGTGTAATGTATCATTATCAAGTCAATTAGAAACTCTTCAACAAGAAGCTGCCAAAATACTTTCTCGGCTCCCAAACACAAACATCTGTATTATGAAGTACGATGGGAAATGTTAATAGAACGAAGGATGAAGTAAAAGTTATGTTTGTTCTACGAAATACAAAGTAATATTACCCCGGCTTATTTTAAAGACACTATAACTACCACTATAAGTTCAAATGTATTATATTATTAAAGAAATGCAGACAATCTTGTGATTCTAACTACTACACTAAAGTACTCAACATGTTCTTTTATTTCATCAACTGTAAGGTCATGGAACAATTCCTGTAGCAGGAAGAAAGTGTACATGTATATCCCAGTTTATGTCATACACAGGGAAAGAGCAATGTGTTGCACCTTCATATTTTTTCCTATGATGTGAGAAAGTTGGAATATTTATCATAATCGATTAAGATACATATAAAGCCAATTGACTTATTATTTTCTACAGAACAGAGATAAAATATGATCCAATATGTCAATGTGATAATCCATGTGGAAAACTCATATCATTATTGATTTGAGTGTCCATTGTAAAGCCACTAAAGAAAATCTGTGTTACTTAAAATTCGGTTCATATTATTTTATTGAAAGAAATCTTGCATTAGATTTAAGTTGGAGATGGACGGTAAAGAGTGTTTGTCCATTATCGTAAATCAACATATCTTTAAGGCAGTGCAAATATGTATATGTCACACAAAGATATTGAGGTAACTCATAAATGTACATACTTGTCTTTCTTTTGGACATTCCTATTGTATCTAAACGGGGCGGTCGGGTAGCCTAGTGGTAAAAGCGTTCGTTCGTTAGGCCGAAGACCCGGATTCGATTCCCGACATGGGTACAATGTGTGAACTCCATTTCAGGTGTCCCCCGCCGTGATATTGCTGGAATATTGCTATAAGCGTAAAACCATACTCACTCACTCACTTGTTTCGAAACACAATCTTCTTTCTTGTTTCCCCTACGTTATCCCACAACTGTAACGAACGATATCGATTGGTTATTGTCTCTCTAAAGTCTAAGCATACCTACCGTGGACAAAACTGTGGTGCTTTACGCAGAAGGAGCAACAGCAATAGGATAATAACAATCAGCAGCACAACAGCCAGGATGATTCCCACGTCCAATATGTAGTTAGACTCAACAGACACTGAATGCAAGATAAAAATACTTATGAATAATACAATGAATCATGTTTCCACACTTTCAATTACATTTGTATCGCATTGGGACATATAATCCTCCATGGCCAGGGCAATACATATTTTGTTTACACCTATATCTGCGTTCAGGATGAATGTCTACACATATAGTTAATCACATCCTCCATTATGTCGAAAGAGAAAGTATTTACTTGCTCCGCACATGCATTCTGAAAGACGTTTTCCCCACCTGGTGAACACGCTTCGTTTCGACTATTCGAGTACAGGTACAGGGGCAATTACCATACTAAAGAACAGAAACATATCTAGGCATTATCTGTTGTCTATCAGATAATGGTTAAAAACCGAACTGTACACGTAATTCAGTTAAAATCAGCATGTCGAACTTGGATATGCCGAATTCCCGATTGTTTCAAAATCATTTGGAAGTCCCAAGTATCCACGTTAAGCAAAAACTTCCCGTGATGTCTCAAATCCTGGATAACTCGAACTTCCGTCCAGGTCCCCTCGAGTTTGACGCAACGAGGTTCGACTGTACATGTAAGGCGATTTGATTGGTGTCTGTGTTGTCCTTTATTGATTTTATTAGAGTCTTGACATGAAATGTTATCCCCATTACATAATTACAGGACCGTCCAGCTGAGTTTAGGAATGTATCAGCTAGCGTCTCTTACCTTTACTTACCATCTTTGTCATATCCGTTCTAGTTACGTGTGAGCGGTAGAAACTAACAGTTTTAGTCCACTGGTCCTTATGATGATAACATAGAGCAAAGCCCTTAAAAATGGCAAATTTCCACTGGTCCTTTATGATACCTTAACTATTGGGTAGTTTGGCAATTTCTAAGGTTGCATGTATCAAATACCTGGCAGGTTGAATAAAACAAACATCAAATATTCTGTCCATCCATCAAAAAACGCCGGGGAGTGGCTTTTACAAAGACAATGACACTGACGCATAAACTGATGTGCTGCTGGTTGAACAGTACATGCTGTCGTCTCTGTAAGGTAGTGTCACTGGGAACAGGGGTTATCATCAAACCCTAGTGTCAGTGTATGGCTTGACTGATAACTGTAAAAAGTTTGACCAAGAAATATTTGAGTTGTTCTCCGAAAATAAACCCTACCCTCATTTAAGACTAAATCCGATTTCTTGTCATGGAAATCGGAACAAATAAACACAGTTTAAAGACCAAAGGCATCACATTATGGCGACTAATATATATTTGAATAATAATTATTACAACTACATGTGGGATATACGTTTGCATAACACGTCCATTTTCACAGTAATATCTAAATGTCATTCCAAGATTTGATATTGGAACAGTCTCATAAAATATACTTACCTTTTTTATCAAGATCTGATTCTGTTGTCGAGGAAGTTATTGTATCACTGCACCACTTAGATGTCTGGCATATGTCAGACCTAGAACAGTTCTCCTTGCACAGTTTTTCACAGTCATTGTCATAGGTGGAATTACATCCAACCACACACAATCCAGTCTGTTGTTCACACACACTCGTCACACATGATCCACAGTGTAAGCTACAGTTCCAACCGTAGTATCCCTTCTTGCATCGATCAGCACAGTGTCCGCTGTGGGTGTCGCACGTTCCATGACATCCTGGGTGACACTGGATGCACCCCGGGCCATAATAGTCCAGTACACAGCCATGTTTACACTCGCCCTTCTGGTCACATTCATTGTGATAACATCCTCTACTGCATGTTTCATTACACTTCTCTCCGTACCATCCGCGTTTACATCCATATTTACACTCCCCCGACGTTTTGTCACATTGTATGGGAGGACTACTCGTAGAATTGGAATACACATCACAGTTTATACTACATGTGTCACCACAGAGTTGCCCATAATACCCTGTTAAACATGTGGTACATTGTGCCGTTGTACAATGTCCAGAACAGTTGTGACACACATGCTCACACTTTCCTCCAGTGTAACCGGTCGCACACCTTTGGCATTCTGCTGTCGTGTAGTTGCAGAGTTCACATTGGTTAGAGCACGATTTACACTGGGAACCAAAGTAAGAATCGACACAGTTTCCCCAGCAGCTGTCATTTTGCATACAGTAAGATCCAACGCATCTAGATGCACATCTCTTACATCCAAATGAAGAAGTAATACAGGGTACCCTACAGCTTCGACCAAACAACCCTAACTGACATCCATGAGAGCACTCGCTGACTCCACTTTGTGTGTTTAATGTACACGTATTGTTTAGGCATCCTTGGCTACATCTGTATTTACATTGTGAGCCATAATATCCAACAAAACACTCACTTTGGCACTTGCCATCGGAGCCACATTCTGAACATTGCTGGCCTTCTGTGCAAGTCGAATCTGGAAGAGAAGGAAAGTAGCCTTAGAACAAGATTATGTCTTTAATCTACTGAATTATTTTTTATTTATGAAGATAATCAAAAATATATTAGTTTGACAGATATCGTTTCTCTAAATTCACGCTGACGGCAGTCACCATCTGGAAAGATAATATGGTATTAATAATAATTGCTCGTTTGCATACTTCATATGATACTTAGAAATTGTAACATTACCTGACGGCATGCATAGATGTGCCGACGGAAGACACAGACACACGCCAAGTATAAAGATTAATCCGTGCATCATCACAGATCCCACCCAAGCTGCCACAATAAAATAAATGCTAATTAATAGTGGTAGTTCGCCGAGGACTGTGACTGTGGTAAGCGACATCAGTGCATATAAGGAAATAAGGAGAGATGAGACATATCAGCGCAGTCGCGGAATAGGAAAGCAACTTTGCCTGTGAAGGAAATATTTCAATAATTAACGCTGGGTCTTTATGTCCCATTGAACCTAAACGTAATTGCCAAACTACATAGCAGGGTAATGTAGAGGAGGGAGAAAGTATAGGTCATGCCAGTGAAATTGCATTGTTAAATGTGTATAAAACAGTGACAATTGAATCTTTGCGAATATTTTTCATGTTGGGATTTCATGTTGACAACATCAGGCATCAATCTGACAATATGTTCATACGAAACATACACTCATGAAGTAAGGTGAAGTGAAAAGAAATGAAATGGGGCTTATAAACTTGTTTTCTTTAACATAGTACTCTTTGGCAAAAGTTGAGAATGCGACAATAGAACATGTTGTAAAATTTCGCAATCTCAGCAATGTATACTAAAACATTTAGTTTTGGGTTAACAGTAACAAAGGCAATACAACTGGCCCAACAACTGGCAACAGAAATACACGACAAGCCCTACAACGCGTTTCAGAGCACTCACGGATGTCAAAAAGGTTTTATTTTCAAAAGTCATGAAAGAGGCCCGAGCGCCTTTCTTGACACTGGGGTAGTTTAGTGTTTGAAGCTGACAGGAATTCGGTGTTTTCAGACTGGCACCCTGTCCGCACCTGCCAAGTAAATAATAAAAGGCCCAATCGTTCTATACTGATCCATATCGAAACTCCTGGAATGGTAAAGTCTGTCCTGTGTTTGTCAACTAAAAAAAAATACTCACGGAAAAGATAAAAACACCTCTTTTTTCGATCTCAGATTTTAAATAAATGCAGTTAATATACAAAATATAAATATTCAAACAACTCAATTAGTTCTTATTGGACCTTGGCACAAACACAGCGTATCAAAGGATTTTATGTCTTTTTACACGTAAAAGTATGTAATAATATGAACAAAACAGACTATTGTGAAACTGAGCATAACAAGGTGTTAGTAGATCAAGGTGAACTTATGACACCTTCACGACAGGTGAAAACAGGTGCTTCAAACCCACGTGCATGTGATATGTTAGTGATTTGTGAGTGGCATTGTGGGATAGTAAATCATCGTCAAAATATCAGGACGTAAAAGTAACATATTCCCGTCTCAAACAACAACTTACATGTCATTATTATTATGTACATAAACATAGCTGTTATTTTTATTTTTGTTTTGATAACTTTTTCCCAGTCTAATTTGCATAATGCCTATAGCCTGTTTCTGCCATGTGAATTTGGACTTAGTTTTATTTTTTAATGTTGAAAGTGCCTACAAATTACCTCCTGTAAAGTACATTTTCTATTGAGCACTGAGATAAAACTAGCAAATCCAGACTAGTACTTTTCCAGTTGTTTTGTTATTTCGTATTTACATCTACGTAATGCTTTGTGTCGATTATTAAATCCAGCAAAACAGGCTTTTTTTCTTTCCCATGAGTACTTTACCAACTTAGGTAAATCAAAATCACACTTCCTTTCTCAATCCGGCCACTACTCGATGTTATATGTATGTTTCAATCATTTGCTGTCTCTGATAACCATTACAAATAAACATACAAAATTCTCACTGCCACGTAACTCATGTTGTACGTGTATAGATTGAATCTCTATGTGTTTATTTGTCATTCGCATGCATTATGTACGTAATTGATATTAATAGCGAAAGACCCCCACTAAGTTTGAATACTGTAAGTACATTTGTAAGTTTACTTACGTATTAGTTGGTCCGAAAATATATGTCAGAAAATATGTCAGAGTCTGTTATTTTAAATTTACATTTGGTCCCTATGCCTATTGATTATTTATACGGGGCATTTGTTGTATAACATCTTCGTACAGGCAACCTGTCCCTTTGTTGTATCTAAGTCACCATGTAATTACGATTGAAATATCGCATTTTGAAACTTTATGTATTAAGATCACAAAATATGGTTGGTATTTTACAGCACGAGAAACACTGTTATATATTTTACACATGGTAAGAATCGGCGTTCAATCTCACCACATAATCATGATTAAAAATACTACACGAAATATTTACAAATTTTCGACCATAATCCATTCACCAAAATAAATAAAAAGTTCCTAGATCTATCTGATGACAAATTAACAGAAGGTGACATCCATAAATTATCTTCCTTATTCAGATTTAGGTTCACAATAACAATGTCACTGGCAATATAAGTGGCAGCAGACATACCTAACAGGCCCTAACACTTTTCAGAGCACTCACGGATGTCAGGAGTTCTGGACACCGGGATTGTTTTTGAAGCTGGCAGGAATTCGCTGTTTTCAGTTTGACATCTTGTCCGAAATTGGCAAGAAGATCGTTAAATGCCTCGAATGTCGCTGGTGTTGCTCTTATATACTAGGTACAGCCATCTTTCTAGTAACAGACCCATCTCAAGTATGCCTTGTGTTTGTCAACAACCAACTGTGGTAAATCTCAATCACATTTCTTTCCACAATCTAGCCACTACTCAATATTGTACGTGCGTTTCAGTCATTTGAAGGCACTAACAACCATTGCAAATAAACTTACTACATTCTCACTGCCACGAAACTCATGTTGTACGTGTATAGAATGAATCTCTATGTGCGTATTTGTCATTCGCATGCATTATGAAGTTCGTGAACAGTTTACAGGTTGTACACATAGCCCGAGAAACACTGTTATATATTTTGTATTACCAATGACATCAACATTTTACTGGCGAAAGCCCATTCAGTTAATAAGTTGACAGGCTGTGTGGAACTACCTTGTTCAGACTGTTGGATATGTCATTGATGAAAATCAGAAAATATGTCGATGTATTTCTTCTTTTTGTGTGTAAAGTGCTTATCATTTATTCAATATGTATTACAAAAGCGAATCGCATGTTATGCAGTGTTGACCATTGAGGAATATACATATGCACGCCATTGATGTACTCATTATTCAGAAGATGGGAGTGAATTTGAACGTAATCTTTACACTTTAGAGAGATGGATTCATATAAACCAAAACAATACAATTTAGGCGCTTCGTTATGTAATAAATTGATGTGAGGAATTGCTGTACAATAAGGTTGATATCATTATTAACTTAAGTCAGATGTTTTGGCCAGTGTATGGAATAACGAATGGAGACTGATGAACAAAATAGGGAAGGTAAATATTTAAATCGCTTTGGGGTTTACGAATGGGTCCGAAAACAAGATACATAATCCTTTTTTTCTTAAGTTGTCGTCATGGTCCTTAGCGCTGATAATGACTTAGCTTACAAAGACATATCTTATCTAACAAACACAATGAGCTTAGTGTATTGAAGCTCATCAAAGCATGGGTCTAATTTATTTTGGGCCGGGCATAAGACCGTCAAATGTGACGCATATCGTGGCCATAGTTTGGAATTTGTGTCCTTTGCAATTTTAAGTTCAACAATAACTTTATTTCTCGTATTATTGATTCTCGGTACGATAATTTTCAAAAATCACTTCGTGAGCATAATTTGTAAAACCTATGTGTTTTTGCATACGGTACCGTGAAAAACATCCGTGTCTGGTTTGTTTTTTAAGAAAAGGTATCATTCAAATGTCAAGGTTCATCGATATTAACCCTATTCAAGACAATAAAACCGTTTTAGTCCACTTTGTCAAAACAAAAGAACATGTAGACATATTTTTTATATGAATACATTCCATCAACGAAATTAATTTTTGTATACTTTGAAAAAACCCATTTGAAGCAGGCTAGTTATAGCTTTGATCTGTAGCTGAATCAGGGTATTCATCATGAGAATCAATATATGACAAGAGTAAGTGGAAGCAGTGTAGCGATATTCGATGAAGTGTCGATGATGACTCTATCTAGGCTATAACATAACACAATACATCGCGTCATGGACAGGGGTTGAATATTTCACTGTTCATTATTTGATGGAAATATTTGACAATGTCGCACAATTAACACCATGAGTCACAAGAGCCTAGGTGGCTTTCACGACACTGATGCACTGATGCTCACCTTGTCTGTTTTGAGTCACATCAATGTGTACAGCACTGCCGTCAAATAGCTGGAGTCTTGCGTTAACCACACAAATAAACTTGCAGAAACATATTTTTTCGAAACTGCACGAAATTTGAATATATATTGTAGAACACATCGGGCCGCGTACTATTGAATTAGATCATCTTAGTGATGGATTAACACTGTGTAAGTGGACTGGTATATATGATAACGCTTATATAAGAAAAACCTTTATTATAATCAGAAACAGTAATACTAAAAACATAAATTATCGTGTTCAATTGAGAGCTTCAAGAATAGTGTTTTTAATATCTATGTTGTCACCTAATTTCAAAATATCACAATTACTCCCACATTTTTTTCACTATTATGCATGAAACTGCTGTGGAAGTATTGTCTGAGTGTCTCTCTGCTTCACACTGATATATTTCTCAAATTTTGTCAAAAACTTACGTTTAGTAGCTTGGTTCTGAGCATTTTGTCACTGGGGTGGTACCGGGAGAGTGATTGTTGACAAACAAGCTGCCAGTGACGTCACATCTCGTAAAATATCATTAACATATAATTTTATGTAGCTTTCAGTATGTTTGATAAGTTGCGAAATATTAACGCTGCTACCGTAATTAATAGCAGTCATGGTATTTCTTTTATCCCCTGTCTTTCGATTAAATGGATATCCCATTGTTCATTTCTGTATTGCGCTATGGCCATTTATATCGTTATGTTTTGCAGTATATTCTTATAATTCAGAGAGCAAAACCTTTTTGTCTGCCAGAACATATCCACTTGGCCTCTGCTCTGTAATATCCATATCCTTCTTGTATTCTATACCATTAATGCATGGTTGTTTTAATCATAATTGTACGGGATAAAGCTTACAAATCAACTTATCAAAAATACATAATCATCACTCTCGTCAATCTTATCAACCTTTTTAACTGTCTCTGCAATTCTCCGTGCGGAGACGACTGCTGGAAGGTTTGGGGTTAAATCCCCGGCCGCGTCATACCAAAAGACGTTAAAAATAATACTTGTTGTTACCCTGCCTGGCGCACGGCATAAAGGGGCTAAAACAAGGACTGGTCGGCTCGGAGTCCGTATACTGTGTTTGAATGGGGTATTCATGTTAACCTGCAGCATGGTATCTCAGTGTGCTAGGAGTATGAAATCGGCATTATTCCGGACTAGTACAAGCAGCCAAACACACACACACACACACACGCACGCACGCACGCACGCGCACATGCACACACACGCACGCACACACACACACACGTCGCTATGTAAGTGCAATACTTTTGAATGTGCCGTTAAACGCGATTTCACCTCAGCCCGTGCGGAGACTTTTATTACTGTATAAAAGAATGTCCATTTTAGCAGTGTAGTTATTAAGCAATTAAGAAAAAACAAACTAGTCCTATTATTGTTAAACGGAAGCTCCCACCTCAGCTGTACTGAAAATGTACACTCTGTTACATGTGGCAATTTACAAAACGCTAAAATATTTAAGTCTTTTTATTATTATTTATATTTTGATAAGGCATTCCAAACATGATTAGACCCGTGAAGATCCGGGGAAGAATAGGTCTTCAGCAACCCATGCTTGCCGTAAAAGGCGACTATGCTTGTCGCGAGGGGACTAACGGGATCGGGTGGTCAGGCTCGCTGACTTGTTGATGCATGTCATCGATCCAAATTGCGTGGTGCGGTAGATTTCCGTGAAGATCCGGGGTAGAATAAGTCTTCAGCAACCCATGCTTGCCGTAAAAGGCGACTTTGCTTGTCGTAAGAGGCGACTAACGGAATCGAGTGGTCAGGCTCGCTGACTTGGTTGATGCATGTCATCGATCCCAATTGCATGGATGGATGCACATGTTGTCAATCACTGGATTGTTTGGTCCAGGCTCGATTAATTACAGACCGCCGTCATATGGCTGGAATATTGCTGAGTGTGGCGTTAAACAACAAACAAACTTATCTTTAACATCGTCATTGAAATGTGTGGTACGATGTCGCATGTTTCGTTGTAATGACATTTCACATGATTGTTTCAGTTGAGTATTTGGAGGTGAATTCAGTATCGATGTGGAATGAACATCTTAACTTGGACGGTTGGGCTCTATTCCATCTTCCAGTTCGGTAAGGTTTGAACAGAACCTACAAAACATCAACACATTTGCCATCCTTATTTCGAAAGTGTAAATATACCAACTAACCTAGATTACCAACTTAATATCAAGTATGTTGGATTTGGGTCGCGTAAATGCAGTACTTTACATTGCACGCCGATGTGATCTTCTAAAAATTGAGTTCTAAAACGTAAACGAATTAGTTGGTATCTGTATTGCTGTATTTACCTTGAGTCTTTATTTCACAAAGGATCACCCGACTCTCTTATTGTTGCTGTAATCTGCTGACATCCGTTTATCCTTTACAGTACCAGTGACCAGTGAAGTTGGAGGCGGGCACAGTGGTAGTAACAAGTGGGGACCTGCATGTGTCAAGAACTGTCCATCTAATTGTCGCCCTTATTACAACATAGTCCACTGTAATGCCACTACGGGAGCGTGTCTGGAAGGTTGTAACGTAGGATATCATGATACCAACTGTAGCAGAGAGTGCAATTCCAACTGTATCTCAATCTTAGTTTTTAAAACATTGAAGTTAAAATCAGTAGAAATATGTAATGTTTCTTTAATTAACAATCTATTTACTATTTGTTGTTGACCAGCGGGGATAACGGGGTTATGTGAGCTTTGCTCACTTCTTTCTTGTTTGTTGGTCATTCGCATGCATTATGTACGTAATTGATATTAATAGCGAAAGACCCCCACTCAGTTTGAACACTGTCAATTCATTTGTAAGTTTACTTATGTATTATTTGGTCCCAAAATATATGTCAGAAAATATGTCAGAGTCTGTTATTTAAATTTACATTTGGTCCCTATGCCTATTAACTATTTGTACGGGGCATTTGTTGTATAACATCTTCGTACAGGCAACCTGTCCCTTTGTTGTATCTAAGTCACCATGTAATTACGATTGAAATATCGCATTTTGAAACTTTATGTATTAAGATCACAAAATATGGTTGGTATTTTACAGCACGAGAAACACTGTTATATATTTTACACATGGTAAGAATTGGCGTTCAATCTCACCACATAATCATGATTAAAAATACTACACGAAATATTTACAAACTTTTGAACATAATCCATTCACCAAAATAAATAAAAAGTTCCTAGATCTATCTGATGACAAATTACCAGAAGGTGACATCCATAAATTATCTTCCTTATTCAGATTTAGGTTCACAATAACAATGACACTGGCAATATAAGTGGCAGCAGACATACCTAACAGGCCCTACAACACTTTTCAGAGCACTCACGGATGTCAGGAATTCTGGACACTGGAGTTGTTTTATAAGCTCGCAGGAATTCGGTGGTTTCAGTTTGACATCTTGTCCGAAATTGGCAAGAAGATCGTTAAATGCCTCGAATGTCGCTGGTGTTGCTCTTATATACTAGGTACAGCCATCTTTCTAGTAACAGACCCATCTCAAGTATGCCTTGTGTTTGTCAACAACCAACTGTGGTAAATCTCAATCACATTTCTTTCCACAATCTAGCCACTACTCAATATTGTACGTGCGTTTCAGTCATTTGGAGTCACTAACAACCACTCCAAATAAACTTACTACATTCTCACTGCCACGGAACTCATGTTGTACATGTATAGAATGAATCTCTTTGTGCGTATTTGTCATTCGCATGCCTTATGAAGTTCGTGAACAGTTTACAGGTTGTACACATAGCCCGAGAAACACTGTTACATATTTTATATTACCAATGACATCAACATTGTACTGGCGAAAGCCCATTCAGTTAATAAGTTGACAGGCTTTGTGGAACTACCTTGTTCAGACTGTTGGATATGCCATTGATGAAAATCAGAAAATATGTCGATGTATTTCTTCTATTTTGTGTGTAAAGTGCTTATCATTTAATCAATATGTATTACAAAAGCGAATCGCATGTTATGCAGTGTTGACCATTCAGGAATATACATATGCACGCCATTGATGAACTCATTATTCAGAAGATGGGAGTGAATTTGAACGTAATCTTTACACTTTAGAGAGATGGATTCATATAAACCAAAACAATACAATTTAGGCGCTTCGTTATGTACTAAATTAATGTGAGGAATTGTTGTAAAATAAGGTTGATATCATTGTTAACTTAAGTCAGATATTTTTTGTGTATGGAATAACGAATGGAGACTGATGAACAAAATAAGAAAGGTAAATATTTAAAACGCTTTGGGGTTTACGAATGGGTCCGAAAACAAGATTCATAATCCTTTTTGCCTTCAGTTGTCATACATGGTCCTTAGCGCTGATAATGTCTTAGCTTACAAAGACATATCTTATCTAACAAACACAATGAGCTTAGTGTATTGAAGGTCATCAAAGAATGGGTCTAATTTAATGTGACGCATATCATGGCTATAGTTTGGAATTTGTGTTCTCGGCAACTTTAAGTTCAACAATAGCTTTATTTCTCGTATTATTGATTCTCCGTATGATAATTTTCAAAAATCACTTCGTAAGCATAATTTGTAAAACCCCTATGTGTTTTGCATACGGCACCGTGAAAAACATCCGTGTCTGGTTTGTTTTTTAAGAAAAGGTATCATTCAAATGTCAAGGTTCATCGATATTAACCCTATTCAAGACTATAAAACCGTTTTAGTCCACTTTGTCAAAACAAAAGAACATGTAGACATATTTTTTATATGAATACATTTCATCAACGAAATTAATTTTTATATACTTTGAAAAAAACCCATTTGAAGCAGGCTAGTTATAGCCTTGATCTGTAGCCGAATCAGGGTATTTATCATAAGTGGAAGCAGTGTAGCGATATTCGATCAAGTGTCGATGATGACTCTATCTAGGCTATAACATAACACAATACATCGCGTCATGGACAGGGGTTGAATATTTCACTGTTCATTATTTGATGGAAATATTTGACATTGTCGCACAATTAACACCATGAGTCACAAGAGCCTAGGTGGCTTTCACGACACTGGTGCACTGATGCTCACCTTGTCTGCTTTGAGTCACATCAATGTGTACAGAACTGCCGTCAAATAGTTGGAATATTGCTGAGTCTTGCGTTAAACAACAAATAAACTTGCATAAATACATTGTTTCGAAACTACACGAAACTTGAATATATATTGTAGAACACATCGGGCTGCGTACTATTAAAATAGATCATCTTAGTGATGGATCAACACTGTGTAAGTGGATTGGTATATATGATAACGTTTATATAAGAAAAACCTTTATTTTAATCAGAAACAGTAATACTAAAAACATAAATTATCGTGTTCAATTGAGAGCTTCAAGAATACTGTTTTTAATATCTATGTTGTCACCTAATTTCAAAATATCACAATTACTCCCACATTTTTTTCACTATTATGCATGAAATTGCTGTGGAAGTATTGTCTGAGTGTCCCTCTGCTTCACACTGATATATTTCTCAAATTTTGTCAAAAACTTACGTTTAGTAGCTTGGTTCTGAGCATTTTGTCACTGGGGTGGTACCGGGAGAGTGATTGTTGACAAACAAGCTGCCAGTGACGTCACATCTCGTAAAATATCATTAACATATAATTTTATGTAGCTTTTTGTATGTTTGATAAGTTGCGAAATATTAACGCTGCTACCGTAATTAATAGCAGTCATGGTATTTCTTTTATCCCCTGTCTTTCGATTAAATGGATATCCCATTGTTCATTTCTGTATTGCGCTATGGCCATGTATATCGTTATGTTTTGCAGTATATTCTTATAATTCAGAAAGCGAAACCTTTTTGTCTGCCAGAACATATCAACTTGGCCTGTGCTCTGTAATATCCATATCCTTCTTGTATTCTATACCATTAATGCATGGGTGTTTTAATCATAATTGTACGGGATAAAGCTTACAAATCAACTTATCAAAAATATATAATCATCACTCTCGTCAATCTTATCAACCTTTCTAACTGTCTCTGCAATTCTCCGTGCGGGGACGACCGCTGGAAGGTTTGGGGTTAAATCCCCGGCCGCGTCATACCAAAAGACGTTAAAAATAATACTTGTTGTTACCCTTACCCTTTAGGGGCTAAAACAAGGACTGGTCGGCTCGGAGTCCGTATACTGTGTTTGAGTGGGGTATTCATGTTAACCTGCGCCATGGTATCTCAGTGTGCTAGCAGTATGAAATCGGCACTAGTCCGGACTAGTACAAGCAGCCAAACACACACACGCACGCAACACACGCACGCACGCACGCACGCGCCCATGCACACACACGCACACACACACACTTCGCTATGTAAGTGCAACAATCTTGAACGCGCCGTAAAACTCGATTTCACTTCACCCCGTGCAGAGACTTATATTACTGTATAACATAATGTCCATTTTAGCAGTGCAGTTAACAGTGCAATTAAGAAAAAGCAACCTAGTCCTATTATTGTTAAATGGAAGCTCCCATCTCAGCTGTACTGAAAATGTACACTCTGTTACATGTAGCAATTTACAAAACGCTAAAATATATTTAAGTCATTTTATTATTATTTATATTTTGATTAAAAATTCCAAACATATATATGCTCTATTTCATCACCCAGTGACTAAAAATGATAGGATTAAAATCAATGTTATATATATATATATATATATATGTTTTGGCTTCTCATCCTAACATGATTAGACCCGTGAAGATCCGGAGAAGAGAAGGTCTTCAGCAACCGTTGCTTGCCGTAAAAGGCGACTATGCTTGTCGTGAGGGGACTAACGGGATTGAGTGATCAGGCTCGCTGACTTGGTTGATGCATGTCATCGATCCCAACTGCGTGGTGCGGTAGATTTCCGTGAAGATCCGGGGTAGAATAGGTCTTCAGCAACCCATGCTTGCCGTAAAAGGCGACTTTGCTTGTCGTAAGAGGCGGCTAACGGGATCGACTGATCAGGCACACTGACTTGGTTGATGCATGTCATCGATCCCGATTGCGTGGATGGATGCGCATGTTGTCAATCACTGGATTGTTTGGTCTAGGCTCGATTAATAACAGACCGCCGTCATATGGCTGGAATAGTGCTGAGTGTGGCGTTAAACAACAAACAAACTTATTTTTAACATCGTCGTTGAAATGTGTGGTGCGATGTCGCATGTTTCGTTGTAATGACATTTCACATGTTTCAGTTGAGTATTTGGAGATGAATTCAGTATCGATGTGGAATGAACATCTTAACTTGGACGGTTGGGCTCTATTCCATCTTCCAGTTCGGTAAGGTTTGAACAGAACCTACAAAACATCATCACATTTGCCATCCTTATTTCGAAAGTGTAAATATACCAACTAGATTACCAACTTAATATCAAGTATGTTGGATCTGGGTCGCGTAAATGCAGTACTTTATATTGCACGCCGATGTGATCTTCTAAAAATTGAGTTCTAAAACGTAAACGAATTAGTTGGTATCTGTATTGCTGTATTTACCTTGAGTCTTTATTTCACTAAGGATCACCCAACTCTCTTATTGTTGCTGTAATCTGCTGACATCCGTTTCTCCTTCACAGTACCAGTGACCAGTGAAGTTGGAGGTGGACACTGTGGTAGTAACAAGTGGGGACCTGCATGTGTCAAGAGCTGTCCATCTAACTGTCGCCCTTTTCACGATATCGTTCACTGTGATTTCACTACAGGAGAGTGTCTGGAAGGTTGTGACGTGGGCTATCATGATACCTTCTGTCGCACACAATGCAACTCTAACTGCATCAACAACACCTGTAACCAAGTAGATGGCGAGTGTTCCATTGGGTGCAAGAATGGGACATCGTGTATAGTTACAACGCCACCAATTGCAACAAACAAGTCTAATACTGATATCACGCAGACTCATAGCGGTGAGAGTTGCAATCAGATTTCCAAGTAGATACAATTTCGAACCTTCCCAGCAACATAATGCAGTTGGGTGTATTTTGTGAATGACGACCAGGGTTATCCTGTGGATAAATGGTTCCGTTTGTTCTGAGTTTCAGATTTCACTAGCTGCCTCGGTGTTTCCTTAACCATCATAGTGACTGTGATTTTAAATGCACTGTCAGCATTGTTTGTATATGCCATATGGTAAGTAAACGCATTCAAACCAGGATATAGGCAATTATTTTAAACTTTGCAAACGTAAGCGAAAACTGTTTGTCACTGGCATACATTTGTCAGTATATGTAAAGGGTGCAATGGTCTAATTAAAACAATATGATTAAGTCTTGGTGCAATGTAATCTGGTCTGTGCCAGTTAATGGTCTAACAATTCTTTATAGTAAACAGTGTTTTATTGTTTATACTTCGTCACAAAATACATTTAAGTGGAATGCCATATGTTATATGGATATCAAATATTAAATAATATTCACAGGCGCAGACGCAGACGCAGACACCAAATACGGAGAAACAAGAGGACTGATGAAGGTCGTGCAGAGGAAACGGTATGTAACATCACAACTGAGTGTTTTATCCTGTACATGGATCTTTCACTTAATAGATTTTGCCAGATATTGACGGCGGTACGATCCTTAATAGCCATACGGCTTATCTGGTTTTATTTGATTGAATGATATTAATTCACTTAATGAAAGGTATATACAGAAAGGTTAGTTACAAACAATAAATTGTGTTGCACAATTCTTAATTCAGGCTGGCGACTTGAGCTAGTGTTCGTAAAACTAAATTTTTGAACAGACGTCAGTCACAAAGGAAACAACTTTTTTAAGTTCCAGAAATCTAAATGTTTGTGGACAGTTACTCAAGACGCTGTAACGTTTATTTTTGCTTCTTACAGGTTGAGATGAACCGACTGGATACTGAATACAGCAATTGATTCTTTCAGCACAAATATTGTTGTGAGTGTCATTATTCATAAAATTCAAAAATGACACACGTTATAAACATATAATTTTATATATACACATGCACAAAAGTTAAGCGCCACCATATTCATAGTCTCTTGATTTCACGTGTGGGAATCAGAAAAACGAAATATGATGATGTGTCCAGATACCACAAGGAAAGCGTGCTTTACGTGTTGCTGCAGTTCCCCTACCCTATAAATAGTGAAATTCAAGTTTCAGACATTTGGTTGCATTTTGCCCCTGTGTGAGATTCCCCTTCCAAAAGAGGTTGAAAATCAGCCATGGTGAGGAGAAAGTTACCGAACGCTAAAGATGGCAAGTGATAGGCATGAAAAATGAAGCACTGTGCAACTGTACGCTGCAACGTCTACCCTACTCACTATAGACACCGCAATATTTCACAAAACACCAGTGACACATACACACTCTAGGCATGGCTGCATGCATATCGAACTGTATTGTTGACATATTTTTCTTTTTGGGTGTCGCCTGTGATTTATTGCATATCTCGCGAACAAATACGAAATATTGTATACATAGTTGAATAATAAAGGTTCGGAGATTCACTAAAAGTATTATTCCCAAAGATCATAACGACATTCATCGCCGCGTCTACTTAGGACCTTGAACATCGTCTTGTAAATTGTGAGTAGCGCCCCTCGGACAAAGTGGACAGTCGTTAGAAATTGCATACTTGACTCAACCGATGCAATCTCGTCGTGAATCCTTTGTGCTCCGAAATTAAACGGATGGTAGATGATGAAATGTATTTATAACGTGCTGAATTCCAACCATCAAACGTATGCCCAAAGCGCTACAAATGATGTAACGTAACGGTAATTACAATAAAATGCAAGCAGATAAATCATCTGTTGAGTCGAATGTAACCAAATAACCAATTACATGGCATGACCCGTGAAGATTCCGGGGTGGAATAGGTCTGCAGCAACCCATGCTTTCCGTAAAAGGTGACTATGCTTGTCGTAAAAGGCGACTAACGGGATCGGGTGGTCAGGCTCGCTGACTTGGTTGATGCATGTCATCGATCCCAATTGCGTGGTTCGATGCTCATGACATTAATCACTGGATTGTCTGGTCCAGACTCGATTATTTACAAACCGCCGTCATATAGCATGAATATTGCTGAGTGCGGCGTTAAACGACAAACCAACCAAATCCCCTCACCTAAGCTGAATGAGTTTGAAGCTAGATTTTTACCACGGTGGCAGTCGTTGACGTAAACGTCTGTCTAGCACATCCGACGGATGAATTGAAACCCCGTATGTGTATGTTCGGAGCACTAAGGTGGGATAAGTGTGTGCGGGTCTGTATACTTGTCGGGAGTAATGCTGGTTTCATCTTGCGAGCCCACTGAGATATCGTGCCGCAGTTTAACCATCTTCCCGAGGCAAGTGAGTTAACTGCCTATAATAGTCCAGTTTCCACCCTTGCCGAACTAGGCTGGTATTATGGAGTTACATTTTGGCTGGGCTAACGAGTCATAGTCCAATCAAAATCGCGCACCGAAATAGAAATCCGGTTCGTAAAATGTCATGCCGATTTTGGTCGACTGCAGGATTTGCAAAGCATGTGCACCGCTAACTCGTTGTCAACAGATATATTCTATATCTTTTCATGTTTTTAATCAAGGTGCTCACGTGATTTGATGCACTTCGCGATGTAAGACTCGTTTTATCACAATATAGATCTTGATTATCGATCAGATCGTCTTGACTGGGCGCCATCGTTTTGTTTGAAGCAAATGCAAGTGATACGAGAGGTTGAATCTGATTGGTCAATAGGAGAGGCATAGAAAGGACATAACTCGTAATAGCCACTGGTGGCGCTACGATCGATCCCAGGAATTCCAGCCTAGTTCGGCAAGGGTGGAAACTAGACTTTTAAAGTCAGTTAACACTCTTGCCTTGGGAAGATGCAGTTTAACATGGGTACCCCACGCGGTATACTTACTCCAAACCAACCAATCCTTGTTTTACATGGTACAAACAAGTACCATCTTGTACCTCTTTTGATATGAAGGGCAAAAGATACATCCACTAGACCACGGAGGTGATCAGTATAGAGTGTGCTGTGGAGGTACGAGCTTTTACATGCTGACAAACGAACCCTGGTGTTTGCAGAGTCGGGACAAAGTAATGACCCAACCTGTTACGTTGCCCTAGAAATGAGCAAGGGCTGTTCTTCGCCCCTAAAAGAGAGCTTTTCTTCATCATGATACTTCCATCGAATTCCGACATCAGACATAACGCTCATTTCGTCGTCGACACATACGGATCCACCCATATCACGTTTGAAAAGGAAACGTGATTCACCACTGAACCAATTACGTTACGCCAACGATGCTGAGCCAATGATAATATAACCGACTCCACTGCAGTGATGTAAAATGAAGCCAACGTAGGGCCTTCATGCTCGGATTCCAGCAGCTCGTAAGCGGTTAAAGACCTGGGAGGTAAACTATGAATTTATTTCGCACTGTACGTTGCAGTGAGTGACCTGTTACGAAGATGGAGGACCAGTGTTCCACAAAGTTATGGTAGCGATAAGGTGTTCGTAACTGTCTTGCTTTAACATAGACTTATGACTGTCGTTGCGCTACGATCGATCGCTTTGTTACCCCTGGATATCGCGATCCTGAGCTGCTGACGTGATGTGGATTTTCCGCCATCTAGGACGATCTCTAACTCTGCCGTATGGCTAGTATCATGCCAAAACTCGTGGAATTGTGCTCTTGGCAGGGTTCAAATACCTTGACACTGATACTTGTGAATCATCGCCTTCAAGTCTGCTAATAGCGTCAACTTTTGAATTAATAAGTCTTCAATAAGAGTCAAAATACAACTGAATTTGACATTGTTTCATAAACACATGCTTATATATAGTCTGAATCGAACGTGATAGCTGGAATGGTTATGGAAGCGGTTTTCTCGCTTTTATTATTCAAGTGAATAACTTGGTTTAGTAACACGTGACAAATTCCACCTGTTGCATCTGAAAACTGCATTACAGGTTCCCAAGAAAAGAAATAATGGTTTTGTCAAAGCCCATCTCTATTAACTGTCTAATATAATGGAACAGTTGTGGCACTTTATCAGTCAACAAAGATCATGCAGACCGTATTTACATGTAGCAGTGCAACATGGAAAACCTTCCACATACGGAGTTAAAACTTTGAATTTGTTTTAAAATGTATATATTCTTTCCCATTATCTATATCTGATGATAGTGTTTCTTTTCAGCCTTTCTGCAAGTATGGATGAATGCCGATTATTTCGTTACGTCGTATTGTGTAAGTATTGGTAACAATATGTGCATAGTAATTAATTGTAGGTTTCGTATGTGACACTACGATAGGGACGCGGTCTACACAATTTCTGGATATGTTGTTAACATATTTATGTGACAAATTGTGTGAAGTTGGATTGGTAAACAAGTAAAGATTTATGTTGATGATGGTCTAGAACTGGAGATAAACGTTGATGCACTCGTTATGATCAATAAATATGCGTAGTTATGTCCGGCACTGTAACTGTACCTCAGAAACGAAGATGTTGAAATTATGTCTCCGAAACTTAAAATCAGGGTTGTGTATGGTGAAAATCATTACAAATTGATGAAGTCACACGTTGATCTGCAGTAATCGAACTTGATAAAAACCTGGGCAGTGACAGACAGTAAAGGGTTCAAACAATAAAGACAATTGTCCTAAAGCTATTCATCACATTATCATATTTAGTATTTAAATCGAGATATGTTTACAATGTCAAAAATCAAAAGACAAAATAGCCACGTTCCTTCACGCACCTAATCCCAGAATAATCGTAAATGGAAAATAATAGTACATGAAGAGTGTGTAAGATATACCGAACAACAAAAGTTCCTGTGACTTTGAATAAGATTTAATGCAAAGTTATGTTTTTTACCAAATCTGAAACAATTTCGGTTTGCAACAGATAAAAAACTCATGTAAGTGTTCAAATGGTTTAATTTGCCATACTGACTTCGGAAAATGCGTGATTTCATAAAAAACCATGAACATGCCAAAATGTCAACTTACAAATCAATAGCGTTTGTGTCATCCTCTGGTTGCGATGCAAGAAACAGATCTTTGTCTCATGGAAATCGACCAGGCTTTGCACAAAGTCCTGTGGATATTTGTCCATATTTGCTGGAGCATGTTTCGAAGTTCCTGGAGTGTCTGTGGAGCACGTGGTTGACGTCTAAGGCGCCGATCCATCTCATCCCACATGTGCTCGATTGGTGAGAGATCAGAGGAGCGAGCCGGCCAGGGGATGACATTCACGTTGTTTTGTTGAAGAGAATCCTGAACAAGTCAAGCAATATGAGGCCGCGCGTTGTCATGTTGAAAGGTAATGCCTGGGCCATAACGACGCAAAAACGGTAGAACAACAGGGCCGATGATTTGACATTTCCCTCTACCACTATCAAACTGGTCCTCTGCCTTGCTGTAATCCCACCCCATACCATAACGCTGCCGTACCCGAACCGATCTTTTTCCATGCCACAATGATTGACGTAACGTTCACCTCGATGTCGGTACACTCGAATCCGTCAATCGCTGTGGCTGAGGAGAAAACGAGACTCATCAGTGAATGGAACTTGTCCCAACTGCATGGCCGCACAGAGTAGACGCTGTCTCCTCCACTGTAGACGTGCTTGGCGGTGGTTTCCTGTCAAAATTGGACGTCTGGCGGGTCTTCTGGCGACAATCCCTGCTTATCTGAGGCGGCGGCGTACGGTTTGTGAAAATATTCGTCGAAGGCCAGGGATGCTTCTTGCAGTCACTGATGCTGGCTGGAATCGATTTTGTAGGTGTGTTGTTCGAATGTAGTTGCCTTGTTGATTATTGGTTACGCGTGGCCTTCCACTCTGAGGATGGTCTCTGACTGACTTCGTCTGTTGCCAACATTGCCATAAACACCAAATGGTGTTTCTGTGGACGTTAAATTGTCTTGCAACATCACGTTGACTCTATCCTGCTTCAAGCAAACTAATGGCTCGCAGACGCTCATTTTCGGACAGGCGTGGCATTTCGTAATGTTGAATAGTTGCATAATTTTGTTGTTTTTTGGAGTGGTTGTTGTCAGTACAATGCTAAACAATGCCTATGGAATCCCGTTAACGCACATGTTTTTATACCCATTCTTGGGTAGTGAAATGCATGAGGCTTACATAAAAGTCAACTTTTGCATGGAATGCATGCATTTCTGTTGCAGTTGCGTTTTTGTGATTTGATTCCATACCTGACTACAATATTGAAAACCAAACTCTACTTATTTGAAAAATACACTAAAATATTGGTGTCACAGGAACCTTTGTTGTTGAGTATATTTTTTTGGAAACATGTATGACCACAAATACTTTGAGTTTATTTAAGATATGTCTTGTTCATTGTACATATATAATCAAAGTGTATCGCCTATGCACCTTTGTTACAAACAAAATGCATTAAAAGAAGCTTGGGGTCAGGAAACTATAAACTATTAATACTCAGCTAATTAAAATCCTTATCTCAAAATAGTATATACCCGTCAAAACAGTCATCAGAGCGTATCTGTTTATGAACGCACGTTCTATAATAATGTGCATTGATATAATCAACACGTAGCGTTGACTCGTATGTTTATACATTGTTTCACGATAATGTTTTTGCTTTCAGTGACAATGGTTGTTGGTATACAGGCTCAACAATGCCCAGCTGGTTTCTATGGTAGCAGGTGCCAGCATCCGTGTCCAAGGAATTGCAATAGCCAGCAATGCAACATTGACAAATTTGGTCGAACTGTTTGTACCTACGGATGTGTGGATGGATACAGAGGCACCTCGTGCAGAATCCCCTGTCCAGTGAATTGTCAAGTGTGTGAACGTGTCAACGGCAGCTGTATTAACTGTAAGGATCCCTTTCATGGTACAAACTGTACTCTCACATGTGAAGAGTTGTGCCAGGGATTCCGGTGTGACACAGACCAGACTTGCTCTAAAACGACGTGTCTTGACGGGCAGTATGGACAGAACTGCAGTAACAAGTGTTATCCCCAGTACCTGACATGTACCCGATCTACTGGAGGCTGCACTGCCTGCAGAGATGGTTACTATGGACAGTTCTGTGAGCTGGATTGTCCTCGGTGCGGCTTTACAGACGGTAGTGTGGATCAGACATGTAAAGATGGATGCAACACGATTTCATGTTCAGACATCACAGGCGGCGACTGTGGAAGGAGTAAGTAATATTGCACATTGCAAATATTGCACAGGCGCATCAAGCGGTGTATGTACCTCTCTTGCACTTGAAGTGAAAATGCATAATGCCAACGTAGAGTATTTTAATACAATTGTCAAGGGTATGCTGTGTAATATCCTCTTTAAATAAGCAACACATTGACATATGTTATTAACCTGTGATTCATATCAAATTAATCAAGAGTATAACTCACGTGGTCTTGAAATTCAGTTCGTTGCCAACTAGGTTTATAGTAAAGAATATGTAAAAAAAAATGTTGAAAAATATGTACTTTAATAATTCTAAAAACATAAGAATATATGTGTCCTTTTAATTACACTATAATTTACACTGGTATCGCTAAATGCAGACATGGTGTATATTTTAAGAATACAGGAAAACAACAATTAATTAAAAAAATCTGTTGAACAACATTATTATGTTTTCCCTTCGCATTTTCGGAGGGATCGTAACTAACGTATTTGCATCAGCTCATCATTCCAAGTCAAAGTTACATTTATGGAATACATTGTAAATATACTTATAGTTGATTCGTATAACATTCCATACATAATTAGTGTATCATCTGTTACAATAGCGCTGTTAAGCATAGGTCATAATAACATAAGACATACTTTATAACATTTCCAGTCATAACTCACTTCTTGACACAGACCAATCCAAGTCACATTGACATACAAGAGTCAAATAACAACATACATGACTTAAAATGAGTCATCGTATCGCATTTATTTGTTATTTGTTGACACCCATACGAGTACGCATCGTTTATGTAGTTTCAAACTTTACAATCAACTGAAACCCAATGTTTTGTTAGGACCAAACAATAGAATTCCTGATAATTAATGATACTGGTATTTGTTAATGCTTTATTTGACCCCTCAGGAAAGTATTGAACAATATTTATCATTGTTTATAATTCAAGGAATACAACCTGTATTATATCAGTGTCATTAACCATCCTACTATTATCGCATTTTAGGAATCTTTTGATTTTCAAAAGACGTTCTCTCTCAATAATATATTGTGTAAGTAACCATATCTTGCTTCCAATGCCTCATGCGCATGCGTAAGGCGGAAAAACTTCGCTTCTTTCCAACCACAGTCTGTCTTGATGCAAAATATTGGGAAGGCGAGTGGGATTACTCCTGATCAAATCAAAGTTACACAAACTTCATGATTTCCATCCAAAGTGGGACTCTAACCATACACTCATTATTTTGTGTCTAACTACTTACTCCAAACCATCATTCAAGAAAGTTTTGACAAATAATAGGTGCATCTAATTTCAAAAGGCCCTCAGATGGTCCGATTACAAAATGAGTGCCAAGGATATATACAAAATATGTGGTTTACTTACATAGGGCTGAAGTTCGGTTTGTGTCGAATTCAAAACTTGTTACATTATCAAAATATCTTCTGATCAACTTATAACCTGTCTCACACAATAAAGTACAACAGTTAACTAACCTTCCAAAGCTGTAGCTATGGTAATATGCCATCCCACACCATAAACAACCAGCCCTATAATGATCATGCTCCAGGATCGGAGGTCGTACATACTTCTCGCCTGACGCATTCGGGCAACAAGTGATATTGACGTCCACCAACCCCAATATTTTGCCATGCATCTTTTCATCGAGATACTGTCTTGGAGGCAATTTCACACATTTCTTTAGCTCTGTTACATATGTGAATAAGAGGTCTCGGACATGCGCAGGTTCTGTTCTTGCATGTTGCAGGAGATCGCGTTACCTGCTACGCACCGATTTTACCCATGCCCATCTCAGGTACGCCCATTGTAAATCCTTACATTCCGTATGTTTTGTAGGTTATATATCGTCGCCTTAGAACGATAATGCCCTGTAAATAACATTTTATAATATGGTGCACTGTATAATATGAACTTAAAATATATCTATGTTTTTCACAGAAAACAAACATTTAGTATGTTTTAAAGCAAAAGCTATTATATATCCATCTTCTCATTTACAGATAAATGTTATTTTAATGTGAGAATACCAAATAATTTCGGACATTTATTTGAAGATCCATACTGTTCTATCATCATTTCTATTGTTTTATATTTTCCATTTATTACCGATCACTATTGTCAGATGATATATTTTGTCATATCGGTATAGATTCTCAAATTGAATTATTCCCTATTACTTTGGTCCAAAATAGAACAGACGAAACAAGATGATTTGACAAAATATAATCAATACTATATTCATTTCAAGAAAGCCAACATTTCACGGGGAATGTAACAATATTTCCAAAGGTTGATTGAAAGAAACATATTTAGTCTGTTATTCTGAGTCATTATTCACAATCTCTCTGAAGTTTAAAAGGAACACTTTTATGTTTAACCGATGCACGCTTGAATGTTTTTCTAACAAATTCGAGGCATCACTATATATTTTGCATAAGCAGTCATCACATCATTGGATTCTTTAATACAAACTTGAATACAGGATGCACTTTAAAACAAGTAAACGTGACTCTGGGTGTGCTTGCGTGCACACACAGAGAGAAGAATCGCTCGAATGGACACACACGGATTGAGAAATATTATTATGATTGTTTTACAAGAAGATGGTAGTCCTATTACAGTTTGATTTACAAGTGTACATTTACCGCCAATTTCTTCAAGCAAAGCGTTATGAATGAAATCATACAATTTATTTATCAAATATGCTGAAACAGAACCGTACAAGATTAAAACTGAACAAGGTTATATTTAATATGTATATGCTCCCTCACAGAGATTCACTAATACCAAAAGGGCAACATGAGAGTTGTGTACTGGAGCATTGTCTTGCAGCAGACGGACACCCTTGGTCAGCATGCCACGCCTCTTAAGCTTGATAGCATCCCGCAATTTCCGCAGCAGTGAAGCATAATAAGCTCCTGTAATTGTGGTACACTTTGCCAAGAAATCGATCATCACTACTCCGTGCTGGTCCCAAAACACCGTGAGCGTGACCTTGCCTGCAGAGGGTTGGACACGTGCCTTCTTTGGGGGTGGTGACTCCACATGCTTCCATTGCATCGACTTAACTTTAGTCTCGGGTTCATAGTGATGGACCCATGTTTCATCCTGTGTGATAAGTCTGTCAAAAAAGTTTGCCTGTTTTTTTTGGCACATGTCCAAAAGATCCTTTGAGCAATTGACTCGTTCCTGCTTTTGGAAAGGTGTTAGCAACCTGGGAATCCATCTTATGCATGTTCGAATTGTCATTGATGATTTGTTCCACAGACCCTACACTGATCTTGACATCTTGTGCTAACTGGCGAACAGTTATACGTCGGTCTGCCAAAATGGCGGTCTCCACTTGATGGATAGTGTCCTCATCAATGGCTGAATGGGGGCGACCAGGAATGGCAGCTGTTTCCATAGATGTCCGACCACACTCGAACTGGCGATGCCAGTGTTTAACAACGCCATATGATGGGGCATCTTCCCCATAAGTTGCTTTCATTTCATCGAAAGTTTCTTTTGGTGTTCGACCTTTCAAATAGAAAAACCTAATCACTGCTCGGTATTCTACTGGCTCAATTGTCACACCCTACTCGATCATAACACCTGTAAAAGTGGTAAGATTAATAGTTCGGTGCTGCAAATTCAGACATAACCCTTAGATACATGTATCATTACACATGTGAAATTTCAACCAAATATTATAACCCTAAGTGGTTTAGGGGAAATGTTTAATGAACACCCCTCGAAAAACATTAGATATGCTCGAAATAACAATAACGAAAAGGAAACGTATATTTTGAGAAAGTTTGAGGACAGTTGCTTCTGCAAGATCCTGCATCAGACAGATACAGTCAGGTCTCCAGCCCATAATACATGTTGACATAATGTAGATCATACATGCTTATATACTATGGCGTTATGTTAAGACAAATAGTTTTAGAATACGTTAGAACAGTGATGAGTTATGTATTTCATAACTTTAGATAGGAAAAGTCCAATGTGTTTTAAAGTTCTTGTGGAGTTTGTTGACATAAGGTTTGAAAACTGTTGAAATGTGGTAAAGTTGATTTCACTTTCAGCAAATCATTCTCTTCTTGCAGCTCGGTATCTGTCACAGATTGACAATACATGATACTCATCCTCTATTAGAGTTAAGCCTTTAGAGTGGCAATACACGTACACACGTTCTTCATATGGGATTTTAGAATGTCTTCCAGTTTCAAATGCAAGTTTAAAGTTGTTACACCTGAACATACATTTTAAGCTTTTATAACAAACAGAGATTTCACATGATACTAAGCATTTTGCTACATTAAGGAGAGATTTGTACTGTGAGTAATATTTGCATTTAGATGAGAGCTCTATGGAGAGATGCCAGTTTTGAGAAAGACAGATCCTGCATCGGCTTCTGAGAACTCGATATTTCCCTGACATCAATATATAGAAACCCATGATTAAGTAACTGTTATCCCAAATATAACATTCTTTCAATCCAGGACGTTTGCAGAGTCAATGTTCAGCTTCTTTTTTTCGCAAAGGCAAATTACAAGCCGGCAACACGTTAATTAATGACACGATAATAAGATAATAGTTCATTGTTTGGTCCACTTTAATGAAAGTAAATACTGATTGTCTTAATGCCCAGTAGCATTGGTTCTAAATATTAACAAGGTGCCAAGATTCGTAAATTTCGCAACCTCAAGCAATGACGACTAACAATATGAAAAAAAACCCTGCAGAAACCCCCTTTAATATCACCTTTAAATTCCAAAAATTCAGCGAGGATATACTCATTCGACAACACTTTTTAATCAATCAGATCAGGGAACATACCTACTTTTATGTTACAATGTACTTTGGATCTACTGGTGATATTGACGTGAGCATGGCTACAATGTCGTCGTGTGTATCCTACTATTGTTTGGAAATGAATTTAAAGACACACTCTTTCAATGTTATTTACAATCTTGTACAGAGACTACGTTTCTTTGAGTATAACGGCTGTCGCCTGTCATAATGTCAACTATTAGTCCATTTTGAAGTGCCCAAAATCGTGTCATTCAGAAAAAAAGTTTTTTTGCAAGATATATAACTTAACAAGAAAACGTTCCCTATTTAAAACCTGAGAGTTACGTATTTGTTTTAGTGTTCTATGTTTCACTAAAAAGACAAAAAGACGAACTGTACAATGGAATGAAACTCATCGCAACCGTTCACTCTCTGTGCTAACATTCTACGGTTCGGGATGATAACCAGATGCCTCTATCTCCACATAAATTTGAACTTTATTGGCCGAAATTTAAGAGATTTGGCCGGTATATTTCTAAATAATTTATATATTTCTTTTTGACTGGGAACAATGCTTTATCTTCTTGTTTTTGTAACCATGTTTTGACATTAGACACTGATTAGACGTGGTACATATGATACAATTTCAAGTTTCTCGGAAATTTCGTTTAGCGTCAGTTCAAGATTATTGCACTTACATAGTCGCATGCATATATGCACGCACACACGCACGAACGCGTGGTTGCGTGCGTGCGTGCGTGCGTGCGTGCGTGCGTGTGTCTGATTGTACTAATACGGATGAATGCTGGTTTCGTTGTGCTAGCCCCCGGAGATACCATGCCCCACTTTAACATACATTCCCCACTGCGACACAGTATACTGATTCCAGTGCTAGTTTTATCCCAGTCATGCAAGGCACCAGTAAGGGTAACACGAAGTACCCTCTTTTAACGTCTTTTGCAATGGCATGGCCGGGATTCAAACCGCTTACCTTCCACCTTCCTAGATGATCTATCCACTAGACCACAGAGATGGTTGTATTTACTATGTACATGTATGCATTTTTACTATATGTTGACTTTGCTTTCTTGTTGTCAACAAATATACAGCAAACCTCTCCTACTTCTTTGACCGATATATATTTATTAGTGAGAATTGTGTAAATAGCTGATCAGCACTTTAAATGTTACTTACCACTCAAGGATTTGCTGGCACTGACAATTACCACAAACAAAATTACACAAGTCCCTTCTACCACACAACTCTTTTTCCATCAAGAAGAAAATGTTTCAACACAGTGAATTATGTCTATAATGATGTCAATGCTACTGTCGAACCAATTCGACAGAGTGTGTCACAAGCCGTGAACACATTCGACAGGTGAATAGCTAACGACACCTCACAATAAAACTCGCACTAACTATACTAAACCAAATTAAAAACTTCACAATCCTAAAATTTTAACATTTTGACCAGTTATCATTGTGGGCCCTTATTGTGTAATGGCCACGTATTGGCTTCAGATAACACCCGTTTTTGTGCAGGTAAATCGATCAAAATCATGTGCACAGCACAATAGTGGCAAAAGTGGTTTTTCACGTGCAACTGGTCACGTGGTCATAATACCGAACGTGTTTCCAGCCATACTTGTTAGCAGTCATTAACAAAAAAAGAAAAACACAAGAAAACAAAAGTCTTTACGGCCATTTGTCATGCCACGCCTTTCAAATGCGCAACGTGAACGTGCCATCGGCATGTTGCAGACGGGAACGTCCGTAGGTGAAGTCGCAAGGACGATGGGTTGTAGTCGACGGACTGTTTATGATTTACAGACGCGTTTACAGCAAACGGGTACCACCGCTGATCGCCCTCGGCCAGGTCGACCACGTGTGACGTCACATGCAGAGGATCGTCAGATTGTCTTACGTCCCTACGTAACCGATTTTTCGACGGTTACATCAACCAGAAATGAACTGTTTAAGAGTAGACTGAGTGCGCAAACTATTCGAAACCGTCTGAGAATACACAGACGTCAACGTCAATTGTGGGCACAGCGATACTTACGATGGAATCAGAGGAATTGGAATCAAGTCGTCTTTAATGATGAATCCCGATTTAATCTTCGACTTGCTGATGGTAGGGCGAGGGTGTGGAGGCGCCGTCATGAACTTTACGCCCAGTGTTGTGTACAGGAAGTTGACAGATTTCGAGGCGGAAGTGTCATGGTGTGGGGTGCTTTCTGTGGCAATGCACGTTCCAGGCTTCTTGTCATCAGTTGCAACCTCAACGTTGCTGCTTACCGCCACCAGGTACTGGCACCAGAACCTCTGCCTTTTATGGCAGCACATAGACCCGGTTTGATCTTCCAACACGACAATGCCAGACCCCACACAGCTATTTGGACAAGGAATTTCCTTCAGAACGCGGGAGTCAACGTCATGGACTGGCCGTCAAGGTCTCCCGACCTCAATCCCATCAAACACGTCTGGGATGCTCTTGGCAGAAGTCTGCGCACTCTCCAGAACCAACCACAGAATTTGCAAGATCTTGGCATCATTTTGCAGCAACAATGGCGTCGTCTTCCCAATCATGTGTTCACAAGCATCACAAGGTCCATGCGGAGGCGTTGTGTGGCAGTTGTCAAAGCACATGGTGGCCATACACGCTACTGATCTTGTGTGCCATCACATGCTCGTGCTTGGGACTTATGATTTAAACTGTTGATGTTATTACCGAATACCGTAGGTGCTTGGAACAAATTATGGTTACCAGCGTTAATTGAAATCCTTCTTTGGACACTAATGATTAAAAATTGCCTTCTCTGATACATTTGTCCGTTGTTGATCATATATGGGATTACTTTTAAAAATGTCATTTATAATACGTATGGTATGCATAAATACTCAGTTTGCAAAATATGAAAACTTTCTGTAGTTTATTTACCTCAAAAAGAAAACATCTCGAGTCAAGAAAGTATTAGCCATATTTCTTGGCACATAACTACCAGAAACGGCCATTGTTGACTTTGGCACTTTACGTTGAGCGGCATGCAGTCCGATATTTTATGTACAATTTTATCATTTTTCTCATTGATCATAATTTTGTGTTACCTACTGAAAAGAAAACAATCAAGTTCCTTAATTGCTAAAGATTAGCAACTTTCAGGATAATTAATTACAAGCAAAACCAATCTGAATCATACCATTATCGATTGGATGAAAGTTGTACGATCATGGCAACGGCGGTAAACAAACAACTCAACATGCATCGTGATCCTGTAATACTATTACAATCCTTTTATATATCCAAATTGATTTTCTAGAATTGTGTACACGAATGTATAAATCCTTGTAAAAATATCTCATTTTTATCGAGTTTGCAAACGTTTCGTTTGATAAACTTTTCGGCCTTCACATGCTGTTGATAAGCGTAGTTACACGTTTGGGCGTGGCATAACTCGCGATTTGCTCAGTTTAACAAAGTCAACAAAAACTACGAATAATGACAAATAGTAACTGGAATACATTATAGGTAAACCATTCAATAGTAAAATAATGCAGATTACGAAAAATAATCAAAATATTTCCAATTTTATCGGTCATTTCTGAAACCGGAAGCACGTACCCGCATGTCAAACATCGAGGCAAAATATGCAAAAGTTAGCTATCATCAAGAAAATTCCGAAATAAATTCAAATTCAAACGAAATTACATAATTTACTATTTTTCGTCACCTGTTTACTTTGTATTGACCTGGGTAGCAGTCTTCACTTCTATGTTTCATAGTTTGTCGTGATTGCCGCGGACGCTTAACATCAAATTTGTAAGTCTGTCTCCAAAACCGTACTGGATTCAACGCTCGACGATTTAAGAAATATTTTCTGAAAACGACGGCAGTGAAGAGCGATATAACATATTGATATGTTACAATAATAACAAAAACATAATATTGCTATTGGTCTGTCATTGCAAGAAGGACAATTTAGTGATTGCATAGGGAAAAAAGGTTTTCAGCAGTACATGTATGCGCAAAATAAACCACATAAGGTGACATGGAGTGTGTCTGACAGGATAAAATACATCCGACAAGGGTAATCATGTATACAGGGACATTTCTTTTCACTCCACCCAGAAGGCTGAGACAGATGGAACATGACATGGACCTATACTGACTGGATGTTAAGAAACCTATGAAATAATCAAGGATGTTCGATCCAAGGCTGGTGATGATCTGAATTTATTTTGAATTGTTGTACATCACACTGACTGACTAACGAAAACCTGTTGACCACAGTTCACAATGGTTCATTTCCTTTAGAGATATGCATGATCGTCACTGTCACACACCTGAGCATACTGCAATAAAACTGGAAAGTCCTGCCAGACTAATTACATAATATTTCATTGGTGAAAACCCAGAAGAAAATACAGGTGTGATATTTTCCATGCACTTATCTCCAACAGAACACAACTGCAAGAATTGTCGATGTGCCCAAAAGATAAAATTTTCTTATAAATCATATGGCTAATTCACCAGCTTAAGTGTCACCCTGGTCCTTGTGATTAAACAAACAAAAATGTCATGTACTGTTTCAGGAAATTAATGTATCATATTCATGTTACAATTAGTTTTTAGAATTGTTTTGTTTGGAAACTTACCTCTTAATGCACAAGATTAATGTCCAAATGAGTTTTGTATGTACATGTTAAGGATCTTATCTATTTATGTCTTATTCATGGACTACCAGAATTAAGTAATGACATCAAATAGTAACTTCTTCCCATAATTGATGGTCAGGTGAAAGATAATAATTGTTGAATAAAAATATGTTTGAACTGAAAATAATAATTGACGTTTGTTCAGTTACACTGTGCTGTTGCATTGACCAATGTATAGTGTCCATACACATAATCATTGTGGTAAAAGAAATAACTAAAAATATGAATATAACTTAAATTTTTAAAGCTGTGAACAGCTGTAAAAAATGAAATATTAACAGATCTATCATCAATACGCAATCATTACGGTCATCATATTTTAGGAATAAATTTTAAAATGCTCGGTGAAATTGTTCAATAATCATGCTAGAATCTATAAAAGGAAAACTATCCCAAATTCATTGTGAAACTAACACTGAAAATATACATGTGGTATTTTATATATATATATATATATCACACAGTTGCGTTTATCCTATCATATTCAGCAACGCATGAATGTTATTTTGAAACACGTGTTGTCACGCTCATTTTCGCGCATCTGCTGTGGAGTGTGATCATTGCTGATCGACGATGCCGATAGAGTTATTGCGTGGAACACAATTATTAAAGTGAAAACAAAAGTATCGGCGTGTACATGGCAGAAAGATGAATCATATCCATTTACATTCAACGTAACTTCGACTGTTGATCCTTAAATATCAACAAAAGTTCAAATAAAGTCATCCTCTACCGTTTCCGGCTCACAGGTGCATGCAAGGTCAAACGGATAAAATAATACGCCAGTTATATCGTCAAAGTGACATTGTTATTTCATATTAATGGAGGTTTCTGATACTATGTATTAGTTTGTGTTAATTTTCTATGTGACAGGCAAAATATTTCAAAATTTACTGTTATTGTTTTGTTAGGAAAGATTATCAACAGAACACTCCTGAAACATTGCTATCAGAATCTATCTCTCTTCATAATAAACGGGAAATGACAAGTGAAACATTCTTCGATTGAGAAGATAGGCAACTTTCGCCAAGGCATATTTATGAAGGCATTGTAACTCTATTGACATTAAAATAGCAATATGTTATGCTGAGGTCGAGCGAAGCGCGCAGTGTTCGATTATCGTACGTCTGCTAGCATCACGACACGACACGACATTTGTAATCTGTATATCGTAAATATTCAATCAAAACACTTGAAATAAGGATTGGTTAATATTTATGAGTGATTAATTGTTTCTTTTATAACCTGACACTTTAGATTAACACCAATGTTCGTATTTCAGCAACTGACATGATGACCTTGAAAATATATTTACTGAAATGGTTCATAATTTGCAATCGTGCTGTTATTTGCAGATGAAAAAATCGAATTTATACTCAGTTAAAATAAAGATGTCGGAAATCTGATTATTGAAATCAATTTGCACAAATATAACGATGTAAAACGGTTCCTAGCATGAAACGCAAACCACTTTCAATAACGTAGTTCAGGTTAGTTAGAACATTTACAATTTTTACGTTTGCTTTTGTCTTAACCCCTGTATGTCAGGATATTTTTATATGACAATGTGTAATTTTCTATCAGGTATTAATGTGCAAAATAGTGGTTCAAATGTCCCTTGTTTAATGAAGCACCGACCGTTTAACACCACCCACCCTCTTTACAGCGCCTATTGCATAAAACTTATCCAGCAGGCAGCGTAAAAACAATTCATCGGGCTAAAGGTTGACATTGACACTTTGAAGGAGAATGTCTACTTGTATCACTTTTCTAAAGAGCATAAAATACTTGCTACCTGTATAAATAGCACAACTGCATGTGTGTACTGATCCGATCAAATGACCTTGATGCATGATTTCAAGAAGAATCAGCAGATTTGTGATCAGTGAACGCTTCAATAGGATTCATTATAGTTCCAAAATTCACCTAAAATTGTTGCAATGCCAAGATGAAAGTATAGGTTTCTTTCTCAACTCTAGAGTAATGCTGCTGGTGCTTTTTAAAATTTCTTTGACAAGTAACCAAAAGGTTGGTTTCATGACATCTTCCTGTAACAAAATACCACCGGCACCGGCACCGGTAAGTGAGGGAGAGTGGGGAGGACAGGGAGAGGAATATCTAAATAAAATGAAACAATTTTCAGTGAAACTTTTGTTCCAGATATACCGCTGACTGTGTTTGTTCCTGTGGTTCTGCTGCTGGTCATTGCAATCGTTGTGATACTGTGTCTGTGGTGGCGCATACACAAGAAGATCATGTAAGTGGACTTGTTCACTCAACCTTATCTACCAAAGTTCGGGACATGGTTTTGAGTGCAAAGAGATTGAATTGAAAACGTGGTGAATGCATACAATTTAATCAGGCGAGTCGACCATGCAGACAGTGTGGTGAACAATGTTTGTTTTGGCATCAGTGTGGCTGTCTTCACAGCTGCGATTCGATAATGTACTGGAAAGGACAAATAGCTGCAACAATATCTCAATTTGTGTCACCTATGTGTGTTTGGTATTTCGATCATAATGGCAGTGAGACTGTGTTGGTGACTGATAAGGAGGAGTCCTTACCAAGATAGTCTGTACAGAACTAGCATAGGACATAGCTTGACATGTTTTTTAAATGCAATTAGTGAGTGAGTTCAACGTCTCATCGCCATTACTTTAGCCGCATAGAGATCACATTATAGCTTTGTTCGAAACCTCCAACGATTTAAAGGTTCTATCGATTGCATAACATTTTATGTTTTGATGTATGTCCGCAGTAGGAGGAAAAGGGTGATAGAAGAAGAGTTTCAACTACGAAAACCATTTAAACATAATAAAAGGTGAGTCTAATATATAGCAATTGCAAAAAGAGCGCTATCGAGACAATGATGTTCGGTTTTGTAGAGATATTGGAAAAGGAAATGATTTTATAGGCGTAAAAATGTGCTTCTTCAATTACGATATCTATTGGCATGATGGGAAACTGTAAAAAAATGTCATAAACGTGAGTATATATACTTCATGTTTACATACTAGTAGACGATCATTCCTCTGAACCATAACAAATCACTTTAAAATGAAATTGATGTTTTCTCAGAATCAAGCATGGTAATCACATGCACACATTGTCATGATGAACCATAATGCCCCTGAAATTGCACATGTATCCCGGTCATTAATTGCATGCATAAAATCCCATGAGTACAAAATTCGTCACACATTCACAGTACACTTGGGGCTGAATCATTTAAAAGACGTTGAAGTGTTTAAAATGTGAAATGCATTTGCACTAACGGTGCAATTAGAAGACTTGAAGCTGGAATTGTTAAAAACCTTGCTAGGCCTTTTGGGGTTCACCATAACACCATACAGTCCCTCTGGAGTCAAAATTAACAGACTGGCAACACCATGACCAATGTACCTCCAAGAGTAACGTCACGTCGGCAAGATAATAATTTATTGGTCCAGATCTTGAATACATCTGACAAGCCTTCCTTAACCATCTTTGTCCCTGCTAATGGTGGTCATACCAGGTACTGACTAGTAAACGGATAATTAATCCCATAGTAGATCTGTCAAGCAATAAAAACTTCTCATGGTTATGTATTATTGCATTACACATGTCCTTCTCGTGACGGCTTTTTCTATTATGTCTAAGGTTGAAATCTATTCGTTTTGTTTGATAACACTGGTGGACAGAAATATGGTAACCTCAGTAACCAAATTGTAATAATGGAACGCAGGCACTGGAATTTATATCTGGGATGTGAGCAATGCAGAACTTACTTCAAAGGAAGATTTCATTGTTTTTTCTCCTGTTGAGACAGGCTTTGACACAACTTTAGAGTGAGTTCAAATTTACTTTCAGCGTGTTTGTTTGTTTTCCATGTTTAATTTGAACAATATTTGAAAATTTAAGGTGTAAAAAGGTGTGTGAAAGTATTCTAATCCTTATTATAGGAGGTACTCTATCATCTCGTGTCATCCCCATCATAGAGAGCAAAAAAACCCATCCAACTCAATGGAGTGAAGTTTCAAAAAACACATAAAGAAGCCGATCAGTAATGTCAAAAGAGATTTATCAATTTTATAGATTACGGAAATAATTTTGCAATTCAACTTTATTTGTAGATTAATATAATGATTAACTATTGCCAAAATAACTGACATGAATGTGGGCCAAAAGAAATACAGGGGGAGCTCAGCGATTCTACAACGTTAATACACTGGTAGAATCAACTCTCTGGGCTATATACAAAGGGAAACCACTAAGGGAAACCACTACCATCTAGAGTATAAACTTTATACTTTAGCTGCCCTTGAGTTATCCAAAAGTTAACGGATGTTACTACTCGCTTGCAGACAACTTAGGTTTTCATCCTTCCCTGGATTAGCGAAATAGTATATTGTTTCACACTTCTTTCAGCATTGAGTCGGGTGGGAAAATTCTTATAGCTATGAACTCAATAGTTATGTGGTCGCAGTTAACGGTATTTCTAACGTTAAATATGTGGTGTATTATTCATGTTGTTAAAGTGTCGATTTGAATCATAGATTTTTACAAAATAAAGAGGCAATGTTTGAACGTAAAGCAGATTATTTACGTAAAAACAAGCCCCTGTTTTGCACGCCATTTTGTCAAGTTTATTCAGGGACTACAGCCGTCTTATCTACTTCAGATTGGTCCGGATCAATTGTAGATTTCGATTGTTGCTTACAATGATCTTAGCCTATAATCGCTTTGTGCAAGTGTATGACGATGGTAGCCGAAGCCTAAGATTGTAACCTGCATGATTTACAATAATGGTAGCACTAAGATTGCTCTGTACAAGTGGACCCTGGTGTATTTATTGTTGCTACGTAACCATGATTACAAATGTCGTGTCTACCTAGAATGCCATGTTGTTACCTCGTGGAATGATATTTGTTTCCAGAAGTTCACTTCCTCACAAACCTCTTTTGTTTCAGGCATTCCCCTTTGATGATAAAGAATCCATTACACAATCCACTACACAAGTGAGATCTGTTTGATCTGAATCATGGCGTTTTGCAGTAAAGTTGCTGTTCACCTATGGTGATATTGCCACGGCACTTTTGTAGAGTAGAGTTCAAAACTTCGTTTCCCACCCGGTATAGAGTGCTGGGCCGAGCTTGTTTACATGCCTGTTTACAGTTATTCACTGTAGGTGCTATGAACTCTTTGAAATGTGGTTAATCCGCAGGAAATGACCTCTCACTTCAGAATTTTTAAAATATGCTCGTGATATTTTTGTCCCGTGCTATTAAATATATTGTTTGCAGACGATACTATTCCAAACTCAGATACCATAGCTGGACTTCAGAAGTGTGTTGATGTTGTATAAGTATTGTAACGATTATGATTCAGACGTCATTTGGATAAAACTAAGGTGGTTGTTTTTAAGGAGTGTTGTCAAGAAAAGATATTTGGATTTATTAAGATCTAAAGTTGGAATGTGCATCTTCCTTCAAGTATTTGGGCGTTTCTTTGACGAGAAGCCTGTCCTGGTCAAGTCAGTTCTCTAATGCTGGTTTACAAGGGAAAAAGGCAATTTGGGGAATTTGAAAGTCATTGACAAAATTACATCCTCTATATATTCGATATGAAAACAGTTCCAATTTTGCTCTATGGTCTGGGTCAACGCCACGACGAGGAATTAGAAACCATACATTCATTGGCTTGCAAGCGCTTTCTCGGTGTCAAATCGTCAACACCCAACAACATGCTTTGAGGGGAATGTGGGAGTTATCCTTCATATTTTTATGCATAAAAAAAAGAGTTATTGGTGATTGGATAAAGTTATAGAGTATGTCCGATTGTCGCTATCGAAAGAAGTTTTTTGTATGATTCTCCAGGCAGAAAGTTTGAGAAAAAATAATTGGGTCAAAAAATGTAAATCTTTATTGTGCAGTTTGGGTTTTGGCTTTGTGTGGGAATACAGTGTATATGTCATCCTCAATCATTTTTGTCAGAATTTATGTGCATCTGAAATTTAGTTATGAACAGGCTTGGCATAGACTTCTGGAAAAGGTTAGTAAATCTTTATCTTATTCTCTATTCAAGGTATCTCTACGCTCTGTATGTCAATACATTCAGAGTGGCGCTTACTCGGTTTAGATGTTTTTCGCATCAGCTATATGTTGAAACTTGGAGATATGCTAATATCCCACTTGACAGAAGATAATGTTGTGATTGTAACGCTGGGTATGTGGAGGACGAGTATCATTTTCTGCTGGTCAGCCCAGGTTATAACAAGATATGGGTGGATCACTTACCAAAGAACTGTTGCAATTTTTCAGCTAAACAAAAAATGTATATGATTATGGCTACCACTGATTGTAAATTAATTAAATGGCTGGCTATCTTTATCTATCAAGCGATGTCACTTCGAAGTGCATTATTGTCAGAACAATAACATCTGTGTACATCACGCCCATTGTAATACAAATGTAACCATGGGCCAATGGCAAACACTTACGAATTAAACCGAACTGAATACCCCGTGGAATTACAGTTATTTCCAGGGCGCCAGTTCCTGCATCGTTTATGACACCCCACTGTGATGATGATGGATCCAATGACAATACACATGTGAGTTATGCTTGATATGCATAGTGATCTTTTGCGGCAATTTGCTGTTCACATTAAAAACATCTATTCTTTTGTTTCTGATAATTGTGAGTGACAGAAGTACGAGGCGCTCATAAAAGTGTTCTATTGACCTATGGGATATTCCCACGGCAACTTGTAGGATATAGTTCAAACCCCATCCCAGCTCTCAATACCCTCGTTTCTCTCCCGGCACAGAATGCTCCGCTGTAAGGAGATTGTTTACAGGCCTGTTCACAGTCCTGTAAACTTCAGGACCTATTGCATTGTTTGAGACATTCGAGCTAGCAGTTTGTGTAAGGATGGCAGAACCTAGGTGAGAGCGAGACGAGGGCGGTTCGAGTCTTCCTCGACAAAGTGTAAACATTTGAAACTATGATGATTAAACAGAAGTATTGCTTTAGTCAGTACCATTTCCTCTCTGTCGCGACGTGGATATAGTGAACCGTGTAATATTATATGTTTACGTCAATAATAATTACTAGTATATTTTCTTATATTAATCTGACAGTGAACAAATATACTATGTATCCATTGACCTAAGTTGTCTTCAAAATCACCCTGATATTATTTCGTTCTGTTTAACAATGCATATACGCATTATTTATAAAATAGATAATGTATTGATTTCTATAAGCTGATAGTTGCTCATGATCAATATCTGATCACTTCTGATATCCGTTCAGTAACATTGCTGTAAGTATGGTTAGCTTTTCTCAGTTATCGTTGCTATAAAGGTTCGCGGTGCCTATGCAAATAGTAGTATATTTACTTATTTCAGGTCTCTTGGTCTGATAACTTAGAGGAGGAAGAAGTGTTGCCACGCATCACCAAATGACATTACAATCATACACAACGAATGGAGTAACAAAAGAAGAAAATGAGACAGCAAATATTCAACTTGTTATATGTTAACTTAAACAACTAGCAAGTGTTGTCATAACTACATGTACTCTGTGTCTATGCGATAACGAAGTCCATCTTATTGGTGTGTACTGATCGATGATTGTTCAGAGGTCATCAAAAGTGCAAGTAAGATTTTGTTTTCTTGCACAGTTTGAACGAAAATAAGTGTGACATGTTTTGCAGTACTTACCACATATCTGTCTATAAGCATTGTCTACTGTTTTGAAAGACAACTAAGTTACGGTATGACATTAACAGTTAATATGAGTCGTTTTGACTGTACACTGTCGGTTTCTGGGACAGCTATGGTCTGCGTTTTTCGCAAAGAACAACTAATTGATACAGTCGTCATGGTTGGTGGCTAGTTTGATTGAGTTTCTTCGTAACCCTACAGCAGCGTAGGACGTTGCTGACAATGTTAACCACTGATTTGTCCGTTACAAACAAGAATATTTAAAGACTGAAAGTGCGAATTATGTGCGCACACGTTCCCATGAAATATCTCTCCTGAAAGAAGCAACACTACTGTAGTTTAAAGATGTTAGATCAGAGTGTTTTGTTGCTATCAGTGTGCAGGAGGTAACTCGATGACATTCAGGTCAATACAATATTGTTGTGTCCGATCAAAATTATTTCAAATTCTACCATTAACTGGAAAATACTCCCTTTTGATTGGTCAATCAGAGGTATTAAATCACAATGAACCCCCTTTGATTGAAACAGCCTATTTGACAGCCGCATCACTGCGGAAGCTAATATTTTAGAATGCCACTTCTTTTACGGATGAACAACTTCTTTATGACAATTAGTGCGACGTATCGATGTAGATCCTCAAACCTTTATCAAGCAAGTGATGGATAGTGCTTACTTACTTACTTTGGAGATTTAACGTGCGCTTTCCGACTGATGCGTATTTCGCACACGGGCCCGACCAGGCCATTTTATGTGTTTCCGAAAGGGGCGAAAGTGGTGTGTGCAACCCAAGAGGGGGCTTTAGGGGTTGCTTATATAGAATTTGGGAATTTTGAGATTTCGAATAGATGCCGATGGGGTTGGGGAGTAGAACTATAGGAGCTGGGTATGGTGGATGTTTGTTTGCTTATGTGATTTTGATTTGGTAGATTATAGTGTTTTTAGATGCGTTTTATTAGTTCCGTTTTGATTAAGAATATGCCTAAGGCCTTGAAGTTTTCTAGTTTATTTTGTGGGTTTACTATTGCTTCTAGAGTGAGAGCCTTGTGTAGATTGAGGGTGGTTTGTAATGCGGTTCGATGTGTTAGGTAGTGTGTGCAGTGGATGAGTGCGTGTTCTGGGGTTTCTAGTTGTTTGCAGTGTGGCCAGTTACCTGTAGTGTGTTTTTAAAAAAAATTTTTAGGTGGTTATTTAGGTTGGTGTGAGTCCTGTTTGGAGTTTAGTGCTTACTCTGTCGATTCTTTTTGATGGATGGAGAACTTTTAGTTTAGTTAGTGGTTTGCTGAGTACTTTTTTGATTTGGCTATTTGAGTTTAGATATAGGTTATGCCATTTTTGGTGATTTTTTGCTTGTTTACGCTTTTAATTTCTGATTTTGAGATGGGTAAGTTTAAGCTTATTTCTGGGATTTTGAGGGATAGTTTGGCTGCTTTATCGGCGTTTTCATTTTCAAAGATTCCTACGTGGGCGGGGATCCAAATGAACTCTATTTGTTTACCTACCTTAGTTAAGTTGTTTCAGCTATTGAGTATTTGATTTATTAGTTTGGGGCGGTTTTTAGTGTTTTTATTTTTGAGGGCTTGTAGTCCACTGAGGGAGTCGGTTAGGATGAGGATTTTTTGGTGTTTTTTAGATTGCTGATTGTGTAGTGCTGAGGCCATGCCCATTAGTTCGGCCGTGAATATGGATTGGTTGTTTGGGCGTCGGTAAGATTGTGTGTTTTTGGTTGGTTGTGCGATGTGGACTCCGAAACCTGTGTGTTTTGTGATTGGATCTGAGGATCCGTCTGTGTATATGTGACACCAATTTGGCCAATTTTCATGTATGTATGCTAGTGTGGTGGTTTTAGCGATGTTAGGATCGGTCTGTTTATTTAGTGTATCGGCTAGTGTTGTGTCTATTTTTGGTATTTTAAGTTTTGGAGTGAAGATATTGGATGATTTATTGTTTTGTTTCAGATTATTTATTTTGTGTTCATTTAGGTAATTGGCTATTCTTTGGGAAATTGGAGTAAGTAGTGGATGTTTCCGGGCTAGGGCTCGGTTTCTAGGGCTAATATTGTTCTTTATTAAGTTTTCGATTAGAGGGTTTGATTGGGACGCGGCCCAGAAGTTTAGGGTAAGTTGTTCCCTACGTAGTTTAAGTGGCATTTCTCCAGTTAAGGCCTGGAGTGAGGTGGAGGAGGTGCCATGTTGAGTTCGTGTGATTAGTTTTAGGGCCTGATACTGGATTGAGTCTAGTTTTTTAATGAGAGAGTTGTTTAAGGTGTCGTAAATGGCACTGCCATAGTCTAGTTTGGATCTAATTAGTGATATATAGAGTGAGAGGAGGGTGTTTTTGGAGGCCCCTCAGTTGGAGCCGGTTAGGCATCTTAACGTGTTTAGGTCTTTGCTGCATCTGGTTACTAGGTTTTTAATGTGAGCATCGCAGGTGAGATGTTCATCGAAGATTAATCCTAAGAATTTGGTTTGTTTTTGGAATTTGATTGGTTTGTTGTTTAGTTGGAGGTTTAGGGAGGCGGGTTGCATATTTTTGCGTTTAAATACTATACCTGTGTTTTTTTCTGAGTTTAGGGAGAAGCCCCATTTGTGAGCCCATTTTTGTATTTTATTTTGAGATTTTTGTAGTAAGTTTTGGGCCATTTTAATGCTTTTAGTGCGGATCCAGAGGGCTCCATAATCCGCGAATTTTGATGTGTTTACTTTGGGGGATAGTCCCTCGAATAGATCGTTAATCATAATATTGAAGAGTGTTGGGCTTAGGGTGCTGCCCTGGGGAGTGCCATTTTCTAGGGGACATTGGTCCGATAGCGTTTGGTCTATGCCCACGGTGATTTTGCAGTTTGTTAGGAAACTTTGGATGTAGTAAATTATTTATTTAATTATATTTTGTAGTTTTTGTATTAGCCCGTTATGCCAAACCATGTCGAATTCTTTGGAGAAGTCTAGAAAGATGCCTGTAGTATATTGTTTGTTAAGTTGTTATCTAAGGTTGAGCGTCCAGGAGTGAAACCGCTTTGGTCTGGATTTTTTATGTTGTTTTGTTCTAAGTAGTGTTGTAACCTGTTTTTTGCCATTGATTCCATTACTTTGCATAAGTTAGAAGTTAGGGAGATTGGTCTGTATGAATTAGCCTGGTCAGCTGGTTTATTGGGTTTGGGGATTGGTATGACCAGGGCTTGTTTCCAAGGTGATCGGACCTGTCCGTTTAGATATATGAGGTTATAGAGTTTCAGAAGAGTTTGGAGTAGTTTGGGTTGTAGTTGTTTAATTATCTGGTATGAAGTAAGGTCTAAGCCTGGGGCTGTGCCCTTTTTCCTATTTTGTAGGGCGTGGAGTAGTTCTTCCATTGTGAAATGGAGATTAATTTCTAGGTTATTATCTTTTGGCTCTTCGGTAAATGTGGTTTCTGATTTTAGTTGTTCCTGGAATTTTTGGTTTAAGTTGCTATTGCTACTGACGGCCGAGAAGTGATTTGCTAGGTTATTAGCTTTTTCAGTGGGGTTTGTTGAATTGTTTATGTTGGGAGTTTTTTATGACGTTTAATGCCCCTATGGCGTGGATTTTGCGCCAAACTGTTCTGGCGTCTGTATGATGGTTAATTTCTTCGCAATTTTTTTTCCAGTCTCTTGTTTTAGCTGTTTTAACTAAGCTTTGTACTTTGTGATTTAGTTCACGTGCTATCTTTAGGTGTTTGAAGTCACGTTTGGCTTTATTGAATGCGGATTTGCGTTTACGTCTAGTTTGTTCTATCTCCTCGTTCCACCAAGGAACCGAGGGTTTGCCTATGTTGGTTGTTTTGAAAGGAATGGAGTTTGTAGCTGCGTTTATTATATAGTCAGTGAGGTTTTTACAGTAGATTTCGGGGTCGTTACTTTCTAGCTCAACTAGGTTAGCCTGGTTGCAAATTTCCTGAAATTTGTCCCAGTCGGCTTTGTTGTAGTGGAATTTAGGTTCCTGTTTTTGGGTTGGTGTTGGGATGTTTACGTCTCCTATAGTTATATTTATGGGGAAGTGGTCACTACCTAGTGGTACCCCGTGTACTTCCCATTGAATACTTTGGGCTAAATCTGGGGTGCATATGGTTAAGTCGATAGCCGACATTTTGTGGTGTATTTTGTCGTATCTAGTAGGTTGGTTGTTATTTAGTAGTATTAGGTCATTTTGTTCTATCCATTCTGAGATGAGCTTTCCGTATTTATCTATTTTATCTTCTATACCCCAGGTAGGGTGGTGGGCATTAAAGTCTCCTAGGAAGATTTATTGCCTATTTGGAGAAGGGTGTTTAAATCCTCAGGTTTGCCCTGTTTTTCTACCCAGTGGTATATATTTATGATATTAATTTTTTGGTTGTTATTTGGATACCGTTTGCTTCTAGGTTTGGTGTGTTTATTTTTAGTTCTTTGTAGCTTAAGTCTTCCCTGACGTATATGATTAGGCCGCCTCAGGCTCTACCTGGGTTTGTTTTGGCTCGGTCAGTTCTTATTGAGTTATAGTTTGGTAGGGTGAATTTAGATCTAGTAGAGAATTTAGATTCCTGTATACAGACTATGTGTGGACCTTTGTCTCGTTTGAATTTAGCTTTTAATTCCTGGCCGTGGGAGGCTAATCCGTTGGCGTTCCACTGGAATGTATTTAGTCCTTCCATTTTGGGGGATGAGAGGTTATTAGTTTGTTTTGAGTTTTAGGTTGTGTTTAATTGGTAGCTTCCCTAAGTTGGGAGAGAAATAACTCAAAGGAGAGAGTTGTGAGTTTTAGTTTTTGCGCTACTGAGTGAAAAGCTTTACTACTAGCATTTGGTGAGTTTTGCTTATGGATGTAGGCTAGGAGTAGTGTAACGTTATTAAGAGTTTTAGTGCTAGTTAATTAGAGATTTTTGCGCCTGAAGTTTTTGTTGGTTTTAGGGGCCGAGAAAGTGATTTCATTTATTTCCTCGGTGGAAGAATACTCGTCTTCGTCGGTTAGGTTCGTTTTTATTGTTTGAGTTTCCATTGGGGAGGCTTGTGGAGGTGTTTGTGGTGAGGGGGGTTGAGTTTGTGCTTGCGTGTTGGGTGTAGCTGTGGTTTCCTCAGTGTTTGAGGTTTGTTTTGGGCTTGCTTGTGGGGAAGTGTTGTTGCCTTGTGGGCTGTAGAGTGTCTGGCTGAGGGTCGTTGTGTGTCTGTGGTTTTGCTGTTTGCTTTGCATGCGGGTGTTGATGTTATGGGGGAGTTGGTAGGTAGCTGTGTGAGGTGATGTGTGGATGTGGTGGGTGCGGTTTCTATGTTGGAAATCCGAGAGTTTGTGTGTGGTGTTTGAGTGTGGTGTGGGGAGGAGAGGTTTGGATGTAGGTGGTGCATATTTTCTTGTTTGGATTTTGGCCGAATCTATGTTTATGTGTTTGTTGGCCTGTTGTGTTAGGGCATGTCTGTGCGGACACTGGTTTGAGAGTGATGTATGTTTTATACATTTGCAATGGATGCACCAGGGAGAGCATGTGCCTGGGCAATCGGTTTGGGCGCATTTTTTACATTTAGTTTTTTTTAATGTACATTGGGTGGCCGTGTGGTTATATCTAAGGCAGTTAGAACATTGTTTGACCTGTTTGATGTATGGTTTAACTTCTAGTTTAGTGTGGGCACCGAAAGAGATGTGTTTAGGGGCTTCAGGAATTTAGTAGTTTTTTTAAGTTTACAATAACGATTGAGGTAGGGACCGTTTTGCCGTTTCTGTTTGATGTTATCCTGCGGGTGCTGGTTATTTGGGGTTGATGGTATTGATTTGTGTTTTCTTCTTGGGTGTAGAGTTCTAGGTCTTCGGCTGTTTCTCTAGGGTTTACTCTTATTACCCCTCGGGTGAATTGCTGCCAATTTGGAATTTGTTTTGTTACAGTTACGTGAAATATTTTTCCTTTTATTTTAGCTGCATTGAAGGAATCTTGATTTGGGAATATTATTTGGTAACCTTTATTTGCTTTTTTGATGTTGCTGTAATGGATGTTTTCGCGTTTAAACCATAAACCTATCCTGTCTGCTGAGAGTTGTTTAGTTAGGATTGATGCTGAAGTATAGTGCGAAGGTGGTGATGAAGGAGGGCGGGGTGGGTGTGGGAGAAGGTGGTGGAGTGGATGAGTCGAGCTTGCGTTTTTTTGGGTTTGTGTATTATGGAGGCGAGTTGGCTGGTTTGGTGGGGGTGGTATGTTCCATGTCTGAGCCATTCTCGTCCGGAACAATGTTTTCCACTGTCCTCCCGGAAGTGTTGTGCGCTTCCGCGGGTGTTGGTAAGTCAGGATCTGGGGTGTTTGCGTGTGAGATGATGCGTGTGTGTGTCATGTTTTGGGGTGTTTGGTTTGGGTGAGTTGAGATGTATGGTGCCTGAACCCTAAAGATTTATTTTGTTGCTGGAAGGCTGGGGTTTGATGAGACAAGTGGAGAGCTGGGATAACGAGATATTTAGTCGAAAGAGTGGAGTTTAAATAGGTGAGTGGTGGGCGTGGGTGGTGAGTAGGAAAGAGCGTGAGTTGTGTTTAGGAGAAGTGGGGATTAGGTGTTTGTTGTTTTTGAGTTGGGTCAAAGGGTGCGTTTGAGTGGTGGGCGTGGGTAGTGAGTAGAAATGAGTGCGAGCTGTGTTAAGGGAGATGGGGGAGGATAAGGTGTTGGTTATTTATAAGAGTTTGAGACGAAAGGGTGTGTTTGAGTGTTGTTGTTTTTAAGGATTTAGCGGTTTTGTGATTAATTTGGTGAGAGTGATTTTAAGAGTATGTGAATAAGGATGAAAGGATAACGTGATAATTACACATTAAATGGCCTGGCCGGGCCCGTGTGCGAAATACGCATCAGTCGGAAAGCGCACGTTAAATCTCCAAAGTAAGTAAGTAAGTAAGTAAGTAAGTAAGTAAGTAAGTAAGTAAGTAAGTAAGTAAGTAAGTAAGTAAGTAAGTAAGTAAGTAAGTAAGTAAGTAAGTATTACCGATGGTGGAGTTTCTCCTTGGCTGGCTATCAGGCAATGCTCTGTGCTGGCTTGGGAGGTGTTGCTCGCTTGGGGTACAAACTGCAACTGAGGGATAGTGCTTACTTACTTACTTACTTTGGAGATTTAACGTGCGCTTTCCGACTGATGCGTATTTCGCACACGGGTCCGGCCAGGCCATTTAATGTGTTTCCGAAAGGGGCGAAAGTGGTCTGTGCAACCCAAGAGGGGGCTTTAGGGGTTGCTTATATAGAATTTGGGAATTTTGAGATTTGGAATAGGTGCCGATGGGGTTGGGGAGGAGAACTATAGGAGCTGGGTATGGTGGATGTTTGTTTGTTTATGTGATTTTGATTTGGTAGGTTATTGTGTTTTTAGATGCGTTTTATTAGTTCCGTTTTGATTAAGAATACGCCTAAGGCCTTGAAGTTTTCTAGTTTATTTTGTGGGTTTAGTATTGCTTCTAGAGTGAGAGCCTTGTGTAGATTGAGGGTGGTTTGTAATGCGGTTCGATGTGTTAGGTAGTGTGTGCAGTGGATGAGTGCGTGTTCTGGGGTTTCTAGTTGTTTGCAGTGTTGGCAGTTACCTGTAGTGTGTTTTTTAATTTTTTTTAGGTGGTTATTTTGGTTGGTGTGTCCTGTTTGGAGTTTAGTGATTACTCTGTCGATTTTTTTTGATGGATGGAGAATTTTTGGTTTGGTTTGTGGTTTGCTGAGCATTTTTTTGATTTGGCTATTTGAGTTTAGATATAGGTTATGCCATTTTTGTGATTTTTTGCTTGCTTACACTTTTAATTTCTGATTTTGAGATGGGTAAGTTTAAGCTTATTTCTGGGATTTTGAGGGATAGTTTAGCTGCTTTATCGGCGTTTTCATTACCGTATATTCCTACGTGGGCGGGTATCCACAAGAAGGTTATTTGTTTGCCTGCCTTAGTTAGGTCGTTGGAGCTTTTAAGTATTTGATTTATTAATTTAGGTCGGTTTTTGGTATTTTTGTTTTGGAGGGCTTGCAGTCCACTTAGGGAGTCGGTAAGTATTAAGATTTTTTTTGGTGGTTTTTGGATTCTTGATTATGGAGGGCTGAGGCCATGCCCATTAGTTCTGCCGTGAATATTGATTGGTTGTTTGGGAGTCGGAAGGATTGTGTGGTTTTAGTTGGTTGTGTGGTATGGACTCCGAAACCTGGGTGTTTGGAGGTCGGATCTGAGGATCCGTCCGTGTAAATGTGACACCAATTTGGCCAATTTTCGTGTATGTATGCTAGTGTGGTAGTTTTAGCTATGTTTGGGTCGGTTTGTTTATTTATTTGGCTAGCTAGTGTTGTGTCTATTTTGGGTATTTTAAGTTTAGGGGTGAAGATATTTGATTGTTTGCAGTTTTGTTTAAGATTTTTAATTTGGTGTTCATTTAGGTAGTTTGTTATTCTTTGGGATATTGGGGTAAGTAAGGGGTGTTTACGAGCTAGAGCTTGGTTTTTGGGGCTGATGTTTTGGTTTATTAAGTTTTGGATGAGAGGGTTTGATTGGGACGCGGCCCAGAAATTTAAGCTTAGCTGTTCCCTGCGTAGACTTAGTGGCATTTCTCCTGTTAAGGACTGAAGTGAGGTGAAGGAGGTGCCATGTTGGGTGCGTGTAATTAGTTTGAGAGCCTGATATTGTATTGAGTCAAGTTTTTTAGATAGAGAGTTGTTTAGGGTGTTGTATATGGCGCAGCCGTAGTCTAGTTTTGATCGAATTAGTGATATGTAGAGAGAGAGGAGGGTATCTTTGGAGGCTCCCCAGTTAGAGCCAGTTAGGCATCTTAGGGTCTTTACTGCATTTAGTTGTTAGGTTTTGGATGTGAGCATCCCAGGTGAGAAGTTCATCGAAAATAAGTCCTAAGAATATGATTTGTTTCTGAAATTTGATTGTTTGATTCTTTAGCTGGATAGTGCTTACTTACTTACTTACTTTGGAGATTTAACGTGCGCTTTCCGACTGATGCGTATTTCGCACACGGGCCCGGCCAGGCCATTTAATGTGTTTCCGAAAGGGGCGAAAGTGGTCTGTGCAACCCAAGAGGGGGGTTTTAGGGGTTGCTTATATAGAATTTGGGAATTTTGAGATTTGGAATAGATGCCGATGGGATTGGGGAGGAGAACTAAGGGAGCTGGGTATGGTGGATGTTTGTTTGCTTATGTGATTTTGATTTGGTAGGTTATTGTGTTTTTAGATGCGTTTTATTAGTTCCGTTTTTATTAAGAATACGCCTAAGGCCTTGAAGTTTTCTAGTTTATTTTGTGGGTTTAGTATTGCTTCTAGAGTTAGAGGCAGTGCTGAACACCATAGGTATATATACTTATTAACATCAATGTTTATACAGTAAATTTATTGATGGACACAGAGAGCTGATTAAGATGATTGGAAGCCAGTGACTGACTAATGGGACAGGGTAAATTTGCCAGTGAATTAGAAGCCAGTGAATTGTCTAATGGACACAGTCAGCAAGCAGACTGATAGAGATAATTAGAAGCCGGTGGATTTATTGAATGGACATAGAGGTTTAGCAATTAGGTGATGGTAAGCAGGCGGGATGTATGTAGTAGCCTTGATCTCTGTTCATTGCTGGCTGGATCCTTTTGATGTAGATGGCTTCTAGGAGTTTTCTGATTTTGTAGTCTGACTGATTGTTGGCCAGGATATTGATGTTTTTCCACTGGATGTTGTGGTCGGGGTGGGTCTGTGTGTGGTCGGAGATGGCTGATTTTGAGTCATGTTTTTGTACTGAGGTCTTGTGTTCTTTTGTTCTAATGGGTAGGGGCCTGAATGTTTCATCTACATAGGAGTCGCCACAGTCACATTGTATGTGATATACGAAACCAGCTGAGTGCCAATGGCAGGCCCTCTACATCAAAGAAAGAAGACCCAGCTGGTGTCGTATATCACATACAATGTGACTGACTCTGGGTAGGAGAGTTTATTTGATACGCATGCTCATGATTTAGTCGGAATCGTTCAATCGACGCTTTATGCAGAGATATCTATTGAATATGGAAAAAGGTTTTGTCGCATTCTTTCCGTTAATCTCGGCGTATTGAAGACACTAAATTGGTTATTGTGTAAGTGTGGGGGTGTACTACATGTAGTTCATCAAACAAAAGTACCAAATGTCATTTCTTGAAGTTTCCAAGCGAATAGGCCTATTTAGCAGGGATGAATGCCTGGATACAGCGACTTCAGCGAGGAGGAAAAATTGAAACCGATTTGAAAAGCCGTGTTGTTGTTTCTTGAGGCATCTGTTTATGAGGGAGATCAACACAAATTGAACGAACGCGGTTACGAAAATAAATTTACCATTCATTGTTCAACATAATCAATGATTGACTACCATCGTACAACAATAACAAATTAAAGTACAAATTGATCAGTTTACATGCAATATATTTGGCAGTACATTTGAAGTAAAATTACTGAAAAATATCGAAAAAAAGGAAATATATAAAAGAACCTCTTGCATACACCATTGTGTTTTTAAACTGTTGGATCTGCGTCAACAATACGATCGTATATGCGTCCCGCGTACCAGACTGCTGTGTACCAGTAGCCTCTAAATAGACACACGTTGGCAGCCTCATTTGTGGAACCTCTTCAGTAAACTAAAGTAAAATATCACGTACATGTATTTGCCTCGGGAATAGCTTTACGAAAAATGTCAGTGTGAAAAAGATATGTTTGTGTTAGTTTTATTTGACACAATGTTTATTATCGATTGGTAATAATCAGAGGCTGATCCATGTTTTTCAAACGAACTGTTTTACCCTCGGAGGGGAGCAAAGTTTTTAGTGGTTGTGGATTTCAAAAAGAAGGGGTTGGGGTGGGGGTTTGGGGGTGGAGGTAGATTAACCCCTGAATCCCGCCTCTGGATCCACCACCGACGGATGTTCTGTGTCTAAAATAGAATAAGTTATGACAAAGAAAGGTGTAAATTTGGTGTACATTTGGAGAGAATTTATAATAATATGAAAGGTATTTTGAGTGTGATATTTTAGTAACAAATCTTCAAATCCTGAAACACGTTCATTGTACTGCGAGGGGAGACCGTTCTAGATGTTATGTCTTAATGAAAACAAATGATTCTTCAAAACGACAGCTATATATGCGGACAGTTTCGCACCAATACCAACTGGCTGCAGAGTATGCTCTCCGCCTTTGTCGTTTGTCTTGGAAATGTTTTTTTTTATCACGAACAAACATTCACTGTGCTGTTAATTTCCAAATTCAATTTCTGTTAAACTAAAGTCCTGTAATCAAGCGCGATTTGTTTAAATCTACTGTTCAATATTTAAAAACAAACTAAACAAGGCAAAAAGTGGCTTCCATTTTCCCCCATCTCGACTCATACATCAGCTGACGAACACTGTTTATATGTTTGAGCCGGTTTCTCTTAAAAAAGCATAATAATACATCATAGTAATGGCATGATTCAAAGATGCACTGGTGCATGCAATATCGGCACGCTTGGCCGGATACGGTACTTGACATGAAAAATGAAATATCCATTATGGAAGTCAAACTTTGCACTGCACCTCTCCTACTGGTACTGAAACTACCCCCCAATTGGAAAAGAATCCATGATAGAATTTTAAAGTTCTAAATCGCGCATCTGTAGATTAAAACAAAATTCTATGTTTTAAAACATGAGAAAATCATATCTTTTCAGAAAATACACATATACACACTATTGATAGAGACAGCATTCACGAAGTTTAAAATGAATGTGTGCAGTCGTTTTCGACTTAACTGTCGCAAGAAGGAAGGACGGACGGAATTCCTTGTTATAACTACACATTTCCGCCCTTTGAGGTCGGGGGTATAATAATAGTAAAATAAACACAACACGTCAATGCTAGAGAATAATCAGTATCGATTATTCGTCGAAACAGATTCCATTTGGCGTTAAAGGCAAAATTGCGGTGAAAATCAGTTGGTGAACGAAAAACAGGTGTACGCGCAAAAGGTAAACAGGTATTGCACAGGTTGAAGCACCTGCCAATCACAGAATTTTCCTAAAATGTAAGTGTTTGTCACCTAACGCCGCACCTATCAATATTCCTGCCACACAACGGCGGCATGTAAACAATCGAGTGTGGACTAGACAATCCTTTGATCAGTATCTTGAGCAGTGATCGATGTCGGTCAACCAAGTCACCATCCTGATTTGTTTCGTTTGTTTGTTTGTTGTTTAACGCCGTACTCAGCATTATTCCAGCTATATGACGACGGTCTGTATATAATCTCATTTCTGGTGTCCCCCGCCGTGATATTGCTGGAATATTGCTAAAAGCGGCGTAAAACCATACTCACTCACTCACTCACTGTATATAATCTAGTCTGGACCAGACAATCAAATAATTGACATCATCAGCATCGATCCACGCAATTGCGATCGATGACATGCATCAACCCAATCAGCGAGCCTGACCACCCAATCCCGTTAGTCGCCTTTTACGACAAGCATAGTCACCTTTTACGGCAAGTATTGGTTGCTGAAGACCTATTCTACCCCGGAATCGTCACGTTTTTTTTATATTAAGAGCTCTTATTACGAGTTTAATGTGAGCTGATGACAGTAAAACTATTGTTAAGTCGTTTAAGTGTGTTCATGTCCAAACGATAATACATATATCATAAGAATAACGGGGGAAAAATCGAGAGACAGATTTTGATTCAACAGATTGTCAGCTGCTGCTTACCTCATTGTGCCCCCGGGGATATCATATGGTTATACTTGTATATGTTTCATGTGCACATTCTCGAGTGCCATCAATGTGAATGTTAACCTGAATTTTAAATTTTTCTGACTGCTTTCTTTTCAATAAATGTGTATTAGACACATTCACTTTGTACTGTTTTAAGTTCTGTTTCTGTTTATGTCCGTCACGTTTATTTAAGAACTGACATCGATATGTTTGGCCTTTATGGAGGTAGAAACGTGAAACCAAGTGTGTATACTTTACGTAAATCCGCTACGTTTATACCTCCATAAACGCAACAAATATTCTTGTCAATTCTTATAAATAAACAAAGACAACAACAATAACTTCCCAGACTGCTCATTAACACAAAACAACTGTAGACAACTGTACAAAATTAATGGCATCGTTCAGCTTAATAATCGACACAAGCATCGAGACAAATGTCAAGCATTTCAAAGTCAAGTTCAACCCCGCCCACACTATTATCAGCAACTCACGACCCGTGAAGATCTGTGGTAGAATAGGTCCTCAGCAATGCCTGCCGTAAAAGGCGACTATGCTTTTCGTAAAAGGCGACTAACGGGATCGGGATCGGGGTCAGACTCGCTGACTTGGTTGATGCATGTCAACGATCCCAATTGCGTGGATCGATGTTCATAATGTAAATCACTGGATTGTCTGGTTCAGACTCGATTATTTACAGACCGCCGTCATATAGCTGGGATATTGCTGAGTGTGGCGTTAAACAACAAACAAACAAACAACTCAGTAATTCATAAAACAGTAACCTAGAGCGAAGTCACGATCAAGACCATGTTATTTGAGCTCTTCTGATCGTTGGCGCCAGATGCAAAGTTGTATACACAGTTGTTAAAGCTTGAATTTGAGAGAAAGCCTGTTGACATCACCCTTGTAGATGCAACGCACAGGCCCCTGAAGCAGGATAGTAATATTACTGAAACACCGGACCCATATATATAAATAGACATGGTACGTCACTCGCCATCTTGGCCGATGTTGACATACACTGAATCATTTAAAATAAAGGGAAATTAACGTATGTCATGTTCACAATACCCCTCTACATGTACCTCCACATACGCACTGCATGTCACAAACCTTCAATTTTTTTGCAATTTATTGCCTATATCGGGTGATTTTATCGAGATATTGGCTCAATCGCCTCTGTCGGTAACGGAAGTAAACAAAATCTCCGCGCTAAATAGCGTCGAGCGCTCTGATTGGTCGGCGCGAAAACCACAACAAACGCACGTGTACCATTCGTGGAAACTGGCTGACCTTGGTGTTTTTTACCGCCTTCTTCACAGCCATGCCAGTTTTGAAACGATGCCTTTGCTGCTGTAGTATTCTCTACTGGATTCCTCTTCCCTAACCCTTTGTAGACGTAGCTACTCTTTGTCCAGTCTTGATGACACCTTTGTCATGTTCTTTTAATGGTTGGGAAAGTAATCCTAACATGCCTCCCAATAGTTTTTGTATCCTTAAATTGTTCACCAAAGTTAACACAACAAGAGCATATTAATTCATTTACTGATGTGACCTCATTCAGTTCTTCTTTATACTTTAACCTGTAATTAATTGGTACGTGTGAAGAAAACATGTGAAAAGAATTATCTTGACAACAATTCATGGCTTAACAAATTATTAAAATAATCTTCCTGACAAATCATCATCCAGTTATTTTGGTTGTGTGTGTGTGTGTGTGTGTGTGTGTGTGTGTGTGTGTGTGTGTGTGTGTGTGTGTGTGTTGCATTTAACAAATGTGATATGTATGTTGCCTTTAACAATCATTATATATTTTTGCCTTTGACAAATATTATGCTACCTTTAACAAATATTATATGTATGTTGCCTTTGACAAATGTTATGTTTCCTTTGACAAATATTACATGAATGTTGCCTTTCAGGAATTTCATATGTATGTTTCCTTTGACAAATATTATGCTTCCTTTAACAAATATTATATGTATGTTTCCTTATACAAATGTTATGTTTCCTTTGAAAAATATTATATGTATGTTGCCTTTAAGAAATTTCATATGTATGTTGCCTTTGACAAATATTGTATGAATAATTAATATTCTTATAGATTCAAAACCTAATTTACTCATTGTTATGAATAGTTACATTGCATTGGTCAGGTTTCAGATTATATAAACATTTTAAGTGTATTCAAAACATGTACATGCGTATTTGTGTCATGTGTATGGTATTTTCTTTAACCAATATTGTTTTTAATTTTATACTTACCAATAAATTATTTTTTTGTCAGTCATTTTGGGTCTTCTCCTCAGATGCAGACACGTTATCTTTTTTTGTTTTGCTTTTTGAATACCAGCACGTGCGTTTGATGTGGTTTTCGCGTCGACCAATCAGAGCGCTCGACGCCATTTAGCGCGGAGATTTTGTTTACTTCCGTTACCGACAGAGGCGATTGAGCCAATATCTCGATAAAATCACCCGATATGTGGAGGTAGGTAGGGGGGGTATTGTGAACATGACATACACGATTCAGTGTATGTCGTCATCGGCCAAGATGGCGAGTGACGTACCTTTTCTATTTATATATATGGGTCCGGTGTTTCAGTAATATAACTATCCTGCTTCAGGGGCCTGTGATTAGCCACAGGGAAATGTAGAAAATTTACCAAGTTTCACGGTATGGGTCTACCTTGAAACATTTTAACACCCCAGTTTTGAGTTTTTTCTTGTTGCTTTAGATTGACGACAGTTAGTTTTCTGAATCTTGGCTCGGGTGGCGGTTGTAGTTACGGTGGTTCACGTTTAACTTCGAAGGCTCTGGAAGGCTCTAGGGAAGCTTCTGTCGTAACTGCACGACGCCTCGGTGCCGGCCAGTGTCTCCAGATATTAGTTGCATTGTTTACCACATTCGTGTAACTTTGAATGTCGCCTTCAATACTCACTTTGTATTGATTATGATTTGCTCACATTTATGAATCACAAGCACACACAATGTATTCAGTCCCTGACAGTATTCAATATAGATTGTATATGAAGGCTAAACCGTAGTGCACCTAATCGCATGAGGGAGTCGGTTAGGTTCAACGCCGTTTCAATGTTAACAGTAAGCTGGTTAATTAAACAGCATCAGTGGCTTGGTACAGTGTCTACCCTAGCATGGTGATCTACCTTCAGCTGCTGGCGAACTATAGCCTTTTTATATTGTACCGTAATTTATAGTGCTATCTTTTTTATAGTTAGTATGCTAGTTTTAAATAATAAACTGTGATATTCTAGTAATTTTACTGTCTATCGATGACAGGTTTTAATTTAGTTAAAAATGTATGTATTAAAAATGTCACATTTTTCGTCACGATATAGCTGAAATATTGCCGATGTGACGTAAAGCATTAACTCACTCACTCACTCACTCACTGGTACAGTGTCTTGGTACAGATGTTTTGGTTTCAATGTTGTTGTTGGTTTGTTGTTTTATGCCGCACTCAGCAATATTCCAGCTATATGACGGCGGTCTGTAAATAATCGAGTCTGGACCAGACAATCCAGTGCTTAATGTCATGGGCATCGATCCACGCAATTGGGATCGATGACATGCGTCAACCAAGTCAGCGAGCCTGACCACCCGATCCCGTTAGTCGCCTTTTACGACAAGCATTGTCACCTTTTACGGCAAGCATGGGTTGCTGAAGACCTATTCTACCCCGGAATCTTCACGGGTCTTGCCATAAACAGGTAACTATGCTTGTCGTATTTGGTTGATGCATGTCATCGTATCCAAATTGCGTTGATCGATGCTCATGATGTCAATCACTGGATTCTCTGGTCCCTACTCACTTTTTTACAGGTCGCCGTCATATAGCTAGGCTATTGCGGAGTGCGGCGTTAAACAACAAACAAACAAACATGTGAAGAACACATCTCACCTGATAAAAACCCTCTAAAAAACTAGAAACTTAGTTGTAGCAGTGTAACATCGTGTTATCGGCTTCAATAAATCTGAAGGGTACCCCATGCTTGCTGTAAGAGCCGATCAAAATGGGGATCTATTGATGAGCAGGCTCGGTGACTGGTTTGATTGTGTGTCATCGTTTCTCACGCTTTCCGTCACTCAATTATGCACAAGCTGACATGACATAGCTGGAATATATGTAGTTTTTGCAGCTATAACTAAGCAATACATATAACCCAGGAATAACATAACCCAGAATCTCTACGGGATTAAAAGAACATAAAAATATGTCTGTACATGTGGATCTTTCAGATACTAAAACACTAAACCATGCACTTATTCCCGCCGCCATACAAGGGAGCTAACTCCGTCAACTATATGTCTTTGTAGTTCTCATTCAAAACCAGAAGGTAACAACACGCTTTCAGAGAAAGAATATGTGTGTTTTGTTGCTTGTCACTGTAGAGCAGTACTTCTGCCATGCGATGGCGGGATGTAAACAAACCAGACAATCAAGTGATGGACCAGAAATCCAGTATATATATAAAAACAATAAAAACAAAATATAAAACATCAACCCCAGAGAATGACAAGTTTTGTCCTCCTTCTCCCCCTTAACACAACAAAATATACAACTACAACATATTGGGATACTGTACGGTGCACTTACAGACCGCAGTTTATTCTTCCACATCGTCAGCATCAGGAATATCAACACATGGTAATTTACATGAATATAAACTCGATGCTTCAAATTTCCAACTTATATAATATTTACAGGCATTGACGTATTTTAATGGCTCGTAAGCACATACTCATCAGAGTATATCCCAAATCCATACTCTCACAACGGGAGTGTTTGAGATTTAAACTATGGATACCGATCAATCTCACAAAGTATTATCATGGCTCGTCAGCACAACTTGCAGCACGTACAACTTCCTGATCACCAAATGGACAGCAGCAACTACTACACACATAAAAAAAGAATAAACATTCACCCGACTTGTCCTTCAATCGGCATCATACATAACTGAACATGTTTAATATAGGCAGCCCTGACTGCACCGCACCTGAGAAGGAAGTTTCAGCTTCGAGACTTTACTTATATACCCCTTACGATCCCAAGTTACCTCCCTTTGTTGTGCTTTCCGACATAAAGAGAAAATACTGATAATCAGTGATGACTGCAGGTGTTTGCGAAAAGGGTTCGCATGTTCTGTCCTACCAGAGGCACCCGCAACTCACAATTTGCATAAAAAAAGTAAGCGCTTGTTTCCCGACGCTGCACAGCAGTGAAACAGTATCAAAGAATGAGGAAAAGCATCTGGTCGTCTTTAAGATATAGACACACAACTGTGAGCACACTCAAATTTACGATAGCGCTCGACGTAGTAAACATGTTGCACAATTATCAACAAAATAAGTGAATACGGTATTTTGACAGGATTGAACGTTGTCCAGTTGCCCAGTGCCCGGCATGTGGCAGGAATATGTATCTGTTCAACTACAGTATATACGTTTTAATCGATGAAGAAGGATGTTCCTAAATGTGTCTTACTGTGCGAGACTGTCGAACTAACGGGTCTAAACAGCACTGATTTAAGCGGTACCCATCTTTAGCGTCGGATAACGCCGATTGTCGGATTAACGAGTGTTGGATTAACGAGACATGACTGTATATACGTTTAAATCGATGATGAAGGGTGTTCCTAAATGTGACTTACATACAACTGCTCTTACCAGTGTATCTTGAAGCCATGCACTTTTTCCTAGCGCTATACAAGGGAGCTAACTCCGTTTTCCATATGTCCTTGCAGTTCTCACTCAAAACCAGAGATAAGAACACGCCGTCGGGCAAACTTTGTTGGTTTATTTAACGCCGCTCTTAGCAATATTACAACTATATGACGGCGGTCTGTAAATAATTGAATCGGAGACAACAGAGGGGTGGAGGTGTGTGATCGTCTTTATTTGCATGCATAATGTCACTTGGTATGAATATTATGCATTGCACCTATTGTTGAAATAAGCGATGTTTGATGATCAATACGTGATGTATCTGTGAAAATTACTGTGAGCATTGCATAAAATAATTACCTATGTCAACAAATCCTTCGTAACTGTCAAACGTCAACGCTAGAGAATAACCAGTCTCAATTATCCGATGAAACAGATTCCATTAGTTTAATTTAGTAAAAGGCATAAAATAGCGCTGAAAATGATTTGAATGGATCGCTGAAAATCAGTGATGCGATCCATTGAAATCATTTTCAGGTGTTCGCGAAAAAGGATCAGTATGCCCTGCCCTAAAGGTAGCACCCGGCACTCACATAATTTGCCTACAAAACATATGTGTGTTTTGTTGCTTGACACTGCGAGCAGTAACTTCTGCCATGCGATGGCGGGATGTAAACAAACCAGACAATCAAGTGATGGACCAGACACCCAGTGACACGACAGCGGATTTATTGATCTTATTGAAACGAAAAACGATATGCAAATTTTGAATTACGTCAGCTATGTAGAAATGATGTGATTCTGCAGTTTAATATCAATGTCTCGGACCAAATATTTCTTCGGAAGGTTAGTCAGCGTAACTGATACACGCTACTGAGATTAAACATACTTAAAATGACGAACTAGGTTGTGTTTCCATAGCGACAGTGAAAATGCAGTGTATATGTATCACATTTACCTTGTGTGGGTTCATTGGAGTGTGAACCTTCATGGAGTGAGGGACAACAAACAAACAAACAAACAAACATGTGAAAAGTACATCCCACCTGATAAGTCGCCTGTGAAACTTCTAACTTAACTGTGTACCAGTGTAACATCGTGTTACCGGCTTCAATAAATCTGCAGGGTACCTCATGCTTGCTGTAAGAGCCGACTAAAATGGGGATCTATAGATGATCAGGCTCGGTGACTGGTTTGATTGTGTGTCATCGTGGCCGATAGATGGCGAAGATCGTTTCTCATGCTTTCCGTCACTGATAAAGCTTGTCCAGACTGAATTTTGTACAAGCTTGCATGACATAGCTGGAATATATGTAGTTGGAATATTTCGCAGCTATTAGCAATATATATATATATATATAACCCAGGAATAATATAATCCAGAATCTCCACGGGGTTAAAATAAAATAAAAGTATGTCTGTGGATCTATCAGATATTAAAACACTAATCAATGCACAGTGTAACCATGTACTTATTCCAGCCGCTATATAAGGGAGCTAACTCCGTCCACCATATGTCTTTGTAGTTCTCACTCAAAACCAGAAGGTAACAACACGCTTTCAGATTAACTTTGTTTGTCTGTTGTTAAACAACACCCAGCAATATCACAACTATATGACGTCGGTCTGTAAATATATTGAGACAGGCTTACACAATCCTGTGGTCGATATTGTGAGCACGCCTCGGGGTACCATGACACGCAATCAACCAATTCACCGAGCCTGATCACCCGATTCATATGGTGGCCTCTTACGACCGACCCAGGTTGCTGGGGACCAACTCTGACCAATAATCCCCATGGGGTTAAATATAAAACATCAACCCCAGAGAATAACAAGCCTTCTCCTCCTTCTCCCCCTTAACACAACAAAATATACAACTACAACATAGTGTGATACTGTACGGTGCACTGACAGACCGCAGTTTATTCTTCAACATCATCAACATCAGGAATATCAACACATGGTAATTTACATGACTATAAACTCGATGCTTCAAATTTCCAACATATATAATATTTACAGGCATCGAAGCCTTTTCAACTATTCTAATGGCTCGTAAGCACATATTCATCAGAGTATATCCCAAAACCAAATTCTCACAACTGGAGTGTTCTAGCTTTAAACCATGGATACCGGTCCACCTAACAACGTATCATCATGGCTCGTCAACACAACTTGCAAACATGTAAAACTTCCTGATCATCTAAGGACAGCAGCAGCTACTACACACATAAAAAATAAAAAACTAAGATTCACCCGACGTGTCCTTCAATCGGCATCATACATACCTGAACATGTTTAATATAGCCAGCCCTGACTGCACCGCACCTGAGAATGAAGTTTCAGCTTCGAGCCTTTACTTATATACCCCTAACGAGACCAAGTTACCTCCCTTTGTTGTGTTTTCCGACATTAGGAGAAAATATTTTCGTTCTAATTCGTCCCTCAAACGAAAGAAAATATGTTCAATTATCTGCCACAACAGACTCCCTCCAGACTCCCTCTACATACGGAGATGGTATTTTGATAATATTGAACGTTGTCCAGTTGCCCAGTGCCCGGCATGTGGCAGGAATATGTATGTGTACAACTACAGTATATACGTTTTAATCGATGATGAAGGATGTTCCTAAATGTGTCTTACATACAACTGCGTTTACCAGTGTATCTTGAATCCATGCACTTTTTCCCAAGCGCTATACAAGGGAGCTTACTCCGCATACCCTATGTCTTTGTAGTTCTCACTCAAAACCAGAAGGTAACAGATTAACTTTGTTTGTCTGTTGTTAAACAACACCCAGCAATATCACAACTATATGACGTCGGTCTGTAAATATATCGAGACAGGCTTACACAATCCTGTGGTCGATATTGGGAGCACGCCTCGGGGTACCATGACACGCAATCAACCAATTCACCGAGTCTCATCACCCGATTCATATGGTGGCCTCTTAAGACCGACCCAGGTTGCTGGGGACCAACTCTAACCTGTAATCCCAATAGGTAAATACTCCAAACAAGGAATAAGAGCATGTCGGAGAGGAAACTAGCATCACCAACATTACTTTACTATCTAGATTCATTGATACACAGTATGCTCGTTCGTTTACTTAACTGCTAAAACTTGATTTTAAGTGAACTAAATAACTGTTCTTACTAAACTTGTCACGTTAGCACCTTTATCATCAATGCTTCGGTCAAACTAAATTATATATTCTGTCGACATAGCGCCCCTAAAGTTCACAATAACAACTTTATCGTCGGGTAATCAGTATATGAGATTATCTGTAGTAGCTAGAATAGGTATAAATACGGACGACAGGCCGTCACAAATCATTCTTAGGCTGTCATGTAAACTCTGATTGTTTATTTACTCAGATAAGAAACTATCTTGTACTATGTTAAATCTCAACTATATGATATTACCCTTGACAATACCTGCAAGTCTAATTGGTAATTGAAAATGGCATACTTGGGTGTACATCTTATATATTCCCAGTGTACTACTGCTGTAAATAGATTATGCCAATTCTGTTAACCGTATTACGTTGTTTACCTTGTGGAATATGTATTGTGGCTGAACTAGAAGTATTAGTTACAGTGTATCGGTATATTATATTCAGTCATTCGTAAACTGCTGTATTACGTTGTGAACTTGGAATATGTATTGACTAATGTAGTATGTGTATTGTGTAATGATTCTAATAGTATATCATGTTCATCTGATGTTATTCGCGCATGCGTATGTACTTCTATATCTGATCGTAAACTCGTTCTAAAAATCGATTGTAAGCTTTCTATTGTTGACTGATTATATATAACAGTATGTGGGCAGTCCAATAAACTGACTGTTTATTCACTCAGGTCTTGTGTTGTTGTATGGTTTGGTCGTGTACAGTGGTACTTACCTTCGCAAAGTGAGCTGATTCCCCAACTCCCGATTATTAAAAGGAAGAAAGGTACAATTAATAGACAGGAGAATTGTGCGAATATTCACGAAATACCAAATTCACAAAAGCTACACTTGTGACTGTCAACGATCTGTATTTAAGAAATATACGACTCGTGGTCGTTGTTTATCGTACAATAAAACACTGCAAGGAGACTAACTCAATTGTGGCTACGTCCCTGTGGTCTGTTCTCCTTGCAGTTTTTTATTGTACGAAAAACAACGACAAGTCGTTTATTTCTGCAATGCAGATAGTTGACAGTCAAAGGTTAGGTTTTTGTGACAGCAAACTGGGTGGAGAAAAGCAAACAGCCCAAATCTGATAAAATATTCGGATCTCAGAGCAGGACCCGTCATGTGGAACAGGCGTTCGCCGTTGGCTCAGGTCAGAGGTCACGGACATTTTATGGTCGCTACGAAATGATAGTTGTTACATAGCTATATGCGTGTTTTAAAGGTTGATTCGATATAGCTGATAAAGATTGCTCTTAATCGCGGCCTACTTACAGCTGTAAGACTTTCTCACTTCTCACAATCTCCCAGCCGTCTCAAGCGCTATGCAAGGGAACTAACGAAAGTGGCTGTAGACAGGGTGACCCGGTATCGCCCTATCGTTTCATTCTCGTTATGATATGCAGCAACAAGGACATTAAAGGAATAGAACTAAATAAATACATAAATGAATTGGGACAATACGCAGATGACACAACTTTTCTTGAAGTGCATAGAAGAGTCTTACAGCTACTCCAGCTACTTTCTTAACTGCCGGGCAAAAGAAACGTATCACCTTGTTCAGTAGCTCCATAAAAAGAAACAAAGGCTTGTGTTATCTATATTATGGTTATTTTAATAAAAGGTACATAGTTTTTCTATGTCTGTACAAAATTGCAATGCCATATCGATAGTACACTTGCCTTAATGCCGAGCGAAAGAGACATGAGGTGAAAATTGAAAAAAATACATTAACACGAGTCAAACAGAGTCCAGTCAATAGGTGCACATAAAGTCATATCATGTGACAAGACATGTCCTTAATAGCATGTGTGACCACCCCCTGCATCAATGCACGCCAAAATACGTCTCCACGTGGATGTCGTCAGTGGCCGGTTGACGTCAGCAGCAATTCTGCGCCAGTCACCCAATAACACCTGTTCAAGCTGCTGTCTGTTTGCTGGGGTAGATATACATTGTCTCAGCTTTCGATCAAGATAATCTCAGAGATACTCTATGGGATTCATGTCTGGAGAACTTGCTGGCCAAGGCAACACGTTGACGTTGACGTTGTGCAGTTATTGCTGGACAAGTCTGGCGGTATGAGGTCGAGGATTGTCCTGGTGCAAAAGTTGTTCTTTTTTATGCTGCATCCTTGCTCTGCCCCACACCGGTATTTATGCAACAATCATGCCCGAACATTTATAACAGTTACAAAAAATGTTGTTATTGCAGTTTTTTATGATTGTACGAAATTCACTGATTCCTGCAAAAAGTGACTGTGATGTGTGCACAGGGTGTGTTTTGGTGAATGTTTTCTCATAACGTTCTAACTTATCGCACCGTCTTTAATTCAGATATAACTCAATTACAAGTGATAAGTTTACTTTCCTCGGCAGTTTATAACTTATCAGGACTAGAGATGAAACTTTGATAAAACAAGGGCTATTTGGTCTGGTTCCATTTCCGAAAGTGATATAAAACTGTGTCAGGATATCAACTTTGACTGCATTAAAATGTGTTAAGGAATCAAACTTCACATCCAATCTAAAGACCATTGGTTCATTAATACCAGGAAAGAACAGACAATATTAATAGACTATCTATTCTAGTTTATGTATTCTCTTCTCTCCCCAACCCATTTTATTAAAAGGCCCGTGAAGATCCGGGGTAGAATAGGTCTTCAGCAACCAATGCTTGCCGTAAAAGGCGACTATACTTGTCGTAAAAGGTGACTAACGGGATCGTGTGGTCAGGCTCGCTGACTTGCAATTGGTTGATGCATGTCATCGATCCAAATTGCGTGGATCGATGCTCATGATATTAATCACTGGATTGTCTGGTGGAGACTCGTTTATTTACAGACCGCCGTCATATAGCTGGAATATTTCGGAGTGCGGCGTTAAACAACAAACTAAACCAAACCCATGGCCTAAAGCTATGAACACACACATGCCAACTTTGTTTGTAAGACAGTTGAAAAATCGAAAAGCTGGTATGACGAGTGAAAGGTGACCCAAAACGTCAACACTTTACCACAGCAAAACCTGCTGGCATAACTGCGTGGCTACTCAGTGTTGTTGATATACATCCAGTCACCCCTCTCACCCAACACACAATCTCCCCCATACTTCTATAAATCAATACTATTTTCTTTACTGCGTTAGCATTGTCGTTATTTTAGGCAAAGTCACATTGACCGATGTCTCTCCCGGACATGTAAAACCCTGATAACTAATGGTACATGGTTTCAATACCTTATAAGCTTCATTTACGTTCAACTACACACCAAAAGCCTGGATGGCCAAGCTGGTTGACGAACAACGTACACAGTCGTGCAGGGGTCAAAGTACAATTTGTTGCGAAACTCTCACTGTTTCACCTCAACTTTTTAGATAGCTATAGTAACTGTTGTCCAAGTTTTACAAATAACATGTTTGAAAAGAGACTTTGGGATAATTATCATTTGCACTATACAGTTAACTCAAAGTTACAGTTAATACAAAGAGTCACAACATTAGCCAGGAATACTACAAACAGCCGCTCACGAACGCACACACACACACACACTCACAAACACACACACACACACACACACACACACACACACACATGCAAGTCGCTATATCAGTGCAATAATCGTGAACGTCACGTTTGTAAGAATAATGAACATGCTGTATCACTATCAGTATGTTTGGTTGTTTGTTGTTTAACGCCTCATTTAGCAGTATTCCAGCTATATGACGGCGGACTCTAAATAATCGAGTCTGGACCAGACAACCCAGTGATTGACATCATGAGCTTTGATCCACGCAAGTGGGATCGATGACATGCATCAACCAAGCCAGCGAGCCTGACCACCCGATCCCGTTAGTCGCCTTTTACGGCAAGCATGGGTTGCTGAAGACCTATTCTACCCCAGATCTTCACGGGTTTCAATGTATGATAATAATCTTATGATGATAGTTATTGACACCTTACCATGAGTGTCATTGCTATATTTTCGTTCTTACACTGAATTCAACCAAGGGATACAGTAACGGGTTGGTGGTAGGGGACGTGGTCAGAATTTTGTATGTCCGATTGCAAACGCCAGGTTCAAAGAGATAGTGTAAAAAACAGATTATAAAAAAAATTATATAACAAATAATGGAAATCTTTACTTGTTATTTATGGCAGTTACGCTTGCAATATATCAATGAACTAGCTGCAAGACGTACTTTAATTTAATGCTTGTCTGTTTTGACAGTAGGATTATCAATTTCTATAAATTTTAACTTTTGTTTAATTAATCTGCTCAAAAAGAATAATTACTAGACGCAAAGGAAGAGCCAATAATGCTGCAAGGTAATTTTTATAAAAAAAACCCGTAATATACGTCTATAGAATCATTTTTTTTTTAAAACAGTAATTTACATGGATGTAATCTACCCAATAACATGTCGAGGAAAATGTTTATGTAAGTATTTTGAAAACAATATTTTTACTTTAGTGGATATAAAGCATGAAACAACCTCGGAATGAACTACACAACTTTTGATGACGTCAGCGCCAGAAGTTCGCGGGACTTTTTGAGCCGATCACTGGAGCTAAACTATGACTGTTAAATATTACTCTGATACATTTGATCGTTCTTATGCCTACAATATACACAATTTTTACACACAAGACGTGTATGTAATAATAAATAATCATATCTTGAAGAGCTATAAAAACTCGGGAACGTTGGCGAAAACCGAAGGTCTCGATGATTTACACACGCGCTTGAGCATTACAGGTGCCATGCTCTTGAAAATGTCATTGAAATACGTGAAAGTGACATTGAATATAATAGCCAAGGTTTTCAATAAAACATGTCTTATGTTAATGACAAATGATTGAAGGGTGAAAAATTGCATCATATAATTGTTTGTGGCACGGAAAGAATAAGATTTTCAGTCACAGTCATAAAAAGGTCATATGAGATGAGGTCACTACAATTGTCATTCGTACGGTAGTTCTGCTTTTCGTTATCGCATTAACGACCGGGCTTGTATGACATATTTGGTAGAGCATACACTCTGCATATGTTTCTGCAAGTGACTATAAAGCATGAAATTGAGGGTCCATTCCATTTTACCTGAACTTCATGCAGCTTTCTTAAATATAATACGTCAACATCAGAGAATAATCACTTATTAATAAATCTAGATTATTTGCTGATACAGATTCCATTGGGTGTAAAAGACGAACTGGAGGTACAATTTGTTGAAAGTTATATATCCATAGATGAAAAAAACCACTTTAAATCAATCATGGACTCAGAGCTTAGTAGTGGTAATCACCACGTGATTTTACCAGCAATATACTGACGTATGACCTCTCAAAATGTCGGTAGCCTGATCATCTACACGTTGGTATGTGTAATATAGTAATAAGGTAGTCATGTAGGTCACCAGAGGTCAAACGGTCACAAAATGTGACCCCTGCCTAAAATCTTACCACCTGTCAATACACTTTAATCAGACTTTCTTATCGAATATGGGTTATACTTGAAGCCACAAAGTACCCATGTACCCATATATTGTCTTTCGTACTGTGGTACAAAACGGTGTTTGATGCAATTTTTAAAAGAAAATGTCATTTTGTGCTAAAAAAGGCAAAGTTGTTGGACTGCTTGAAATGAGTTAGCTTGAATCTATAACTCATCAATTCTAATTATAACATCCATGTTCTGGGTGTATTCAGAACTAGTTGAAGCTACATGGTTATGTTTTTTTCAGGCACACAAGATTTAACTGAAGGTCAAGGTGAGGTAAAATTTAACATATCCACCTGAATTCATTAAATTCAACCATCCTTGCATCATGAACAATAATATTTAATAAGGTCACCATGGTCACACAATTAGACCGTCAATTCTCTGTGCTGTTTTGCGTCCCTTGGCCACGCCAGAAACCTATGATTGTGGATTCGAATTCTGGTTCACCCCCATTATGTTTCTAGGTTTGTCAGCACCAAACCTGTGCTTGTGAGTTTCACGAAAGTTGTAAACGTCTAAAACCTGCTCTACTTTCGGCTTTCCTCCCACATTAAGCTGACACGCCGCGATATAACTGGAATACTGTTAATAAGCGGCGTTAAACCCAACTCACTCACCCACTCACACTCGCTTCAAACTCGTCTTCAACTTGCTCATTGCTACATGTCTGTAACTTGCAAAGGTATGTACACCACTTGTTATTCTGTAGGCAGGTACAGCTCTTCTTTCAACAGTTACATGTAACACATCCCATTCCATCACTGTCTCAGGAGCAGGTGCTGCACCCCTCAAGGGGTGTCAAGGCCCAGCGTGTCAACAACTTTGTGGACATCAACACATTCTGTGCTTGTGTTGGTTCCACCCTTAATGTAAATTAATCATGGAATGTGTGATGAGAACGACAAGCCACTTATGAAGGCACCCGTGTCCTCACACACAATCACAACTGTAGTTGAGCCAGAATCGGCACAGTGCTTCGCATGAAGGGGGAGTCTGATGACTGCCTCTTCTTGGCTACATCTAAGGGCTTCAACGATGTTGACTCACACCACCCTCAGTCTTAAGCAAGTCTCTACCATAAAGAGTTGTTTCCCAGGCAGTTTGCTTCTCTGTTCATCTTCACGCTAATCCGTTACAAATAAGTCCATCAGGTTTTCTGGCAGAAGGAACTTCTTCAACTATGTGTAGGTTATGTCCTGAATGGTACCCAACTCGGAGATTCTCGGTTGGAACTCTCTGCATTCTTGATTGATTCATCTCGATAAACATCAAATACTTTGTCAATGCGCCCACACGATGTTCCTTCTCGCAGGGCTGAAGAAAGAATGGCTTTGGATGCAATGCAATATATCAAATGCAATATATCCACCAGTATTGTTTGGTACGAGTACCATTCCGTCTATTGAACCTGAGTTTTCGGGTATAGATTCTACTTGTGACAACTCTTTCTTGAGATGTTAAGTCAAAGCTGCCTTACTGATTTTCCTCATGGTTCCCTTTGGATTACCGAAAACCCATGGTCTGGTTAGTCGAGTTTGAATTGAGCTTGACCACATCTTTCTCATCTCTGTGGATCCTTGACTGGCTTAGATCATTGTGTCTGAAGGATGGGCTGCCAGATCACACTGCGTCCCGCTCGGAGGAATGGGCTCATGTACTGAAGCCTTTGGTACCTCCTTGGGTTTGGGTGTCTGTTCATAGTTGTTCCATAGTTTGATCTGCAAAATGGATTCTCTATAACTCTACAGGTAGCGGGCATAATTCTGTTAGTCGTATGCGAAGCACCATAGAATCATATCGTGAATGGCTGCCAGATGCAAAGAACAATTGTCATCTCAATTCACACAACAGGTTCAACAACAAATCGACAATATCAAGGTATGACATCTAATATGACGCTAGGTCCGCTCGTTGGTGACGACGAACATTCTGATATTGTTTGAAAATCTGTCAAAGATGTAAACCCTGGATTGCGAGTTTTCTGGCATAAAAACTTAAAATTATGTGGACAAAACACATTTGGCTGCACGATTCCCTTCACTCAACGCGATGTCTCTCCTCCACTCAGTGTCTCTTCGAGTCGATCGAAGTTATCAAACGCCAATGTTACTTGGACATTTGGTTGTATGCATCCTGGTAGTGTAACACTTTCTTCACTCAGTGACAATGTATGAAGACAGAGTGCTGTGTCAATCTCTTCAATTTGGGAGTATGAAATATCATGTCCAAATCGGTTTAGGGTACGAACTAGTTTAACACACAGAGTGAGTGATGTCACAGCATATGGCAGCAGGATTGTTTTGGGGGCTTCACTTAAACAAATGTCCTGCCCTAAAAATTCTGTTAGTCTGTGGACATGGTCTGACACAAGATGTGATGATAGTTCAGATAACAAGTCATCAGTACTGTCCTATATAGTAGCGACCACACTTGCTTAGGTGAAGACTTAAGTTTCTAACACTAATGTGATAAAGCTAGTTTTTGACACTCTAATTGTGTGGTCTTATCAAATATTAATATTCATAATGCAACGGATAGTTGCATTTAATGATATTTAGGTGGATATGTTAAATTTGATCTCCATCTTTCCTTCAGTTTAATCGTGTGTGCCTGAAAAACATAACAATGTAGCTTCAACAACCACTGAATACAACTAGAATATGTCTGTTATGATTTGGAGTGACATATTTCTAGCAGTCCAACATCCTACAATTTTGCATTTTTTTCTGAAATTGCATAAAAAATCGTTCTGTACCACTCCACTTTTTCAGACTTTAGATTGGCTTGGGTACTTCTTGGCTTCAATTAAAACCCATTTGGGTTAAGAAAGTCCCATTGGTGTGATATCTGCAGTGTATTTCCATAACTACCTTATAACTATATTACATATACTCACGTGTCGAAGATCAGGCTACCAACATTTTGAGAGGTCATAAGCCACTCTATGATTTTGCTTGTAAAGTTATTTAACTTTCAAGTTAATCCTATCCCCTAACAGGTACCTCGAGTTTGAATCAGGTGTCTGCCTTCATGTGGTAATTACTACCCTTAAGCTGTCCCGGGTTGCTTTCAAAGTATTTTTCATCAATGGACATATGACTTTCAAAAAATCATACTGAGATTTTAGCACCCCAGGTGGTAAAGCTTAATAAAAAAAATGTGGTCTGGCTCATGGAGTAAATAGATCAGTGAAAATCAGTGATGACACATTTGTTCGCGAAATAGGATTGAATCGTAAGTTCATATACTATTCTTATGAAAGTAGCTGGATGAATGGGAGTGTATATATTGGTCTGGTTAAAATAGCTAAAGGCCTGGGACCTTGTGTCGTTTTCAGTTTCAACTGATCAGTAATTGCGTTATCGAGTGGATTGTGTGGTCCACTAGCATTTGATTGTCTAGATACATAGGTCTTCCTTGATTAAACCTTTGGGGATGTGTTTTATTTAGCCACTTTTATTTACTCAAACCAACAATGACCTTATTTTAGCAGATATTTCTAATAATTATGGAAAATATTTCGTCGGTTAAGGGATGGTTCTGTGTTTGCAAATACTTGTAATGACTTACCTCACTAAAAACATTCCCACATAAGCGTAATAGTGAACGATAATATATTTCTTATGCAATAGATATGATTCCCGTGGGTTTCAGTACATTTCTAGATAACACACCTGAACATGAAGAGGAATCACCTTAGCCTGGTTTTCACGAATGATACGAAATGAATGATCCCAGATAAGCGCATTGGAGTCTGAACATGTCTAGGGTCTAATCATAATTGACCCGATCAACGACAGAGTCTCGACCTTTGAAATGAGTGTTATGACTTTTAAAAACAAATCGTATGTTAATTATTATAAACACTTTTAAATACTTAATTACCTTGATATAACTATTTAGACGCATTGCATAGTTGGTATGTATGGAGTACATATTCAGGAACACATTCATTTTGTTTAAAATGGAAGTTTTGTAAGTAATAACTTTATACAATTCCATGGAAACAATGTTGCCATAAGAGTTGTTTAGAGTTGACACTGACATGATAACATGATAAAGCATTGTTATTATTTACAACCGTACAATTAAACATCTATACATCATATCTTAGGGCAGGTTTAACATGTTTATGCTAATGTCAAGATATATGAGAAGACCCAAAACACCTTGGTACGTGGCTGTTATACGGGGTAATGTAACTGTCGCTGTGCAGATAGTGTTGTTGCCATTCAACACTCCCCTAAATATAACGCTGATCACCACGTGCTTATTTGTTTTAAACGTAACTAGTCCTAACATGCCTGGTCTAAACGGCGAAATGTAATTCAGCTCATGCATGTTACAGCGCTCGCATTCCTGGCGAAGGTAGAGTGGAAGGGTTGGTTTGCAGAACAGAAAGGTTAGATTTCAGTTGCTTTAATCCGTGTTTGTGATATGCTTCAAGAGATGCTTTCGAAATTAGAGAACAGCTAATGAACTACAGGCGATTGAGGTTCATCTGCCCCCGAGCCTTTGGCGAGAGACATACTTTTCATTTACGAGGGACATGTAATCTGTAGTTTCGAGTTTCCAGTAAGTTGTTCTTTATATTGCGCAATATCACTATAACAGGGTAAGTTAAGAAAGGCGTATGAAATGTCTACATTGCAGAGAATTTTTTCTAAAGTGAGCCTATTCTTAAGATGACGTCGGTGACATTGGCACGCCAGAAACATATGATCGTGGGTTCGAATGACAGATTCGCCCTGATTATAGGGCCTGATTTGTTATAATACGGGTTGTAATACAGGTGCTCGTGTGCGTCACCAAATAGGTAAACGTCTATGACGGGCATTGCAACGTGATATAGTTGAAATACTGTTCAAAACTAACTTCACTCACTCAGATGACGTCATGAACCATGAATGTTGTCGTTTCACATTTTTGTGAACAATGACACAATGTGAATTCGTTTCTCTTCAACTGACTGACATTGAGAATCGCCAAAAGAATCTGATATTGTTACAACTAGGTCTATCCACCCTTTTATGTTATATTTATCATCAACTATGACCCTGTCCTGCTACGAAGTTCTTATGAGCGTGACACGTTCTTTTGAGCGTGACAGCTTTCCTTCCACTATTTCGCTATCAAATATTGCTGAATTGAAATAAACACATTGTACCATCATATTGCTGATAAAATCTCAAGTCTTGTAGTAATAATATAGATTTTTTTTCCTGTAAAACTTACGTTGCTGTAATACAAGGACTGTTCTGAAATTTAGTTCCTTCAAATACTGTATTTTTTTCTCGCTCCACATCCACTTTTATATCTGATGATATGTATCACCATTCTCGTGTGCACGTCACCTTTGCATTTCTGACAGTTTTGATGTGTAGGTTCTCTTGCAGATGCTAAATTTACCTTTCGACGGACACTCAGGCAGACGTGCATGCACGTGTGTGTGTGTGTGTGTGTGTGTGTGTGTGTGTGTGTGTGTACTAGTCCGGACTAATGCCGATTTTGTTTAGCTAGCCCATTGTGATACCATGCCGTAGTTTAACATGAACACTCAGACACAGTATACTGACTCCGAGCCGACCAGTACTTGTAGCCCCTTGTTTTTATTACGCAGGCAGTGTAACAACAAGTACCATCTTTTTAGGTCTTTTGGTATGACGCGACCGGTGATCGAACTTCCGACCTTTCGCTCTCCGGGCAGACGCTCTACCACACGACAACGGGTCGGTTTATCAAAAATAGAACACGTACACTTAACTCAAATATGACATAACATGTTTCCCTTATCTATCTGGCATACTGCCACCTCGTGTGTGGCTGCGATGATAAGACTGAATACGTTTGACACAGTGAACCATCGAAAAGCTCAATTCGTGGTAAGGTGAAATGGGGGTTTAAAGTCACGTTCAAGATAATTGCGCCTTTAAATGCACGCGTGTGTGTGTGTGTGTGTGTGCGCGCGCGCGCTCGCGCGCACTAAAGCCGGTTGTATAGTGCTAGCCCCCTGAGATACCATGCCGCAGTTGAACATGGATACCCCACTTACACACAGTATTATGACTCAGAGCCAACCAGTCCTTGTTTTATCCCCTTCACGCTGAGCGCCAGGCATGCTTGCCGTGAAAGGCGACTAACGGGATCGGGTGGTCAGGCTCGCTGACTTGGTTGAAGCATGTCATCGATCCCAATTGCGTGGATCGATGCTCATGATATCCAGCACTGGATTGTCTGGTCCAGACTCGATTATTTACAGGCCGCCGTCATATAGCTGGAATATTGCAGAGTGCGGCGTAAAACAACAATCCAACCAACCTGAGCGCCAGGCAGAGAAGCAAGTACCATCTTTAATTTGAATGTCTTTTGTTATGGCGCGGTTGGGGACACCCTTTCATCCTCCAGACCACGGAGGCGGTTTGATAAGTTTAACTTACATTGTAATCAGAACATACATGTGTAATCAATGGAGGCGCAAACATAAGAAGACCAAGTGAAAAACGGAACGGCATCCATTGATATCTTCATCTAAAAATATAACAATTTGCAGCTGAACCCACTGTGCTTGTAACTTAGAAGAGTCGAAGATACATTCGACATTTCTTAATTTCATATGAAACAGAAGAGAACTTTCTTCAGATTTTATATTACTTAAACTTATTGATTATTTGACAGCAAAATAAAGAAAGGTTCTTTAATATGATACTTATTTTACTTTTAAATAAATTTATCATATTAAACGTTGAAGGCCTTTCTTACAAAGATTTCTCAAACAAATCGGTAGTGAAACTCGTCTCAAATATCGGAGTTTGTTCTTTTGGCTGACCTGACAAAGTCACAAACACTCGCAAACAACCGCAACAGTAATTGATGACTGACGTGACGTCGGTTGTGTCTTTTAATTGCAGTATTTAGTTATTTACATCAGAATGCTTAAATGAAAACAATAAAAGACAATGCAGTCATTACCCCAAGGTTCTGCCCACTATATTATGACAATGTTCTACAGGCGCCGTAGAGAAGTGGCACAAGTCAAGGTGTGTTATGTTAAAGGATTGACAATGTAGTTCCTCAGTTACGCTACCTCTACTGATCCGTCTAATTTTGAGTTCAGCGCTATCCCATGTGCATGATCTTTGACTACATTTATTACAATGAATACGGTTTATTTATACATATAACAAGACTGATGGCATTTTACGCGTAGTAAGTCCTTAAAGTTTTTCGGAATATCAGTTTCTTTTAAACAAGCCATGTTTATCAAAATATACCTTCTCACGTACGTTTTGTTATGAGGCCGGAGGGCAAATATTCATCTAAATTATGTTATCGCAAATGAACAAGTCACAGAACTGTTCATGATTATGTTTGATTATGGTCGTTCGGTAATTGTCAAATATGTCAGCATTAAACTTTTTTTTAGGTCGACTGCAAGTGATCACTCTCATCACAACCTAACCAGTAATATGACTAGTCTGAACTTACTTATCGTGGAAAGGTGTGACACACGTCTAAGTACGGTTGCTATAGTCACGCAGTTTTACTCTGAGCCCAGTTACATCGTAGTGTCATTGTTAACCACGAGAAGCATAAGAAAATTGATAATTATTTAACATGCACAGAAACAGACCCGATACGTGCTCACAAACTGATACAAAGATTTTATTTATTTATTATTTTGTTCTTTATAAAAAAAATAAAAAATATCTAAAGCTTTATGTGGGGTTCCGATGCAGATACAATCTAATGGTTGACGACAATATGTGATCAATGTACATATGCATGTTTGGTTTGGTTTGTTCTAGTTAATTTACATGCCACGGAAGTACTGCTGTGCGGTGTCAGACAACACACACTTACTTTTGTCATGCAAATAGTGTGAGTTGGGGTTTTTACACAATTGGGCAGGCCATGGTTTAGCTTTTCGCCTGGTATCATCAGTGACTCCTTTGCTTGTAATCGGCAGGAGACACGGGTGTGGAATCCCCACGTGCACAAATACATGGTGCATGAGTGTGAAGAGGTTCTTTGAGGTGGACACGTTTGACGCGAGAAGAAGGTAGGGTATTATTGTCTCCGACATTTTGCCTTATCCGCCTAGTGGAATCTGTTTCGTCGAATAAGTTGTTCATGAACGGAAACTTGAAAATGTACTAGCCTTTGCAATCATCCCTTGCCAAGTGAATAACTAAAACGGGGGCAATACAGCGGTTTCTAACACTGTCCCAATCAGATGCTGGAGTCAATAAGCTGACTTACACAACTGTGTGTGATGGAAATCTTTGCAAGCGTCACAAAGACCACAGATAGAAGACTTCGAGGACATTGCTAGAATAATCTCAGAACTCTGATAGGTTGGAGAACGTTCTTTATTCAGGTGCCTGCGTTACAAAGAACATTCGACTATTATATAATTACAGAATGAAAGACCGGATGAACGCTCATCCGATGCCATTTGTTGAAACGCCTCGAACTGTGATAGATAGATGCAAATGTATCACGGAAAACAAATCGTGTACGGATTTATCATGGTGTCTAACAATCTGGCAGATTACTTTCGATCCAGTCTAGCTTGCATAATCAATAAACGTTCCATCTGACTCGTCTGAGCACATAAATATAGAAGCCCCATTTCTATAAGTTATTGTAAGCTTGTGCCATCCAATAATTACAATATGTTACAATGACTCTGTGTGTGTGTGTGTGTGTGTGTGTGTGTGTGTGTGTGTGTGTGTGTGTGTGTGTGTTTGTTGTTTAACGCCGCACTCAGCAATATTCCAGCTATATGATATCGAGTCTGGACCAGACAATCCATCGATCCACGCAATTGAGAGAGAGAGAGAGAGAGAGAGAGAGAGAATCCGAATGATGATTTCTAGGATATAATACAATTCTTGACATTTAGCATTTGCTTGGTCCGAGGAGGTATTTATCTGTTCGGACATAAATATTGTATTTTATACTGAACCGCAAAAGAAACGTCACCTAAAGTAACGTTGCATGAAAAGTTGTCATTTAAATATCTGGGTAATTTTTGTCAAAGTTTCTCAAATTTAACGTTAGCTTGTCCAGAAAAATGAAATTTGATGATAAAAAAACAAAGCAGATGACAATACAACTGATCGCCCAAACACATCACGGCAACGGCCATGGTAACCCGATGCACGTTACTTCCGTGCAAATTGAAATGCACATGCGTTCCCCCATTTCTTGCCCTATAAAAATCCACCCTGATCGGATAACATTCATTCGTTATTGAATTGCTGCCACATGCCAAGATTGACAAGAAATCAGCGACACCGAGCCCTTGGACGATTGCAAGCTCGACAAACCGCCCGGCAAGTAGCCAATGCATTTCAAGTCCACGTAAGGATACATGATACAGGATATACATGCTCCAGGAACGCTACCAGACAGATTGTGCGACAGCATCTTCAAGAACGCTTTGTTACTGCTACGGAAACTGCTCGACAGACCATAGGGTCATATACAGAGAGAGAGAGAGAGAGAGAGAGAGAGAGAGAGAGAGAGAGAGAGAGAGAGAGTCTAGCGACGCCGTGGGGAACCGTGCATCATGCTTTTTGGGATGAGTCGGCCCTGTGGTCTTCCAGAGTATTGGTCCAGGGAGAGGCAATGGTGTCACAGGAACTCGGTACATTGATCAAGTCTTGAGACCACACGCTATACCTCATTTGGAACGTCGATGCAACCACGAGTTTCAGCATGGTAACGCCCGTGCCCACACTGCGAGAGCAACAGGAGACTTTCTCTAGCAGAATGGCATCAGAACCATGCAGTGGCCTGCCCTCAGTCCCGATTTAAATCCCATTAAGCACCTGTGGGACAAGATTCAAAGACGGCCGAAGGACGTCCGACCAAGGCCGACAACTGCAGCTGAACTGCATCAGGTGTTCCTCAGAGTGTGGGCTCAAGTGCCTATGGCCTTCATCCATTCCATGTATCGACGTTGAATGGCAGTCATCAATGCACATGGCGGCCACACGAGATACTGATTTGTGATGCCATTTTCTCAGAGACTAGTATTGTGTTTCACTTTAAGAACATTTGGCACTTTAATTTCAACCTTGATGATCAGTTTTGCCAAGTTTCATCTTTTTAATATGCCTCAAAGTATGTTTACAGTGTTTGGACAAATAAGGTTTCTTATATATCTATCCACGCTGACGTTTCCTTTGCGGCTCAGCATATAATATTCACATGGCAGTGAGTAGGTTTTGGTTTAGTTTGTTGCTTAACGCCGCGCTCAGCAATATTCCAGCTATATGACGGCGGTCTGTAAATAATCGAATCTGGACCAGACAATCCAGTGATTAATATCATGAGCATCGATCCACGCAATTGGGAAACGACGACATGCATCAAGCAAGTCAGCGACCCTGACCACCCGATCCCGTTAGTCGCCTTTTACGACAAGCATAGTCGCCTTTTACGGCAAGCACGGGTTGGGCAGTGAGTAGGAGTGACATTGGAGTCATTGGAGCAACATTCGCTGAAAATAGTTCTTTGGCAACCTTGAAATTAGTATTTACATTTGCAGACATTTAACGAAGCTATGCTATGAAAAAGGCCATATGATACATTATATTTTAAGCTTATATAATTGTGTGTATGCATCAGAACATAATTCTCAGCTATCTCTTTAACTAACATCGTGTGTTGGAACGTCTTCAGATTGTAAGCAGGTGATTTCTCAAAATTACTGAACCACATCTATAGCTGGCTGCTTAGTTGAGAAAGATGTTTTATATATCCCTGTGCATATGTACAACATTTAGCTTTAATGCACTCTCATACTACGAAACCGGTTCTGGCATACAAGGGGACAAATATCGTTCATAAATATGCTTCTTTCTCACTATCGTTTCGAGGTCCATCGATGTCAGGTTCAACATCTGAAGTGTCCCTTTCATTTACGTCAGATGCGTTGTGTGTACCTTCACACAGGTGTACAGGGGATTGGGAAACACCAGAGGACACAGCCATGTTTCTGTGCATGTCACTATAGTTTGTTTCCCAGTACCTATGCAGCGGTTCATATCGTGTATCCATATGACGCATTTCCTCAACAACCACAGTGTGTTCTGGATCGTTTCCGTTGGACAATCTTCTCCTAGAAACAAATGTAGGTCTGAGACATACAAAATGGGTGTAATGTAGAATTATCAAGTCAATTAGAAACTCTTCAACAAGAAGCTGCCAAAATACTTTCTGGGCTCCCAAACACAAACATCTGTATTATGAAGTGGGATGGGAAACGTTATTAGAACGAAGGAGGAAGTAAAAGTTATGTTTGTTCTACGAAATACAAAGTAATATTACCCCAGCTTATCTTAAATACATTATAACTACCACTATAAGTTCACATGTATCATATTATTAACGAAATTCAGACAATCTTGTGATTCTAACTACTAGACTAAAGTACTCAACATGTTCTTTTATTTCATCAACTGTAAGGTCATGGAACACCATTCCTGTAGCAGGAAGAAATTGTACATTTATATCCCAGTTTATGTCATACATAGGGAAAGAGCAATGTTTTGCACCTTCATATTTTTCCTATAATGTGAGAAAGTTGGAATATTTATCATACTCGATTAAGATACATATAAAGCCAGTTGACTTATTATTTTCTACAGATCAGAGATAAAATATGATCCAATATGTCAATGTGGTAATCTATGTGGAAAACTCATATCATTATTTATTTGAGTGTCCATTGTAAAGCTAATCAAGAAAATCTGTGTTACTTAAATTCGGATCATATAATTTTATTGAAAGAAATATTGCATTAAACATAAGTTGGAGATGGACGGAAATGAGTGTTTGTCCATTATCGTAAATCAACATATCTTTAAGGCAATGCAAATATGTATATGTCACACAAAGATGTACATAAATGTACATACTTGTCTTTCTTTTGGACATTCCTATTGTATCTAAACACAATCTTCTTTTTTGTTTCCCTTACGTTATCCCACAACTGTAAAGAACGATATCGATTGGCTGTTGTCTCTCTAAAGTCTAATCATACCTACCGTGGACAAAACTGTGGTGCTTTACGCAGAAGGAGCAACAGCAATAGGATAATAACAATCAGCAGCAGTACAGCCAGGATGATTCCCACGTCCAATATGTAGTTAGGTTCAACAGACACTGAATACAAGATAAAAATACTTATGAATAATACAATGAATCATGTTTCCACACTTTCAATTACATTTGTATCACATTGGGACATATAATCCTCACTGGCCAGGGCAATATATATTTTGTTTACACCTATATCTGCGTTCAGGATGAATGTCTAACATATAGTTAATCACATCCTCCATTATGTCGAAAGAGAAATTATGAACTTGCTCCGCACATGCATTTTAAAAGACGTTTTCACCACCTGGTGAACACGGTTCGTTTCGACTATTCGAGTACGGGTACAAGGGCTATTATTATACTTTAGAACAGAAACATATCTAGGCATTATCTGTTGTCTATCAGATAATGGTAATAAAACGAACTGTACATGTTATTAGGTTAAACTCGTTATGTTGAACTTGGATATGCCGCACTCACGATTGTCTCAAACTCTTTTTGAAGTCCCAAGTATCCACGTTAAGCATAAATTTCCCCTGACGTCTCTAATCCTGGATAACTCTTACTTTCGTCCAGGTCCCCTCGAGTTCAACGCAACGAGGTTCGACTGTAGATACATGTAAGGCGATTTGATTGGTGTCTGTGTTGACCTGTTATTGATTTTATTAGAGTCTTGACATGAAATGTTATCACTATTACATACTTACAGGACCGTCCAGCTGAGTTTAGGAATGTATCAGCTAGCGTCTCTTACTTTTACTTACCATTTTTGTCATATCCGTTCTAGTTACGTGTGAGCGGTAGAAACTAACAGTTTTAGTTCAGTATTGGGCAGTTTGGCAATTTCTAAGGGTGCATGTATCACATACCTGGCAGGTTGAATAAAACAAGCATCAATTGTTCAGTCTGACAATCAGTCCCCCCCAAAAACCAGGGGAGTGGCTTCTAAAAAGACAATGACACTGACTCATAAACTGATGTGCTGCTGGTTGAATAGTACATGCTGTCGTCTTTGTAAGGTAGTGTCACTTGAAACAGGGGTTATCATCAAACCCTAACGTTAGTGCATGGCTTGACCGATAACTGTAAAAAGTTTGACCTAGAAATATTGAACGGTCTTTGAGTTGTTCTCCGAATATAAACCCTTCCCTCATTTAAGGCTTAATCCGATTTGTTGTCATGGAAATCGGAACAAATAAACACAGTTTTAAAAACCAAAGGCATCACATCATGGCGACTTATATATATTTGAATAGTAATTATTACAACTACATGTGGGAAATGCGTTTGCATAACACGTCCATTTTCACAGTAATATCTGAATGTCATTCCAAGAGTTGATATGGGAACAGTCTCATAAAATATACTTACCCTTTTTATCAAGATCTGATTCTGTTGTTGAGGAAGTTATTGCATCACTGCACCACTTGGATTTCTGGCATATGTCAGACGTAGAACAGTTCTCCTTGCACAGTTTGTCACAGTCATTGTCACAGGTGGAATTACATCCATCTACACACAATCCAGTCTGCTGTTCACACACACTCGTCACACATGATCCACAGTGTAAGCTACAGTTCCAACCGTAGTATCCCTTCTTGCATCCATCAGCGCAGTGACCGTTGATGGTGTCGCACGTTCCATGACATCCTTGGTGACACTGGATGCACCCCGGGCCATAATAGCCGAGTTCACAGCCATGTTTACACTCGCCGTTCTGGTCACATTCATTGTGATAACATCCTCTGCTGCATGTTTCTTTACACTTCTCTCCGTACCATCCGCGTTTATATCCATATTTACATTCCCCCGACGTTTTGTCACATTGTATGGGAGGACTTTTGGTTGAATTGGAATACACATCACAATGTATACTACATGTGTCACCACAGAGTTGCCCATAATACCCTGTTAAACATGTAGTACATTGTGCCGTTGTACAATGTCCTGAACAGTTGTGACACACATGCTCACACTTTCCTCCAGTGTAACCGGCCGCACACCTTTGTTATTCTCCTGTCGTGTAGTTACAGAGTTCACATTGTTTCGAACATGATTTACACTGGGAACCAAAGTAAGAATCGACACAGTTTCCCCAGCAGCTGTCATTTTGCACGCAATAAGATCCAACACATCCAGATGCACATCTCTTACATCCAGGTGAAGAGGTTATACAGGGCACCCTACAGCTTCGACCAAACAACCCTAACTGACATCCATGAGAACACTCGCTGACTCCACTTTGTGTGTTTAATGTACACGTATTGTTTAGGCATCCTTGGCTACATCTGTATTTACATTGTGAGCCATAATATCCAACAAAACACTCACTTAGGCACTTGCCATCGGAGCCACATTGTGAACATTGCTGGCCTTCTGTGCAAGTCGAATCTGGAAGAGAAGGAAAGTAGCCTTAGAACAAGATTATGTTTTTAATCTGCTGATATATGTTTGATTTATCAAGATTATCAAAAATATATTAGTTTGACAGATATCGTTTCTCTCATTTCACGCTGACGGCAGTCACCATCTGGAAAGATAATATGGTATTAATAATAATTGCTCGTTTGCATACTACATATGATACTTAATAGTAACATTACCTGACGGCATGCATAAATGTGCCGACGGAAGACACAGACACACGCCAAGTATAAAGATAAACCCGTGCATCATCACAGATCCCACCCAAGTTGCAACAGTAAAATAAATACGAATTAATAGTGTTAGTCTGCCGTGGACTGCCGCTGTGGCTGTGACTGTGGCAAGCGACATCAGTGCATATAAGGAAATAAGGAGAGATGAGCCATATCAGCGCAGTCGCGGAATAGGAAAGAAACTTTTCCTGTGAAGGAAATATTTCAATAAATAACGCTGGGTCTTTATGTCCCATTGAACCTAGACGTAATTGCCAAACTACATAGCACGGGAAATGTAGAGGAGGGAGAAAGTATAGGTCATGCCAGTGAAATTGCATGGTTAAATGGGTATTAAACTGACAGTGGCAATTGAATCATTGCGAAATTTTTCATGTTGTGATTTCATGTTGTCAACATCAGGCATCAGGCATCAATCAATATGTTCATACAAAACTTACACTCATGAAGTGAGGTGAAGTGAAGTGAAGTGAAATGAAATGTGGCTTATATAGAAACTTGTTTTCTTTAACATAGTGCTCTTTGGTAAAAGTTGAGAATGCGACAATAGAACATGATGTAAAATTTTGCAATCTCAAAAATGTATACTAAAACTTTCAGTTTTGGGTTTACAATAACAAAGGCAATACAACTGGTCAAATATGTGGCAACAGAAATACACGACAAGCCCTACAACACGTTTCAGAGCACTCACGGGTGTCAAAAAGTTTTTACTTTCAAGAGTCTTGAAAGAGGCCCGAGCTCCTTTCTTGACACTGGGGTAGTTTTGAAGCTGACAGGAATTCGGTGTTTTCAGAGTGGCACCCTGTCCGCACCTGCCAAGTAAATCATAAAAGGCCTCTAATTCCCATCTTTCTAGTTCCTGATCCATCTCGAAACTGCGGGAATAGTAAAGTCTGCCCCGTGTTTTGTCAACAACCAACTGGGGTAAATCTAAATCACACTTCCTTTCACAATCCGGCCACTACTCGATATTATACGCACGTTTTAGTCATTTGCTGTCTCTGATAACAATTACAAATAAACTTACAACATTCTCACTCATATTGGTCTTATTGATAACCTAAAAACAAAATGTATTGATATAGATAACCAACAATGGTCTAACAGTTTAAGAACTTACACAAAACTTTCTTTTAATTCTTGTATTAAGCAATATAATGTATTTGAAAATTATCTAGATTGTATTCCAGTAAGTGCCTATCCTATTGCTTTGAGTAAATTAAGATGTTCTGCTCATACTTTGCTAACTGAAAATGGAAGGAAGTACAATATACCTAGAGCTAGGAGACTATGTCCATTTTATGTAAGACCTGGAAGTGGAGTCTGAATATCATTTTTGTTTACAAGGACCATACTATGACAGTTTGAGACGTAAGGTTCTACCTTCCTATTGTTACACAAATGTAACTTTTGATAAATTTGTAACGCTCGGTACATCTAAAACCCCATGCATAATTAATGCTTTAGCTAAATATATATTGCTTGCTTTTAAAAAGCGTAATAACTTTCTCATTGGCGCTGAAATTGTCAATCTCTGATATCATGTATTGATATCATATAATGGGCCGGTGGCCCCTTTACTGAAATAAAGCTCTCTCTCTCACTGCCACGTAACTCATGGTGTACCCGTATACATTGAATCTGTTAATGCTTATTTGTTGGTCATTCACATTCATTATGTACGTAATTCATATTAATAGCGAAAGACCCCAACTCAGTTTGAACACTGTAAATACATTTGTAAGTTAACTTACGTATTAGTTGGTCCGAAAATATATGTCAGAAAAAATCTGTTATTTTAAATTAACATTTGGTCCCCATGCCTATTTATTATTTATACGGGGCTTTTGTTGTGTAACATCTTTGTACAGACAATCTACCCTTCGTTGTATCCATGACATCAAGTAATTACGATTAAAATATCGCATTTCTTAAAAGCCTTATCTATTAATATCACATTATGAAGTTGGTTATTACAGGTTGTACACATAGCCCGAGAAACACTGTTACATATTTTATATTACCAATGGCATTAACATTTTACTGGCGAAAGCCCATTCAGTTAATAATGTATAATAAACACAGCACGGAAGACTAGTAAGTTGACAGGCTTTGTGAAACTACCTTGTTCAGACTGTTGGATATGTTATTGATGAAAATCAGAAAATATGTCGATGTATTTAGTCTATTTTGTGTGTAAAGTGCTTATCATATAATCAATATGTATTACAAAAGCGAATCGCATGTTATGCAGTGTTGACCATTCAGGAATATACATTTGCACGCCATTGATGTACTCATTATTCAGAAGATGGGAGTGAATTTGAACGTAATCTGTACACTTTAGAGAGATGATTCATATAAACCACAACAGGAAAATTTAGGCGCTTCGTTATGTAATAAATTGATGTGAGGAATTGTTGTAAAATAAGGTTGATATCATTCTTAACTTAAGTCAGATGTTTTTGGTGTATGGAATAACGAATGGAGACAGATGAACAAAATAGGGAAGGTAAATAATTAAATCGCTTTGGGGTTTACGAATTGGTCCGAAAACAAGATACATAATCCTTTTTGCCTTTAGTTGTCATACATGGTCCTTAGCCCTGATAATGACTTCGCATACAAAGACATATCTTAACTAACAAACACAATGAGCTTAGTGTATTGAAGGTCATCAAAGCATGGGTCTAATTTATTTTGGGCCGGGCATAAGACCGTCAAATGTGACGCACATCGTGGCTAAAGTTTGGAATTTGTGTTCTTGACAACTTTAAGTTCAACAATAACTTTATTTCTCGTATTATTGATTCTCGGTACGATACATTTCAAAAATCAAACATCCGTGTCTTCTTTGTTTCCCAAAGGAAAGGAATCCTTCAAATGTCAAGGTTCATCAATATTAACCCTATTAAAGACAATAAGACCGTTTTAGCCCTCTTTGTCAATACAAAAGAACATGTAGACTTATTTGTTATGTGGCAGTGCAACATTGGATACATTCCATCAACGAAATTAACTTTTGTATACTTTGAAAAAAAGCATTTGATGCAGGCTATTTATAGCTTTGATCTGTAACCGAATCAGGGTATTTATCACGAGAAAGCATGATGTGACAAGAGTAAGTGAAAGCAGTGTACCGATATTAGATCAAGTATCGATGATGACTCTACCTAGGCTTTAACATAACAGAATACATCGCGTCATGGACAGGGGTTGAATATATTCATTGTTCATTATTTGATGGAAATATTTGACATTGTCGCACAATTAACATTATGAGTCACATGATACGTTGTTCTAATGACACCAAGAGTTGAGGTGGCTTTCACAACACTCATGCACTGATGCTCACCTTGTCTGCTTTAAGTCACATCAATATGTACAGACCTGGCGTCAAATACCTGGAATATTGCTGAGTCTTGCGTTAAACAACAAATAAACTTGCAGAAACATATTGTTTCGAAACTGCACGAAACTGTTATGAGCATGTCATGTGAGATGTTTTACCCCACCGCCTATTCGCACAGATATTTGAATATATATTGTAGAACACATCGGGCCACGTACTATTAAATTAGATCATCTTAGTGATGGATTAACACTGTGTAAGTGGATTGGTATAAGTAGTATAGGTAATGGGGGTTCCGGACCACTTCCACTGGAGCCAGATTTATATACCTATACCACCACTACAGATGGAATTTTTTATGCAAAAATGATGATGCGATTCAACGATAGTTATAGGCATAAGTTAAATTGACTCTAGCTCACCACCGATGATGAGACTAAACTAAATTGTAATGAAAATATTCTCTATTATTTTTACTAATATGTATACCATTATTTCTAACGAAGTGATATTCAACATTTTTACTAAGTTCTTCGTTCATTTTACTAGGAGACCAGACTATATACTCTTCTTGGTAATTGGTAAGAAATAATTGATGACCGTATTTGGTTGGTTTGACATCACTGATATAATATATACCTTGTGGTAATTCTCTCCATTTGATAATTTTGTCCTTGAGCATAAATTCCATTATTATATACTTATGTAAGCATTCGTCTAAATGTGATCTAATGATAGTAAGCAATCTATTTTTTTCAACTCCAACCAGTTCTTTGGTTTTGGCACGGATTAAATGACGCGCTTGTTGCCTCCCCTGTTATATGAACTTTTTTTTCTCGTCTTCGCTAATACCACTGGTCTTACGAGAATTTGATCGAATCTCCTGCTTCATTGCATTGTATTTGGTGAGTTCCGACAGTACTAAACGAAACTCCTCCTCGGATATCTTACAATCAGCCATTGCTGTCGAAATATGATCCTCAATGCTGTTCAACTTTGCTTCGGCGAGTATCCGAATATTAGCATGTTTTAATGCTTACTTTTGCAACTTACGAGAAATGAATTTAATCGCTTTTCCTGCCAGTCCTGAGACTCCAGCGGCTATTTCCATGCCAAGTACGATAGGCGCGGCGATTATAGTTGATAATAAACCAACACCGGTTACACCGAGTCCCATACCAGGTGTCACAAGTGCGGTGTCAACTCCATTGAGAGCATTCACGGCTCTGCGATACTTTTTATACAATCTAAGTCTAAACTCCCTCTCCTTCTCTATTCGATGTTTTATGTCGCTTATTTGATGTAATCGAAATCCATCAACAGTATCCATCTTTTCAAATGTCTCATCGAGCGCTGGATATAAACTCATAGTGTATATTACGGTCATATAATAGTCTTTAATTGGTCTTGCTTAAATGTTTTGAGAGTATACATCAATCTTATCAAATGAATATTATACAGCATGGATATCTTAGTAAGAGAAATACTACCACTTTTAATAATTTGGACCCCCTCAAGGGTTGCAACTGGTGATGCTCCAATATGAATAATACTGCAACGTTGACGTTGGTGTTTCTTTAGCCATTTAATCGATAGACCTGGTAATATTTCGAAGGCATCTTCCCGTGCATCTCCAAACTAAACTTCAATAATAAGCGTAGAAATATTAGGTATTGCACTCAAGTTCAGTTTAATATCATTAAATTCTGTAACCAAATTTAAACTAACATTTTTTACTGCCGGACGACTATACCCTGGTTTCTCCATTTTTCGACGGTGTAAGAGAATAATGTCATCGATTGCGGACTAACCAAAACCAAAACGTATCCTTTCATAATCCATTAATCAAGTGTTTAAAACAGCTTACTTTGATTTGTTTATATATATTTTCGATGTTTCTCTCCGCCGGTGCAGCGATCGATAATGGCCGACCTATATTTGTGTACACACAAGTGACGTCACCATTTTTCGACGACAACGTGTTACGCACGAAAAGTTGGTATTGTCGAGTAATGTATGGAAATATTTACTCACCATAAATCGGGAATGCCGACACTGAGTGTTTGTCTTCATATCAATACTTGTAGCCCTTCAAAATCAACTAAACTTTGCAAATAACAACCTATATACAGTCTGAACACCATCCAGGCTTTATTCCTCATGTGATGTTGGCTGACAGTGGGGACAAAAGAATTCGCCATGTCTTCGTACAAATCGTACATGCGTGCAGAACTTCAAGTGCACCCAATGTCCACATGTAGGTCTCGTGCACTGAGCCCAATTCACAAAAGTTACATTTGTGCATTGCCTAAGTTCATCCGGCGTGAATTTGTCACAAACACAACACGTTTCACCATCTCCACTGTCGTCACTGTCGGAGGATTGTGAATCTTCAGTTATAACTGGCACTTGTCTAGGTGTTCTAGCCTTTCTTTTCCCCTTTCCTTTCGATCCATTTCCTTTTCCTTTGCGCTCTGTGCTTTCCTTTTCAGTTGTTATTTGATGACTGTTGATTGAAGTGGGCTTTATTTTCTTTTGTGCTTCCTGATGTTCAATAAGTTTGTTAGTAACCTCATCTTTAGTAATGGGCTTCCCTCCAACGATTTTACTCATGTTTTTTCTGACTTTGGCTGTCTGGACATTCTCTAGAACCTCACCCCCTCTCTTCCCTAAGAAATCACGGGCTTGTGACAAATCTCCTGCTACTTCACAGAGTGTCTGCTGCTTGAATGTCATGGCTGGTGCTACTGCCTCATCTGTCACAACGTCTTTGTTATATGGAAAGATGCCAGATCGTCTGAATGAAGACAAGATGTTGTTGGGTGTTAATGTGCAGGCCAAAACTTTGCAGGCAATCTTGCAAACATCGTATCTGGTGATAGCTTTGCCTCCTGACTCTCGCAGATGTCTGTGGCATGCAGCTGTCCATCCAGCTTCGACAGGTCCATAGCACCCAATGTCGAGCGGTTGCAGCAGGTGGCTTGTATGAGGTGGCAACACAAATAGGACTATGTTGTGCTCTTTCGCCCATTGGATGAGTCCCAGTGAAACATGGCTTCTGTGTCCATCATACAGAACAAGCAAAGGAGAATCAGCACTGTCACTTTTAGCATACTTCGCAAAGTGAGTCTTCATGTACCTATTGAAGATATCAGTGTTGGACCATCCAGTCTCTGAAACACTTCCATCAGCACCTGGTTTAGCTCCTGCCATCAAATCTTCTCTCATCCGTTGGCCAGGAAAAATGAAGAATGGTGGGATCGAACTGCCAGTCGCACTCACGGCACCAATCAAAGTTACTGTTTTGGACTTTCCAGTGGTTACTGCCTGGGGTTTACACTTCGACGATGATACTATTTTAGGAGGTGTGATATCGGTCTGTAAACCTTTCTCATCAATGTTGAAGATGTCTTGATCTCTGTCTTGGAAACTGTGCTTTTTCATAATCTTGTCTAGCTCGATAAAATAGCTATCAACTGACTGCCGAGTAGCACATCTAGCTCTGGCGTATTCCAGTTTCCTGGGCTTCTGCACGCGAATATCAGGCCAACGTGAAAGAAAATTATACAGCCAACGTAAACTGAGAGGCGTGATTCTGTCCCTGTGTCCTAGATGGTGAGCATAATCAGTTGCCAAATTGATTGTTTCATGTCTGGTATAGCCGTACCCAATCTCACTCATGACTTTAATGTGATCAACAAGCAGGGACTCCTCCTCTTGTGTGAACATAGTGGTTTTGCCAGATTTAACGACATCAATATGGATTCTGCCTCTCACACGATCTTTCAAGGTAGTAATAGGAACCCCCCACCCTACTGCAGCTTGCTGAACAGGGACATTCTCCTCCAAAACTGTCATATATGAGTTGTGTAAGTCTTCCTGTGTATAGGACGACCTATATGACCCTCGAGCTGAAGGAAGTGGCTGCAAGTAATTAAACCCATTTATTGTACACAATATTTACTGTTTTTTGTTGCTATATCTTGCTATGTGACTCTTTTCAATTACAAAGAACACTGGTCGCGTAAAAGTAAATCTAACTGATGTAGGAAGTCAACAACGTACTGTTAAGTTCAGTAAGGATGGCCCAGTCAAGCTTCCGTACTTTTTTTAGCGGTCTGAGCGTGACGTCATTAGAAAGTGTGTATTTACTGAGGCCATTGACAAGTGCTAGCAGACGATTGACTTTGGTGGGATTTTGACCGACTGACTTGATGAAATCTGACATTAAAAGTGAAGACTTTTGGGGAATAAGTAATCCTGGCTTTATATACAGTGTGGTGTGAATTTTTTGTTTAACTTACCTTACGAATCTCCATTATCGGCAATATTTGTTTGCGAGATGCGGGGGTCGGGTTGTTGTTTACAACTCCCTGTGACCTCTGACCTCCCACGTGTTCTCGGAAAATAACGCGATAACATCGGCCGTCGAAAAATGGAGAACGTCAAATAATGGAGACGGGACGATATAACATATGACCTGGGTTTTCTGTTAGGGGGGTGACTATTGATGGGATATAAGCCGCGAGTACGATGCCACTATTTATTATCTCAGTTAAATTATGTGCCTTACCCATCATCACATATGGTGGGGTAATAATGATATTCAGTAGCAATTCGATGTTTGCTTCGACCATAGTCCATTTATTATCACTGTTGAGAATAAGATTGTACAAAGTGTTTTTATGGAGTCTACTAACGTCGACATAAGTTAAATGTTCTAGATTATCTGTGAATGTAACTTCTTTCCGCTTGTATACATTATCTTGTAAGTGTAAGGCGTATGACTTGCCATTGGTACCGGGTTTACCGAATCCTTCTGTGTCTCCGAGATCGGAAAGCGCAATTGTATTACATTGTCTGAGTGTTCCAGGGCCTGATGAATCAACCATTATTTTTAATATGGAGTGTTACACTCAAGTATCCTATATGTACAGGTTGGTGTTTTACATCTAATACAGAAATTTTGAGGTGTGAAATAATACCACGCTTCAATTTTTTATATTGTAATGTTGAGAAAGATTCCGTTCTACCGCTATTATATTTTTCATCTTTCACTGGAATAGGTCTCAGTAGAGTTGAAGGACTTTCGAATTGAATATTATCCGTTGTACTGATCTGATCAAGATGGATGCACAACTCTTTATAGGGAACTAAATCGGGTAATTTAACTCCAAGCACTATTTCGTTGGGGACTAATACTTTTCCTCCCCCGCGTGCAAATCCAAGTGTAACGTCTAAGTATTGGAGAAGAATTATATTATTTTCTCCAGAGTTCAAAATCAACATCCCATTCGACTCATTTTGTGTGAGACTAACTCCCAAAGGCTTAAAATTTCATCATTAAGTGAGCATACGCTGTAATATGCATCAGGTATAATGTTTTTTTCTTCTATTTATTAAGAACTCATTATTTCTTCTCACAGCACTTATATTTGTCCACTGTGGGTAATACGTTACATCGCATTGGGCGACTTCAAATTGTCCATCTGAATTATCGATAGTATGAAGCAGTTCAATAGACTGACCATTTGTTATTCCTGTGAGTGTGACAAACATATTAAATATACAAAGATACTATATGATAACTTAAATATGAAATCAATTTACATTACTAATCAGTCGATTTTAGTAAGTGCCTCTGCCGCTGAGTTTTTCGTTAAATTCCCTGATATCTTTGAAAAGTACAGGGTCACGGCAACTAGCGATAAAATGGTGCACGATTGGTTTCACAATACGATGCAATTTTGGCCAAATCAGTTAAACTTTGCCATATGGTGTGCCACAACGGGATGTGGTGTATCTCTTTGTGCTCCAGGATTTGAACTAAATAAGTCTGTTGTAATATTTCATGTGTACTATCAGATTAGACGTATACTTAAAGAAATTAGTGCTCCATTACCGCAGGATCGAGCATGGAATTCCACAACTAATCCGTACAATAGGTTCGCTTATGAACGTATTTGTCAGGAATTTAATATTTCTACGAGTAAAGATTGGCGTATTAAAGGAATTAACCATGGTTTAGGCGTTCCTTACACAGGGGAAATAACTGTCAAAGAAGAAAGCGAAGATTTATTTAAAGAAGTTAACAAAGCTCCATTTAATGTGTTTAAATTGTTGCATACCAGCAAACTTAACATAAGAATGTATGATCTATTTCTAAAAACCCATCATTGGTATAAAGACTGGGAACTTTCGAGTAACGATTGGAGAGGGGATATTATGAGTTTTAAGAGTGGTTTAATTTACATTGTTACAAAATGTATACATCTGAACGATACCGCAAACACTTGGAATGAACTTCTTAATGATAAAACAGAAAATAATTTTACTAACCCAGGATTTGTAAGAGTTAATGAATCAATAAGAACTTATGTATGGGCAATTCTCGGTGCACAATCGCAAACACGAACGGGAATCATCGGTTCTGGGACGGCGCTCGATGCACAAAAACAGTTTGTCGCAAACGTGGAGGATGCTATTAATTCACCAGTTGACATACCATCTTCTATAAAGCGTTATCAAGATGTATTGCAGTACGCTCAATCCAAAGTGGACTATGTTTATGCGCCGGGACTATACATGTCTCCTAGTAATATGGAACTTAAGATCGGTCAAGTGATAGGCTATAATAATAAAATTGTTATTGCTACCGATCAACAAAAACCAGGTATAAATTCAGATATTAATACCGAATTAATAACGCAAACAAACACAGTTATCTACTCACATGTCTACTAACGCACAACCACAAGTACCACCGCATATTGTAGCTAAAAATCAACAACATATCGATGAAAAAACAGTGCTTGTAGTGGGTGGAGTCGCGGCTGGTTTACTCATGATTTGTTTAAATAGTCTTTAGCGAATACGTACAACAGCCCTGCAATTGCTACGATCAGTGCCCACAAGTTTTGACTAAGCCAAGTGGTGGTCTTAGCTAATAAATTCAAGAGCCAGGAAACTATACTCCCTATTATACCGGGAAGTGCAGACGCGGCTTTCCCAGCGAGCTTTCCTAGTGCTGAACCTAATGCTGTTAAATACTTTATTATCCACTCTTTTATACCACCCCTATCACTAGGCAGTGTGCCACCTCCTGTACCGCCACCGGTTAACGCAAGAGTCAAAATCGATATAATAAATCCCAATGCGGTTAAAATACTGGTAATGGTTATTCCCTGTTCTCTGAACAATGTTTTAATTTTATCGGCCAGTGTAGTGTCATCATTGAGGACTTGATCGATAGTTTCTCAAATTCGACTGATTTGTGAACGAAGTGCCTTTCTATTACTGGAAGCCGCTTCGAGGCGGGCCGATCTTTCCTCTTCTAATTTACGTAATCTTTCTGCAATCCGACGTCTACTGAATTCATCACCCGCCTGTTCAAGTTTTGTTTTCTCATAAGCTATATGCTTGTCGATTTCGGATAGCTTGTCTATATTATTGATGAGTTCTCACTGCATTGTTCGCATTGCCTTGTCAAGGCCTTGTAATTCCCTAATACTGAACTCTGAATATGGTGATACACTGACCGTGGAATTATCGTAGTAGGTATCCAAGATTTCTCCGACTCCGTCCGAGGCCACCTTCGAGCTTTCTTCCAAATTATCTATCTTACCGAGTTCAGTACACACAGTCCGAAGAACCTTAGTAGTCTTTACGGAAAGTTTTTCTCGTGGCGAGTAGTCTACAAAACCTAATTCATCATGAACAGTGCTGATACCGTGTTTAGCGGCTATCGTAGGCAAGGCTAGGGGCTTATGAGTACGAGAATTCATAAGATCAATATCCGGAGCACCACGCAGTCGCAATATTCCTTAAATATCTATCGTAAACTTTGAATAGTCACGACCAATAAGACTTACATCTTTAAAGGTATCGTAATAATCATTAACGGTTGATTGTAAAAGGTTCATCGTTAAGATTCATGCCACCAAAGCTGGTTTCATTGGTACCCTCTTCGATTGTACTAGGGTTATCTAAATCATCTAGATTAAAATCATCCATTTTTATAGTAAACATAAGGTTATATAATTTCAATATAACAATGTCTTCGCAATACGGACGCAAGTTAAACCCACAACGTAGACTTCGAGATCCATTAGGGGTCAAAGCAATTCGTCAGTCTGTAACTATAACTAATAACCCGAGTACCATTGATGAGAATCAAACGCTTCTGGTTCGCTTTCCTAATCTCGGCGCACACGATGTGTTAGTTCCGGGAATTGTCTGACTAGCATTTACGATTAATTTGGCTTCTAACAATGTTAACAGGGAGCCTGTTCAGAAAATAGGTCGTGCTATCGTTAAGAAAATTGCGATTGAAATTAGCGGTAATGAGGTTTTGAGTATCGATGATAGCGATATATACTATTGTAACATGGATCTCTGGAGAACGGATAAAGAGCGGGAAACTTTACAGTACCAAGGTATTTGTAATCGGAACACATTGAGACTGCGTTTGGGTGCTGAAAATGGTGATAATACCGTCGTAAAAGATCTCGCTGTTGCCGACGCATAAGGTAACAGATTCTATATTCCGCTCGACTTTGAATTACTAGATTCCCACATGCCCTTTTATCAAGCATCCCTAGGCGATAGGTTAGAATACAAACTCACTTTTAATGACTATGGTAGAGTAATCAGAGCTGCTGAAGATGCTAGCTATTCCATTGACAATATCTCGCTGGAGTATGATATGATAACAGATCCTGAATTAGCCAGACAAATTCGTAACCAGTATACAGGAAGTTTAGGCATTTTGTACGATCGCGTGCTTCGACATCGAAAGATCACGAGGAACAAAAAAGATACGACGTTGAATAACAATTTAAACGTCCCCACGAGATCGTTGAAGGGTATTTTAATGTTGTTTGAGGACCCCTCCGATGTATTTAAAAGAAGTACGGAGAAGTTCTACAATCCCAAGATTACAAAAGTAGAATTGACTATCGAGGGCGTACCTAATCAACTATATAGCCAAGGAATGCTAGCGTATCAACAATGGGATGAGATTAAAAAACTCCCTTCTATAAAACGAAGCCAAGAAGTTAACGCGGTCGTGAAAGATCTGTCTCTCGGGGGTGTATCGATGGGTGAATACCTCACCACGAAGTACGTGCTATGGCTCGACAAGCGAACAACAGACGATGCCCAATTACACGGCAGTGGGCGGAGAATAGAAAACGCTAGTGAGGGTGTCACTATACAGATAACGAAGCTCCAGGAATCAGCTGGTAAATTAAACATATATTTGTACGTGATTATGAATGCGCAACTTAATATACAGAATGGAAGATTTGTGCAAGCAATCTATTAATAATCTTTTACCTAAAGTACCACACTGCGCTATCATATGCGGGCAAACGGGTTGTGGAAAAACAGCTTTTATTCTAGAAATTTTACAAAGTCATTATCGGGACATTTTCGATCATATTATTATTCTGTGCCCGACTGTAAGCGTTTAATAAAACATACCTATCGAGAGATTGGGTTATGAATGATCCGGGCGATCGTTTACAAGACTGTTTACGAGTATGTCACGAAAAATACAAAGGAGAATCAACCCTTTTCGTAATAGACGATTGTAGCGCGAGTAAAGAACTCACCAAAAAGAAAGATATGCTTTCGTATTTAGCATTCTCCGGACGGCATACTCACCATAGCGTTTAGGTACTTACTCAAAAATACAACTCTGTCCTGAAAAATCTCAGAGAGCAGACCAAATGGGTTGCCTTGTTTCATTGCAAAGACCGAGATTCATTCGAGGAATGTTTACGCGAAAATGATGTTATTTATACCAAGTTTGAACGAGATAAAGTCAGAAAACTGTAAGCAGCAACGAAGCATTGTAAACTCGTATTAAAAACCAATCAACCAGCTGCTTATGCAATTGCTTTGCAAAATATAGGAAAATTATAGCAAAAATATGGTAAAAGTATAGCAAAATTATAGCAAATGTAGCAAAATTATAGCAAAATTATAGCTAATATAGCAAAAAAGATAGCAAATATAGCAAAATTATAGCAAAAATACGATAAATTGAACATTGAACATTAGCGGTTAATATGACAAAAACAACTTATCCAAAATAAATAATCATCACCCTCGTCAATCTTATCAACCTTTCTAACTGTCTCTGCAATTCTCCGTGCGGGGACGGCCGCTGGGAGGTTTGAGGTTAGATCCCCGGCCGCGTCATACCAAAAGACGTTAAAAATAATACTGATTGTTACCCTGCCTGGCGCTCGGCCTTAAGGGCCCTTATCAAGGACTGGTCGGCTCGGAGTCCGTATTCTGTGTTTTAGTGGGGTATTCATGTTAACCTGCGGCATGGTATCTCAGTGTGCTAGCAGTATGAAATCGGCATTAGCCTGGTCTAGTACAAGCAGCTAAACACACACACACACGCACGCACGCACGCACGCGCACATGCACACGCACACACGCACACACGCACACATACACACGTCGCTATGTCAGTGCAATAATGATAGGATTAAAATCAATGTTAAATATGTTTTGGCTTCTAATCCTCACATGATTAGACCCGTGAAGATCCGGGGAAGAATAGGTCTTCAGCAACCCTTGCCTGCCATAAAAGGCGACTATGCTTGTCGTAAGAGGCGGCTAACGGGATCGGGTGGTCAGGCTCGCTGACTTGGTTGATGCATGTCATCGATCCCAATTGCATGGATCGATGCGCCTGTTGTCAATCACTGGGTTGTTTGGTCCAGACTCGATTAATTACAGACGGCCGTCATATGGTTGGAATATTGAGTGTGGCGTTAAACAACAAACAAACAAACACACTTATTTTTAACATCGACATTGAAATGTGTGGTACGATGTCGCATGTTTCGTTGTAATGACATTTCACATGTTTCAGTTGAGTTTTGGGAGATGAATTCAGTATCGATGTGGAATGAGCATCTTAACGTGGACGGTTGGGCTCCATACCATCTTCCAGTTCGGTAAGGTTTGAACAGAACCTGCAAAACATCATCGCATTTGCCATCCTTATTTCAAAAGTGTAAATATGCCAACTAACCTAGATTACCAACTTAATATCAAGTATGTTGGATTTTGGTCGCGTAAATGCAATATTTTACATCGCACGCCGATTTGATCTTCTAAAAATTGAGTTTTAAAACGTAAACGAAAGGTTGGTATCTGTATTGCTGTATTTACCTTGAGTCTTTATTTCACTAAGGAACACCCGACTCTCTTATTGTTGCTGTAACCTGCTGACATCCGTTTATCCTTCACAGTACCAGTGACCAGTGAAGTTGGAGGTGGACACTGTGGTAGTAACAAGTGGGGACCTGCATGTGACAGGAACTGTCCATCTAACTGTCGCCCTTTTCACGGTATCATTCACTGTGATTTCACTACAGGAGAGTGTCTAGAAGGTTGTAACGGGGGATATCATGATACCTTCTGTCGCAAAGAGTGCAACTCTAACTGCATCAACAACATCTGTAGCCAAGTAGATGGCGAGTGTACCAGTGGGTGCAAGAATGGGACATCGTGTATAGTTACAACGCCACCAACAAACAAGCCTGATACAAATATCACGCAGACACATTGTGGTAAGAGTTGTATGCAGATTTTCAAGTAGATACAAGTTCGAACTTTCCCCGCAACATAATGCAGTTGCTTGTATTTATAAATGTCGACTGAAGTTATCCTGTAGATAAATGGTTCCGTTTGTTCTGAGTTTCAGATTTCACTAGCTGCCTCAGTTTCAGTGTTCCCTTGATCATAGTGAGTGTGTTTTTGTGTGCAGGATTGTTTGCATATGTCATACGGTAAGTAAACACATTCAAACCTGGATATAGGCAATTATTGTAAACTTTGCAAACGTAAGCGAAAACTGTTTGTCACTGGCATACATTTGTCAGCATATGTAAAGGATGTTAATGGTCCATTTAAACAATATGATTAAGCCTTGGTGCAATGTAATTTGGTCTGTGCCAGTTAATGGTCTAACAATTCTTTATTGTAAACAGTGTTTTATTGTTTATACTTCGTCACGAAATACACTTAGCTGGAATGCCATATGTTATATGAATATCAATTAAATAATATTCACAGGCGCAGGCACAAAAGGCGGAGAAACAAGAGGGCTGAGGGTCCTGTAGATGAATCGGTATGTAAAATCACAACTGAGTGTTTTATCCTGTACATGGATCTTTCAATTGATAGATTTTGCCAGATTTTGCCAGTGGTACGATCCTTAATACCCATACGGCTTATCTGTTTTGATTTGATTAGTTACAAAAAATAAATTGTGTTGCATAATTCTTAATTCAAGCTGGCGACTTGAGCCAGTGTTCGTAAAACAAAATGTTTGAAAAGACATCAGTCACAAAGGAAACAACTTTTAAGCCCGAGAAATCTAAATGTTTGTGGACATTTACTCAAGACGCTGTAACGTCTATTTTTATTTCTTACAGGTTGAGATGAACACACTGGATAGTGGACACAGCCATTGATGCTTTCAGCACAATAATTGTTGTGAGTGTCAGAATTCATTATTGAACTCATGGTGCACCCAAAACTTACACACATTATAAACATCTCTTTTCATATACGTTGTCATCATACCTAAACCTCTCCCTATACACAAATATGCAGGTTTCTTGGTTTGATTCGAATGCAGATTCACCATTGTCAAATATCTAGTTTGGTTACACCTACGTGTAAAGCTCACCCGTTTAATAACAATATAACTATACTAAACATTCCGTGATTTCATCACGCGCGGACGGGACTATTTTGGGCATCAGCTGGTTATTGGAATGGGGGTGTCAGGGTTACTGTGCAACTATACGGTGCAACGTCTTCCCTGCTCACTATAGACACCTCACTATTTCACAAAACACTAGCGATATATAGACACACTACGCATGTCGGCATGGATCTCAAACTGTATTGTTGACAGTTTTGGGGTTGCACCTGTGATTTATCGCATAACTCAAGAACAAATCCGAAATATAGTGAGCATGGTGGAATTATAAAGGTTCAGAGATTTTCACTAATAGTATTTTGCCCAAAAGATCATAACGACATTCATCCCCGTGTCTACTTATGACCTTGAACTTCGTCTTGTAAACTGGGAGTAGCGCCCCTTGGATAAAGTGGACAGTCGTTAGAAATTCCATACTCGGCTCAAATGATGCAATCTCGTCGTGAATCTTCTGTGCTCAGGAATTGAGCGGATGATAAACGATGAAATGTATCTATAACGCGCTGAATTCTAAACACCAAATGTACACTGAAAGCGCTACAAATGATGTAACGTAACGGTAATGATAGCAGAAAATCCACATGAGTCGAATGTAACTACAGAGCCAACGAGAAATGAGGCTCCACTCATCTAAGTTGGAACGAGTTTGAAGCTAGATTTTTCAGAGAGTGTGTGTGCGTGCATGCATGCGTGCCTGCCTGCGCGCGTGCGTGCGTGTGTGTGTGCGCGCTCACCGCGTGGATGTCCCATTCAGAAAAAAGTATACTCCGAGCCGACCAGGTCTTGATTTTCATATTAGTGCCGAGCGCCAGGGATGACGCGACCAAAGATCGAACCACGGCACTCCGGGCGGTCCAGACCATCCACCAGACCACGGTGGCAGTCGTTGACGTAAACGTCTGTCCGGATGGTTGACGGCCATGTTAGTACGTTTAGAGCACTCAAGTTGGGTGTGATGAAATGGGGTTTACGTCGCCTTTAAGATTAGAGCACTTATATAGCGACGTGGTTGCGTGCGTGTGTGCATGCGTGCCTACGTACGTGAGTGTGTATATATTCTGCTTGAAATTGGTCCGGAGAAATGTCGTTTACTATAAATGTATATAGCGACGTGCATGGACTATGTGTGGCTGTTTATACTAGTCGGGACTAATGCTTGTTTCATCGTGCAAGACCACTGAGATCAGCGTTAGAAATTGGCACTAGTCCTGTAGTCCTTACCAAAGTGCCCAATAGTAAAGGCCAATTTTAAGGGGTTTTGCTATATGTTATCATTATATGGACTAGTGGACAAAAACTGTTAGTTTCTAACGTTGCTGAGATACCATGCCGCAGTTTAACATGGATACCCCACTCAGTATACTTACTCAAAATCGACCAATCCTTGTTTTATCCCCTCTATGCCGATCATGGTAACAACAAGTACCCCCGACCCCTGGTGTTTGCAGAGTCGGGACAAAGTAATGTCCTTACCTGTTACATTGCCCTGGAAATAAGCAAGAGCTGTTCTTCGCCCACAAGAGAGAGCTCCCCACATCATGATACCTCCACCGAATCTGTCGACTTCATGAACGCAACATCCGACATCACACTCATTACGTCGCCAGTATACACGCGGAGCCGCCCATTTCACGTTTGAAAAAAGTAAACGTGATGATCACTAAACCAATTATGTTACACCAACGTTCTTGAAGCTACTCATAATGTGACCTAGACCACTGCAGCCGCTTTGAGGTAAAATAAAGTCAACGTACGTAGTTCTTTCGTGCTCGGATTCCGGCAGCTCGTAATTAAACCATGAATATGTTTTGCAATGTAGGTTGCAGTGAAGGGCCAGGGTTCCGTTATACAAAACTACCGTAGTCCTTTAGTGATCGTAACTTCACACGCTTTTAAATAGACTCAAGAATGTCGTTGCGCTACGCTCGTTTTATGGAACGGGTCTCTGGGCGTCGCGATCCTGGACTGCTGTAAGTTTTCTCTCATCCGGGACGATCTCTAGTTGTGCCATATGACCAATATCATGCCCAAACTCTGGAAAATTGTGCTCCGGGCAACGGAGAAATACCTTGACACTGATACTTGTGATTCATCAGCTTCACGTCCACCAATAGCGTTAATTTCGCATTATTATTGAGTCTTCAATAAGAGTCAAAATTCAACTGAATTTGATAGTGATTCATAAACACATGCTCATACTCAATTAGCATTTAGCTTAGATGTCTTTTGAGTTTTGAAGCGGTTTTGGTAACACGTGACAAATCCCATTAGTTGCATGTGAAAACTGCATTAATGGCTACCATGTAATAAATAATGAATATGTCAAAGTTCATCTCTATTAACTCTGTCAACCGTTGTGACACAACAAAGTTAACAACGATCATGCAGACCATAGTTTCATGAAGTAGTCCGACATGGAAAAATTATCCATCCATGAAATCAAATTTTGATTTCTTTTATAAAATGTATATATTCTTTGCCATTATTAGTATCTGATGATAGTGTTTATTTTCAGCATTTCTGCAAGTATGGATGGATGTCGATTAATTCGTTACGTAGTTTTATGTAAGTATCGGTAACAATATGTAATTAATATGTAATATAGTAATTAATTGTGGGTTCATATTGACACGACGAAAGGGCCCTGTCTACCCATCTACAGGGTATGGTTTAAACATATTAATATAATAAAATGTGTGAAGTTTGATTGGTAAATTATTGATTATAGACTTGAGTAAATGACGCTCTGGAACTGCAGATACGCAGTCAACTATTCGTTACTATCCATGGATATGTATAGCTCTGTCTGGCAGTGTACTGGTTCCTCAGAACGGAGATGTTGAAAACATGTCTAGGAAACTTAAAATCAGGGTTGTGTTTGGTGAAAATCATTACAAATTGATGAAGTCACACGTTGATCTGCAGTAAACAAACCTGTTAAGAACATAGGCAGAGACCGACATTAAACAATAAAGAAATTGTCTTGAAGCTATTTATCACATTGTCATTTTCAGCTTTTGAAACGTGATATGTTTACAAAGTCAAAAATCAAAATACATGTTAGCTACAAATTGGCTTTTGTTCCTTTTACGCATCTAAAAACAGACTAATCGAAAATTGAAAATAACTGTAGAGTATGTTAAAAGTTCTTTGAATCATGCATTACAACAAATGCTTTGACTTTTTTTATGAAGATATGCCTTGTTCATTGTACATATATAATAAAAATATATCACATATGCTTGGTTACAAAAAATGCTATAAAAGAAGCTTGAGATCCTCAAAACAATTAACAAAATTCTTAAATATAAATACTCAGCTAAAATCCATACCACATTCCAAAATGCGAATTAGTTAAATTTGGTGTATTGTTATGTTTTGATACAGGCACATATATTATTGCTTATCTTTTTTTAATGAAATACCTGTGAAATCATGCATCAGAGCTTAACTGTTTATGAACGTACGTTCTGTGGTGATGTGTACTGATATAATCGACATGTAGCGTTGACGTGTATGTTTCAGTTGTTAAATTATTTTACGAAAACGTTTTTGCTTTCAGTGTCAGTGGTTGTTGGTATACAGAATCGACAATGCCCAGTCGGTTTCTATGGTAGCAGTTGCCTGCATACGTGTCCAATGACTTGCAATAACCAGCAATGTAACATTGACGAAGTTGGTCGGACTGTTTGTACCCACGGATGTGTGGATGGATACAGAGGCATCTCATGCAGAATCCACTGTCCAGTAAATTGTCTAGTGTGTGAACGTCTCAACGGCAGCTGCATTACATCTCATCTCATATGTACAGATTTGTGCCAGGGATTCCGGTGTCACACAGACCAGACATGCTCTAAAACCACGTGTCTTGACGGGCGGTATGGACAGAACTGCAGTAACAAGTGCTACCCCCGGTACCTGACATGTGCCCGATCTACTGGAGACTGCACTGCCTGCAGAGATGGTTACTATGGACAGAACTGTGAGCATGATTGTCCTCCATGCAGCTTTACACGCGGTAGTATGGATCAGATATGTAAGGATGGATGCAAGACGACTCCATGTACAGACACCACACCCGGCGACTCTGGAAATAGTAAGTTACTCTACACTTATACTGCCAAACATAATGTACGGACGCATCAAGGATGTCAGTGTATCCCCCTCGAACATCACACGAGAATACACAATGCCTACGCGAAGTATTTTTACAATACTATTGTTTGTGTTGTTCTCATAAAATAACACCTTGACAGACGTTTTACTGGCGGTATCTACTTCTGATTCAGAACAAATTAACCAATAGTGTCGCTCAAGTGGTTTTGAAAGCAATGGGACAAAACTATTTTCATGACATGAATAAAATAGTCTAATATTTTGGTACCACTCTTATATGGATTTATATGCAAACAAATCTTCATTGTAGCACTTTGGTATAGTATTGGTCATTGTTTTTAAAGTAGGCAAGGCATAAATTTAACGAGACCCGGTTAAAGCCACGCTTCGCAAATGAAAACAAAACGTTGACTTACAATCGACGACTGTAAGTCAGATTATATGAGTTCAGCAAATAAGACATACTGGTATTCAATATTGAATATGAACTGAGCCAGAAATACATAAATCATTTGTGTATCTCAGATCAAATGTATCAGTTCTTAGGTAGGTGCGATGAGCAAAGGGTTATCAATCATTATGTATCTAAATCACGTTCCAAATCATATATCTACATTCCCACTACGCCCCATTAACCACCCTAGTAACCGTTGCTATTCCGAGATATAGGCTTAGCCCGATATCATGCACAAACATGGTCCTGGTCAATATCATCTGCATATTTGGACTTCACTGACATATTTTTAATTCATTAAAGTAACAAAGATGCAAAGGGGTAATAGAAAACAGTTCATAAAATGCGTTTGTCCGTCTCTCAGCAACATATACAAATGATATATGCACAAACAAACAAAAACCACAAATTACTCTTGCCTTAAACTATTATATACTGAACCAAAACAATTGTAAAAAAGCATTTTTAAAAGTAATCCCATATATGATATACAACGGACAAATGTCTCAGAGAAGGCAATTTTTAATCAATAATGTCCAAAGAAGGACTTTAATTAACGGTGGTAACCATAATTTGTTCCAAGCACCTACGGTATTCGGTAATTACATCAACAGTTTAAATGTCCCAAGTCCCAAGCACGAGAATCTGATGGCACACAAGTTCAGTAGCGTGTATGGCCACCATGTGCGTTGACAACTGCCACACAACGCCTCCGCATGGACCTTGTGATGCTTGTGAACACATGATTGGGAAGACGACACCATTGTTGCTGCAAAATGGTGCCAAGATCTTACCAATTCTGTGGTTGATTCTGTAGAGTGTGCAGACTTCCGCCAAGAGGATCCCAGACGTGTTCGATGGGATTGAGGTCGGGAGACCTTGACGGCCAGTCCATGACGTTGACTCCCGCATTCTGAAGGAAATTCCTTGTCAAAATCGTTGTGTGGGGTCTGGCATTGTCGTGTGGGTAGATCAAACCGGGTCCATGTGCTGCCATAAAAGGCAGAAGTTCTGGTGCCGGTACCTGGCCGCGGTAAGCAGCAGCGTTGAGGTTGCCACGGATGACAAGAAGCCTGGAACGTGCATTTCAACAGAAAGCACCCCACACCATGACACTTCCGCCTCGAAATCTGTCAACTTCCTGTACACAACACTGGGCGTAACGTTCATGACGGCACTTCCACACCCTCGCCCTACCATCAGCAAATCGAAGATTAAATCACTGAAGACGACTTGATTTCTTTACTTCTGAGTCCATCGTAAGTGTCGCTGTGCCCACAATTGACGTTGACATCTGTGTAATTGAGTCAGAATCGGCCCGCAATTTGGCCGTCGTGCTTGAAGGTGAGCAGTTCTCAGACGGTTTCGAACAGTTTGCGCACTCAGTCTACCCCTAAACAGTTCATTTCTGGTTGATGTAGCCGTCAAAAATCGGTTACGGAGGTGACGTAAGACAATCTGATGATCCTCTGCATGTGACGTCACACGTGGTCGACCTGGGCGAGGGCGATCAGCGGTGGTACCCGTTTGCTGTAGACGCGTCTGTAAATCATAAACAGTCCGTCGACTACAACCCATCGTCCTTGCGACTTCAGCTAAGGACGTTCCCGTCTGCAACATGCCGAGGGCACGTTCACGTTTCACATTTGAAAGGCGTGGCATGATCATGACAAATGGCCGTAAAGACTTTTGTTTTCTTGTTTTTTTTGTTTTTTTTTAATGACTGCTAACAAGTATAGCTGAAAACACGTGCGGTATTATGGCCACGTGACCAGTTGCACGTGAACAACCACTTTTGCCACTATAGTGCTGTGCACATGATTTTGATCGATGCGCCTGCACAAAAAACGGGTGTTATCTGAAGACAATACGTGGCCATTACTGTTTAAATACACAATAAGGGCCCACAGTGATAACTGGTCAAAATGTTAAAATTTTAGGATTGTGAAGTTTTTAATTTGGTTCAGTATATTACATCAAACGCCACTTAACAATGCAAACTCATCCCCCAACGGTGACGTGTCACTTTCACAGACTTGGGAAATCATTTGTCAAGACGGGGGTGGATACACCAAAATGTCAATGACGTGTGACGGCACCATCAGCCTGGATCAGAGCTATGTTCCCCTTTATGGCCTCCACAGGATATCACATGCATGCTCTATCGGACAAAGGTCCGGAGGTCTTGCTGGCATGTTCAAAACAGAAACTTGGTTTCTCTGAAGATCCCGAGTCATTCGTGCTGTATGGGCCGGGCATTGTCTTTTTGGTTTGGTTTGTTGTTTAACGCCGCACTCAGCAATATTCCAGCTATATGACGGCAGCCTCTAAATAATCGAGTCTTGACCAGACAATCCAGCGATTGATATCATGAGCCTCGATCCACTCAGTTGGGATCGGGGGGCACGGGTGGCCCAGTCGTCTAAGGCGCCGCGATTCGCTGTGCAGACTTGCGTCCCTTGGGCACGCCAGAAACCTATGATTGTGGGTTCGAATCCCGGTTCGCCCCAATTATGTTTCTAGGTTTGTCAGCTCCATACCCGTGCTCGTGGGTTTCACCGAAGTGGTAAACGTCTTAGACCTGCATCACTTCGGGCTTTCCTCCCACATTAAGCTGGCAGGCCGTGATATAACTAGAATACTGTTAAAAGCGGCGTTAAACCCAACTCACTCACTAACTCACTCAATTGGGATCGATGACATGCATCAACCAAGTCAGCGAGCCTGACCACCCGATCCCGTTAGTCAGAAGCATGTCTTTTTGGGACAAAATCCACGATGTTGCTGAATGAATAGAATGACCACATGTCCGACAATGTTGTCACAATAACGCTGAGTGTTGAGATTTCCATTAACTATCACCAGATCAGTTTTCCATTACCATAAATGTCCGCCCATACCATAACGCTTCCACTGCCGTATCGATCTCGCTGGATGACGTTATCGGCGTCATACCTTTCACCAATTCTTCGATCGGCAAACTGCACAGAAAATCGTGATTGATGTATTAATAGCGTCTGGTTCCCTTTTGCACAACGCTATCGTTGAGTTCGCTCCCATGCGAGTTTTTCAGCCATATGAAGTTGCGTTAACGGCACAACTAGCGTGTGATCCAATAGAACAGAACTTTGTTTACACCCAGGCAACAGTTTGTGACGAATAACCAATAATCTGGATGAATTTTTCCGATAGAACTTTGAGAATGTACAGTAAGCTTGTACTCAGTTATGAAAGCTATATCAACGTTCTGGGTGTCTATAATCTCACTTAAAGAGAGGGCCGATAACAAAAGTCAGTTAGGTTTGCTCTTTTAAAAGGAAATGAGAAGAAAGAATAATAAATAAAATCAGATTATTTATATGTTCTATTCTGCAGTGTTTTGAATATATGTTTTTTACATAATTGGCAAATATATTCATAAGTCCCCAAATTCAACCTTTACTAAATACAGGGGTAGAAGACACTGTCATTCCAACAGTCACATTTGTATTGATCATCCTACTTCTAGGTTAAATATTCAAACTGCCTTAAACAAGTTTATGTTAATCCCCAGCCCACAAGATAGTTCTAAATGTGAAGCACTCGTTGATGCCTTCTCTGACAATCCGTCAATAACTATCAACAAAGCCTTGCAAAAATACATCAAATCTACCAACAAACCAATGGTTTCATGTTGGATGTAAAGATGTAATAGATAAAGATAATATATATCATTTGCAAATAAGGCTCTTTTTACCAAAAAAAAAGAATACAAAGAGTTACTCAGAAGAAAACAACGTGAATATAAACAAAACCAGCTATAGCAACTGGGAACCTTGGCAGGACAGGACAGGAACCAAAGGAATTCTAGACACTATTAAATAAACTTAGAATGTCATCCCAGAAAAAGTCTGTTTATCCTCATCATGAGGAGCTAACAATCCACTAAAACACAGATATCATCTCCGAATAACCTACACATTTCATCAAGACATAGAGATATGCATATCTCTGACAGTCGTAATATACCAATAACAGTTAATGGCATTCTCACTTCAATAAAACAAAACAACGAAAGATAACATGAATTTTTAAAATCAATATCTTGTACAGTGATAATGATGTCTTAAATTGTTGTCACATCCCACAGAGCTGGGCATCCTGTCTGTAACGCGTTCAACCGGTTTGGCGTGATACGCTCACCTTTTCGCGAACACCTGAAATCATCACCCGCTGCTTTGGTAAACTATTTAGCAAGGTTATTAATGAAAAATCGAATTTTAAGACCACTGTCAGTCTGGCTAAGGAACGTCAGATAATGAGTTTGTTCTTAAAACATTAATAGACTCCGAAAACGTAAAAAGAAAAACAACAACTAAAAACTTGCTTCAATTCAGTTGACAGATCACTAATCCTAACAAATCTAACAAAATCAGATAAAATCTCAGGAAGTGTATTGAAAATAATATCATCACTACATAATGATATCTCTTATAAAGTGAAAACTAAGAGGTCACTTCAAAATCTTTTAAATCCAACATTGGGGAAAGACAATGATGCACTTTGTCTCCCATATTATTTAATATATTCCTCAATGATCCTCCACATTATATCAAATCTGGTAGTAATAATATGACACTTAATGGTGGTTTGCCGATGACTTAGTACTATTTGCCGATTCCGCCAAACAGTTACAAATTATACTTGATGGCCTGAGTGTATTTTGTGCAACGAATAACCAAAAGACGAATGGTGACAAAATAATGTTTAATTGGAAATCAAGTAAAATAGAAGAAGCGAACACTTACATCGTGGGTGATACAAAAATACTCGTTACGGATAGATGTAATTACTCAGGAATAACATTTGAAGCAAGGTAGTGATAAACCTCTCCTGAAAGAAGGTCAAAGGTCTTCCACAAACTTCACCCTACAATTATTTAACCAAAATATACCTATAACGTTTTGCAAATTAGTCAAAGGATTAATCGAGCCAGTAATCTTATGTATTTGTGAAATCTTGGGTGAAGCATCAATCCTCCAGAACAACTCCGATTCGTTCATCCCCGAGAAACTGCAGCTCAGATTTTGTAAATCCATGCTAGGTGTCAGCAAAACAACTCGGCAAGCCGAACAGAACTAGGATTCTTTCCTCTTATTTACACAGTGGTAATAAAAATACTGAATTTCTATCACCATGTTAGTTCTTCAAAAAACGGTACACTTCAGAACGTTTTAGTTGAAGGTATATCTTTGGTGAATAAACTAATGGGATGCGTATACCAACTCAATCTATTCTAAAAAACCCATTAAATTCAGATTTCCTACAATAAATCTAAACTCAACTCGATCTTCAACGAATCTCTTCATGATGCTAAGGCAACTAAAGGCACAGGACAAAACTTACAGGATAGTTAAACTAAAATTTAAACCTTATCCCAGTCACTGTAAAATAAGTAAATATCGATTGCACTTTCCTGAATTAAGATTAAGTGACCATTAATCAACTGTAGAACTTGGTACAAATACAAAGCCACCAATTCAACAACACCAGAGGCTATGCTCTACATGTTCAACTATTAATAATAATGAAATCCACTACATACTTCACACTCACGAAAGAAAAATGCTCTTTAGGAAATTATTCACACAAATTGTAAATCTCCACAATAATGCAAACAAATTATTTCTCAAGATCCTCTCAAATAAGCAATAAATATCCATTGATCATTATCAACCTATGACATTTAATGTATAATATTAAATATGAGCGCTATCTCAAGATATCAAAGAAGGGTTTAGCCTATCTGTTGATAGTTAAGGATAGTTATCTGTGAAACTACTTTGTGAATCAGGATACTTTGCATCCTCCATCCTCATTGTCTGCATGTGATGGTGTGTCTGAGCCATGGGGGCTGTGTGGGGCAAGCAATCCGGAAAATCTTGTTTATTTATTGCAACCTGGTACATTCTGTGGCTGGTTCCATACTGAGAAGATTTTCCGAAGGGTGGGAGATATCATACTAATTACTGGATAACACTTTTACTGCCTCTTGGAGATCCTACTAGATGGGCACTTTTCTTGCATTTGGCCTGAGACTATCTAGGAAATAATCTTGTATATATCCTAATTTACGAATGTGAATACAAATTGATCGGTACACAATGTCGTTGTCAATAATCTATTGTCATATATTATTCCATCATTCTCTAACTATTTTTCCAGCTGTACTGCAGCGCATGTCTTTTTCTGTGGTTCTACTGGTACTGGTCACTTTAATCGCGATGCTGCTTCTGAGGCTGCGCTCACATAGGTTAATGTAAGTTGAATAGTTCAGTGAACTCTCCCTAACAAAGTTCGAGACATGATTTTAAGTGCAAAGAGATTATTACATATAAACACGGTGAGTACATGAAATTCACCTATGAGAGTCGATCATGCTCACAGCGTCATTAACATTGTTGACTTGTGCTTTAGCGCGATTATCTGTGATTCGACAATGACAAGTATCTGCAACAATATCTCAAGCCGTGATACCTCGGTGTATTTTTTTATTTTGATTATAAACGTTTACAGACCTATTTGTCATCTTCCATGGAGAAGAAGTCCTTCACCAAGATAACCTTTACAGAAGTAGCATAAGATATTGGTCAACATTATTTTGTCATGGTTAGTAGTGAGCGAGTACATCTTTGACGCGGCAGTGCCATATTTCAGCCACATCGCGAGCAGAACGAACACACATGCATTCTTACATATCTCATTACAACTTTTTTCAAAACGTCAGGAGATTTAGCGTGACGTTTCCATGTATGTCTAAAACAGGAAGAAAAAGGCGGGAGACAAAAAGGATCAAGAGCGACTGCTAACGGAAGATACCGACAGGTAAGTCAAACACATGACAAACACAAAAAGGAACGTAGATAACGAGACCTTTGCAGTTTTGCAACAGAGAATTACATCTCTTCCTTCAAAAGTTTAGGACAGTTTGTCAAATTTGTTGAGTAAATATGCCATCTGAAGTAAAATATGCATCCCCATGGGCACCAATTGTCCTCTCCATTCCGGTCTGGTCAGAATGTTCAAACGGATTGGCAAATTCTAAACAAGAGAATTTTGCCAACGAGTGTAACTTATGTTTAAGGTTCGTCGATGGTCTAATGTCGTTTAATAATGGTCAAACAGCCAATTTCCTTCCACTGATTTACCCATCTGAAATAAAGAGAGGAGACTATTGAAACCGCCTCCTATGTTACATGTTTTGCTGTTTGATGTGTGACCAGGGCGACACTATCCCAGCCCTTTGTGCAACTTTAAACATGCTTTATGGTTGACATGTGGAGGACATTTCCACATGCGACGCATCAGTGACAAACATAATGTCTTACAATTCCCTATGTTGATGTGTAACATACTCTCGTGTCCCCTGTAGGATGAACAGATGACTTGTCCTTGCATGCGTTTGTGATGGGTATTACAGATGTTGCAGAACCACCGTTTCGCTGGATCCATAACTATTTGATAGTAATTCATAAATACCTGCTAATGACATAGTCGGAATTGTACAATAGACACTGTTTTAAGCAGATATTTATTTTATATGATCATGGATATCAAATACGAAATCGCATGAGGAGTAATTTGTATTTCGACACACTAACTGAAATGTGTACTAAACCAATGCTATAAGCAAAAATTGATGCAATTGCCAATCCACTCTTACTTCAGTTAATTACCTAGACCTTACAGTTTGGAAACAATGTATGTGTAACTTGTGTCTAGCCCCCTATCGATAGTGATGTTGTTCAGTTAACGGTTAGTGTGGAATTATGGTTAAACATATGGTTGTATCATTAAAAAAACGATGGCTTCGTTTCCGTCGTAACATACGCATAATGAATATCTGAAAATGTTATTGTCATATGATAAAATACATGTCAGTGAGTTGTTGGACTTGACACAGCTTTAAGTTGGAACAAGTTTATAGCTGTGCAATATTGCCGATGCGATGTAATATTGTGACTCACTCACTCACTCACTCACTCATTGAATAACCTAGCGAGTTATATTTTTAAGTCAGTTGGGTCTTTCGCAGGAAGAAAATATTGAACTTTGAACAAATCTAGATTCATGTACATGGAGATGTCAGAAGACAGTTGAATTGATATATTGATTTTATTTATTATTTAATCGGGTTCTAATCCGATATCAAAAGTCTATTTCGGCAGATATTTGTGAAGACTTTGGCAATTTTTGCTGGTGATCTGAGAGGCTTCTCCAATATACGAATCACAGCAGTCACAATTAATCTAGAATACCAATCAAACAGTTATGAAAAGAATACTTTGATATTTTGGTTTTGTCAAATCATATAAATGTCTGCATGAATTTCAATATTTACATCAGATACACTTACCGGTACATTAGGAAATCTGTTTCATAAGCTCTTATTCTGGAAGTTGCCTAATTTAATTTTCATAATCCACAGTATTTGTGTGTCTGAACTCAGTATATTTAATGTTTGAATTGTTTGAGTGTTAGTGGCTTCAATATCGGAAGCAAAGAAAGGACATACAAATGTGTGTCAGAAGGCAAGTTAAATAGATTCTTTTGTCACTCTGAACTGTGGTGTAACAACATGTATCTACTGACCAAGATTCCTAACTTAATTAATGCATTGACTACGCTTTTATTGACATTCTGAAATTTAACAAATAATTCATTATTGTCCTGCTACGACTAAACAGTAACAGCCAACTTATATTTGGCTTTTACCTATTGTAACCTCTGTACAGGAATTGATCTTAGTGTGCTTATTATTTTGAATCCATTGTCATAATTAGAACGTTTTCTCTATCTTGGTTTAAATTCCATCTGAAGTTGATTCCTTTCCATCTGTTTTTTTTTATCCGCACACATATCTGATCAAGTTATTTTCATACAATTTAGGATAATTTTATTTGAAGTCTCATTTTGAGTTTTTTATTCGCGCATCATGGAATTTGCTCACGTGCGGCACTGTCTTCATCAGCTGAAGAACTTCAACAAATACAACTTCAATCCTTAATTGTACAAACTAAATAGAGTTATTGCCACTTCTGAATATTAATTTTGAAACTAACACGAGTTATTTTACTATTTTAATTAACATGTAATATGTTAGAATGAAAATCAGAGCAAAAAAGTGCCTCATGTCCCAAGAACCCATTGCAAAACGATGGTGCCTACACTACACCACTACAACTCGTGAAGTAACATGATGATCTCGAGCTCGACAAACCACTGTTTGACTGAGCGAACTAGCTAAATATACGCAAGTTTGGAGTGTTATGCAGTTGACTTAGGATACATATATTGTATATGTGTATGCAATATTTCTCGGAAATACCTATCTCGATTCACTTCCGGGTTGCTGACAGGAAAATGCGAATTCCAGTGTATTAGAAGTATAGTTTCGTTAGACATCAGCATTAGGTATGGAACCAACATTCTCAGATGGATCCCAGGATAATGACGCTTTTGGCCGCGCCACTATCGTTGGATCCAGACCTAGATTAACAGATACCTCCAAACCACCACTTCTAATCCGAAACAGGTATAAATATATACTGCAACGCAAAAGAAACGTCACCCCAAGTAACAATGCATGAAAAGTTGTAATTTAAATATCTGGGCAATTTTTGTCAAAGATTTTACATTACCTTGTCCGGAAAAATGAAATTTGATGATAAAATATTCAAAGCAGATGACAATAAAACCGCCCAAACGCATCACGGCAACGGCCATGGTAACCCGATGCGCGTGAGTTCCGTGCAAATTGAAATGCACATGCGTTCCCCCATTTCTTGCCCTATAAAAATCAACCCAGATCGGATAACATTCATTCGTTATTGAATTGCTACAGCATGCAAGGATTGACAAGAAATAAGCGACATCCAGCCCTTGGACGATTGCAAGCTGGACAACCGCCCGGCAAGAAGCCAATGCATATCAAGTCCACGTAAGGACCATATACAAGCTGCAGTATCGGAACCAGAGTCCTCTTCTCAGACGAAAGCCGTTACTGTATCTCAACAGCAGATGTCGGAGAGAGAGTCTGGCGACGCCGTGGGGAACATTATTCGGATACTTGTGTCGTTGAGAGAGACTCGTGGGGTGGTCCGAGCATCATGTTGCGGGCTGGAAATGGTCTTGCACACCCTGTGGTCTTCCAGAACATCGGTCCAGGGAGAGGCAATGGTGTCACAGCAGGTCGGTACATTGATCAGTCTTTAAACCACACGCCATACCTCATTTGGCACGTCGCCGCAACCACGACTTTCAGCATGATAACGCCCGTGCCCAAGAAGAGACTTCCTCCAGCAGAATGGCATCAGAACCATGCAGTGGCCCGCCCGATTTAAATCCCATTGAGCAACTGTGGACCGAGATTCAAAGACGGCTGAATGACGTCTGACCAAGGCCGACAACTGCAACTTAACTGCATCAGGCGTTCCTCAGAGTGCGGGCTCAAGTGCCTTTGGCCTCGTCCATTCCATGTATCGACGTTGCACGGCAGCCATCAATGCACATGGCGGACACACGAGATACTGACTTGTGATGCCATTTTCTGAGAGACTAGTGTTGTGTTTCACTTTAAGAACATTTGACACTTCAATTTTAACCTTGATGATTAGTTTTGCCAAGTTTCATCTTTTTATTGTGTCTCAAAGGTTTCTCATATATCTATCCACGGTGACGTTTCCTTTGCGGTTCAGTATATTACGCGCAATAAAACCAACTATCGGCTACACCTATTTGGGTTGCCTGTCAAAATTTGAAGTTGTTATCAACTTATCAGGCGGCGATGTGGTATTGGCCATTCACGAAACACACGTGAGTGGATCCTCCATTCTACGTCCCTCGCGATGAAAGAATCATCGTCAAGCATTTCCTGTCTGATTGTGTTGATTTAAGTACATGTATGTCAATGTTTCATTCTTAAAAGGATCTTTTTTAATATACGTTCTCATTAAGCTATTGTTTGTTTAAAATTGATTAATTGATCATTTAGAATTGATGTACTTATAGGTAACCTTTCACAATTGTGAAGATCGGGGTCAGAATAGGTCAGAATAGGTCTTCAGCAACGTATATTTGTCGTACGAGGCGACTAACTGGATCGGGTGGTCACCCTCGGTGACTTTATTATAGCAGGTCATCGTATGCAAATTACGTGAATAGATGCTCGTGATATCAATCACTGTATTGTCTGGTCCAGACTCGATTACTTACAGACCTCCGTCATATAGCTGAAATATTGCTGAGTGCGGCGTTAAACAACAAACAAACACAATATAAGTTGTGTCTAATTTGTTACTGAGATTGTTTGTGGTTGTAACCTTAATGGGAATTAAAGTAGCATATTAATTTCCCCTTGAGAGGGTATGTACGACCAAATCGTTCAAAGTCAGGTTATTCCAACTACTATTTAATCGTAAAATAATTGTTTACTGAAATATAGGACATGATTTGATGACACTCGCCAACAACTAGAGAGACGGTGAAAGTCCTGCCGGGGTACTATGAAGGTAGCAGTCTGAGAGCTACCATATGTCCCCAGGGTCCCATGGTGTGGTAGCCTAACTTTGGTTGCTGGTGATCTGTAGCCCGTTTTGGTCATGTTTTGTTTGTTTCTTTGTTGTTTAACGCCCAACTCAGCAATATTCCAGCTACATGGCGGCGCTCTGTAAATAATCGAGTCTGGACCAGATAATCCAGCGATTGATATCATGAGCATCGATCCAAGCAAGTGGGATCGATGACATGCATCAACAAAGCCAGCGAGCCTGACCACCCGATCCCGTTAGTCGCCTCTAACGACAAGCATAGTCGCCTTTGACGACAAGCATGGGTAGCTGAAGACCTATTCTACCCCGGATTTTGGTCATGTATGGTCTTGTATTGTTATGTATACAGATGTCTGTTGTGCTGCTATATTATTGTATAAAACATGTTACATTCATTATTTCAGATTACAACGTAGGAGAAGCTCTATATGTACAGATAATGAAGGTATCTACACAATCAGTCCCCATGATTAGTACTCATACCTCTCATTTATGCACAGGGTGGTTGAAATGTCCCCTCATACATGGCACAATAATCTAAGAATCATGGTTTACTATTCATGCCATTGTCGTCACAAGTGGTTCTTAGAAACCACGGAAATATCTGAAACTGTCACCCAAAGTTACAGGTAATCACTATCTGGCCAACAATGCACCTTTGCTTAATTCCTATACTTATTATAGGCTTATATGATTTGCTTAAAAAACTGTACGGGAAGCCATGTAGACGATATTAAATGTTCTGTAATCCTCTTGGGAATTTCATTTTTGTTATAAATAACTCGGTTTTTCATTGGTCGACGGTAAAACTTTTCATTCGTTCGTTCTTTCAGTCCTTGCTGGACAAGATTGAAGAAGACGTCGCATAATTCTGGATTCTGAAATCGAGTAAATAACTGCAACTGGATACATAATCCACCTATCCATCCATCACCGACTAGTGTTGCATGCCTGACATCAACTTGTTCATGTTCGAAATCTTAAATACTTGCTTACTGAGCCGCAGTAACGTAACGTCAACACGTTTCGCCCATTCTCGCACTCGCCGATGTTCTAAAATTGTAAGCTTGCATTCGATAAAGTAATTGAATAATATGCAACAACACGTTCATTATGTATTCCATATTGTGTTCGTACCAATGTAAGTGATACAGGGATTCATTTGTTTGGGGTTACATCCGCTAGACATTTCAAAGGTTAGGCATTGGATCAACAGACGTTTGCAGTAAATTGGATTATGGGTGAGAAAGAGAATAACTTACTCGAAAGTCGGAATTACGGTTTCTTTCACTTCCCTCACTCGGGATCTGTGACGATAAAGGTAAACCGCCATTCCTCGTAGCTCCTTAGTTATTGTCCCTGTATTCCGCCTATCACTGATATTCCAATATTTTGGTCGCTACAACGATGCTGTAAAATTGTCTTACTTTCAGTAAAATGAATGTTTCAGCATAGATTTGACGTACATAAATGTACGGTAATCTGAAAAGTAAATTGGAAGGTAGCTTTGCGTTGTCTTACTTCAAAGAATGTGTATTTCGAAACGGTTTGTGAGGTTACAAATTTAGAATTTTTGTGTGATTAGATTGATATGTATGTACGTATGTTATAATTGAAAACCTTTTATACTAAGATATGCGTACAGTAAGTTTTGAATTTCGACTTTTTGCAAAATGCTCAGGTCTGCATATAGTTGATTTATGATAAATGTTTATAAGACATATTAAGAATTATTGTGTAATCAGATTTATATTTATGTGCGTGTGTCATTGAAAACCTATTTTTAGTAAGAGAAGCATACAGTAAATCTTCGGTTTCGACATTTTGCAAGATGTTCTGGTTTTGCATATTGTTGATTGATACATTTTGTAAATAGTTCAGTGTTATATTTACAATTATTGTGTACACAAATTGATATTCATGTAGGTTTCGTCATTAAAAACATTGTTTACTAAGATATGCAAACAGTTAATCTTGAATTTCGACTTTTTGCAAGATGCTCTGGTCTGCATAATTTTGATTGATAATTCTTTTAAATAGTTCGGTGTCATATTTGAAAATAGTGTGTACATAGATTGAAACTTATGTAGGTTTGACATTGAAAACAATATTTATTAAGTAAGCATACAGTAAATCTTCGGTTTAGACATTTTGCAAGATGTTCTGGTTTTGCATATTGTTGATTGATACATTTTGTAAATAGTTCAGTGTTATATTTAGAATTAGTGTGTACACAGATTGATATTCATGTAGGTTTCGTCATTAAAAACATTGTTTACTAAGATATGCAAACAGTTAATCTTGAATTTCGACTTTTTGCAAGATGCTCTGGTCTGCATATAGTTGATTGATAATTTTTTTAAATAGTTCAGTGTCATATTTGAAAATAGTGTGTACATAGATTGAAACTTATGTAGGTTTGACATTGAAAACAATATTTATTAAGTAAGCATACAGTAAATCTTCGGTTTAGACATTTTGCAAGATGTTCTGGTTTTGCATATTGTTGATTGATACATTTTGTAAATAGTTCAGTGTTATATTTAGAATTATTGTGTACACGGATTGATATTCATGTAGGTTTCGTCATTAAAAACATTGTTTACTAAGATATGCAAACAGTTAATCTTGAATTTCGACTTTTTGCAAAATGCTCTGGTGTGCATGTAGTTGATTTGTGATAAATGTTTACAGGACATATTTAGAATTATTGTGTGATCAGATTGATATTTATGTGCGTGTGTCAATGAAAACCTTTTTTTTTAGTAAGATAAGCATACAGTTAAACAACAAACCAAAACAAAGCAATTACATATCCCATGTTCGAAAGAAAGTAGAACCAACCAACAAATGGACTTTTTATTAGGATTTGTTGGTTGGTTGGTTGGTTGTTTAACGCCGCACTCAACAATATCCCAGCTATATGACGGCGGTCTGTAAATAATCGAGTCTGGACCAGACAATCAAGTGATTAATGTTATGAGCATCGATCCACGCAATTGGGATCGATGACATGCATCAACCAATTCATTGAGCCTGACCACACGATCCCGTTAGTCGCTTTTTACGACAAGCATAGACACCTTTTACGGCAAGTATGGGTTGCTGAAGACCTATTCTACCCCGGAATCTTCACGGTTTTTTTTATTAAGAGCTCTGATTACGAAATTAATGTGAGCTGATGACAGTACTAGTAAAACTATTGTTAAGTCGTTTTAAGTGTGTTCATGTGGAAAATCGAGAGACAGAATTTGATTCAACAGATTGTCAGCTGCTGCTTACCTCATTGTGCCCCCGGGGATATCATATGGTTATTCTTATATATGTTTCATGTGCACATTCTCGAGTGCCATCAATGTGAATGTTAACCTGACTTTTAAATTTTTCTGACTGCTTTCTTTTCAATAAATGTGTATAAGATACATTCACTTTGTACTGTTTTTTGTTCTGTTTCTGTTTATGTCCGTCACGTTTATCTAAGAACTGACTACGATATGTTTGGCCTTTATGGAGGTAGAAACGTAAACCCAGTGTGTACAGTTTACGTAAATCCGCTTCGTTTACACCTCCATAAACGCAAAAAAAATATTCTTGTCAATTCTTATAAATAAACCAAGATAACAACAATAACTTCCCAGACTGCTCATTAACACAAAACAACTGTAGACAACCATACAAAATGAATGGCATCGTTCCGCGCAATAATCGACACAAGCAACGAGTAAAATGTCAAGCATTTCAGTGTCAAGTACAACCCCGCCCACACTATTATCAGCAATTCACGACCCGTGAAAAGCCGAGGTAGAATAGGTCTTCAGCAACCCATACTTGTCGTAAAAGGCGATTAACGAGATCAAGTGGTCATACTCGCTGACTTGGTTGATGCATGTCATCGATCCCAATTGCGTGGATCGATGTTCATGATGTAAATCACTGGATTGTCTGGTCCAGACTCGATTATTTACAGACTGCCGTCATATAGCTGGAATATTGCTGAGTGCGGCGTTAAACAACAAACAAACAAACAACTCAGCAATTCATAAAATAGTAACCTAGAGCGAGGTCACGGTCAAAACCATGTTGTTTGAGCTTTTCTGATCGTTGGCGCCAGATGCAAAACCATGTTGTTTGAGCTTTTCTGATCGTTGGCGCCAGATGCAAAACCATGTTGTTTGAGCTTTTCTGATCGTTGGCGCCAGATGCAAAGTTGAATACACAGTTGTTAAAGCTTGAATTTGAGAGAAAGCCTGTTGACATCACTCACCCTTGTAGATGCAACGGTGTTCAATTGCCAAGGCCTGGTCAACTGGTGATGCAGCGTGAGACGGAGGCTGAACTGGGGTGGCAGAAACCACAGAGGACAGAGCATGGCTGATGTGTGATTTCTGTTTCGTCGAGCAATGGCGATCATAATTCTTTGCTTGTACTTTCTTAACAACCTTCATTGCGCGAGATTTCATTCATGAATCTCGAAAATTGATAGGTATCATATATAGTTTGTCTCATGAGTACCAAGTGTATTGAGATTTGGTATTGCAAATGCCTCTTTTCGACAGTGGTTAAACTGTGATTCGGCAGGAGGATATGTTTTTTGTCAAAAAGGCCTAGGGATTCAACGGGACAAGCATTATCATTGTTGGTAGCGAGCATCCGCTTAGCGGATACCGCTTCATCACTTGGGAGACTGACCCGTGATGATCCGGGTTAGAATAGGTCTTCAAAACCCATGTTTGTCGTGACGGGCGACTAACGGGATCGGGTTGTCAGCCTCGCTGACTTCGTTGATGCATGTCTCCGTACCCAAATTGCGAAGATCGATCATCATGTCAATCACTGGATTGTCTGACCCAGACTCGATTATTTACAGACCGCCGTCATATTGCTGAGTGCGGCGTTAAACAACAAACAAATAAACTTTGGAGATAACCCTAACAAGTTTTACTGTTTTGCCTCGTGAGTCCGTATGACATACTCGTAACCATGGATCGATGTTTATCATGTCAATCACTGGATTGTCTGGTCCAGAATCGATTATTTTCAGACCGCCGTCATATAGCTGGAATATTACTGAGTGCGGCGTTAAACAACAAACAAACAAACAAACAAAAAATTGCGTGGATCGATGTTCACGATGTCAATCACTGGATTGTCTGGTCCAGACTCGATTATTTTACAGACCGCTGTCATATAGCTGGAATATTGCTGAGTGCGGCGTTAAACAACAAACAAACTAACAATTTCGTGGAGACCCGTGAAAATTCCGGGGTAGAATAGGTCTTCAGCAACCAATGCTTGCCGTAAAAGGTGACTATGCTTGTTGTAAAAGGCGACTAACGGGATCGGGTGGCCAGGCTCGCTGACTTGGTTGATGCATGTCATCGATCCCAGTTGCGTGGATCGATGCTTATGATATCAATCACTGGATTGTCTGGTCTAGACTCGATTCTTTACAGACCGGCGTCATATAGCTGGAATATTGCTGAGTGCGGCGTCAAACAACAAACGAACAAACCAACCAACCAACTGAAGAGGAATGAATTAATTTTAATTAAGTTGTTTGTGAAATTTTATGCCCCAAGTGATGAAGTGGATTACCATACTTGGTAACAAAGGATAACAGTAGTTGTGCTTGAAAGAAGGAATAAGTGGCGTCTTTGAGGAATACTATTTGGTGTGTCTTCAGCAATAAAATGCCTTATTTCACACCAGCCTAACACGATGTGCATATGAACGAGGCCATTGATCAGGGGATTTTTCACTTTAATAATATTAGCCACGGGGAAATGTAGAAAATCTACCAAGTTTTACGGTATGGGTCTACCTCGAAACATTTTAACAGCCCATTTGTGAGTTTTTTTCTTGTTGCTTTAGATTGACGAGAGTTAATTTTCTGAATCTTGGTTCGGGTGGGGGTTGTAGTTAAGGTGGCTCACGTTCGACTTCGAAAGCTCTAGGGAAGCTTCTGTCGTAACTGCGCACGACGCCTCGGTGCCGGCCAGTGTCTCCAGATATTAGTTGCATTGTTTACCACATTCATGTAACTGTGAATGTCTCCTTCAATACTCACTTTGTATTGATTATAATTTGCTCACATTTATGAATCACTAGCACACACAATGTATTCAGTCCCTGACAGTATTCAATATAGATTGTATATGGAGGCTAAACAGTAGTGCACCTAAGTGCATGAGGGAGTCGCTTAGGTTCAAAGCGACCCGTGAAGATTCCGGGGTAGAATAGGTCTTCAGCAACCCATGCTTGCCGTAAAATGTGACTATGCTTGTCGTAAAAGGTGACTGACGGGATCGAGTGGTCAGGCTCGCTGGCTTGGTTGATACATGTCATCTATCCCAATTGCGTTGGTCGATGCTAATGATAATAATCATGTCTGGTTTCATAACCTCCGTGATCTAGTGGCTGAAACGTTGGCGGTTCGATCCCCGTTCGCGTCATACGAACATACTTTAACATATGATACGTGTTCTTACCCTGCATGGTGCTCAGCATTAAGGGGATAAAATCAGGAATGGTCAGTACTGGGTCTGAGTGGGGTACCACACTGCGGCATGGTATCTCATTGGGCTAGCAGTATACTACCGTCATTAGACGGGATTAGTAAAAACACGCACGCACAGGCACAGGTAACTGGATCTATTCGCTATATATACCTGTGAAGATCCGGTCTAGAGTAGGTTGAACCTCTGACGGTTACCTGACATACGCACCAGGTCGTTTTGAAGACATTCAAGACATATACCGTTTTTAGCAATATTCCAGAAATATCACGGCGAGGGACACCAGAAATGGGCTTCACATATTGTACCCATGTGGGGAATCGAACCCGGGTCTTCGGTGTGACGAGCGAACGCTTTAACTATTAGGCTACCCCACCGCCCCAGTGTGATCGTTTGAAGAACACAATTCTTGATATAACTCTGTGAAATGTTTCTAAGACATTGGTAGAACTTCTGTTCATATCCTCGATGCGCCTCGGCTAAGACTGTTTTTCACTTTCATACCTGTGCCCGTAGTGTACTCTATGATATAAAACAAAATTTATATTAATCCTAAAACCTGACGCAAATGCGAATGGTGGCAGGGTGTACATGCGCGACATTTTCATAAATACAAGTAAACCACCGCCTGGTGATTAATATGAATCAGACCCCAACTGAATTGTCCCGACGACGTCCATGTGTCACTATATGTTTATTTATTTGCAGCTTCTAATTATTGTCTTACTTTATATTGTATTGTCATAAAAAATGTACCTTACATATGTAATAAAAAAATAATTTTGGTCCCACACAACAAAAATGGAAATCAGCTCAAAGGATATTTTGTAGAGGCGAGTATTCAACCAGGTACTGCAGGTGTAGCGTACACAGGACCAAGTCATTATATTAAGTTGGATGTTACCCTGACATTCAAGGTAGTTAAAGGCCCTGTCATAATCCACTGATCGTGGGTTCAATTCCAAGATTAGTCAGAACCTTACGTAATATTCACTAAAAGTGGCAGACAACCTCAAACACTCATCATTATTGTCCGATTGTAAGATATTTTATTTTTGTAAATGTTTGATTTTGTGCCATAACCTATGATTAACGAGTTACACCTAACCTTAAAATGTGAACTTATACAAAAATGTTGTTAGTACTCCAATATCCTCGTAAATTGTCTGGTTCCATCAATAAATTTTTTTTAAAACTTCAAACAATTAAATGACAACTCATTTCCCCTCAGTTTGTGAGAATGATTTTGCTAAGCAATGTACAGTTCGAGTTATTGAGGTGTTGTGTTAGCACTCAGATTGACGAGACCTCATATGTACGAAGGAAGCTATGTTTCTAGTTACACAAACGAGCACAATCCGGGATATAAATGCAGTTTGTACCTGGTGCATTCATGTATTTATTCCATTGTAACTTTGTTAAAATGACAGATACATATTGATATACTATTGTTCGATTGGTTGTTTGGTTTGTTGTTTAACGAAGCACTCAGCAATATTCCAGCTATATGACGGCGGTCTGTAAATAATCGAGTCTGGACCAGACAGTCCAGTGATTCACATCATGAACATCGATCCACGCCATTGGGATCGATGACATGCATCAACCAAGTCAGCGAGCCTGACCACCCGATCCCGTTAGTCGCCTTTTACATATAGATCGCCGTCATGATTTTGTCGCTGAGTGCTGCGTTGGAAAACAAACAAAAACAAAACAACAAACATGAGTCGTGACAGGCTCCGATGGGTGTTCGTTCTAAAACCAGATTCACCCCAAGTATTTTACTTTTACTTTAAATGGTATTAACGGTAATGTTTTACACTGGGGTAAACAACATGTACTCAACTATAAAATCAAGTGCTATGGTTAACAGTTACATATCAGATTCTTTTCCGTGGGTTAGAATAGGTCTTCAGTAACCCAGGCTTGCCATAAAAGGTGACTATGCCTGTCGTAAGAGGCGACTAACAGGATCGGGTGGTCAAGCTCGCTGATTTGGTTGATGCATGTCATCGTATCCAAATTGCGTTCATCGATGCTCATGATGTCAATCACTGGATTCTGTACTCAATTATTTACAGACAGCCGTCATATATCTAGACTATTGCTGAGTGTTTCGTTAAACAGCAAACAAAAAAAATGGCGAAGAGCACATCTCACCTGATAAATAGCCTCTAAAAAACTACAAACTTAGTTGTAGCAGTGTAACATCGTGTTATCGGCTTCAATAAATCTGCAGGGTACCCCATGCTTGTTGTAAAACACAACTAAAATGGGGATCTATTGATGAGCAGGCTCGGTGACTGGTTTGATTGTGTGTCATCGTTTCTTATGCTTTCCGTCACTCAATTTCCGACTCAATTATCCACGAGCTGACATGACATAGCTGGAATGTATGCAGTTGGAATATTCCTGCAGCTATAATTAAGCAATACATATGAACCAGGAATAACATAAGCCAGAATCTCTACGGGATTAAAAGAACATCATAATATGTCTGTGGATCTATCAGATATTAAAACACTAATCAATGCACAGTGTAACCATGCACTTATTCCCGCCGCTATACAAGGGAGTTAACTCCGTCCACCATATGTCTTTGTAGTTCTCACTCAAAACCAGAAGGTAACAACACGCTTTCAGATACACTTTGTTTGTCTGTTGTTAAACAACACCCAGCAATATCACAACTATATGACGGCGGTCTGTAAATATATCGAGACAGGCTTACACAATCCTGTGGTCGATATTGTGAGCAACGATCCACGCCGTCGGGGTACCATGACACGCAATCAACCAATTCACCGAGCCTGATCACCGATTCATATGGTGGCCTCTTACGACCGACCCAGGTTGCTGGGGACCAACTCTAACCCGTAATCCCCATGGGGTTAAATATGAAACATCAACCCCAGAGAATAACAAGTCTTCTCCTCCTTCTCCTCCTTAACACATCAAAATATACAACTACAACATATTGGGATACTGTACGGTGCACTGAGAGACCGAAGTATTTTCTTCAACATCGTCAGCATCAGGAATATCAACACATTGTAATTTACATGAATATAAACTCGATGCTTCAAATTTCCAACATATATAATATCCACAGGCATCGACGCCTTATCACGTATTCTAATGGCTCGTCAGGGCATACCCAGAGCATCTCCCAAATCCATACTCTCATAACTAGGATGTTCGAGATTTCAACCATGGACACCGATCCATCTCACAAAGTATTATCATGGCTTGTCAGCACTACTTGCAAACACCTATAACTTCCTTATTAATTTTATCAAATGGACAGCAGCAGCTACTATACACATAACAAATAAAAAAATAAAGATTCACCCGACTTGTCCTTCAATCGGCATCATACATAACTGAACATGTTTAATATACCCAGCCCTGACTGCACTGCACCGCACCTGAGAATGAAGTTTCAGCTTCGAGCCTTTACTTATGTACCCCTTCGAGACCAAGTTACCTCCCTTTGTTGTGCTTTCCGACGTTAGGAGAAAATATTTTCGTTCTACTTCGTCCCTCAAACGAAGAAATTATATTCGATTATTTGCCGAAACATACTCCATTGGGCGTAAAAGGGAAAAGAGCTTTGAAAATTATATGAATGGATCACTGATAATCAGTGATAACAGCTAGATAAAAGGGTACGCATGTTTAGTCCTACCAGAGGCACCCGCAACTCACAATTTGCATAAAAAAGTAAACGCTTGTTTCCCGATGCTGCACAGAAGTACAAGAGTATCAAAGAATGAGGAAAAGTATCTGGTTGTCTATAAGATATAGACACACTACTGTGAGCACACTAAAATTTAAGATAGCGCTCGACGTAGTAAACATGTTGCACAATAGCAGATAAACTGGTTTATCAACAAAATAAGTGAATACGGAGTTGGTATTTAGATAAGATTGAACGTTGTCCAGTTGCCCAGTGCCCGGCATGTGGCAGGAATATGTATGTGTACAACTACAGTATATACGTTTTAATCGATGATGAAGGATGTTCCTAAATGTGTCTTACATACAACTGCGCTTACCAGTGTATCTTGAAGCCATGCACTTTTCCCCAGCGCTATACAAGGGAGCTAACTCCGTCTACCATATGTACTTGCAGTTCTCACTCCAAACCAGAGAGTAACAACACGCCGTCAGGGAAACATTGTTAAACGCCGCACTCAGCAATATTACAGCTATATGACGGCGGTCTGTAAATAATTGAATCGGAGACAACAGAGGGGTGGAGATGTGTGATCGTCTTTATTTGCATGCATAATGTCACTTGGTATGGATGCCATGCATTACACCTATTGTTGAAATATGCGGTGTTTGACGATCAATACGTGATGTACCTGTGAAAATTACTCTGAGTATTGCATAAAATAATTACCTATGCCAACAAATCCTTCGTAAATACCAAACGTCAACGCCAGAGAATAACCAGTCTCGATTATCCGATGAAACACATTCCATTAGTAAAAGGCAAAAATAATGCTGAAAATGATTTGAATGGATCGCTGAAAATCAGTGATGCGATCCATTGAAGTCATTTTCAGGTGTAAGGGTAAGTATGTCCTGCCCGAACGGTAGCAACCGTCACTCACATAATTTGCCTACAAAAAATATGTGTGTTTTGTTGCTTGACACTGCAGAGCAGTACTTCTGCCATACGATGACGGGATGTAAACAAACCAGACAATCAAGTGATGGACCAGAAATCCAGTGACACGACAGCGATTTTTTTTATTTTATTGAAACAAAAGACGATATGCAAATTTTGAATTACGTCAGCTATGTAGAAATGCTGTGATTCTGCAGTTTGATATGAATGTCCCAGACCAAACATTTCTTCTGAGGTTGACTCAGCGTAACTGATACATGCTAATGAGCTTAATCAAACTTAAAATGACGAACTAGGTTGTGTTTCCATAGCGACAGTGAAAATGCAGTGTATATTTATGACATTTACTTTGTGTGAGTTCATTGGAGTATGAATCTGCAGGGTACCCAGTGCTTGCTGTAAGAGCCGACTAAGACGGGGATCTATAGATGATCAGGCTCGGTGACTGGTTTGATCGTGTTTGTCATCGCGGCCGATAGATGGCGAAGATCGTTTCTCTTGCTTTCCGTCCCTGAAATGGCTTGTCCAGACTGAATTATGTACAAGCTTGCGAGACATAGCTGGAATGTATGTAGTTGGACTATTCCTGCAGCTATTAGCAATATATAAATAACCCAGGAATAATATAATACAGAATCTCCACGGGGTTAAAATAAAATAAAAGTATGTCTGTGGATCTATCAGATACTAAAACACTTATCAATGCACAGTGTAACCATATACTTATTTTCGCCGCTATACAAGGGACTTAACTCCGTCCACCATATGTCTTTGTAGTTCTCACTCAAAACCAGAAGGTAAGAACACGCTTTCAGATAAACTTTGTTTGTCTGTTGTTAAACAACACCCAGCAATATCACAACTATATGACGGCGGTCTGTAAATGTATCGAGACAGGCTTACACAATCCTGTGGTCGATATTGTGAGCAACGATCAACGCCGTTGGGGTACCATGACACGCAATCAACCAATTCACCGAGTCTCATCACCCGATTCATATGGTCGCCTCTTACGACCGACCCAGGTTGCTGGGGACCAATTCTAACCCGTAATCCCCATTGGGTTTAATATATAACATCAACCCAAGAGAATGACAAGTCTTCTCCTCCTTCTCCACCTTAACACAACAACATATACAACTACAACATGTTGGGATACTGTACGGTGCACTGTCAGACCGCAGTTTATATTTCAATATCGTCAGCATCAGGAATATCAACACATCGTAATTTACTTAAATATTAACTCGATGCTTCAAATTTCCAACATATATAATATTCTAAGTCATCGACGTCTTATCGCGTGTTCTAATGGCTCGTAAGCGCATACTCATCAGAGTATATCCTAAGTCCATACTCTCACAACTGGAGTGTTCGAGATTTAAACCATGGATATCGATCCATCTCAAAACGTATTATCATTGCTTGTCAGCACAACTTGCAAACACTTATAACTTCCTAATTTATCAAATGGACAGCAGCAGCTACTACACACATAAAAAATAAAAAATAAAGATTCACCCGACTTGTCCTTCAATCGGCATCATACATAACTGAACATGTTTAATATACCCAGCCCTGACTGCACTGCACCGCACCTGAGAATGAAGTTTCAGCTTCGAGCCTTTACTTATGTACCCCTTCCAGACCAAGTTACCTCCCTTTGTTGTGCTTTCCGACGTTAGGAGAAAATATTTTCGTTCTACTTCGTCCCTCAAACGAAGAAATTATATTCGATTATTTGCCGAAACATACTCCATTGGGCGTAAAAGGGAAAAGAGCTTTGAAAATTATATGAATGGATCACTGATAATCAGTGATAACAGCTAGATAAAAGGGTACGCATGTTTAGTCCTACCAGAGGCACCCGCAACTCACAATTTGCATAAAAAAGTAAACGCTTGTTTCCCGATGCTGCACATGAAGTACAAGAGTATCAAAGAATGAGGAAAAGTATCTGGTTGTCTATAAGATATAGACACACTACTGTGAGCACACTAAAATTTAAGATAGCGCTCGACGTAGTAAACATGTTGCACAATAGCAGATAAACTGGTTTATCAACAAAATAAGTGAATACGGAGTTGGTATTTAGATAAGATTGAACGTTGTCCAGTTGCCCAGTGCCCGGCATGTGGCAGGAATATGTATGTGTACAACTACAGTATATACGTTTTAATCGATGATGAAGGATGTTCCTAAATGTGTCTTACATACAACTGCGCTTACCAGTGTATCTTGAAGCCATGCACTTTTCCCCAGCGCTATACAAGGGAGCTAACTCCGTCTACCATATGTACTTGCAGTTCTCACTCCAAACCAGAGAGTAACAACACGCCGTCAGGGAAACATTGTTAAACGCCGCACTCAGCAATATTACAGCTATATGACGGCGGTCTGTAAATAATTGAATCGGAGACAACAGAGGGGTGGAGATGTGTGATCGTCTTTATTTGCATGCATAATGTCACTTGGTATGGATGCCATGCATTACACCTATTGTTGAAATATGCGGTGTTTGACGATCAATACGTGATGTACCTGTGAAAATTACTCTGAGTATTGCATAAAATAATTACCTATGCCAACAAATCCTTCGTAAATACCAAACGTCAACGCCAGAGAATAACCAGTCTCGATTATCCGATGAAACACATTCCATTAGTAAAAGGCAAAAATAATGCTGAAAATGATTTGAATGGATCGCTGAAAATCAGTGATGCGATCCATTGAAGTCATTTTCAGACGTAAGGGTAAGTATGTTCTGCCCTAACGGTAGCACCCGCCACTCACATAATTTGCGTACAAAAATATGTGTGTTTTGTTGCTTGACACTGCAGAGCAGTACTTCTGCCATGCGATGGCGGGATGTAAACAAACCAGACAATCAAGTGATGGACCAGAAATCCTGTGACACGAAAGCGGATTTTATTGATTTTATTGAAACGAAAAACGAAATGCAAATTTTGAATTACGTCAGCTATGTAGAAATGCTGTGATTCTGCAGTGTGATATGAATGTCTCGGACCAAACATTTCTTCTGAAGTTTACTCAGCGTAACAGATACACGCTACTGAGCTTGTATATACTTAAAATGACAAACTAGGTTGTGTTTCCATAGCGACAGTGAAAATGCAGTGCATATATATCACGTTTACTTTGTGAGAGTTCATTGGAGTATGAACCTTCATAGAGTGAGGGACAACAAACAAACAAACAAACATGTGAAAAGCACATCTCACCTGATAAGTCGCCTCTGAAACTACTAACTTAACTGTAGCAGTGTGACATCGTGTTACCGGCTTCAATAAATCTGCAGGGTACCTCATGCTTGCTGTAAGAGCCGACTAAAATGGTGATCTATAGATGATCAGGCTCGGTGACTGGTTTGATTGTGTGTCATCGTGGTCGATAGATTGCGAAGATCGTTTCTCATGCTTTACGTCACTGATATGGCTTCTCCAGACCGAATTATGTAAAGCTTGCATGACATAGCTGGAATATATGTAGTTGGAATATTCCTCCAGCTATTAGCAATATATATATAATACCCAGGAATAATATAATCCAGAATATCCACGGGGTTTAAAACAAAATAAAAGTATGTTTGTGGATCTATCAGATATTAAAACACTAATCAATGCACAGTGTAACCATGTACTTATTCCCCGCCGGAATACAAGGGACAAGGGAGCTAACTCCGTCTGTTGTCAAACAACACCCAGCAATAGCACAACTATATGACGGCGGTCTGTAAATATATCGAGACAGGCTTACACTATCCTGTGGTCGATATTGTGAGCAACGATCCACGCCGTCGGGGTACCACGACACGCAATCAATCAATTCACCGAGTCTCATCACCCGATTCATATTGTTAGACGTCCAGGAGAAAGCCCGTCTAACGATGGTTTGTTGAATTCCAAACCCTATCACCTGTCTACAACCTTCCAATATCTTCCCAAGCTGCATCAGAGCTACTGGAGTCCCAGGCTTTGACGGTCGTGGAGGAACTACTTTCCCAACCAAGTGAAAAAGGTTCCTTGCTAGGACCTCTCCCACTTCTGACACCAAAATTGTAACACCCTTAGGGTGCTAGTGAAAACACAAATAACACAAGCAAAGATGAAGTTTAGCAGTTCAAGTTTGTAATGGCGTTTACAAACTTTATGTTTAATTTTGGTTTTAAATGTCAACAATGTGGACACAAATTATTAACAATGTGATGAAGAATGATGCCAATAAATACCCCCAGTTTTGATCAGCTACTATTAAGTCTATTAGATTTTATTAACAGGGCTCAGTCTCCAAAGAAGTAATAATATTAAGTTATATTAGCTTAATTGTTTTGAGAAAATGTTATTATAAGTAATAAAATGTCAAGAGATTTCTTCTAAATTTGGCCTAAAAATGTATCAAAAGGTGTACCTAGTGGTAGTGAATGATAAGTAGAGGTGTGTTAGACCTTGACCCGTGATCGTATTTATAGGCATCATTAACAGGTCATGTGACCTTTCTTAGCCAATCAGAACACAAGTTGGATGGCTTTCATATCACAAGCATTGCATAGGTAATGTCATTTCCAACACAAGTAAGTGATTACAAAATGTCCTTGTTTTGTCCTATTTGTCCGAATACAATTAGGACACAGTAGAAATAATCAGGACATGGAGACAATTTGTTATAATTAAATGGACAATATCTTTACGCCAACGTAGCGTCAGTGGCCGCCATCTTGGTTGGTGGTCATCTCCGTTACAAGTGAAATTTACAAAACAATCAGTTTCTTTTATCAATTGGTATTGTCCTTATACTGTACAAAGTGTCCGAATAGATCGAACATGTTGAACAAACAGAATTTGTGATACAATGATATTTAGGACAAGGATAGGTTCAGACCAAGCGACTGGGAGGACAGTTTGACAGACGTCAAACGTACGCTAAGACCATTGACAATATAGGCCTATAGGAGAAAATATGCCCTCATTCCAAGTATTGATGTAGTCCTATATGTCCTTTAATAATTTGGACAGTAACACGATTCATTAAAATACTCGGCAATTATTAACAGAGAAACGGACAAACAGATTGTCAATATTGCCTTGAACTGTCGGCAATGAAATGTCATAACACAGAACGACTGTCATATTGCAGGTACAAATGCAAGGAATATGGGAACGTATATGTTGTCCTCTATGTGTCTGAATATTGCAAATCTAGATTAGACTGCAGGAAAATACTTTATCATGAATCTATGACTTTGGTGTGAAAACGGACATCCAAGTTATAAACAGTCACTATGCCAAGCGTAAACATAATTGACAGGTCACCGTAACCTCAGAAATGTCAAACAGATCAAATTAGTTATTCAGTGAGATCAAGTGTAATTATCATTAATATCCAAAGTGAATATACTTTGAAACATTTTAGAGCAAGAAAGTTATTGGAAAATCTTCAATAACCAGTGTATTAGGTCATTGTTTATCTAGATCAAATGTCAACTTACTGTCTAAAAATAGCCACGACGCAAGAGTGTATACAAGAAATAGTCCCTGACAAACACTGTTCTTATCACTCAAAAACATCATGACTCCAAACAGTGAACAAACATGGTAACATGGAATGCATCAACCTGTACAATAATAGTGCATAATGATAACAGTAGCTTATTATTCATGGATGTAAATAGCGTAGTGACACACAGTGGTAATCAGGTCATGCCTGACAAGTGCTGCTCGCGCGAACGTTCAGTGATAGATAAACATAGCTATCAACAGTGAACATGACCCACAAAGTTGATTCAGATAGATGAAGTTCATTTCCAGGTAATTATCTATGATACTATAATCTTATTATTTGCTTTAATATGAAAATTGTGAATGGACATTTGCAGATAGATCGTGTTATAACGAAGATAGGTGACACTTACGATGGACAAGGTTTACAAAATGTACTCTGATTACAATTACTGTTTATTTTGGACTTCTATAACAATATGGTGGCCTCTTACGACCGACCCAGGTTGCTGTGGACCAACTCTAACCCGTAATCCCAATAGGTAAATACTCCAAACAAGGAATGAGAGCATGTCTGAGAGGAAACTAGCATCACCAACATTACTTTACTATCTAGATTCATTGATACACGATAAAACAGTATGCTCGTTCGTTTACTTAACTGCTAAAACTTGATTCTAAGTGAACTGTAATAACTGTTCTTACTAAACTTGTCACGTTAGCACCTTTATCATCAATGCTTCGGTCAAACTAAATTATATATTCTGTCGAGATAGCGCCCCTAAAGTTCACAATAACAACTTTATCGTCAGGTTAAACAGTATATGAGATTATCTGTAGTAGCTAGAATAGGTATAAATACGGACGACAGACAGTCACAAATCATTCTTAGGCTGTCAAATACACTCTGATTGATTATTTACTCAGGTAAGAAACGTTACTATCTTGTACTCTGTTAAATCTCAACTATATGATATTACCCTTGGCAATACCTGCAAGTCCAATTGGTAATTGAAAATGGCATACTTGGGTGTATATCATATATATTTCCAGTGTACTACTGCTGTAAATAGATTATGCCAATCGTGTTAACCGTATTACATGTACGTTGTTTACCTTGTGGAATATGTATAATGGCTGAACTAGCAGTATTAGTTACAGCGTATCGGGTATATTATATTCAGTCATTCGTAAACTGCTGTATTACCTTGTGTACTTGGAATATGTATTGACTAACGTAGTATGTATCTTGTGTAATGATTCTAATAGTATATCATATTCATCTGATGTTCCTCGCGCATACGTATGTACTTCTATAACTGATCGTAAACATGTTCTAATAATCGATTGTAAGCTTTCCATTGTTGACTGATTATATATAACAGTATGTGGGCTGTCTAATAAACTGACTGTTTATTCACTCAGGTCTTGTGTTGTTGTCTGGGCTGGTCGTGTACAGTGGTACCTCTGCAAAGTGAGCTGATTCCCCAACTCTCGCTTTTTTAAAGAAAGAACGGTACAATTAGTAGACAGGAGAATTGTGCGAATATTCACGAAATACCAAATTCATAAAAGCTGCACTTGTGGCTATCAACGATCTGTATTTAAGAAATAAACGCCTCATGGTCGTTGTTTATCGTAAAATAAAATACTGCAATTAGACTAAACCGATCGGGGCTACGTCCCTCGTGGTCTGTTCTCCCCACTGTATTTTATTGCACTATAAACAACTCCCCCTCGTCGTTTATTTCTGTAATACAGATAGTTAACAGTCAAAGGGGAAGCTTTTGTTACAGCAAACTGGGTGGAGAATAGCAAACAGCCAAAATCTGATAAAATATTCGGATCTCAGAGCGGGACCCGCCATGTGGAATAGGCGTTCCCCGTCGGCTCAGGTCAGTGGTCACGGACTTTTTATGGTCGCTACAGTCCAACACGAAATGATAGTTGTTATATAGTTATATGCGTGTTTTAAATAAATTGATTCGATATAGCTGATAAAGATTGCTAATAATCGCGACCTACTTACAGCTGTAAGACTTTCTCACTTCTCACAATCTCCCAGCCGTCTCAAGCGCTATGCAAGGGAACTAACGAAAGGGGCTGTAGACAGGGTGACCCGGTATCGCCCTCTCGTCTCATTCTCGCTATGATATGCAGCAACAAGGACATTAAAGGGATAGAACTAAATGAATACATAAATGAATTGGGACAATACGCAGATGACTCAACTTTTCTTGAAGTGCATAGAAGAGTCTTACAGCTACTCCAGCTACTTTCTAAACTGCAGGGCAAACGAAACGTATCAACGTGTTCAGTAGCTCCATAAAAAGAAACAAAGACAGGTGTTAACAGTATGATGATTATTGTAATGAAAGGAATCATTTTTCGATGTCTGTACAAAACTGCAATGGCATATCGATAGTGCACTTGCCTTAAGGCCGAGCGAAAGAGACATGAGGTCAAAATAGAAAAAAATACATTAACACGACTCAAGTCAGAGTCCAGTCAAAAGGTGCACATAAAGTCAAATCATGTGAGAAGATGTCCTTACAGGATGTCGTCAGTGGCCGGTTGACGTCAGCAGGAATTCTGCGCCAGTCACCCAATGACACCTTTTCAAACTCCTGTCTGTTTGCTGGGGGAGGTACGCATTGTCTCAGCTGTCGATCAAGATAATCCCAGAGATGCTGTATGGGATTCATGTCTGGAGAACATGCTGGCCAAGGCAATATGTTGACGTTAATCTGAATCCTGCCAAATGCGACTTTCATGTTTGCACAGGGTGTGTTTTGATGAATGTTTTCTCATAACGTTCTAACTTATCGCACCGTCTTTAATTAAGATATAATTTAATTACAAGTGATAAGTTTCCTTTCCCCGGCAGTTTATAACTTTTCAGGACTAGAGTTGAAACTTTGACAAAACAAAAGCTATTTGGTTTGGTTCCATGTCTGAATGTGATATAAAACTGTGTCAGGATATCAACTTTGACTGCATTAAAATGTGTTAAGGAATCCAACTTCACATAATACCAGGAAAGAACAGACAATGTTAATATACTATCTATTCTAGTTTATGTATTCTCTTCTCTCCCCAATCAATTAATAACCTTAATACATTTTTCCTAAATGTAATTTACAAATATACAGGGAGTGTTAAAACAGACAAAATTAAAAATGATCAAACTCGATAAAGTCATATGAGGAAGATATTCTCAGAATGGAATGTCAAAACAATTATGGGTCCTTTAAACTATCAAACTTGAGATGCAGCCTTTTGAACGCCAATTTTAAAAACCCGACCAACCTCAATAAACACATTTCTTCAGCAGAGGAAATAACAGTAATAAGTTTAGGACAATTCCGGTTGATGGCCCTTACTAGACCGCAGAAATGTAGGGTAGATTTTATAGAATACATAATCTAATCCCGTACGTATAAATGCTGTTATGTTTGATCTAGAGAGTATAGACAATGTACTAAAGATGTTACTGGAATGCTAACACAAGTTTTTACATGGAACAGTTACACCAGAAATTAGTTCATAACGACACCAGAAGTTTAGTCATAACGACACGCGTACAGTTTGCCAATCTAATAGAGAAAATGTTACAGTATCACATGTATGTTTTAAATGTGCATTCAGGGATTCAATTCAGGAACAACATGTTTTATACAAAAAATGAATTCGATATACGGTCAATACTGTTTGGATTTAATCTGTACCAAAGTTTAGCTAATAATATCACTTTGGCCGCGAAGAGGCACTTATTTGTCTCAAGTATAAAAAAACTAAGGACCGACTCTGGAAGTAACAAATGTTATATATTTGGGATAACACATTATTAGTAAAGTACAGAATCTCGTACTCTTTTTTTGGGTGGGGCGGGGTGGTGGTGGTGGGGTGGGGGTGGGGTGGGGCGCAGTCTCATACGGGAAACGAACCCAACACTGCCAGAGTGAGGCACACAAAGTCAGCGATCTAACCCACTCAGCCACCGAGGCTTCTACTAAATGGAAGTCTGACAACTGGTAGTCACGTACGTTGTGTACCCATCTGAATAGTGAATAAGGCACGGCTCCCATGACCGAAAGCTATGAACACACACATGCCATTTTTGTTTGTAAGACAGAGGTAAAAAATCGAAAAGCTGGTATGACGAGTGGAAGGTGACCCAAAACGTCAACACTTTACCACAGCAAAACCTGCTGGCATAACTGCGTAGCTACTCAGTGTTGTTGATATATATCCAGTCACCCCTCTCACCCAACCCACAATCTCTCCATACTGCTATAAATCAATACTATTTTCTTTACTGCGTTAGCATTGTCGTTACTTTAGGCAAAGTCACATTGACCCATGTCTCTCCCGGACATGTAAAACCCTGATGATTAATGGTACATGGTTTCAATACCTTATAAGGCTTCATTTACGTGAATACGAACATGCGACAACTCCACACAAAAAGCCTGGATGGCCAAGCTGGTTGGCGAACAATGTACAGAGTCGTGCAGGGGTCAAAGTACAAATTGTTACGAAACTCTCACTGTTTCACACAAGCTTTTAGATATCTATAGTAGCTGTTGTCCAATTTTTATACACAACATATTTGAAAAGAGACTTTGCACTATACAGTTGACTCCAAATTACAACATTAGCCAGGGTTATTACAAACAGCCGCGCACGAACACACACACACACACACACACACACACACACACACACACACACACACACGTGCAATAATCGTGAACGCGACGTTTGTTAGAATAATGAACAAGCTGTATCAACTATCAGTATGTTTAGTTGTCTGTTGTTTAACGCCTCATTTAGCAATATTCCAGCTATATGACGGCGGTCTGTAAATAATCGAGTCTTGACCAGAAAATCCAGTAATTGACATCATGAGCATCGATCCACGCAATTTGGATACGATGGCCTGCATCAACCAAGTCAGCGAGCCTAATCACCCGATCCCGTTATTTTACGACAAACATAGTCACCTTTTATGGCAAGCATGGGTTGCTGAAGACCTATTCTACCCCGGATCGTCACGGGTCTTTCACGGGTTTCAAGGTATGAAAATAATCTTATGATGATAGTTATTGACACCTTACCATGAGTGTCACATGCTATATTTTCGTTCTTACACTGAATTCAACCAAGGGATACTGTAACGGGTTGGGGGTTGGAGACGTGGTCAGGGTTTTTTATGTCCCATTGCAACCGCCAGGTTCAAAGTCAAAGTGTAAAAAAACAGATTATAAAAAAATTATATAACAAATAATGGGTATCTTTACTTTTGTTATTTATGGCAGTTACGCTTGCAATATATCAATGAACTAACTGCAAGACGTACTTTAATTTGACCCTTGTCAGTTTTGACAATAAGATTATCAATTTCTACAAATTTTAATTTTTGTTTAATTAATCTGCTTAAAAAGAATAATTACTAGACACAAAGGCAGAGCCAAAAATGCTGCAAAGTAATTATTATAAAAAAATATTTTTGCTAAAAAACTCGCTGGGCCGAAAAACTACAACGTTGAGTCTGTTTATTCTACAACTGATTTGGAACTAGATTATTATCACGATAACGTCACTTCCGGAAATAAATGTAGCAGAAGACACATTGAAATACGTGTAAGTATGAATGAATGTAATAGTCAAGGTTTTAAATAAAACATGTATTATGTTAATGACAAATGATTGCAGGGTGAAAAATTGCATCTTTTTTTTGTTTGTGGCACTGAAAGAGTAAGATTGACAGTCACAGTCATAAAAGGTCATATTAGATAAGGTCACTACAATTGTCATTCGTAAGGTAGTTCTGCTTTTCGTTATCGCATCAACGACTCGTGCTTGTATGACATATTTGTTAGAGCATACACTCTGCATATGTTTCTGCAAGTGATTATAAAGCATAAAATTGAGGGTCCATTCCATAAAACCTGAACTGCTACATGTTGTGGTGAGGTACAAAACGGTATTTGATGCAGTTTATAAAAAAATGTCATTTTGTGCTAAAAAAGGCATAGTTGTTGGACTGCTTGAAATAAGTTAGTTTGAATCTATAACTCATCACTCCAAATTATTACATCCATGTCCTGGATGTATTCAGAACTAGTTTTAACTGAAGGTCAAAGTGAGGTAAAATTTAACATATCCACCTAAATTTCATTAAATGCAAGCATCCTTGCATTATGAACAATAATATTTAATATGGTCACACAATTAGACTGTCAAAAATAGTTTTACTCACATTGTTGTTGGGAACTTAAGTCTTGATAATTTAAGACCTAAACAAGTGTGGTCACAAAGGAGTCTGCTACTATATATGACAGCGTTGTTTTACTCATTGTCTAAATGCCTTTCAAGGGCTTATCATCATCATCATCATCATCATCATCACCATCATCATCACTCGCTTCAGGGGGCACGGGTGGCCCAGTCGTCTGAGGCGCTGCGATTCGCTGTGCAGAGTTGCGTCCCTTTGCCACGCCAGATTGTGGATTCGAATCCTGGTTCACCCCGATTATCTTTCTAGGTTTGTCAGCACCATACCCGTGCTCGTGAGTTTCAAGAAAGTTGTAGACGTCTGAGACATGCTTCACTTTCTGCTTTCCTCCCACATTAAGCTGACACGCCGATATATAACTGGAATACTGTTAAAAGCGGCGTTAAACCCAACTCACTCACCCACTCACACTTGCTTCAAACTCATTGCTACATGTCTGTAACTTGCAAAGGTATGTACACCACTTGTTATTCTGTAGGAAGGTACAACTCTTCTTTCAACAGTTACATGAAACACATTCCATCACTGTCTCAGGAGCAGGTGGTGTGGTTCATAGTTGTTCCATAGTTTGATCTCCAAAATGGTAGCGGGCATAATTCTGTTTGTCGTATGCGAAGCATTATAGAATCATATCGTGAATGGCTGCCAGATGCAAAGACCAACTGTCATCTCAATACACAGAACAGGTTCAACAAAAATCGACAATATAAAGGTATGACATCCAATATGACGCTAGATCCACTCGTTGGTGACGACGAACATATTGTTTGTCAAAGATGTAAACCCTGGATTGCGAGTTTTCTAGCATACGTCTTGTAAAAACTTTAAATTCTGTGGACAAAACACATTTGGCTGCACGATTCCCTTCACTCAACGCGATGTCTCTCCTCCATTCAGTGTCTCTTCGAGTCGATCGAAGTTATCAAACGCCAACGTTACTTGGACATTTGGTTGTATGCATCCTAGTAGTGTAACTCTTTCTTCACTCAGTGACAATGTATGTGTCAATCTCTTCAATTTTGGAGTGTGAAATGCCATGTCCAAATCGGTTAAGGGTGCGAATTAGTTTAACACACAGAGTGAGTGATGTCACAGCATATGGCAGCAGGATTTGTTTGGGGGCCTCACTGGGCATATGTTATGCCATAAACAATGTCCTGCCCTAAAGATTCTGTTAGTCTGTGGACATGGTATGACACAAGATGTGATGATAGTTCAGATGACAAGTCATCAGTACTGTTCTATATAGTAGCGACCACACTTGCTTAGGTCAAGACTTCAGTTTCTAACACTAATGTGATAAAGCTAGTTTTTGACACTCTAATTGTGTGGTCTTATCAAATGTTAATATTCATAATGCATCTTGGATATGTCAAATTTGATCTCCATCTTTCCTTCAGTTTAATCTTGTGTGTCTGAAAAACATAACAATGTAGCTTCAACAACCACTGAATACAACTAGAATATGTCTGTTATGATTTGGAGTGACATATTTCTAGCAGTCCAACATCCTACAATTTTTTTTCTGAAATTGCGTAGAAAATCGTTCTGTACCACTCCACTTTTTCAGACTTTAGATTGGCTTGGGTACTTCTTGGCTTCAATTAAAACCCATTTGGGTTAAGAAAGTCCCATTGGTGTGATATCTGCAGTGTATTTCCATAACTACCTTATAACTATATTACATATACTCACGTGTCGAAGATCAGGCTACCAACATTTTGAGAGGTCATAAGCCACTCTGTGATTTTGCTTGTAAAGTTATTTAACTTTCAAGTTAACCCTTTCCCCTAACAGGTACCTCGAGTTTGAATCAGGTGTCTGCCTTCATGTGGTTATTACTACCCTTAAGCTGTGAGTCCCGGGTTGCTTTCAAAGTATTTTCATCTATGGACATATGACTTTCAAAAAATCATACTGAGATTTTAGCACCCCAGGTGGTAAAGCTTAATAACAAAAATGTGGTCTGGCTCATGGAGTAAATAGATCAGTGAAAATCAGTGACACATGTGTTCGCGAAATAGGATTGAATCGTAAGTTCATATACTATTCTTATGAAAGTAGCTGGATGAATGGGAGTGTATATATTGGTCTGGTTAAAATAGCTAAAGGCCTGGGACCTTGTGTCGTTTTCAGTTTCAACTGATCAGTAATTGCGTTATCGAGTCACTGGATTGTGTGGTCCACTAACATTTGATTGTCTAGATACATAGGTCTTCCTTGATTAAACTTTTGGGCATGTGTTTTATTTAGCCACTTTTATTTACTCAAACCAACAATGACCTCATTTTAGCAGATATTTCTAATAATTATGGAAAATATTTCGTCGGTTCAGGGATGGTTCTGTGTTTGCAAATACTTGTAATGACTTACCTCACTGAAAACATTCCCACATAAGCGTAATCGTGAACGATAATATATTTCTTATGCAATAGATATGATTCCCGTGGGTTTCAGTACATTTCTAGATAAATTCCAATTTAACACACCTGAACATGAAGAGGAATCACCTTAGCCTGGTTTTCACGAATGATACGAAATGAATGATCCAGATAAGCGCATTGGAGTCTGAACATGTCTGGGGTCTAATCATAATTGACCCGATCAACGACAGAGTCTCGACCTTTGAAATGAGTGTAATGACTTTTAAAGACAAATCGTATGTTAATTATTATAAACACTTTTAAATACTTAATTACCTTGATATAACTATTTAGTCGCATTGCATAGTTGGTATGTATGGAGTACATATTCAGGAACACATTCATTTTGTTTAAAATCGAAGTTTTGTAAGTAATAACTTTATACAATTCCATGGAAACAATGTTGCCATAAGAGTTGTTCAGAGTTGACACTGACATGATAACATGATAAAGCATTGTTATTATTTACAACCGTGCAATTAAACATCCATACATCATATCTTAGGGCAGGTTTAACGTGCTTATGCTAATGTCAAGATATATGAGAAGACCCAAAACACCTTGGTACGTGGCTGTTATACGGGGTAATGTACATTGTAGCTGTCGCTGTGCTGATAGTGTTGTGTGCGTCTAGGATAAAAAAAGCCGTTCAACACTCCCCTAAATATAACGCTTATCACCATGTACTTATTTGTTTTAAACTTAACCAGTCCTAACATGCCTAGTCTAAAGGGCGAAATGTAATTCAGTTCATGCATGTTACAGCGTTCGCATTCCTGACGAGGGTACAGTGGAAGGGTTGGTTTTCAGAACAGAAAGGTTAGATTTCAGTTGCTTTAATCCGTGTTTGTGATATGCTTCAAGAGATGCTTTCGAAATTAGAGAACAGCTAATGAACTACAGGCGAGAGATATACTTTTCATTTACGAGGGACATGAAATCTGTAGTTTCGAGTTTCCAGTAAGTTGTTCTTTATATTGCGCAATATCATTATAACAGGGTAAATTAAGAAAGGCGTATGAAATGTCTAATTTATTTTTTTCTAAAGTGAGCCTATTCTTAAGATGACGTCGGTGACATTGGCACGCCAGAAACATATGATTGTGGGTTCGAATGACAGATTCGCCTTGATTATAGGTCCTGATTCGTTATAATACGGGTTGTAATACAGGTACTCGTGTGCGTCACCAAATTGGTAAACGTCTATGACGGGCATACTTCACTCACTCAGATGACGTCATGAACCATGAATGTTGTCGTTTCACATTTTTGTGAACAATGACACAATGTGAATTCGTTTCTCTTCAACTGATTAACATAGAGAATCGCTAAAAGTATCTGATATTGTTACAACCAGGTCTATCCAACCTTATCTGTTATATTTATCATCAACAATGACCCTGTCCTGCTACGAAGTTCTTTTGAGCGTGACAGCTTTCCTTTCACTATTTCGCTATCAAATATTGCTGAATTGAAATAAACACATTGTACCATCATATTGCTGATAAAATCTCAAGTCTTGTAGTAATAATATAGATTTCTTTCCTGTAAAACTTACGTTGCTGTAATACAAGGACTGTTCTGAAATTTAGTTCCTTCAAATACAGTATTTTTTCTCGCTCCACATCCACTTTTATATCTGATGATATGTATCACCATTCTCGTGTGCATGCTGACAGTTTTGATGTGTAGGTTCTCTCGCAGATGCTAAGTTTACCTTTCGACGGACACTCAGGCAGACGTGCATGCACGTGTGTGTGTGTGTGTGTGTGTGTGTGTACTAGTCCGGACTAATGCCGATTTTGTTTAGCTAGCCCATTGAGATACCATGCCGTAGTTTAACATGAACACTCAGACACAGTATACTGATTCCGAGCCGACCAGTACTTGTAGCCCCTTGTTTTAATTACGCAGGCAGTGTAACAACAAGTACCATCTTTTTAGGTCTTTTGGTATGACGCGACCGGTGATCGAACTTCCGACCTTCCGCTCTCCGGGCAGACGCTCTACCACAAGACAACGGGTCGGTTTATCAAAAATAGAACACGTACACTTAACTCAAATATGACATAACATGTTTCCCTTATCTGGCATACTGCCACCTCGTGTGTGGCTGCGATAATAAGACTGAATACGTTTGACACAGTAAACCATCGAAAAGCTCAATTCGTGGATAAGGTGAAATGGGGGTTTAAAGTCACGTTCAAGATAATTGCGCATTTAAATGCACGCGTGTGTGCGTGTGTGCGTGTGTGCGTGCGTGTGTGTGTGTGTGTGTGCGCGCGCGCGCTCGCGCGCACTAAAGCCGGTAGTATAGTGCTAGCCCCCTGAGATACCATGCCGCAGTTGAACATGGATACCCCACTTACACACAGTATAATGACTCAGAGCCAACCAATCCTTGTGTTATCCCCTTCACGCTGAGCGCCAGGCATCCTTGCCGTGAAAGGCGACTAACGGGATCGGGTGGTCAGGCTCGCTGACTTGGTTGAAGCATGTCATCGATCCCAATTGTGTGGATCGATGCTCATGATATTCAGCACTCGATTGTCTGGTCCAGACTCGATTATTTACAGACCGCCGTCATATAGCTGGAATATTGCTGAGTGCGGCGTGAAACAACAATCCAACCAACCTAAGCGCCAGGCAGAGAAGCAAGTACCATCTTTAATTTGAATGTCTTTTGGTATGGCGCGGTTGGGGACACCCTTTCATCCTCCAGACCACGGAGGCGGTTTGATAAGTTCAACTTACATTGTAATCAGAACATACGTGTGTAATCAATGGAGGCGCAAACATAAGAAGACCAAGTGAAAAACGGAACGGCATCCATTGATATCTTCATCTAAAAATATAACAATTTGCAGATGAACCCACTGTGCTTGTAACTTAGAAGAGTCGAAGATACATTCGACATTTCTTAATTTCATATGAAACCGAAGAGAACTTTCTTCAGATTTTATATTACTTAAACTTATTGATTATTTGACAGCAAAATAAAGAAAGGTTCTTTAATATGATACTTATTTTACTTTTAAATAAATTTAGTATATTAAACGTTGAAGGCCTTTCTTACAAAGATTTCTCAAACAAATCGGTAGTGAAACTCGTCTCAAATATCGGAGTTTGTTCTTTTGGCTGACCTGACAAAGTCACAAACACTCGCAAACAACCGCAACAGTAATTGATGACTGACGTGACATCGGTTGTGTCTTTTAATTGCAGTATTTAGTTATTTACATCAGAATGCTTAAATGAAAACAATAAAAGACAATGCAGTCATTACCCCAAGGTTCTGCCCACTATATTATGACAATGTTCTGCAGGCGCCGTAGAGAAGTGGCGCAAGTCAAGGTGTGTTATGTTAAAGGATTGACAATGTAGTTCCTCAGTTACGCTACCTCTACTGATCCGTCTAATTTTGAGTTCAGCGCTATCCCATGTGCATGATCTTTGACTGTACATTTATTACAATGAATACGGTTTATTTATACATATAACAAGACTGGTGGCATTTTACACGTAGTAAGTCCTTTAAGTTTTTCGGAATATCAGTTTCTTTTAAACAAGCCATGTTTATCAAAATATACTTTCTCACGTACGTTTTGTTATGAGGCCGGAGGGCAAATATTCATCTAAATTATGTTATCGCAAATGAACAAGTCACAGAACTGTTCATGATTATGTTTGATTATGGTCGTTCGGTAATTGTCAAATATGTCTGCATTAAACTTTTTTTTAGGTCGACTGCAAGTGATCACTCTCATCACAACCTAACCAGTAATATGACTAGTCTGAACTTACTTATCGTGGAAAGGTGTGACACACGTCTAAGTAGTATCGGATATACGGTTGCTATTGTCACGCAGTTGTACTCTGAGCCCAGTTACATCGTAGTACATTACCGGTGTTGCTGATCTAGCTACATGTTAAAATCATGCAGGAATACGGAAACTTTCACAATGATTAACGGGAAAAAATGTACACAGCTTAAAGCTCTTTGGATAAATAACCACACATACGTTAACATTGTCATTGTTAACCACGAGAAGCATAAGAAAATTGATAATTATTTAACATGCACAGAAACAGACCCGATATGTGCTCACAAACTGATGCAAAGATTTTATTTATTTATTATTTTGTTCTTTATAAAAAAAATAAAAAATATCTAAAGCTTAATGTGGGGTTCCGATGCAGATACAATCTAATGGTTGACGACAATATGTGATCAATGTACATATGCATGTTTGGTTTGGTTTGTTCTGGTTAAGTTACATGCCACGGAAGTACTGCTGTGCGGTGTCAGGTAACAAACACTTACTTTTGTCATGCAAATTGTGTGAGTTGTGGTTTTTACACAATTGGGCAGGCCATGGTTTAGCTTTTCGCCTGGTATCATCAGTGACTCCTTTGCTTGTAATCTGCAAGAGACACGGGTGTGAAATCCCCACGTTCACAAATACATGGTGCATGAGTGTGAAGAGGTTCTTTGAGGTGGACACGTTTGACGCGAGAAGAAGGTAGGGTATTATTGTCTCCGACATTTTGCCTTATCCGCCTAGTGGAATCTGTTTCGTCGAATAAGTTGTTCATGAACGGAAACTTGAAAATGTACTAGCCTTTGAAATCATCCCTTCCCAAGTGAATAACTAAAACGGGGGCAGTACAGCGGTTTCTAACACTGTCCCAATCAGATGCTGGAGTCAATAAGCTGACTTACACAACTGTGTGTGATGAAAATCTTTGCAAGCGTCACAAAGACCACAGATAGAAGACTTCGAGGACATTGCTAGAATAATCTCAGAACTCTGATAGGTTGGAGAACGTTCTTTATTCAGGTGCCTGCGTTACAAAGAACATTCGACTTTTATATAATTACAGAATGAAAGACCGGATGAACGCTCATCTGATGCCATTTGTTGAAACGCCTCGAACTGTGATAGTTAGATGAAAATGTATCACGGAAAACAAATCGTGTTCGGATTTATCACGGTGTCTAACAATCTGGCAGATTACTTTCGATCCAGTCTAGCTTGCACGTCTGAGCACATAAATATAGAAGCCCCATTTCTATTAGTTATTATTGTAAGCTTGTGTCATCCAATAATTACAATATGTTACAATGACTATGTGTGTGTATGTTTTTGTTTGTTTGTTGTTTAACGCCGCACTCAGAAATATTCCCGCTATATGACGCGGTTCCTGTAAATAATCGAATGATTAATATCATGAGCATCGATCCACGCAATTGGGATACGATGACATGCATCAACCAAGTCAGCGAGCCTGAACACCCGATCCCGTTAGTCGCCTTTTACGACAAGCATGGGTTGGGCAGTGAGTAGGAGTGACATTGGAGTCATTGGAGCAACATTCGCTGAAAATAGTTCTTTGGCAACCTTGAAATTAGTATTTACATTTGCAGACATTTGACGAAGCTATGCTATGAAAAAGGCCATATGATACATTATATTTTAAGCTTATATAATTGTGTGTATCCATCAGAACATAATTCTCAGCTATCTCTTAAACTCACATCGTGTGTTGGGACGTCTTCAGATTGTAAGCAGGTGATTTCTCAAAATTACTGAACCACATCTATAGCTGGCTGCTTAGTTGAGAAAGATGTTTTATATATCCCTGTGCATATGTACAACATTTAGCTTTAATGCACTCTCATACTACGGAACCGGTTCTGGCATACAAGGGGACAAATATCGTTCATAAATGACATCTGCTCGAGATTCTTTCTCACTATCGTTTCGAGGTCCATCGATGTCAGGTTCAACATCTGAAGTGTCCCTTTCATTTACGTCAGATGCGTTATGCGTACCTTCACGCAGGTGTACAGGGGATTGGGAATCATCAGAGGACGCAGCCATGTTTCTGTGCATGTCACTATAGTTTATTTCCCAGTACCTATGCAGGGGTTCATATCGTGTATCCATATGACGCATTTCCTCAACATCCACAGCGTGTTCTGGGTCGTTTCCGTTGGACAATCTTCTCCTAGAAACATATATAGGCCTGAAACATACAAATGGGTGAAATGTAGCACTATCAAGTCAATTAGAAACTCTTCAACAAGAAGCTGCCAAAATAGTTTCTGGGCTCCAAACACAAACATCTGTATTATGAAGTAGGATGGGAAATGTTAATGGAACAAAGGATGAAGTAAAAGCTATGTTTGTTCTACGAAATACAAAGTAATATTACCCCGGCTTATCTTAAAGACATTATAACTACCACTATAAGTTCAAATGTATCATATTATTAAAGAAATTCAGACATTCTTGTGATTTTAACTACTAGACTAAAGTACTCAACATGTTCTTTTATTTCATCAACTGTAAGGTCATGGAACACCATTCCTGTAGCAGGAAGAAAGTGTTCATTTATATCCCAGTTTATGTCATACATAGGGAAAGAGCAATGTGTAGCACCTTCATATTTTTCCTATGATGTGAGAAAGTTGGAATATTTATCATACTCGATTAAGATACATATAAAGTCATGATCAGTTGACATATTTTTTTCTACAGAACTGAGATAAAATATGATCCAATATGTCAATGTGGTCATCCATGTGGAAACTCATCATTATTTATTTGAGTGTCCATTGTAAAGCCACCAAAGAAAATCTGTGTTACTTAAAATTCGGGTCATATACTTTTATTGAAAGAAATATGTAACTGTACATACTTGTCTTTCTTTTGGACATTCCTATTGTATCAAAACTCTAATCTTCTTTTTTGTTTCCCTTACGTTATCCAAAACTGTAACGAACGATATCGATTGGTTATTGTCTCTCTAAAGTCTAAGCATACCTACCGTGGACAAAACTGTGGTGCTTTACGCAGAAGGAGCAACAGCAATAGGATAATAACAATCAGCAGCAGTACAGCAAGAATGATTCCCACGTCCAATATGTAGTTAGGTTCAACAGACACTGAATACAAGATAAAAATACTTGTGAATAATACAATGAATCATGTTTCCACACTTAAATTACATTTGTATCACATTTGGACATATAATCCTCCATGGCCAGGGCAATATGTATTTTGTTTACACCTATATCTGCGTTCAAGATGAATGTCTACACATATAGTTAATCACATCCTCCATTATGTCGAAAGAGAAATTATTTACTTGCTCCGCACATGCATTCTAAAAGACGTTTTTTCACTACCTGGTGAACACGCTTCGTTTCGACTATTCGAGTACAGGTACAAGGGCTATTATTATACTTTAGAACAGGAACACATCTAGGCATTATCTGTTGTCTATCAGATAATGGTTATAAAACGAACTGTACACGTAATTCAGTTAAACTCGTTATGTCGAACTTGGATATGCCGAACTCCCGATTGTCTCAAACTCATTTTGAAGTCCTCAAGTATCCAAGTTAAGCATAAATTTCCCCTGATGTCTCGAATCCTGGATAACTTCGACCAGGTCCCCTCGAGTTCAACGCAACGAGGTTCGACTGTAGATACATGTAAGGCGATTTGATTGGTGTCTGTGTTGTCCTGTTATTGATTTTATTAGAGTCTTGACATGACATGTTATCACTATTAAATAATTACAGGACCGTCCAGCTGAGTTTAGGAATGTATCGGCTAGCGTCTCTTACTTTTAGTTTACTTACCATCTTTGTCATATCCGTTCTAGTTACGCGTGAGCGGTATATACTAACAGTTTTAGTCCACTAGTCCTTATGATGATAACATATAGCAATGCCCTTAAAAATGGCAAATTTCTACTGGTCCTTATGATACCTTAACTATTGGACAGTTTGGCAATTTCTAAGGTTGCATGTATCACATACCTGGCAGGTTGAATAAAACAAGCATCAATTATTCAGTCCGTCAATCAGTCCCCCCAAAAAGCCGGGGAGTGGCTTCTAAAAAGACAATGACACTGACTCATAAACTGATGTGCTGCTGGTTGAATAGTACATGCTGTCGTCTCTGTAAGGTAGTGTCACTGGAAACAGGGGTTACCATCAAACCCCACCGTTAGTGCATGGCTTGACTGATAACTGTAAAAAGTTTGATCAAGAAATATTGAACGGTCTTTGAGTTTTCTCCGAATATAAACCCTATCTTCATTTAAGGTTAAATCCGATTTTTTTGTCATGGAAATCGGGAACAAATAAACACACTTTTATAGACCAAAGGCATCACATCAAGGCGACTTATATATATTTGAATAATAATTATTACAACTACATGTTGGATATACGTTTGCATAACACGTCCCTTTTCACAGTAATATCTAAATGTCATTCCAAGATTTAATATGGGAACAGTCTCATAAAATATACTTACCTTTTTTATCAAAATCTGATTCTGTTGTCGAGGAAGTTATTGCATCACTGCACCACTTGGATGTCTGGCATATGTCAGACGTAGAACAGTTCTCCTTGCACAGTTTGTCACAGTCATTGTCATAGGTGGAATTACATCTGACGACACAAAATCTCGTCTGTTGTTCGCACACCCTCGTCACACATGATCTACAGTGTAAGCTACAGTTCCAACCGTAGTATCCCTTCTTGCACCCATCAGCGCAGTGACCGTTGATGGTGTCGCACGTTCCATGACATCCTGGGTGACACTGGATGCACCCCGGGCCATAATAACCCAATACACAGCCATGTTTACACTCGCCCTTCTGGTCACATTCACTGTGATAACATCCTCTGCTGCATGTTTCATTACACTTCTCTCCGTACCATCCGCGTTTACATCCATATTTACATTCCCCCGACGTTTTGTCACATTGTACGGGAGAACTACTCGTTGAATTGGAATACACATCACAATGTATACTACATGTATCATCACAGAGTTGCCCATAATACCCTGTTAAACATGTAGTACATTGTGCCGTTGTACAATGTCCTGAACAGTTGTGACACACATGCTCACACTTTCCTCCAGTGTAACCGGCCGCACACCTTTGGCATTCTCCTGTCGTGTAGTTACAGAGTTCACATTGTTTCGAACATGATTTACACTGGGAACCAAAGTAAGAATCGACACAGTTTCCCCAGCAGCTGTCATTTTGCACGCAGTAAGATCCAACACATCCAGATGCACATCGCTTACATCCAGGTGAAGAAGTTATACAGGGCACCCTACAGCTTCGGCCAAACAACCCTAATTGACATCCATGAGAGCACTCGCTGACACCATTTTGTGTGTTTAATGTACACGTATTGTTTAAGCATCCTTGGCTACATCTGTGGTTGCAGTGTGAGCCATAATATCCAACAAAACACTCACTTTGGCACTTGCCATCGGAGCCACATCGTGAACATTTCTGGCCTTCTGTGCAAGTCGAATCTGGAAGAGAAGGGAAGTAACCTCAGAACAAGGTTATGTTTTTAATCTGCTTGATTTTTTATTTATCAAGATTATCAAAAATATATTACTTTGACAGATATCGTTTTTCTCAATTCACGCTGACGGCAGTCAACATCTGGAAAGAAAATATGGTATTAATAATAATTGCTCGTTTGCATACTTCACATGATACTTAGTAATTGTAACATTACCTGAAGGCATGTATAGATGTGCCGACGGAAGACACAGACACACGCCAAGTATAAAGATAAATCCGTGCATCATCACAGATCGTACCCAAGCTGGCACAATAAAATAAATACGAATTAACAGTGGCAGTTCGCCGAGGACTGTCGCTGTGGCTGTGACTGGGGCAAGTGACATAAGTGCATATAAGGAAATAAGGAGAGATGAGACATATCAGCGCAGTCGCGGAATAGGAAAGCAACTTTGCCAGTGAAGGAAACTTTTCAATAAATAACGCTGGGTCTTTATGTCCCATTGAACCTAGACGTAATTGCTAAACTACATAGCAGTATTAAACTGACAGTGGCAGTTGAATCATTGCGAATATTTTTCATGTTGTGATTTCATGTTGTAAACATCAGGCATCAATCTGACAATATGTTCATACGAAACTTACACTCATGAAGTATGGTGAAGTGAAAAGAAATGAAATGGGGCTGATAAACTTGTTTTCTTTAACATAGTACTCTTTGGCAAAAGTTGAGAATGCGACAATAGAACATGATGTAAAATTTCGCAATCTCAACAATGTATACTAAAACATTCAGTTTTGGGTTTACAATAACAAAGGCAATACAACTGGTCAAATAAGTGGCAACAGAAATACACGACAAGCCCTACAACGCGTTTCAGAGCACTCACGGATGTAAAAAAGGTGTCACTTTCAAAAGTCTCGAAAGAGGCCCGAGCGCCTTTCTTGACACTGGGGTAGTTTGTGAAGCTGACAGGAATTAGGTGTTTTCGGAGTGGCACCCTGTCCGCACCTGCCAAGTAAACCATAAAAGGCCTCATCGTTCTATACTGATCCACCTCGAAACTCCTGAAATGGTAAAGTCTGTCCCGTGTTTGTCATTAAAAAAAGTACTCGCGGAAATGAAAAAAAACCCTGTTTTTTCGATCTCAGATTTTAAATAAATGAAGTTAATATATATATATATATATATATATATATATATATATATATATATATATATATTCAAACAACTCAATTAGTACTAATTGGACCTTGGCACAAACACAGCGTATCAAATGTTTTATGCCTTTTTACACGTAAAAGTATGTATAAAAATAAACAAAACAGACTATTGTGAAACTGAGCATAACCAGGTGTTATTAGATCAAGGTGAATGTCCATGACATATGACACCTTGACGACAGGTGAAAACAGGTGCTTGAAACCCACGTGCATGTGATTTGTTAGTGATTTGTGAGTGGCATTGTGGGATAGTGAATCATCATCAAAATTTCAGAACGTAAAAGTAACATTTTGTATTGAGCACTGAGATAAAACTAGCAAATCCAGACTAGTACTTTTCCAGTTGTTTTGTTATTTCGTATTTACATCTACGTAATGCTTTGTGTCGATTATTAAATCCAGCAAAACATTTTTTTTTTATTACCATTAGTACTTCACCAACTTAGGCAAATCTAAATCACACTTCCTTTCACAATCCGGCCACTACTCGATTTTTTACGTATGTTTCAATCATTTGCTGTCTCTGATAACCATTACAAATAAACTTACAACATTCTCACTGCCACGTACCTCATGGTGTACGCGTATACATTGAATCAGTTAATGCTTATTTGTTGGTCATTCGCATGCATTATGTACGTAATTGATATTAATAGCGAAAGACCCCCAATCAGTTTGAACACTGTCAATACATTTGTAAGTTTACTTACGTATTATTTGGTCCCAAAATATATGTCAGAAAATATGTCAGAGTCTGTTATTTTAAATTTACATTTGGTCACTATGCCTATTAACTATTTGTACGGGGCATTTGTTGTATAACATCTTCGTACAGACAAGCTGTCCCTACGTTGTATCTAAGTCACCATGGAATTACGACTGAAATATCTCATTTTGAAGCTTTATGTATTAAGATCACAAAATATGGTTGGTATGTTACAGGTTGTACACAAAGCACGAGAAACACTGTTATATATTTTACACATGGTAAGAATCGGCGTTCAATCTCACCACATAATCATGACTAAAAATACTACACGAAATATTTACACATTTTCGAACATAATCCATTCACCAAAATAAATAAAAAGTTCCTATATCTATCTGATGACAAATTAACAGAAGGTGACATCCAAGAATTATCTTCCTTATTCAGATTTAGGTTCACAATAACAATGTCACTGGCAATATAAGTGGCAGCAGACATACGTAACAGGCCCTTACACTTTTCAGAGCACTCACGGATGTCAGGAATTCTGGACACCGGGGTTGTTTTTGAAGCTGGCAGGAATTCGGTGTTTTCAGTTTGACATCTTGTCCGAAATTGGCAAGAAGATAGTTAAATGCCTCGAATTTCGCTGGTGTTGCTCTTATATAGGTACAACCATCTTTCTAGTAACTGATCAATCTCAAGTATGCCCCGTGTTTGTCAAAAACCAACTGTGGGAAATCTCAATCTCATTTCTTTTCACAATCCAGCCACTATCCAATATTGTACGTGCGTTTCAGTCATTTAGAGTCACTAACAACCACTGCAAATAAACTTACTACATTCTCACAGGCACGTAACTCATGTTGTACGTGTATACATTGAATCTCTATGTGCTTATTTGTCATTCGCATGCATTATGTACGTAATTGATATTAATAGCGAAAGACCCCTACTCAGTTTGAACACTGTAAATACATTTGTAAGTTTAATTACGTATTAGTTGGTCCGAAAATATATGTCAGAAAATATGTCAGAGTCTGTGATTTTAAATTAACATTTGGTCCCTATGCCTGTTTATTATTTATACGGGGCATTTGTTGTATAACATCTTTGTACAGACAATCTATCCCTTTGTTGTATCCAAGTCTTCAAGTAATTACGATTGAAATATCGCATTTATTAAAAGACTTATCTACTGATATCACATTATGAAGTTCGTGAACAGTTTACAGGTTGTACACATAGCCCGAGAAACACTGTTACATATTTTGTATTACCAATGACATTAACGTTTTACTGACGAAAGCCCATTCAGTTAATAATGTATAATAAACACAGCAAGAAAGGCTAACAAGTTGACAGGCTGTGTGGAACTACCTTGCTCGGACTGTTGGATATGTCATTGATGAAAATCAGATAATATGTCGATGTATTTAGTCTAGTTTGTGTGTAAAGTGCTTATCATTTAATCAATATGCATTACAATAGCAAATCGCATATGCACGCCATTGATGTACTTATTATTCAGAAGATATGGGTGAATTTGAACGTAATCCGTACACTTTAGAGAGACGGATTCGTATAAACCAAAACAATACAATTTAGGCGCTTCGTTATGTAATAAATTGATGTGAAGAATTGCTGTAAAATAAGGTTGATATCATTGTTAACTTAGGTCAGATGTTTTTGGTCAGAGTATGGAATAACGAATGGAGACTGATGAACAAAATAGTGAAGGTAAATATTTAAATCGCTTTGGGGTTAACGAATGGGTCCGAAAACAAGATACATAATCCTTTTTGCCTTTAGTTGTCATACATGGTCCTTAGCGCTGATAATGACTTAGCTTACAAAGAAATATCTTATCTAACAGACACAATGAGCTTAGTGTATTGAAGGTCATCAAAGCATGGGTCTAATTTATTTTGGGCCGGGCATAGGACCGTCAAATGTGACGCTAATCGTGGCTATAGTTTGGAATTTGTGTCCTTTGCAACTTTAAGTTCAACAATAGCTTTATTTCTCGTATTATTGATTCTCGGTACGATACATTTCAAAAATCAAACATCCGTGTCTGCTTTGTTTCCCAATGAAAGGAATCCTTCAAATGCCAAGGTTAATCGATATTAACCCTATTAAAGACAATAAAACCGTTTTAGTCCACTTTGTCAAAACAAAAGAACATGTAGACATATTTTTTTATGTGGCAGTGCAACATGGAATACATTCCATCAACGAAATTAATTTGTGTATACTTTGAAAAAATAACCTTTGAAGCAGGCAATTTATAGCTTTGATCTGTAACCGAATCAGGATATTTATCATGAGAATCAACATATGACAAGAGTAAGTGGAAGCAGTGTACATATATTCGATCAAGTGTCGATGATGACTCTACCTAGGCTATAACATAACACAATACATCGCGTCATGGACAGGGTTGAATATTTCACTGTTCATTATTTGATGGAAATATTTGACATTGTCGCACAATTAACAACATGAGTCACAAGAGCCAAGGTGGCTTTCACGACACTGATGCTCACCTCTCTGCTTTGAGTCACATCAATATGTACAGAACTGCCGTCATATAGCTGGAATATTGCTGAGTCTTGCGTTAACAACAAATAAACTTGCAGAAACATATTGTTTCGAAACTGCACGAAACTTGAATATATATTGTAGAACACTTTGGCCCACGTACTATTAAGTTAGATCATCTTAGTGATGGATTAACACTGTGTTAGTGGATTGGCATATATGATAACGTTTATATAAGAAAGACCTTCATTATAATCAGAAACAGTAATACTAAAAACATAAATTATCGTGTTCAATTGAGAGCTTCAAGAATACTGTTTTTAATATCTATGTTGTCACCTTATTTCAAAATATCACAATTACTCCCACATGTTTTTCACTATTATGCATGAAACTGCTGTGGAAGTATTGTCTGAGTGTCTCTCTGCTTCACACTGATAATTTCTCAAATTTTGTCAAAACTTACGTTTAGTAGCTTGATTCTGAGCATTTTGTCACTGGGGTGGTACCGGGAGAGTGATTGTTGACAAACAAGCTGCCAGTGACGTCACATCTCGTAAAATATCATTAACATATAATTTTATGTAGCTTTTTGTAAACTAGTGTCCAAAAGAAACGATACCAACTTATTTTCAAAATTGTTTTTTACTAAGTGAATTGTCAAGTATGAAAACATGCCAATTCGTATTGCACATCCCAAACACAGCATAGTAGATAAAAAATACCGGGAACACGTGATCACTTCCGGGAAAAAACGTAAATTTCGTGAAAGTGACATTCCCTCTCTAGCATGTTCTGCCCGTGCAGAAAAACTGTATAAAACGGCTGATCAGACACGTTGATATCACAGCAACAAAAAGAACACAAGATATGCCACGTTTGACAGCCATCGAGAGAGACAGAGCCGTTGGAATGGTCCAACAAGGAGCGTCACACGTCGACGTCGCCAGAAGGTTGGGCTGCGCACGCATCACTATCACCAGGTTGATGCAGCGGTTACGTCAGACAGGTCAGACGTCAGACAGGCCCAGGAGTGGAAGACCACGAGTAACCACGCCCCGTGAAGATCGTTACATCCGGGTATTACACCTGAGGAACCGCACCGTAACAGCGACGTCCACGGCGGCTACAGCACTGGGACACAGGATCAGTCGACAGACCGTCTACAGGAGACTACGGCAGTATGGTATCCGGCCACGTCATCCCTACCGCGGACCGCTCATGACGCCTCGACACCGGAACAACAGACTGATCCGGGCCAGGCGAATTCGACGTTGGCAACGGCGGGACTGGGCACGTGTTATGTTATCTGATGAGAGCAGATTCCTCATCTTCAGAAACGATGGACGGCAGCTTGTATACCGACGATTTGGTGAACGTTTGGCGCCTAACTGTATCCAACAGGTCCGGCCCTTTGGAGGTGGAGGGTTAATGGTTTGGGGTGGCATATGTGGTGACGTCAAAACGATGCTTGTCGTAATTCGTGGAAACCTGAATGCACAGCGTTATCTTGATGACATCCTACGGCCTGTTGTGGTGCCCTTTATTCAGCAACAGCCTCGTGGACTCCTTTTCCAACATGACAATGCAAGGCCACACATAGCAAGATTGACACAGAACTTCCTTGCCAACGCCAACGTACAGGTTTTGCCATGGCCCGCATGTTCACCGGACATGAATCCCATCGAGCACTTATGGGACCACCTGGATCGGCAAATCCGACGTCGCCGTGTGCCTCCAGTCAACGTCCAGGACTTGGAACGTTGTCTCCTCGAGGAATGGCAACGCATCACTCCCAACGTCATCAGACGTTTGACGTCATCAGTCCGTAGGCGTGTTCTGGCATGTATTGATGCTCACGGTGGACATACCCGCTACTGACTTGACTTTGAGACGTGTGGTGTGACATTTCCCGTTGTTTCTGTGATCAGTGCTCTAACGAAATGTTCATCTTTCGACCCCACCCATCTTTAAAGGCTTGTCATATTGGTTGTACAGATTGAAATGAAATTTTTGTACAGATGTTGTGAAAGGATTTCTCAAAAGCATAACACCAATCCTAAACTTCTGCATTGTTTAGTTTTTCTTTTATGTCGTTGCAAACAGGTGGTATCGTTTCTTTTGGACACTAGTTTATGTTTGATAAGTTGCGAAATATTAACGCTGCTACCGTAATTAATAGCAGTCATGGTTTTTCTTTTATCCCCTGTCTTTCGATTAAATGGATATCCACACTGTTCATCACTCTCGTCAATCTTATCAACCTTTCTAACTGTCTCTGCAATTCTCCGTGCGGGGACGACCGCTGGAAGGTTTGAGGTTAAATCCCCGGTCGCGTCATACCAAAAGACGTTAAAAATATTACTTGTTGTTACCCCGCCTGGCGCACGGAGCAAAGGGGCTTAAACAAGGACTGGTCGGCTCGGAGTCCGTATACTGTGTTTGAGTGGGGTATTCATGTTAACCTGCAGCATGGTATCTCAGTGTGCTAGGAGTATGAAATCGGCATTAGTCCGAACTAGTACAAGCAGCCAAACACACACACACACACGCACGCACGCACGCGCACATGCACATGCACACACACGCACACGCACACGCACACACACACGTCACTATGTAAGTGCAATAATCTTGAATGCGCCGTTAAACCCGATTTCACCTCAGCCCGTGCGGAGACTTTTATTACTGTATAAAAGAATGTCCATTTTAGCAGTGCAGTTAACAGTGCAATTAAGAAAAAGCAAACTAGACCTATTATTGTTAAACGGAAGCTCCCACCTCAGCTGTACTGAAAACGTACACTCTGTTACACGTGGCAATTTACAAAATGCTAAAATATTTAAGTCATTTTATTATTATTTATATTTGGATAAGGAATTCCAAACATATATATGCTCTATTTCATCACCCTTTGACTTCAAATGATAGGATTAAAATCAATGTTATATATATATATATATATATATATATATATATGTTTTTGCTTCTAATCCTAACATGATTAGACCCGTGAAGATCCGGGAAAATAGGTCTTCAGCAACCCATGCTTGCCGTAAAAGTCGACTATGCTTTTCGCGAGGGGACTAACGAGATCGGGTGGTCAGGCTCGCTGACTTGGTTGATGCAAGTCATCGATCCCAATTGCGTGGTGCGGTAGATTTCCGTGAAGATCCGGGGTAGAATAAGTCTTCAGCAACCCATGCTTGCCGTAAAAGTCGACTTTGCTTGTCGTAAGAGGCGACTAACGGGATCGAGTGGTCAGGCTCGCTGACTTGGTTGATGCCTGTCATCGATCCCAATTGCGTGGATGGATGCGCATGTTGTCAATCACTGGATTGTTTGGTCCACGCTCGATTAATTACAGACCGCCGTCATATGGCTGGAATATTGCTGAGTGTGGCGTTAAACAACAAACAAACTTATCTTTAACATCGTCGTTGAAATGTATGGTACGATGTCGCATGTTTCGTTGTAATGACATTTCACATGTTTCAGATGAGTATTTGGAGATGAATTCAGTATCGATGTGGAATGAACATCTTAACTTGGACGGTTGGGCTCTATTCCATCTTCCAGTTCGGTAAGGTTTGAACAGAACCTACAAAACATCATCGCATTTGCCATCCTTATTTCGAAAGTGTAAATATACCAACTAACCTAGGTTACCAACTTAATATCAAGTATATTGGATTTGGGTCGCTTAAATGCAATACTTTACATTGCACGCCGATGTGATCTTCTAAAAATTGAGTTTTAAAACGTAAACGAATTAGGATCACCCGACTCTCTTATTGTTGCTGTAATCTGCTGACATCCGTTTATCCTTCACAGTACCAGTGACCAGTAAAGTTGGAGGTGGACACTGTGGTAGTAACAAGTGGGGACCTGCATGTGTCAAGAACTGTTCATCTAACTGTCGCCCTTTACACGACATAGTCCACTGCCAGGTCAATACAGGAGAGTGTCTGGAAGGTTGTAACGTAGGATATCATGGTACCAACTGTCGCAGAGAGTGCAACTCAAACTGTATCAACAATACCTGCAACCACGTAGATGGCGAGTGTTCCATTGGGTGCAAGAATGGAACACCGTGTATAGTGACATCACCACCAACAAACAAGTCTGATACAGATATCACGCAAACTCACTGCGGTAAGAGTTGCAAGGAGATTTCCAAGTAGCTAAACGTTCGAACCTTCCCAGCAACATAATACAGTTGCGTGTATTTATCAATGTCGACCGAGGTTATCCTGTGGATTAATGGTTCCGTTTGTTCTGAGTTTCAGGTTTCAATAGCTGCCTCGGTTACAGTGTTTCCTTAACCATCATAGTAACTGTGATTTTATGTGCTGGATTGTTTGTATGTGCCATATGGTAAGTAAACGCATTTAAACCTGGATATAGGCAATAATTTTAAACTTTGCAAACGTTAGCGAAAACTGTTTGTCACTGGCATACATTTGTCAGTATATGTACAGGGTGCTAATGGTCCAATTAAAACAATATGATCAAGTCTTGGTGCAATGTAATCTGGTCTGTGCCAGTTAATGCTCTAACAATTCTTTATAGTAAGCAGTGTTTTATTGTTTAATACTTCGTCACGATATACATTTAGCTGGAATGCCATATGTTATATGAATATCAATTAAATAATAGTCACAGGCGCAGGCACAAAATGCGGAGAAACAAGAGGGCTGATGAGGGCCTTGTAGAGGAATGGGTATGTAACATCACAACTCAGTGTTTTATCCTGTACATGTATCTTTCAATTGATAGATTTTGCCAGATATTGACGGCGGTACGATCCTTAATACCCATACAGCTTTTCTGTTTTGATTTGATTGACAGATATTAATTCACTTGATGAAAGATATATACAGAAAGGTTAGTTACAAATAATAAATTGTGTTGCACAATTCCAAATTCAAGCTCCCGACTTGAGCCAGAGTTCGTAAATCTAAATATTTGAACAGACGTCAGTCACAAAGGAAACTTTTTTAAGTTCCAGAAATGTAAATGTTTCTCGACATTTACTCAAGACACTGAACGTCTATTTTTATTTCTTATAGGTTAAGATGAACAGACTGGATATTGGACACAGCGATTGATACTTTCAGCACAAATATTGTTGTGAGTGTCATTATTCATAAATGAATGCATGGTTCACTCAATACTTACACACATTATAAACATCTAATTACATATAGGTTGTAATCATACCTAAACCTCTCCGTATACACAAATATGCAAGTTTCCTGGTTTGTTTTGGATGTAGATACACCATTGTCATTGTCTAGTTTTACTACTCCCCCCCTGGAATGATCACCCGTTTAATTTACAGCTATACTAAACACGCGGACGGGACTATTTTGAGCACCAGCTGGTTATTCGAAAGGGGGTGTTGGAAGTACTATGCAACTGTACGCTGCAACGTCTACCCTACTCACTATAGACACTTCACTATTTCTCAAAACACCCGCGATACATAGACATATTACGCATGTGCATATCAAACTGTAATTGTTAACATATTTCAATTTTTGGGTGTCGCCTGTGAATTATTGCATACCTCGCGAAGAAATACGAAATATAGTATGCATGGTTGAATTATAATGGTTCAGAGATTCACTAACAGTATTATGCCCCAAGAGCATGACGACATTCATCGCCGCGTCTACTTACGACCTTGAACTTCGTTCGTCTTGTAAAATGGGAGAAGCGCCCCTCGGTCAAATGTATACTGAAAGCGATACAGATGATGTAACGTAACGGAAATGATAGCGGATGAACCATCTGCTAAGTCGAATGTTACCACATAGCAAACAAGAAATGAAGCTCTACTCACCTTAGTTGGAACGAGTTTGGAACAGATTTTCACAGTGTGTGTGTGTGTGTGTGTGTGTTAGTGTTAGTGTGTTGGTTTATGCGTGTGTGTGTGTGTGTGTCGGGGGGGGGGGGGGGGGGGGGGGGTGCGTGCGTGCGTGCGTGTGTGTGTGTGTGTGTATCACGTGGATATCCCATTCAGAAAAAGTATACTCCGAGCCAACCAGATCTTGATTTTCGCATTAGTGCCGAGCGCCAAGGAACCACCGCACACCGGGGAGACGCTCTATCCACCAGGCCAAGTAAACGTCTGTCCAGATGGTTGAAATCCCGTGACATTGACGGCCATGTTAGGACGTTAATGTTCGGAGCACTCAGGTGTGGTGAGATTAAATGGGGCATACATCGCCTTTAAGATTATAGCACTTATATAGCGACGAGGGTGCGTGCGTGAATGTGTGTGTATTCTGCTTGAAATTTGATCCGGAGAAACGTCGTTTACTATAAATGTATATAGCGACGTGCATGGACCGTGTGTGGCTGTTTATACTAGTCGGGACTAATGCTGGTTTCATAGTGCAAGACCACTGAGATACCATGCCGCAGTTTAACATGGATACTCCACTCAGTATACTTACTCCAAATCGACCAATCCTTGTTTTATTCCCTCTATGCCGATCATGGTAACAACAAGTACCCTCGACCCCGGGTGTTTGCAGAGTCGGGACAAAGTAATGTCCCAATCTGTTACGTTGCCCTGGAAATAAGCAAGAGCTGTTCTGCGCCCATAAGAGAGAGCTTCCCACATCATGATACTTCCTCCACCGAATCTGTCGACTCATTGAACGCAACATCCGACATCACACTCATTACGTCGCCAATATACACGCGGATCCGCACATTTCACGTTTGAAGAAGTAAACGTGATTATCACTAAACCAATTATGTTACGCCAACGTTCTTGAAGCTACTGATAATGTGGCCGAGACCACTGCAGCCGCTTTGAGGTAAAACAAAGTCAACGTCGGTCTCCCATTCTCGTATCCCGGCAGCTCGTAAACCATGAATATGTTTTGAACTGTAGGTTGCAGTGAGCGACCTGCCAAAGTGGCCAGGGTTCCGTGCCACAAAACTACCCTTGTCTTTAAGTGATCGTAACTCCATACGCTTTTAAATAGACTTAAGACTGTCGTTGCGCTACGCTCGTTTTATGGAACGGTGTCCTGGGTGTCGCGATCCTGGACTGCTGTAAGTTTTCTCTCATATTGGACGATCTCTAATTGTGCCATATGACCAATATTATGCCCAAACTATGGAAAAGTGTGCTCCGGGCAACGCATAAATACCTTGACACTGACACTTGTGAGACATCAGCTTCAAGTCTATCAATAGCTTTAATTCTCGCATTATTATTGAGTCTTCAGTCAGAGTCAAAATTCAACTGAATTTGATAGTGATTCATAAACGCATGCATATACATAGTTAACCTTTAGCTGAGATTTCTCATGATTTTTTAAGCGGTTTTGCTAACACGTGACAAATCCCATGAGCTGCATGTGAAAACTGCGTTTATGGTTCTAATGAAATAAATAAAAAAATATGTCAAAGTTCCTCTCTATTAACTCTTTCAACAATTGTGACACTTTACCAGTTAAAAAGGACCATGCAGACCACATTTTCATGTTGCAGTGCGACCTGGAAAACTATCCGTCCATCAAGTTACTTTTTAAAAAAAAATTAAAATGTATATATTCTTTGCCATTACTTGTATCTGATGGTAGTGTTTATTTTCAGCATTTCTGCAAGTATGGATGGATGTCGATTAATTCTTTACGTCGTTTTATGTAAGTATCGGTGACGATATGTGCAAAGTAATTAATTGTGGGTTCATATGTGACACGACGAAAAGGCCTATCTACCTATCTACTGCATATGGTTTAAACATATTTATGTCACAAAATGTGTGAAGATGGATTGGTAAACAAGTAAAAACTTATGTTAATGACGCTCTGGAACTGCAGATACACGGTCAAGTATTCGTTACTGTCCATGAATATGTATAGCCCTGTCCGGCACTGTACCTGAAACGGAGATGTTAAAAACATGTCTAGGAAACTTAAAATCAGGGTTGTGTATGGTGAAAATCATTACAAATTGATGAAGTCACACGTTGATCTGCAGTAAACAAACTTGTTAAGAACCTAGGCAGAGACTGACAGTAAACAATAAAGAAAATTGTCTTGAAGCTATTTATGACATTGTTATTTTTAATTTTTGAAACGACATATGTTTACAAAGTCAAAAAATCAAAATACATGTTAGCTACAATTGGTCTTCGTTCCTTTTACGCATCTTACCACAGAATGATCGTAAATTGAAAATAATTGTTCATGTAGAGTATGTTAAAAGTTCTTTGAATAATGCATTACAACAAATACTTTGACTTTATTTATGAAGATATGCCTTGTTCATTGTACATGTATAATAAAAATTATCATCTATGCACGGTTACAAAAAGATGCTTTAAAAGAAGCTTGAGATCCGCCAAACAATCAACAAAATTCTTAAATATAAATACTCAGCTAAAATCGATACCACATTCCACATGTCAATACGAATTAGTTTAAATTTGGTGTATTGTTATGTTTTGTTACATGCACATATGTCATTGCTTAACTTTTTTTTAAATAGTATATACCTGTGAAATCATGCATCAGAGCTTAACTGTTTATGAACGCACGTTCTGTGGTGACGTGTACTGATATAATCTACATGTAGCGTTGACGTGTATGTTTCAGTTGTTAAATTGTTTCACGATAACATTTTTGTTTCCAGGGTCAGTGGTTGTTGGTACACAGAATCGACAATGCCCAGCAGGTTTCTATGGTAGCAGTTGCCAGCATACGTGTCCAATGACTTGCAATAACAAGCAATGTAACATTGACAAATTTGGTCGAACTGTTTGTACCCACGGATGTGTGGATGGATACAGAGGCACCTCGTGCAGAATCCCCTGTCCAGTGAATTGTCAAGTGTGTGAACGTCTCAACGGCAGCTGCATTAACTGTAAAGATACCTTTCATGGTACTAACTGTTCTCTCACATGTGAAGAGTTGTGTCAGGGATTCCGGTGTGACACAGACCAGACATGTTCTAAAACGACTTGTCTTGACGGGTGGTATGGACAGAACTGCAGGAACAAGTGCTACCCCCGGTGCCTGACATGTACCCAATCTACTGGAAACTGCACTGCCTGTGGTGATGGCTACTATGGGGAGTTCTGTGGGTTGGATTGTCCTCGGTGCGGCTTTACAGACGGTAGTGTGGATCAGACATGTAAAGATGGATGCAACACAACTTCATGTTCAGACATCAAACGCGGCGAGTCTGGAAATAGTAAGTTACTCAACGCTTATATTGCCAAACATATTTGAATATACGGACGCGTCACACATGTGTATGTACCCATCTCTTACATCATATGAACATGCACAATGCCTTCGCTAGGTATCTGCAATGAAGTGATAAAAAATAATAGTATTGTGTGTAATGTTCTCGTAAATAACCCACACGATGATAGACGTTTTACTCCCGGAATCTATTCAGATGAAATCAATCAGTAGCACAAATCAAATTGTATTGAACGCATTTGGACGACATTCAATCTGAAGCTATCATTGCGACGTGAATAAAATATGCTGATATCTTATATGGATTTGAGAACACAAACATCTCCATTGTAGCAGTTTGGTATATAACTCTTTAACATATAATGTAGGCAACAATTTGAGGATAGATCGCGTTGAGACCTATCAGAGAGCATGTAAATTACTTGATTATAGTCACGCTTCGCACATATGAACATAACATTAACTTACAATTGACAACTATAAGTCTTATTATTGCATGATTTCAAATATGATATACACAATACACAGATTAAATGTATTAGTTTATAGTTAGTGCGATATGCAAACGGTTATCAATTGAAACGTGGCAAGTCATTTTCCCACTAATATTAACTAATCATGATTCTACTTTATAAAGCTCTCACTTTCAATTGGTCACTGCTGCTCAGAAGCGGTTTGGAATTGTTCTGGGTAAAGCTAAAAACAAATATTAAAGGAATTTAGTATAGTTTAAGACTCCATAAAGAGGTCAGTTCAAAGTTTTACAAAAACTTGGACATCTGTATTTGCACGTACTATTTACAGGCTTTGAGCAGGTGGGATTTCAGAATATATCTAAAAGTTCTTTAAACTTCGGATGGGGGTGGGGTCGAAGGCGCCGCGATTGGCTATGCAGAGTTGCGTCCCTTAGGCACGCAAAGAAACCTATGATTTTGGGTTCGAATCACGGTTCGCCTCGATTAGGCTTCTAGGTTTGTCAGCACCATACCCGTGCTCGTTGGTTTCGCCGAAGTGGGAAACGTCTGACACCTGCATCACTTCTGGCTTTCCTCCGACATTAAACTGACACGCCGTGATATAACTGGAATACTGTTCAAACCAGCGTTAAACCCACCTCACTCACTGACTGTTTCTACACTCATCCCACTCACTCACTCACTCACTCACTCATCCACCTACCCACCCACCGACCGACTCACTCACTCACTCACTCACTCACTCACTCACTCCATAGCAACCTTTGCTCGTCATTGAGGCATAGCCCGATATCATGGATAGAAATGATCCAGGCTAATATCCTCTGCATATTTGAACTTATCCTATGTTTGTTTTAACACATCAAGATGACAAGGGTGCTTTTTATCATCTGAGCAGTGGTATTCATAAAAAAGGTTTATCAGTCTTATATATGGACAGTATGCACAAGAGATACATGTTTATGCCAATACAACAATCACAAACACAATGTATTTTATGTAAATATTATTTGTACAACTTATTCCACATGACCACAACATGATGTTTTTTGTCGGCTCGGTACAATGGAGTGAGTGAGTATGGTTTTACGCCGCTTTAGCAATGTTCCAGCAATATCCCATCTGGGGACGCCCGAAATGGGCTTCACACATTGTATCTACGAGGGGATTAAAACCGGTAAAATGGATAAACTGCAGCCATATTTGAATGGTAAGGTGCACACTTCCCCATTGACAGTGATTAGCGAAATATTTTTGTCCAAAATGGATCTATTTGTCTGAGACGTGTGGATTACTACCATGCACAATCAAGTGTTCAATCTGCGTGGGGTCATGTATTCTCAACGCGTGCAGTAGTTCTACATTTACGAATGTGATACAATGATGATGTGTACATGATATCATTTTGAATGATATAGTCATATTTTATTCAATAATGTAATAATATTAAATGAAATGAATTTTTTTTCCAGATATACTGTTGTATGTGTTTATTGCCATTGCTGTGCTATTGTTTCTACTGTTGGGCATTGTCATTGCTGTGCTATTGTTTCTGCTGCTGGGCTCACGCTACACGATCATGTAAGTTGAATAGTTCCATGGGCACCATCTACCTCAGTTCTAGACATGGTGTTAGGTGCAACGAGACACTTACACAAAACGTTTTGAGTGCATGAAAGTGAACCATATGAGCGTCAGTGCGATTATCTTCATAACTGTGATTCGATATTGTACTGGAAAACAACAATATCTCCAATTGGGTTACCTCGGTGTATTTCGCATTTTGATTGTAGCTTTTTGTAGTCTGTTTCGGTGACTTGCATAAAACATAATTTTGACATCTTCGGTGGAGAAGGAGAAGTCCTTATCAAGATAACTTTTACAGGAGTAACACAGGATTGCAGACATGTATTTGATCTGTCATTAGTGAGTGAAATAATATTTTAGGTCACATGGCATTATCTCAGCTATATAGTGACTATACATGTACATGCATTCTTACATATCTCATTACAACTTTGTTCAACACTTCAAGAGGTCTTGATGATACGCGGCAATTTATATTTTATTTATGACTTCAGCAGGAAGAAAAAAGAGGCATTGGGAGGGGTTGAACTACAATTGCTTACAAGAAGAAACGGGTAAGTCTAAGATATGGCAAATATGAATAGAATGCGGCCGACAAGGCCTTCTCTGGAGTGTTGCAGTGTACTAGAGATAGTGTGACCTCCCTTAACGACAACACGAAGTTCTCGGCAGCTGTGTAGAAGTTTCTGTACCTTTACAAAAGACGTGAGGTGTGGATGTAGATATTGTAGCATGGAGATTAAATTGGAACAAAAGTATTCGACAGTAATATGGTATTACCTGTTATTACAGATGGTGCAGAAAACTGGAGTTGTAATAACACAGCAATAACAGAAAAGGTTCAAACAATTATTTCAAGAGAGACATTTTATGTGAAATGACATATACACGAGCTTCATAAATGTATCAATTACTGGTCAAAATAATCGGGGACAATATCAGACTACCGAAGTAAGCATGAAAGCATGTCTTACGCCATACGGTTTGAAGGAACATCATGGGCTACCTATGGTTTCGGATGTGTTAGGATTTATCAGGATGGTGGCAACGAAGATATGTTTCCCTCTGCATTTTAGCAATGTGTGAATTATTCCGACATTGAAGATGACATTCCTCTATTTGTTCCAACTCTAAATTATTCGTGTAATCTACTTTGAAGTCAGTTCTCAAATGTTGAATACTACCTTCATCAAATCGATACAATCATGATCATCTTCAGACAAGCTGTCACAATGTTCAGATGCTCCTGTAATAATCTTATGATTCAGAATCGATGACATCGCAATATTGACAAAGCTATATGGAAACGAGTACCCTTTTCTGTTAGAATGCGATGCTTATTCACAACTCATGACAAATTCATTTAATTTTTATCTGCTTCATCTGGGTCTACGTATATACACAAATATATAATTTGCTTCTACGGCATGTCTTTGATGATCAAAATCGCATTCTATTTACAGGTACAACTTCAACCACCCAATATGATTATTTTCTGTATCATCCAGTGGTGCAATCATTTAGCCTTGTGTTTTTTTGTGTACACTTCTAACCCACACGACAAACTTAAGTAAAAATGACATTCCTTGATTTAAGAGGCATGTGTCACTAAACGGTGACCATTGATATAGTACTTTCCTACATTCTATCTCTCTCTTTCTCGATCAAACACCACATGTCTCTTCTTCGGTGTTGTATGTCAATACATCGGCATTAAGTAGATAAAACAAGGACAGGTCAGAGTGTATGACTTCGACGTAGAACAGTGTCATGAAATATGATTATTCTTTGGTGTGCAATATTTCTGGTTGATAAATCTAACATATTCTTACTTTTAAGAGTAGCGACTATACATTATTATATCACTTATCAGGTCTCTGTTACATTTGCAAAATAATACAAATTTAAAAATACAACTGAACCTAAATGTATGTATGTTGTAAGATCCGTAAGTTGCTGAGTGCGGTATTAAACAACAAACAAACAAAACATTATATCTTTAAGAATTATGTTAACAATTCCGATGCGAATGATCCCACATGTCCTACTTCTGTTGAGACGAACACATCTTCAGAGTGAGTTAAAATTATAATTTACGTGCAGGGTTTTTCGCATCGAGTTTTCTGCTAACTTTCAAAAACGTGATTGATGTTCGTACTGCCGTAAAGACTTCGTTACATTATTTACGGATTTCAATTTGGACAATATTCAAAATTAATTTCACAGGTGTTATTGTGCAAAAGAATTATAACCATGATTAAACGAGAAACGCTATCACTTCGTGGTGGTCGCCTCATACGTAAAATGAAGGTCTCCAATTTGTATTTTTACGTGACAAAATGAGCGTCAGGTCTGTAAATATACTGAAATCTGGACAAGGCAAACCAGTGACTAAAGGCATGAGCAACGATACTCACCATAGTGGTACAATATAGGCCCCTTATCAGCCAAATCATCGAGCCATTTTTTTTACTCCTTGCAAGAATTGGGGACAGTATCTGCATCGGAATCTGAATGGGAGACAAACTTAATGTATGGACATGATGAATGATTTACTGTTTTACTTAATGCAATCAAGGAAGGACTATTTATTTACTTTGCAGAAATTATTTGGGACAATAATACCATTTTGATTCTCAAAACAAATATTTTGTAATCTCAGGAAAGAAGCAAGTTCAATTCTGTCAAAGCATTTAATTTTTCAACTTTGTACACTTCTAACCCACACGGCAAACTTAAGTAAAAATGACATTCCTTGATTTATGAGGCATGTGTCACTAAACGGTGACCATTGATATAGTACTTTCCTACATTCTATCTCTCTCTTTCTCGATCAAACACCACATGTCTCTTCTTCGGTGTTGTATGTCAATACATCAGCATTAAGTAGATAAAACAAGGACAGGTCGGAGTGTATGACTTCGACGTAGAACAGTGTCATGAAATATGATTATTCTTTGGTGTGCAATATTTCTGGTTGATAAATCTAACATATTCTTACTTTTAAGAGTAGCGACTATACATTATTATATCACTTATCAGGTATCTGTTACATTTGCAAAATAATACAAATTTAAAAATACAACTGAACCTAAATGTATGTATGTTGTAATATCCTTAAGTTGCTGAGTGCGGTATTAAACAACAAACCAACAAAACATTATATCTTTAAGAATTATGTAAACAATTCCGATGCTAAAAATAATCTCCACAATCTCCATACCTCTTTCTCTATGTTTGAAAACATAATAACTTTTGTTTAATAATCTGAAGGAATAATAATGGCAATACCATCATAATAATATCACTATTATTTATATTACTTATCCTCAAGTGAAGTAGTCCTCCACACTATACATTCAGTGAAGAAGCCCATGAACATATTAACTATGTAACATACATTAATGGAAATTAGATGAACAGTTGAAGTTAGCAAATGATTGTATTTGCCATTACTTTATTCGTACGAGTAAGCTTCTACACTCGACTTTAGTGCTTCTGTTCGATTCCGAACTCCAGATGACCCGGGTGAACCCGTGTTGACCAGGGTATAACCCCACATTTCTTCGGATATGTGTCAAGGAAATTTAACTTTCGATTTCTGATATTAATCCTTTAGATTCAATAATGGAATTTAACGTTATTTACGCGTTGTTTTCAACATTCTTGTTGTTGCACATAAATTTACACAGCAAATGTACAGGTTTGTCAAGCAATAAAACACTTGTTAACCTCTCATAGTTGTGTGATACAGCGATACACGTGGGTGTCTGTTTCTCCTTCTCCTGGCAGCCATTTAAGGTTACATGTTATTCCTTTTTTTCAGTTACGCCCTAAGTTATTCTTTATAACGTATGGTCAACCCTGGTTGCCAGAAATGTCATAACCTCGGTTAACTAATTACAATAATTGAACGCAGGCACTGACATCAATTTCAGGGACGTGAACAACGCAGCACCCACATCAGCGAATGATCCCACATGTCCTACTTCTGTTGAGACGAACACATCTTCAGAGTGAGTTAAAATTATAATTTACGTGCAGGGTTTTTCGCATCGAGTTTTCTGCTAACTTTCAAAAACGTGTTTGATGTTCGTCCTGTCGTAAAGACTTCGTTACGTTATTTACGGATTTCAATTTGGACAATATTCAAAATTAATTTCACAGGTGTTATTGTACGAAAGAATTATAACCATGATTAAAAGAGAAACGCTATCACTTCGTGGTGGTCGCCTTATACGTAAAATGAAGGTCTCCAATTTGTATTGTTGCGTGACAAAATGAGCGTCAGGTCTTTAAATATACTGAAATCTGGACAAGGCAAACGAGTGACTAAAGGCATGAGCAAAGATACTCACCATTGTGGTACAATGCCCCTTATCAGCCAAATCACCGAGCCGTTGGTTTTACTCCTTCCAAGAATTGGGGACAGTATCTGCATCGGAATCTGAATGGGAGACAAACTTAATGTATGGACATGATGATTGTATTTTACTGTTTTACTTAATGCAATCAAGGAAGGACTATTTATTTACTTTGCAGGAATTATTTGGGACAATAATACCATTTTGATTCTCTAAACAAATATTTTGCAATCTCAGGAAAGAAGCAAGTTCAATTCTGTCAAAGCATTTAATTTTTCAACTGTGTACACATCTAACCAACACGAAAAACTTAAGTAAAAATGACATTCCTTGATTTATGAGGCATGTGTCACTAAGCGGTGACCATTGATGTAGTTCTCTCCTACATTCTATCTCTCTCTTTCTCGATCAAACATCTCATGTCTCTTCTTCGCTGTTGTATGCCAATACATCGGCATTAAGTAGATAAAACAAGGACGGATCGGAGTGTCTGAGTGGGGTATTCATGATAAAAATCGGCATTTGTCCGGCATAGTACAAGCAGCCGAACACACACGCACACACACACTCACATGTGCGTGATGTCGCTAAATAAGTGTAGCTACCAGGGCCATTCAATATATAACCAGCCTAACCTATTGTTACTGCTCCTCACTTCTTCTTTTCAACATTATCACCATTGAGGTCTATGCACTTTGTCCAGCGATGTGTGAGAGCTAAAAGCCTGTTGTGATAGAAACCATGGGTTGTTCGTGTAACCACCCCTCCACTGCTGTCGTGAGTTCATCATCGGACCGGAAATGACGTCCACGCAGTTCTTTCATCAAGTTTGGGAAGGGAAAGTAGTCGCTTGGTGCCAGGTCTGGTGAGTAAGGTGGATGAGGCAATACTTTGAACCCGTTCCGCTTCACTGCGGCAACCGCAAGTCGACAGGTGTGCACTCTGGCATTATCATGTTGGAGCAGCACACCTTTTGTGATCTTTCCACGACGTTTGGCAAGAATAGCAGTCCGCAAACGGTCCAGGAGATCGGAGTAGTACTCTCCAGTAATAGTCTGGCCACGTGGCAAGTAGTCAATGAGCAAGACCCCTTTGGTATCCCAAAAGATGGTTGCCATGACTTTGCCAGCCGATGGTTGAGTCTTAAACTTTTTGGGAGGGGGTCCACCAGTCCACTGCTTACTCTGTTCTTTGTTTTCTGGGTCATAGTGTAGTACCCAGGTTTTATCACCAGTAACAATTCTCTCCATAAAGTTGTCTGCATCCCGACTGCATTGCGTCAAAAGTGCCTGACACATTGACGCACGTACAGCCTTCTGATCATCACTCAGACATTTCGGGACCCATCGGGCAGACAGCTTCCTCATACCCAGACGATCATGCAAAATGGTATGGACACTTCCCTCTGAAATGTCTAAGGCCTTGGCCATTTCTTACACCTTCATTCGCCTGTCTTTGACAACCAGTTGTCTCAAGGCTTCACTGGTTTGGTCATTGGTCACCTCTACAGGCCTGCCAGGGCGTGTCTCATCTTCCAGGTTCACCCGACCCCTCTTCAATTCTGCAACCCAGAATTTGACCTGTGCATACGAACGTGCGCTGTCACCATAAACATCTGACAATTCATCATGTATCTCCTTTCCCGGTTTCCCTTTTACGTAGAGGTACCTAATAACAGCCCTGTATTAAACCTTTGACGAAAATTTGGCAGAATCTACCCCTGCCATCTTTACAGATCACGTGTGTGACTTCAAATGCAATTTCCTCAGTGAAACTTTGTCTATGCACGTGACATACATTGGTGCACAGCACGTGACAAACATGCAACCGTTAAGATCTAATAAATAGCTTAGGCTGGTTATATATTGAATGGCCCTCGTATATAACACTCTTGAACTCACAGCACGTGACAAACATGCAACCGTTAAGATCTGATAAATAGCTTAGGCTGGTTATATATTGAATGGCCCTCGTATATAACACTCTTGAACGCGACGTCAAACCCAATTTTCCCCTCACCTCAAGTGCAACTTATAAAAAGGGACCAAGTTCAATTATTTCAAAACATATGAATTTTCAACTTTGCACACCTCCCTTTTCCACTCAACAAACCTTAGGGAAAACTTTATTCCGTGATCCTTGAGGCTTTTTTTACTAAACGAAGTGACCATTATTACATCTCTAACTTCGTAGGTTAAGGTAAAAATGTCCAAAATTAAGGCAAATGTCATCTGAGAACAGGATATAATAAAGACATTATGGAAATGTCACGGCTTTTAGGTCTTTTTGTTACCCGTGCTTTCCCCGGCCAACACAAGACAGTTGAAATACTATACTCAACAACAAAAGTTCCCGTGACACCAATATTTTAGTGCAGTAAAGTTTGGTTTTCAGAATTGTAGTACATGTAAAGAATCAAGTCACAAAAACGCAACTGCTACAGAAAAGCATGCATTCCATGCAAAAGTTGACTTTTATGCAAGCCCCATGCATTTCACTACCAAAGAATGGGTATAAAATCATGTGCGTTAACGGGATTTCATATGCATTGTTTGCCATCGTGCTGACAACAATCACTCAGAAAAACAACAAAATTACGCAATTATTCAACATTACGAAATGCCACGCCTGTCCGAAAATGAGCGTCTGTGGGCCATTGGTATGCTTGAAGCAGGATCGAATCAACGTGATGTTGCAAAAAATTTAACGTCCACAGAAATACCATTTGGTGTTTATGGCCACGTTGGCAACAGACGAATGCAGACCATGCAGACCATCCTTGTAGTGGCAGGCCACGCGTAATCAATAATCGACAAGACAACTGCATTCGAACAACACACCTACGAAATCGATTCCAGCCAGCATCAGTGACTGCAAGAAGCATCCCAAGCCTTCGACGAATATCTTCACAAACCGTACGTCGCCGCCTCATATGTGCAGGGATTGTCGCCAGAAGATTTTTTTTATGAAATCACGCATTTTCTGAAGTCAGTATGGCAAATTAAACCATTTGAACACAGGATACTTTTATCTGTTGCAAACCGAAATTGTTTCAGATTTGGTAAAAAACATAACTTTGCATTAAATCTAATTCAATGTCACAGGAACCTTTGCTGTTCAGTATATAAGGGAATACATAGACTAACAACACGACCATCAAGAAATAAATAAAGCGACACGCCCCTTTCCATATCCAATAGAAATCTCTGTATAAAGCAGAGTCGATTGTACGATTCCGACTATATCATGAGCCTGTGTTCATGAATCACTATCAAATAGTAATGATACCAGGTGTTCGCGTAACGGTTCACCTGAAAAAAACACGAGAACATATGGTAAAGTTAGAATAGGGACTTGCATTGGACAGCAGTTTTTTGTCACTGATGCGTCTAAATTTTGAAATGTCCTCCACATGTCTATCATAAAACTTTTTGAAAGCTTTACTGGGGCCTTGAATGTTGTAACCTTGATCAACGTCTGAGCAAGAGTCGTATGACTCTTATTGAAATCTTAGTTGAAAGAGCATGCTCGATTGTACCTCAAAAGTTGTGAAATGTAAACACCAAAGGCTAGAGCTGCTGGAATAATACTCGACATGAAGAAATAGTTGACGGTTGGAAAGTTGAAGTCATCCCTCTTGTCATACAGTCTTATGGAGAGTATTTTGTCACTCTGAATCTTTAAACCTAGATCTAAATATGAAAGAGATGAGGCGGTTTCACTGGTCTCCTTTATGTCTAGTTTAGGTGGGTAAATCAGTGGAAGGGTTGGTTGGTTGGTTTGTTGTTTAACGCCGCACTCAGCAATATTCCAGCTATATGACGGCGGTCTGTAAATAATCGAGTTTGGACCAGACAATCCAGTGATTAATATCATGAGCATCGATCCACGCAAATGGGATCGATGACATGCATCAACCAAGTAAGCGAGCCTGACCACCCAATCCCGTTAGTCGCCTTTTACGACAAGCAGAGTCGCCTTTTACGGCAAGCATGGATTGCTGAAAACCTATTCTTCCCCGAATCTTCAGGGGATTATCAATGAGGAAGTCCAACGTTTCACATATTGTTTTCTCAGTAAACTTTAGATGTCATCTGCTTTAGAATTTTAACAAATTGTATATGTTCCCCACGTTTCGTTACAAAAGCCCCATGGATCAAGGAATGAAGCTTTTCCTTAAGTTTCTCATGTGGGATAGTGGTGTGCAAAGTTGAAAAATCAAATGTTTTGACAGAATGCAACTTGGTTCTTTTCTGAGATTGTTAAAGGTCAAGCAAAGAGTTTTTGAGAATGTACATTGTATTAATTCCACTTATCTCAAATACTTTTTGTCCATTGGCCATTTTAACAGACGAGTCATTCAATTGATTAGTTATTATTTTAGGTTAAACGAGCTCAACAATTTCGTTAAGTCTAAGTAGTACTAGGCTTGTAACAGACGGCTAACGGGATCGGGTGGTTAGGCTCGCTGACTTGGTTGATGCATGTTGACCTGGTTGACTTGGTTGACGCTCATGATGTCAATAAATGTATTGTCTGATTATTCACAGACCGCCGTCATTTTGCTGGAATATTGCTGTGTGCGGCGTTAAACAACAAACAAACAAATATTTACAAACGCAGTCATATAGCTAGAATATTGCTGAATGCGGCCTTAAATAACAAACAAACAAGCAAACTGTACCTATATATATATATCTGTATATATTTCTATCTATATCACTATATATAAAAGATCTTTATCATGTTTACGTTGGATGGGGAACGCCAGGTCTAGGTATTCCATGCTTTGTACCTCGTTTAATTCTATCTCTTTCCAGAGGCTCAGTTATTTCTGTTACGGATTCGAAACAACCCAACATTGATGATGGATACAGTAGTTGGAAATTGAAAAAAAATGCAACCGTGTGAGTTCGGCTTGTATTTAATGTGTGCTTTGCTATGAATGAGAAATCATATTGATTTTGGTGTTGAAATTTGAGGGTATTTCTGGAATAATGGTGACATGTGTAAAAATGTAAAGATATCATTTAGAAAATCGACTTCGTTTCCATAAGAACATGAATGAATATCTAAAAATTGTAATGCGATGTGATTGAATACATGTCAGTGACTTGACGCTGTTTGAGTTTGAATACGTTTTCAATTGTCATCTGATATTCTGGATAAGCCAAAAGTGCTGCAAATCATGTTTTCAGATTTAGTGAAATCTACGAGTCCGTGCGATTTGGGCTTAACGTTTACATGTTTGTTAAGTTCATGAGATTATCAAACGTATCATAACTCGGTGTACAGATTAAATAGCCTCTTTCTAATATTGTTGTCAATAGATTGTCACCCTGTTAAATGATTTATGCTGGAATATGTAATAATGTATCTTGTGTTTCTGTATTTTGATAGTGTGTCACTGTGCAACTACAACTAGTATTCAATCGTATGCAAACTGTCGTATGTTTATCATGATCGCTATGTATTGATTTATCGATATTAATCATTATCAATCATGTCATATGTTATCTTCCATAAAAATGTTTTTCGTTCATACACATGTATCCATGTATATCCACAACTGCTTGTAAACGGTAATAGACCTTTTGGCTGACCAATAAACTCCTGTTTATTGAAGCAGGTCTTATGTTATTTTGTGGACTGGTCGTGTACAGTGGCACCTCAGCTATACCCAGTTGATCTCCCGATCTCGGTTAATATTTACTCCATCAACTCAAAATGTAAAACAAAACCTGCACAGTTGAACCATTCGCGTATTCCACTCAGTAGCAAACATAAACCGAGACATGGTATAACGAAAATCGTAACTAAATGGAAATATCAAGGGAAACCACAAGATGCTGTGTTTTCAAAAGAATCCCTTTGCAAATCTCAGACAATCACCGATTGAACGAAGCGCCCAATAATAGCTGGGAACCTATATATATATATATATATATATATATATATATATATATATATATATATATATAGGTTCCCATATATATTCTGAGTGAGAAAGTATGATTTTACGATGCTTTTAGCATTATTCAAGCAATATCACGGTGGGGGGACACCAGAAATGGGCTTCACACATGATGCATCTATGCGAAAAACCGAAACAGTTAAATGCATTATATATTTTTTCTCTTGATCTTTTGATCTTCTGGTGATAGAATTATGTTTGAGTATGGTATATAAATAATATTTGTGGCATCCAATGGTCTCAGCTGTCTTTCCGTTACTCAATTCAACTTTCTGCTTCTGTTTAGGTATGTATTGGCACGGGATCGGGTGGTTAGGCTCGCGGACTTGGTTGATGCATGACATCGATCCCAAATGCGTGGATCGATGTTTATGATGTCAATCACTGGATTGTCTGGTCCACAATCGATTATTTACAGACCGCCGTCATATAGCTGGAATATTGCTGAGTGCGGCGTTAAACAATAAACAAACAACTTGCGTCTATCTACCAGTGTGGACGGAATACCTATCGGGACACAGAGTGTTTTTCTGCCTGTTTCCAACACCAATTCCTGGATTCAAGAACAGAGCACGAGCCTCATTCACGATGCTCAACTGTGTCATGTTCTAAACATTCGTGAGTCCACTGATGCTTGAAACAGGGCCTGGTGTTGCATATGATGCTTGAAACAGGGCCTACCAGTGCATATTGATGCTGTCACATAGTTTTACCCAGTGTTTCGCCATATGTGATTGTAAACCTTATCCTGTGGATTTCAATATAATTTGTTGCAGTTTTCAATTTGGGAATCAACACTACACTACAAAAGCCATTAGAAGTGGTAAAGATTTTCTCTTCTTTGTTTACTTTATAGTTTTTTTATATACACGTAACACATATCTACAGTTAAGTTGGAATCACATGATGCAATGAAATTTGTCATCGGATACGTCATTTAACTTTAAGACTCAGTTAAACGTTAAACATAAGTCGCTCAGGGATGGTAAGAAATCATGTCTCTAAATTTGTTTGATGATGTCTAAGTCCATGTTCCTTTTCCCATTAAAGCTGAGTTTCACAATTTACATGTTGGACATTTGTAAATTTCCAAGGAGAGGTTAATGATGTGGATACCAATAAACAAGGTGTTTGTCTAGGTAGAGTTGTTATTCTGTTTGTTTCCGGTATCTATTAGAAAGACAAACGTAAAATATATTTGATTTTAAGAACAAGCCTTATTGGCTGCAATGCACTACCCGAATTCAGGATAAACAGATTGATTTTCTTTCCCATAAATACAGTGATACTCTGTTCGATGTACCATCTCCAAAGGAAACAACCTTTTTACACCTAAACCCATAATCAGGGATGGGTATTGTGAGCAATAACGAAGTACAATTCTTAGGTAGACTGTATAACATAGCCTGTTCCGTGAATATATCGATTTGCACAGAATCAATCCGAAAATCTGTGGAGATCGGATGTCTATACGTTACATATACAACATCGGTGAATATTTCTGTACATGTGTAATAAGTAGACATTTTCCTGCAAACTATGGAAAACATTACTATGAAAACTCGTATTGAAAAAAGTAAACATAATTTAATACGGATATGTCCAAACACAATATCACACGCTCACGCCACTAATAGCATTACATTGTATTAGAAAATTATTAAATAACTTAGATAAACACAGGTCACAAATCAGGTGAAGTTAAGCAACGTCAGTGTCGGAGAGTAGTTGGATGGGTGACCACGTTCATGATCAGCAGCTTGACTCCTGAGAGTTTCTAGGGCTTCGGTCCTGCCCCAAACTGATGCAAATGTACCACATGTAGTGTCACCTTAGTGATTTTGTTTGAAACGTGCCTCTGTTCACCCAGCAGTGAGTGGGTACCCGGTAGGATGAGATGTTAATGTGGCTGTAAACCTTCTAGCTCCTCATGGGCTGCTTGGGTTATATACACCCCAGGGAGCTGAGAATGAAAATCGAGTGCTCACTGATCCATTGACGGGGTAATAATAGTGTAGCGCTATGAGCATCCACTTGGTGAATGGAATCTGGCGCATTATAAATGCACTTATCATAATTATTATTATCATTATTATTATTATTGACTAAATAAATATATAGCATTGCCACTTATTTAATATCTTAATACATATATTCATGATATACTACCCTGGAGATATTCATTGTGGAAGTTGAACAGTCACTTTACGGAGAACTTAAACCGCACAACAGACAGTGCTCAACCTAAGGGCTACGACCTGACCTGAGCCACAACAAACTATACTAGCCACATTAAGAAACTGTGCAGGGAGAAAATATAGATATAAGGGCACACCGTCCATATATGAATATAGGTTTGAACACAGCAATTATTGGAGACATTCAAACGCTCATGCACGTGCCATGCGATATGACGTCATTGATGGGGGCCTATGGACGTGCAATGTGTTACTGCACGTGCATCCTGTGCAGCTGTACACAGCATGTGCAACTCAAAATTCGCTGACACTTTGGAAAGCATGATCTGTGGTCATTCAAAAATTCAAAACTTCTCAGGCGCAGACACAAGCATATCACAAGCAAATCATGCCAAGATTGACAGCTGCACAGCGTCATGAAGCCATTGGAATGATCCGAGCGGGAATGAAGCAACAACAGGTGGCAACACATTTCCAATGCCATCGTAACACGATATCGGCATTGGTGAGGCGTTATCAGAACACAAATGACGTTGCCGACCACCCACGTTCAGGACGTCCCCGAGTAACGACGCCAAGACAGGACAGATGGATTCGAGTTACACATCTCCGACACAGGTTCCAAACGGCAGTAACGACGTCCCAGACAATTCCTGGACTGCGCCGTATCCATCCCAACACTGGCAGGAATCGTTTACGTCAGTACGGGATTCGACCACGACGCCCTGCCATACGTCCCATCCTGACACACCGTCATCGAGTCAACCGTCTAAGGTGGTGTCGAAATCATGTTCGCCAACCTCGAATATGGTGGAGAAATGTTGTCTTTACAGATGAATCGAGGTTCAACATTTCCCACAGTGACGGGCGCCAACGTGTCTAGCGGCGTTTGGGAGAACGTTATGCAAGCAACTGTATTGTGGAGAGGAATCGTTTTTGAGGTGGCTCTGTGATGATTTGGGGTGGGATAACAGCACGGCACCGAACCCCTTTGGTGGTTGTTCAGGGCAATCTCACCGGTGTTGGCTACAGAGATCAGATTCTGAGGCCTGTGGTCATTCCTTTCCTGCAACGTCATGGCCCGGGATTGACATTTCAACAGGACAACGCTCGTCCTCACACGGCTAGGGTCGCAATGGATTTCCTTCACCATAACACTGTCATGTTACTGCCATGGCCTGCAGTTTCTCCAGATCTCTCCCCAATAGAGCATGTGTGGGATGAAATGGAGCGCCGTCTGCGTCGTCTTCCACATCCTCCAGATAACGTCCGTGACTTGGCACAGGATTTGAGGAGAATATGGCAGGCCATTCCCCAGGCCTTCCATGCCCATTTGGTGGACTCCATGCGTCGCCGATGCACTGCTGTGATTCACGCACAGGGTGGTCATACCCGTTATTGACTTTGTGACTTTGTCGTATGACCCCCTACTCCATTTTGATCTTCTGACGTCATCGTAACAGATGTTGTTCAGGTCCCGTTGACATTTTCTTATGGTCCGATCATTCAGCTGCTACAGCGTCTGCATCATTTTGTTCTTGCTGTGTTGTATTTCAATCCAGAATATATTTTCTCTGTGCACAGTTTCTTTATGTGGCTAGTTTATATTTACCCTGCTGGTGAATTGGTCCCGGACACCCTGTGTTTGTTGTACAAGTCCAACTTATTAAGATGGGGTGGTTATAATGATTGCCTCATTGTGCCTGCTTACCTTGATGGCATCTGTAGATGCTCATGCTTTCACTCCCTGGTTTGTCTGGTCTGGGGAGGACGCCATGTAATAGATGGAATATTGATGACTTTCACAAACTCACACTTTGTTCAAAAGACAAAACCAAGTCTAATGGTGTAGTATTTTATTTCCAAACTAGAATAAATGTGAGTTGAGTTAAACGCCTCCTTGACAAGTATGTCAATGTATCCAGTGAGTAATGTAGGTCGGAGACATGAATTCTGTTGACCACGGATTATAATTGCGGCGAACCTTGGATTAGAACAATCGACCAGCATGGCCTGCAAAGCGAGAAGTGAAGCCCCAGCGCCAGTACAGAAACGAAAGGTCAACAGTTTTGACAATTCTACAGAACAGGTAAAATGAATTTAAAAACTCGATTGTCCTAAACATAATGCTTTAAGCTCACTATTACAATCGACATGAACAGCTTCAAATCAAAATAATTATGGTTATTCATATTGACTATTCAGTGGATTAGCATCAGCATCAACATTGTGGTCATCCAGGTGTATCACGTGCCGCCCTGGATCTTCCTCTTCTGGTGCCTATAGTGAAAAGACCAAGTTATGACCTGAACTCAAAACATTCAATGAACGGACTGAACAGGAACGGGGCTATTTCCTTAAATTGAACACGGAAACAAGTCATCATGGCTGTTGTTGTCATGTAGAGAAGGTTTTGGCACTTTAGTTGTTTTGCTTGTAGTATCTATCATTGCAATGTATTATCAATGGATGTGAAAGGTTATAACATTTGCAGCTTTAATCATTCTAATCTTCTACACGTTATTCCATATTGAGACGATAGCGATGTTGTTTGTTTGTTAATGTAATTGGTCAGCAATATTCCATCGATGATATCACGGCGAACTGTGTGAAAATGTCATCGACGTGGTATGATGACACGCTATCAACGTTCTTACTGGGTCTGGCAACCATTTAGGCCTCGTCAGACAAGCACTGGTTAAGAGGGAACAATCTACTCTGGAATCTCACAGGGTACCAATTATAACTATTGATCATTCGTAAAAGGTATGCATACGTCTAAATCCTGTTAATATGTCAAAGACAGTGAAATTTACGAAAGGTGTTTGAGGTCACCAGAAAGCTGCCTATTCATTAAAGTAGTTTCATGACCAAAGAAAATACGGGATTGTTTCCATATGCTACAACTCTCATGTTATCGTAATACGTATGTAATCGTATGCTATTATTTGGATTGAGATACAACTAGTGTCAACTACTCACCAGGGAATAGCTTTGGTTCTCTTTGTTGGACTTGGAAAAATACCGTTTCACTCTTACAGGGATACATGGCAACTGGATATCTTGCAGGTGAATCACACACGCAGGATCAACAGGAGTCTTGTTTCCACCTGTGAGAGTTAAGATAACATGATGTGACGCTTTTTGTTTGCACAGCACAGTTTCACAATCAAATCAACTGCACAATCATTCAGACTTGTTGTGTAAATAGGAATGTGATTATAGCACGGAGTTTGGAATGTTTACTCCTTAAGCAGATTTTTTTTCCAGAATGGGAGAAGCTATATCCTAGTGTCAAAACTCGTTAGGCTTCTGAAGTAAATCCACTGTCAGCAAGAGGTCTTTTGATGCAATCAATCAACACGGCGGCAAACTCTTTAACTGTTCATCAAATTAAATTTACAATGAAATAATTTCCCCAAAATAATTAATCAACATAGGCATGTATAAAACAATATGAACATTCATTCCCTGTTTTACATCTTAGAACAAGTTCTTGACTCCTGCGATTATCTTTCGCACATACTGAAATTGATATACAGCCTCTTTCCTCAGTAAAAAGCGCAGTAGCTTATTCAGGCCGAAACTAGGTCAATCTGCATTCCGTTTGTGATGAACCGGCACGTCAGCCCTTTCACCCTCTCATTATTGCGATAAACGTTCAAACAAATGTTTTGCATGTCAGGGTTTGAACAAAACTAAAACTGTACAAATAACAAAATATCGAGACCAATTGTGAAATTATATAAACAATTGTTTAAAAATAAAGAAATGTATGTACCTTCTGTTCAAGTACCCATATGGCCATATTTCAAATACTCATAAGTCCCATCGATTTTTCAGAACAATATTAGAAATAGAAAAAAAGTTATTCAGAATGTTATGTCAACACAAACACATTTCAAAGAAAATAATAAAACTCGTTCGAATGCATTATTCGTTACCTAGTTCCACTTATATGTGTTTCACTATTGTTTTCCTTGGTACCCCGTGGAATGAGCGCGGTTGACAATTCAGGTCATGGGTCTCGCTTTCATTGACCCTTACAAATGTTTAGCACATTTTATGTATTTATGGGTTTCTAAACTATAATAATAAAACTGAACAACTAACAATATCCCGGGAATGTGTGAAACACATATACCAAATAAGAATTGCCCCAGAAAATTGTAGACAAAATTAGAAATGCATGCATTTCCTAGGCAATTACTCATAAACCCCCATGTCCCCACACACATTCAACAGAACTATTGCGAATTGGTCACGGTGACATGGACGCCGAGGAATCACCACCTTCAAGCATTTTGACAACTGCCTAGCATTTATAATTTAGTTTCTTCGGATAGCATGAAAATCAAGTTCACGTTTGTGAATCTCCCTGTTATCCAGCTAGCAACAATTCCAACCACAATGACGATCGCCATACCCAGGGTACTGAACAGTGTGTAGGAGAGGCTGTACATCGTCTCCAGGGTGGACCTGAAGGATATGACAAGTACAGATCTCTGGGTGCCAGGATGCATGCATTGTGTAGGAGAGTTTCTAGGGTGGACTTGTAGCGATATAACATATTAAGACATGTCGGGGTCAGGATGTATTAAGTCATCCTTTAGCGATGTGACACATATAGATATGGGTGGACGTTTAGCGATCTAGACTTGACAAAATTCTAAAAACCTCAAATGCCATCCTCTTTCACACCCTGCAGCAATGCCACTTGATTCGATGTTGTCATACATTCTCGTACGTGTTAAAGAGGAAAATGCTAGCTGTCAGACCTGTGAAGCCTTTGCTGATTTTTATTATTTTTATGAAATTACTATGTTGCAGCTCATTCCACACTGGGTGCTTTACGTACTGCGTCCTTTACCAACCTGCTTCTAGTCTCTGTGTCGGCACATTGCGGATATAAACGGGTGGTTGTTACCAGGCTGTCGGTGGTGTTGACAGACATTGTTGTCATGTTATAGCCCGGACAGTGGTCAGTTGGGTCTGGAGGGAGGTAGGAGGACGACATCCCGCTCGGCAAAGACATGGATCCGATCGTAAGCCATGACATAAAGATGACGCCAGATACAAGTCCAATGGTGGCTCCCTGTTCAGAAGACACAGTCAAGGTCGGGCGTTACAAGAGTAACGTTTTTTCTTTCTTTTATAAATGATTAGGATACAGGTTTAACTTAAACATGTCAGTCAGTAGTATACATTTGTTCGTTTGTATTGACATGTGTAACAGATAGATAGCTACCAGAATCAATCACATAGTTAAAGTGACTATACACACATAAACTCGGAAACCTTGTATTCCTACTGTAATAACTAAGTCTCTTGTCATCTTAGTCTTCTTTATTCTGGTGTCTTTCATACTTTCTTGTGAATTTTCGTTTTGATCTGTTACATAATGCAGATTGACTGAAACAGATGAGAAGCTTAACAAAGACAAAGAATTAAATGTCTATTCGTTTTTAAACGATATTTTACTTAAAGCGAGAATTGGCTGACATTTGAACTTTAGGGGCAAGTATGGTAAAGTGAGCTGGTGTTATATTTGGAAGGGTGACATAAGACCAGTTAATACAAATTTAAGAATTTTAAACGAAATGGGAATATTACAAATTGCAAACTTAAAAGAAACGCAAAATGAATATACCCTTTTAGAAGGTAACATGAAAACGGATGATTATTTACCACTACACCTACCTTTGTATTGACAAAGAGAAACAGTGATCCTAAGTAGAACAAGGCAGTCAGTGGGGTCAAGGTCACGCTAGAAACAGTATAAATAATCTGAAAGACAGCAGAGAAATGTGTATTGGTGATAAAACTATTTCACAACAAACGATAATGCTATCATATGGTATTCTAATCTCAAAACAACCCGTATTGCGTCGCCAAGAACATACCCGGGTCACTGTTCTGGATGCAACGAAGGACACAATGACCGCCAGAAGACAGCCAACTGCACCCATAAGCAACACTGAAAACATTACAAAACAAATATTTGCTTGAATACACGAATAATATTCATGTACGAACGATAGTTTTGCTTTGTTTAGAATAAGGGAATGCGTATCGCTTGAGTTATTGTGATGGTGTTCGTGCAGGATTATACATTGAAGTACGTCTCCTGCTATTTGAAATAGTGTGCCAAAATTTCAATTTCAAAAGAAAGTATGAAATAGATCTAGAGAATGGTAGGTAGAACAGACAACAGAATTATTCCCTAATATTGTTTAGCATCATGGAATTCAGATATATTAGGAAATCTTAAATAATTATTCTTATATATATGATGTTTCTTTTATACTGTGTGGCATACATGAGCTTTTGAATAGTTACACTATTAAACTAGCTGCGAATTTACTAATTTTACTAATTTTCAACAATATAAACAATATTTATGTCCATATAGAAAAAGGAACTGGTTTACACGTACATGTGAATTGGTATGTACATGACATAAGTTATTGGTGTGAAAGCTGTAAAAGGTTTTATCTAAAATGTTCACGAAACCGAAATAATATTTACTATTTATGTTCATTTAATTTCTTTTAGCCAATGTAATTGACAATGAAGTTCCTTTATTCAACGAGTACAGTATGATTTAGATACTGCATTTTAGTGTGCAAGCATTTGCGTCAATATGGAGTTATTTCTACCAGCCATTCAGAATAGTCCAGTACTTTCTTACTTATCTGATAGTTGCTTGAAGAAACGATCTTTCACAATAGTCAGTAAGACATACACAACACAGTTTAGCCATCTGGGGGAAGGCATCGCATCATGACACACATCAGCCAACAGTTGGTGCAGAGCGTTCAGTGGTGACGCACATATGTCGCCATAAAGTGTAGGTGGTCTTTTGTGTAAAGAAAGACCAGACACGTTTAATTATGTCTTGAGACAAACAAACATCTATAATCGGATACATTCTCCGATTCCCAGAACGAAACCCGTCATGTATTAAGTTTTCGACGTCAAAAATTTAGTGGTCACGGATTTTAAGGCTGCTACAATTGTATCACATGTACTCAAAATGATAGTTGTTGCGCAGAAGCATAAATGTCAACACAGCTGAAAAAGATTGCTCCAAATCGTGACCTACCTACAAGTTGCACCTTCGACAGTCTCCCCCAACCGGCCCATGCGTCAGGCAAATGAACTAACTCCACTTACCATACAAAATATCCATTAGTCGTTTTTTTTCAGAACGAACGGGTCTGTAGACAGGGTGAACCGTTACCGTCCTATGGTTTCTTACTCATGGCTGAAATACCTCGATAATGATAAGAATCAAAAGACATAAAATGGACACAACTAACAGATGAAGAATATACATTAGAACAATATGAAGTTGACACGTTACTTTTCTTGAACGGTACAGAAGAAAGCTATTTGAATTCGTATATGTATGTATGTATGTATGTATATATGCATGCAATTTGAGGTTGATAATCCAGATTGGAAAGATATAAGAGAGAAGATATGGGCAGATGTGATACAAAACATACTGTTTATTTATCCGCCAGGCATGTTTGATTTACAAAACGTATAATTCACACACACACACACACGCACACGCAAGCATGGACGCACGCACGCACGCACGCACGCACGCACGCACGCACACACACGCACACACACACGCACAAAAACACCTGATGTTGCGTTTGTTAGTTGGAGGTTGCAAAATCCAACAAGCTGAAATGGTTAAATGACCTTAAAATAACCACACTTGTGATTTTTAATCATCCTAGACTTCGCTTTTAGGATTTTTACTGATGTTGTCACCGAAAAAGAGTCGAGAAGTAAACACAAGTTCAAACATGAAAGCTCTGATATTCAATGTTTCTTTTGTAGATTTAAGCTAAAGGGAATAATATTTACATTGTATCATTAAGTATCACATACGATCCCGAAAAAGTTGCCCAGGACACATCAACGGGCTCTGTGCATTCGTGTCCTTAATATCATATTTTCCGGAGCAATACTTGAATATCACACTTTACATACACATCGTCCAAGAGTATATGGAAAATACCTGCAGGCATATATAATTACTGCGTTAATTACTTACTAGCTCATCAGTGCGTGATAACACTTGAAAACCCAGTAACCCCAATCACCCCAAATCTCTCCCATCAGGATCAGCTTTTGCGATACTACTGAGATAGTATTGCTATTTAAAGCAAGGTCACCTTGACCCATGTCACGGAGATTGAAACCCCCGACAGTGTTGTCTCAAGCTTCATGGTTTCAATACCTTTTATAGGCATGATTTTAATGAACGAGAACCCGTGACAATCACACAAATGTGCCTGCATGACCAAGTGTGAATATATACACGTTGTTATGCAGGGGTGGGTTTCAGATTGTGGTGCACTCAAACTATCACTGTTTTACGCCAACTATCACGCATTAATATAAAACATGTTACTACAATTTTGAATAAATCTTCAAACAAGATTTGATTAGCGGATTAGGCCTTGTAATAATTTAAACAATGCAGTTAACTCAAACACAGAGTTACGATCTCATAAAAATCAGATCTTTGTTCTCGCTACTGCTAAACAAAGATATGAGGCTATCCCATTACGGGTCAGAACGAGCTTTCTTCCAGCCAATCAGAACACCGCTAATAATTAACAGATCCGAAGTGACAGTCGTAATGTGTTTTCTAATCAAGCAACCTCGCGGGGTTAACACAAGGTATTCCATATGACAGTTACGGTCTGTACAATTGACGCCGTTAAATCAATGTCCATTCTCGCTTCAAGGGGATAAACATTTGAAACAGAAGAGACTTTCCAAAGCCCTTTAGAAGTACTGAAATACAATCTCAACCATCTATTAGACATTCCAGAATGTTCTTTTGTTCACTTTGCACATGTTGAATCGGGACACTTTGTCAAAACATATTTTCAGAACGTTGTCATGAATAGAAATCGTTCGATTTCTGATGGGCGACTGTCAACTTCTTATTAGTAATTTCATTTGTCGGTCAAAGTTCGACAAAGGTCGTTCTGACGTGACCTGTAAGAGGATCCTCTCAAATCTTTGTGTGGCGATTACTGTACTAGTCCGGACTGATGCCGATTTTATAGTGCTAGCCAACTGAGATATTATGCCTCAGTTTAACATGAATACCCCACTCAGACAGTATACTGACTCTGATCCGACCAGTCATTGTTTTAGCTCCTTAATGCCGAGCGCCATGCAGGGTAACAGTAAGTACCATCTTTTAACATCTTTTGGTAAGATGGGGGATCGATCCCTCTCCTGGCAGACGCTCTACCACTGGACCACGGAGGCGATCCTCATTAATTCAAAATGTGAGAGGAGAGTACAGCTTTCCAAAGCAACGAAGGTTGGTTATTCAATCTATGCTACCGATTGAAACACCATAGCAAAGTTAAAACAATAGCATTGTTAGCTTAATATGTAATGACGCCACAGTAGACGATGACTATAACACATTGTTTTATTCACACACAGCTTTGTAATTATTAACTATATATTATACTAGGGTAACAATGTTACCATAAGATTTACTGTTCGGTGACGACATTACAACCACTATCGATGTTCAAACGAGATAAAATATTGTTCTTATTTACATCTATGCAATTAAATACCGACACATCGTACCTTTGGGCAGGTTTGACATGTTCATACTAATGTGCACTAAAAACTGAAGATATATGTGAAGTCCCCATTTGTGGAATGAAAAAGCATAAAAAGAGGAGTCAGAAATGTAACAAACCCATTCTGTCTCATCCTGCTGCCCTACATGAACAGTTTATAATTATTTCCACTGACAAGGCACACACTACATTAATTGTTTGATCAAAGAACTTGGTATAAGTAACATATCAAATAATGTCACACATGAGGCCAGTTTGTATCGGTGTCTGAGATTGTCATGCTTGAATGAGCTTTTTCCGGATGGGGATTGGCATATTACGCTGCATCTGCCCCCTTCCCAAAGCTTCCCTTTCTTTGGCCTATTAGGCTACTGATTACCAGCTGATTGTGTTCAAATTTACTTGTAACCGAGGTTTGCCCCTGCCTCTGTGATACACGAGATACATTTTGATGACATCGGTAAACTTTGAACGAAATGATCAGCAGATGACCGGTTAAAATATTAATTGAATACACAAATAGCTCAGGGGCATCACTCTGATTTCGTCGTGTTAAAGTGAACCCAAAGTCGCATATGAAAATCAATTTTTATTGTTATTTAATCGAATCTAGTGAGTCAGAAACAATTTTATAGCTATGTCGATCTGTTTTCAGGTGAAATATAAATAGCTGTCGAATATTGCCTAACCCATCCCGTGTCATTCGCGATTTAACAGGTTGATTTCAGAATAATACTCACTGCGAATGGTATGTACATAGCTCTCACTGTTGTACATAAAACCTTTCTCGAGGTGTCTTTTACCAGAACTGGTACTGTTTCTTTCGGCATTTTTCAGCTTTGGAAGATGCCGTAAATCGTTCATGTCCGATTGCGAGCGCGCCATATTTTGAACTACTTACTTCCGCGTACCCGCCGGGTCTGCCTCGTTTTCGATTCCCTCATGAATAATCATGAGGGAATATTAAGAAATCTTCCAGAACCATGCATCAGTACTATCAACTTTTGACATGTCCAATCCTTTTTGTCACTGGATTCCAAAGCTCCATAAAAAAATTTGTACAAAGAGATGTACATTACTGGGTCAAGCATATGTACCACCAAATTCCCTTCGCAAAGATTAATCATACAATGAAGGAAGGGCTTTCTTTATATTCACATGATGTATTTGAGACAAGCGGAATTAATACCATGTGGATGCACAAAAAGCCGAAGTATTTGCTTGAGTTTTAACAACATCAGAAAAGAACAAGGTTCAAGTCTGTCAAAACTTTGTTCACCACTATCCCGCAAATGTCGTTCCTTGATCCATGGGGCTTTTGTTACTAAACGTGGTGACCTTTGGTTTAGTAACATATCTTTCTTTATTGGTCAATTTCTCAAAAATGAAAACAAATGCCATGTTTACTAAGAAAACAATATATGAAATGCTGGACTTCCTCATTGATAACGTCTATGCATAATTTGGGGGTAAGACATTGAAACAAGAAGTTGGCATCCCCATGGGCAATAATTGTGCTCACCTTCTTCCTGATCTGTTTATTCATAAATATGAATCAGAATTTCTGCTCGGACAGGCAGAGTGAAAAGACGGTAATTTCGCCAAGAAGTTTAACTTAGACATCAGGTATATCGATTATCTGATATCGTTCAATAACCATCAAATATCAATTCCCTTCCACTGATTTACCCACCTAAACTAGAAATGAAGGATCCTAGTTAGACCGCTTCATCTAGTTCATATTTAGATCTATGCATAAAGAATCAGAATGACAAAACACTCTTCACAAGACTGTATGACGAGAGGGATGACTTCAACTTCCAGTCGTCAACGTTATCTTTATGAGCAATATTCCAGCACTTCCAGCCCTTGGTGTCAACATTTCACAACGTTTGAGGTACAATTGAACATGGTCGTTCTACCAAGCTTTCAAAGAGCGTCATACAACTCTGCCTCAGATGTTGTTGTTTTTATTAATGTTACAACATGTATGGCCTCGGTAAAGCTTTATACATGTTTAAAGATAGACACCCTCTCGCTATACTGTTTACGTTTTATGTACATCTTAAAACCATAAAATGTAGTTATCACCACAGGTAGTTTTTTTTTAAATATACCAATCCTAACATGCCTAGTCTAAATTACGAAGCGTAGTTCAGGTCATACAAGTTAAAGCTACCTGTGGTAGAGAACGGAACGTTTTCCTTTGCAGAAATGAAAGGTTAGATTCCGTTTGATACCGCTTTAACCGTAGTCTTGACATATTTATTTTATCGATTTTATCTAAATTAGGGAATAGCTAATGAACAACGAATTATCTAGAATTATCTGTCCCGATTGAATAGATTCCAGGGATACTTACTGCTTTCATTCACGAGGTAAAATAATCTGTAATTCCGAGTTTCAAGTAGGTTATTCTATATATTACTCATTATTATTTTTGGAAGGAAAATTAAGAAAGTTCGTCTGAAATGTCAACCCTGCAGAGACACTTCTCTGAAGCCAGCCTATTGTTCTGATGACGTCGGGCACATCCACACGCCAGAAACACGATCATGGGGTCCATTCATTGATTCGCCCTGAATATGGTTCCTGTTTTGTCACCGTAATATCCGTGCACGACGTGTGTCAACAAAGTGGCAAACGTCTTTGACCTACATTACTTTGGGCTTTCTTCCCATGAAGCCGACAAAACGTGACATCATGTCACCGCAACTGACCTTTTAACATTGATAGTCGCTAGAATTTTCGTAAATTGTTACGCTCGATTTGTCCAAACGTATGTGTCATATTCATCCGTTGGAAACATTTACCTAGGACATCAGGTGAAAACAGGTTCATTCAAACTGTATAACATTTCGCCTCAACTCTATCAAATACTTCGTCACGATATGGCTGAAATATTGCCGATGTGACGTAAAGCATTAACTCACTCACTCACTATCAAATACTTATTTAATTTTTCCACCGACAGTCAGACAGATAACAGATCTGGACTGAACCAGTCATTGTACAGAGATTGTTGCACAACCAGAGGATCGAGACCTATCTATGGTGAGTAAAGGCATCGTTTTCGGGAAATTAACAATGTTTCAATGTATCAATTACATTCATCAGATGTCAGTTTGTACTTAATTATGGATTTCAGGCGACAATAGATTTGAGTGTTAGGGAATATCACGAATAGAACAGACGTACACTTAACTCACATAGTGAGGATTAGGTCAATATGACATGAGACACGCACCTTGTATACGATACACAGGCCAAACAATGGAGGTGCAAACATTATGTTAGACCGGTAGCAAAATGGAGCGGCGTCCATCGATATCGTCAGTAATATTGTTACAGTTAGGAGTTAAACCATTGTGTTTTGTGCTGTTTACACCATAAAAATTAATTTACTCAAATAACAGACAATTTAATCAGTGCACTAAGGATCTCCCCAGAGAACACAAATATTCAGAGTAAACACAACAACCTTGTAACACCGTTATGTTCTACAGGCCAGGTAGTCATAACGTCCCAATAGATGGTAGAGTGTAGCCACTTGCAAAACTGTGTTACGTTACTGATTTTGTCCTCCTTTTTGTTACCGGCCCGTTTGATAACACCAGTGATATGTAACCGACAACTGACGATTTGTATTTGTGTTCAACCATGTCACCTATGCATGGTCTTTGACGTCATGTACAATGCATATGGTGAGTTTAAACAGATAGCAGAATTAAAAGATGTGGTATTTCACAGGTTTTAACCTAAAAGTGGTACTATCTAAAGAATTCCTTCATAAAATGACCAGACATTCTAGAGAAAATTGCGATCCACGAGATATTGCACCATGTCTATTGTTACTTGTTGCACAGATTCTAGGAATCACGATAATAACAAATAACCATATTAACGGGTTACAGTAAAATGACTTAGAACATAATTAGCAAAGGAGTCGACGATACTGAATTAGTCCCGGACCGCTCAGAAGCCTTTCCTAAATATATGCGACAAAATCATTTCTGTTATCATAACAAAGGTAGAGTTCACTACAGTAACAGCCAAAATAACACCAAGCGCCGTATTTATTCGGTATCGTACGGCTGGTATGACACGAGTTCCTTCCGTGAATTATTATTTTACTGATATAACAATGACAAACCCTTTTCCATAATCATAATAATAAATAAAAGCGACAAAACCTTTGCCGTAATTATTAAAAATCTCTGCCAAAAGCAGAGACGATTGTACGATTACGACTATATCATGAACAGGTGTTCGCGAAAAGGTGAGCGTATCCTGCCCCACCGGTGGCACCCGTCACAAACACATGCACAGGCAAGTCATTTGTTCACCTGACCTGTGAAGATACGGGGTAGACTAGATCTTCAGCAACCCATGCATGCCGTAAAAGGCGACTATGCTTCTCGTAACCGCGACTAACGGGATCGGGTGGTCCGGCTCGCTGACATGGTTGATGCGTGTCATCGATCCCAATTGTGTGGATCGATGCTCATGATGTCAATCACTAGATTGTCTGGTCAAGTGCGGCGTTAAACAACAAACAAACAAACAAACAAACAAATATTGGTTCACCTGAAAATCACGGGAGCATGTTGTACAAGTCACGAATGGGAATTGCATCCGGTATTGTTTTTGTCACTAATATCCTCAACATATCTTCCATAAAACTGTTTGAAAGCTTTGCGGAGGCCGTGAGTGTTGTAATCCTGGCCAACAACTTCTGAGAAAGAGTCGTATGACGCTCTTTGAAATTTTATCTAAAAATTGTGAAATCGGTGGAATGGAATGGAATGGGCTATTTGACGTTCTGGAGTCTTCTGGAGAGTTTTTGTCACTCTGAATAGATGGGGCGGTTTCACTGGTCACTGGTTATATTTCTAGATCAGGTGGGTAAATCGATGGAACGGAATGGGCTATTTGACGTTATTGAACGATATGAGATTATCGATACACCTGAAGCCTTCTTGGCCAAATCGCCTTGATAATGTTTTGACAATCCGGGCAGACACACAAGCTCATGGTTTATTTGGAATCATAAAACAGACTCTGTTTTTGGTTTAGACTTTTTATGATTATGAATATGGTTTTGTTGCTATCATTAGAGCTCCTATGGACTCTGTATTAACTCAGTGAAGAATATATTTCAACATGGAACTGATAGCGAAAAATTAAATGTCCATATTGATAATCCGTTTTGGAAAAAAGGCACTGTAGCCTATGACTAAATATTTTGGAAATAATGAATTAAAGAATAAAGATAAAATATGAAATTCTTATGCAACCATTATGGCTTAATCCCCAACCTATGGGTTCAGACTATAAGAAGAGAATAGATTAGTTTTCGTAGTTTGCGGTTTCCTACTTCTCAAGAAAGTGACCAGACGCGGGCTAATGCGGGCAGCCTGACAGCTGATTAGCGACAACCGGCGTGTGTACCCAATGTGAATATAACTTAGATAACGAGTTGAGATCGTATACTTGTGACTATTAATTATTGTATTTATTAAGTACAGGCTAGCGTTGATTTGTATCCATGGATGTGTGGAAATGTCCGTCTTCTCTACTATAGTCATGTATATTGGGTCGTCCCACTGGCTCCTGAAATTAATTGTAATTGAATGGTTCATATATAATTCATACGGTCGATACTTCTATTCTCTTTCGACATAACCAAATAAACTACCCACGACATAATACGTATTTAGAAAATACACGATAAAGGTAACATTAGAAATATGATGATAGTATTCGTTCATGTCAACGTAGAACAAATGTCGACCTTTCATCGAATGATGCTTAAACAGGTTACGTGATATAATGTTGAAAAGCAAAACGACGATTATTACTTGGGACGCAAATCAAATGACATGGCAGTGCAAATAAACTATACATATCTGTACCTGGATAAACATGTTTCAACAGGTCTGCTCCATGTATAGACTGAGACATATTAATACAGGCCAGCAAGGTTTTAGCAAGGATAGCGTCTCTCTGTATTCTAAGTACATATTTTGTTTCCAAATCTAATTATTAAGTGACCAGAGAGATATTTTATTAACATGGTTCATTGGTATGGAATGGCATGGCATACCTCATGTTTTCTACTTCCTACCCATGGCAAGCCATATGTATTCGGAATACAGACAGTGTTTTCGTGTTGTGCCTGCGCCTCGTTCAAACATCATTATTATGAACATGAATCATCAAATATACAATTTGAAAACTAATAACAAACACTGTTTCCAGTACAATGTTTATTTAATATCATTTAATAAATAAAATCTATATATTTTGGCATATGTCCATTCTCAAGATTTTAGTATGAAGTGATATGCATAATGTAGCCTTTATCATCCTTCATGCACCCGGAGAGTGAAACAGCAACTTAAACATCAGATCCATGTGATTATGGCTGTGTATTGCTATGACTCCACACACTATGCTGTTAATAGACGCACTGAGGGTGACCATTAAATTAAAGTGAGAAAACACATTTCCATAATCATATGAAATCTCTATCATAAGCAGAATCCATTGTACGTTTCCAACTCTATCAGAAGCATGTGTTTATGAATGACTATCAAATAGTGATGACACCAGGTGCTCGGGAAAAGGCTAACTGAACAACGTATCATCCTTTGTGACATCACGGGATTGTACTTTGTCCGCATGCTTGTGTGTACTTCTTGTGCGGGATACAACACAACATAATCATACTGCAACTTGTAATATCATAATCAATAACTATATAGTTTTTGATCAACTGACATCGTCCTTATATACAAGATGTCCATTGTTTCACGGATACCGTACTGCTTTGTCTTTTCATAAGAAATACCAAAGAAGATTATTTGGCTGCTACAAACAACCAGTTCTTGTCAAAAGAATTTGAATCGGGGTGTACATAGCTCTATATGTCATCTTACCACAATGTATATGTAATACAGATAGCAATAAGAGAGTGCATGTTCTGTAACGCAAATGTCAACAGCATCACTATTGGTACAGATATACTTATCCTGATGTCCCATTAACACGTCCGCATAATAATCCTTGTCAAGCATTTATTACCTATAACAACTGAGGTGCTCTTCTTATAACTGTACAAATACAGTTCATATCCCTATTTTACCACACGTCCGAAAGAGATAATGAAAGTGTCCAAATATGTCGATTATAATACCGTTACCTCTATTTGGACGGATTCATAGTTACAATAGTGCAGATCTCATATTTATAAAGAGTAAAACAATATAATAATATGACGATGAGATAAGCAGGCAATTTAACTGTTGACCCAAATGAAATGTAAATGTTAGTGACACGTTAACACATATAACAGCTGATACACTAACTGAGAATAACATCTATCCCGTACATATCTAACATACACTTTGTATACTTGGTGCTATCGTAAAATGGTCTGTGTTTATTCATAAATACGTGTGACGTAGGTGGGTCACCCAACACCCATCTCGACATCCAGGTAAGAACATAGTCCAGCTTAATCTCTTTACAACCTTTGAACGCTATTGTTATCCATAGTGACAAAGCTCATTGTTGAGAACGTCCTTGTGTCAATGATGTAATCAGTGAACTCGATACTGTTCTATATCGTTGTGTGAACCTCATCGGGTATTTTGTAGGCTGGAAACAGTCGTCTCGTTTGTTCACCAAATTGATGTACACTCTCAATTGACGAGATAAATAAATATTGTCACTGTTTTGACACAAAAGTATAAGCATTTGAATCTAAGCCAAATAATTCAACCTGCTGTTAATGTCACAATGTAGCATAGAAGTTTCGTACAATCGAGATTCCTTATTTATATGGGTTTTATTTTATTTCTGTACCTTCACAAAATAATGCTTTAATATCCTAATAAGGCGATAATAATTGTGGAATCATTATAGTGAAGGGCGTCATGATTTTGAACCATCGCCAGGCTAGTTTATCGCCCCTCGCCGCTTAAGCAGTTATGTGGCAGGAAGGAACATTTTTATCTGTTTGGCTAGGTGGACACATGACAAAAATACAGGGCGATATGTGGTTGTGTAATAGATAATCTGTCCCTAATGAGAGAGCACATTATCAACACTTAACAGCTCAAAGGTCGGTTACACACCCGTCAAGCAGGTGCATTCTGAGCACGGTAATATGTTAGTAGCTACCGGAGTGCGGTAGAAGTTATGATGACCTAGCAAAACATTACATTCATGAAGGGACACAGAAACACTGATTTTCACAGTCATTATATATGTCTTTTATTGCATATATACTTTTCATGCGTTTAATCACATCGCTATTTAAATATTCATTTAATAAAGGTTTCAAGAGAAGCCAAGAAAAAAGGGTATTCATAATATACATATATATATTAAGCATATTAACATGCCACAGAACAGAGCAGACCACGCTCAAATTTGCTGTTACCAACATGAACAGGTATACTCCGTACACCAACGTGCAATTAACTACCCCAAACCCAAAGCAGTATTTCAATGTATTTCGTTTTACGTTATTGAGGGCTCTTTGTAAATTTAGAATATCTCTCCATAACTTCCTTGTCAATAAATTTCGTAGAACCAAGGATAGTGCTTTTGAAAATTGTATGTGTTCTAACTGTACCAACCAGGAGATTGAAGACGAGTTTCATGTTCTTTTTAAAGGTGAAAAATATAAAACGTTGACATTAAAGTTCCTACCTAATTAGGATATTACACACAAAGACAATTAATTAATGACAATTTGTTGAATTCGACTGGTGAAGAAGTTATCAAATCTTGAGCAATGCATTTAAAACATGTATTTAGACTCAGGTGAATATATTATACTATGTTCAAGATCACATTTTTATGTATCTGTTAAATCTGAACTGTACTATGGCCTTGCATATTTAATAAACTGTCTGTCTGTTTTACGTTACTACGCAGAGCGTTTCCGTCATTAAATAGGAAAAACAAACCATTTCAGTTGTGATAATTAATATTACATAGTCAGTAATTTCTATTTGTTGTCACTACTTCCTACAATTTATGTAAATTTGTAAATATATAACTTAATAGACAGAGAATAACCGATTATACGCTGAAACGGATTTCATAAAGCAAAATAGCGGTGAAAATACGCCTATACATTTCTATTATTTACTAAATGAAAGACAGAACAGGACACGGCGCTGTTCTGCATTAGTACACTTGGAGGTCGTCATGGAAAGAAATTAAGTGCATGGAATGCGTTTTGTGAAGTTCGGTTGATATGAACTGTTTTTGTTTTTAATATGAAAACTAGTTTACCCTTTACGCCAAATGGAATCTGTTTCGGCGGATAATCTAGGCTGATTACCCTCTTCCATTGACAATTTATATGTATTTGTATGGATCATCTTGTATACCAGATTCATTTCAATGCAAATCAAAGAGATCTTATATTTTACAGATGCATGTGTTTCAACACAGTAGCGATGTTTACGTCAGCTACAATTTGCAAGGGAGAACTATAACATAATATTTATCTATTATATTGTGTTTGCATACAAAGTCAAAATGAAAATACAACATGTATTTTATTACTGTATTCTCAGCATATGTTGATAGTGGCTGACAGCGATCAGATGGGTACAAAGTGAGACCTGGCTCGTTGTGTTGAACCTAAACAATTTCAAGTCGTATTTTCTCGAGTAGACTAGATACGTGATAGTCCACCTGCATTATCTCGGTGACCATCACCCTACATTATCAGGGCCTAATATCATGCTCATGAGTCATTTTCATTCTCGAGAAGAGACATATAAAGCAAGTAATCTCACCCCAAATAACGGCTTAGGTGCTTTCTCGTTCCTGTTTTGTATTTCAAACCACTCAACTTTCATTTTTTAAAACTCAAATGTGTCGTCAAAGTGATAAAGAGATACAACCGGGCTACGACGTTCGGTTTTGTAGCTTAACATATCATTCAGAATGAATCCAATGACACCAGTTGAAGAAAAGGAAGAAAAGGGAGGTTAATTTGAAGAACGCCGCGGAAACAAATCACACACGCATTTAAATTATATAACAACACTTACACTCTTTTCTCACTGTTACCAGAATAGATATAGAAAGGTTATTCTTTAGTAATAACAAAAGCTTACAGTATATAAGCCTAGATTTCAACATGAACTTCTAGAGATTCAGATAATGTTAAAAACTTTTAGTTGACTAATAGTGAAGGTTTAATATACTGCAACATTTAAATGCAATAAAATGCATGCATACAGATATAAACAAGCATTTCATACGTACCAGATTTAAATGGTTTGATGACAACGTATCAGTGCAGAGAGTGTTTGCTGACTTAGTACATGCAGTGAGATAAAGGGTATCTTAGAGTGTTAGCTTGTGCAATCAGTTTAGCACATTGCTGCGTCACGTTTTATAAGATTCGTATGCATGCATGCCTGGCACAGAGAAAGAACATGCCCAACTGTAGATAAAAAAGCATTTTGGATCGATACAGGAGATTCGATTCATATTTCCTGAACCAAAGACAATAACAAAATAAACATATAGGAACTTGAGGTTATTATGAAATCATATCAGCGTATCAGCGTCAGATTTTGTAACCTGTTTATGACACTACGCATCGAATCTGGCAAACAAAGCTCACATAAGCTTATCTAAACAAGAATATTTCATCCAAATACAGAATCATGTTTCATTCAGTAGTCACACACAGCGTATAACTGAAAGGGGACTGTTAGCAAACGCTCGAGTTGTTAGTGACGATGTAAACGACACTAGAAAGGGGAAGATGTCACTATTTTATTGTATTGCCGCTGCTATAGTTTCGTAAGATTTAGCAGAATGTTTCTATGATATTTGCGAAATCAAAATGAATGATTGTGGTATATTGTAAGGTGGAACAATAACCATTCGTTTTAAAATATATTTTTCACATTCATTCGAACAGTGTAACAGTCATATATGAAACTATACTATATTAATAGAAAACAAAGCCGACACTATATAATATGTTCACAAGCATTATTACAGCCTGGCTATCAAGTACACGTTTTGATATCACTGTATATGTTAAACAGGCTACTAAACGAGCTACAATGTAATACCATGTTATGTTTTTTATGTTGTTTAAGGCCGCACTCAGCAACATTCAAGCTATATGATAGCGGTTTCGAATAATTGAGTCTGGACCAGCAATCCAGTGATTAACATCATGAGTATCAATCTACGCATAGGGATACGATGACATGCATCAACCAAGTCAGCGAGCCTGACCACCCGATCCCGTTAGTCGCCTCTTACGACAAACATGAATTGCTGAGGACCTATTCTCTACCCGGATTTTCACGGGTCACGAGATTCATAAAATTGGTATTTCACGAGAGCGAGTTTAGGATTTTATTTATTACCTGACGTTTAAAACGTTTGAAAATGTCACTGATGTATGTAAACAGGCAGACATCTACGCGATACAAAGCATAATCAAATTGAGTTTTACACAATAATACTACAAACACATTAAAAGTTGACACGTATTAAATTAATACCATACAACGGCTTGCCTTTAGAATTCAGGGTTCCGTTTCACAAAGCTATCGTTACGGGGATTCACGTACAAATATTAAAATCTAGAAAAAGACATCAGCACAGGTGACAAAAGGAGAAGATATTGAGCGTATAAGACGACTTTTTATTTCTTATTTTTGCGAATCTAACTTCGGCCTGGAAAATAATTAGTTGTTTAAAGGTTATATCTGGGTTTACTTTGTACAATGATGTTACATGAACACTTAGTTGATGGTTACCAAGAACACTAATTATACATAACAGTAAAACATACAATGCAAAAATGAAAATAATAAAAATAATAATGCAATAACGAATGTTATCAAGGCAGCATACTTGAGATTCTAACACATTTCTTTACCACCAATGGTATCAACCATTTTAAGCATAAGTGTACTGGACCAGATATTGCTTGTCATGAGTAGCTAAAATGTACAAAATCATATACATGTACAGTTTCATACAAGCAGTGAGTCAGTAACAGATATAGAATGTCATATATGTATTTAGGTAAATTCTTTACACAACCTCTCCCATCCATTCAGATAGACGCACTGTACATAACATTATCTAGTGTCACTCTGAGGATTGAGGTGTCACATATCTAACAGTAACGTCACCGGCATTTTCATCAAGAAATAACATCCCATCATCGTCACAGACAATGCTGCTTACTATAGCAACATTAGCACCCGTTGACTTGTTGAGAGAAATACAATCTGTATAGCCATCAGATAATCCTGACTTTCTCACTTCAGTGTCTTCTTGTTCAGAATGTCCTGCATCGAACCTCGATTCATCTATCTGCCAATATCTATACCCCCCACTCCCGTCACAAGTATTTAGTTCATTTCGTAAAGCGACAGGGTTACTCTGGTTCGTCTCGTTATGTTCCGGGCTTCTTGTGCCTGTTTGCCTGTAAGAGAAAACGCAGAGAGGCCAACACTTCAAATAGTGAGTGAGTGAGTGAGTATTGTTTTACGCCGCTTTTAGCAATATTCCAGCAATATCACGGCGGGGGACACCAGAAATGGGCTTCACACATTGTACCCATGTCGGGAATCGAAACCGGGTCTTCGGCGTGACGATCGAACGCTTCAACCACTAGGCTACCCGACCGCCACACTTCAAATAGTAACCCTTAAGGTAATACTGAATGAACGAGTATGCAATTACTATTGTACAAATTATAAACTGACGATCATAAAAACGGTATACCGATCAGTTTTTCAAATTGATCAAATAGTATAATCATTTGGCGAGATACACATTCTGATAATATATAAAAGCAACAAAACCTTTTCAATATATATAAAAGTCGATGAGTATGTGTTTATGAACGCTATGGAATTGATGATACCAGGTGTACGCCCAACATGTGGCACCCATTACAAACACATGCAAAAGCAACATTGGAACGTATGGTAGAAGTCAAGATAGGGAATCTATTGGAAGATTAAAATCACCACTGTTGTAACAGTCTTGTGCAATTTATTTTTGTCACTGAATCTTTATGTAAAACCGATGAGGCGGTTTCACTGGTTTCCTTTATTTCTAGTTCAGGCAGGTAAATCAGTGGAAGATCAGATGACATCTGCTTTTATATTTCCCTAATTGAAGATATATATGTAACTATATGTATCGGCACAACGTTAAAAACAAAGGCCCCATGGATCGAGGAGTGAAGTTTTCCCTTATATTTGTAAATGTGGGATAACAGTTGACTATGTCGAAATATCGAATGTTTTGACAGAATTGGTTCTTTTCTGAGATTGCAATAATTGAAGCAGATTTTTGGAGGTTTTGAGAATCCACATGGGAATAATGTCTCTTGTCTCAGACATTTTCTGTGAATAAAAGAAAGGCCTTCTTGGTTGTATAAAGGATTATGGTTTGTCTTTGCTGGACGCTATTTCGATTTTTGTACGGATTTTATGGAGCTTTGGAATCCAGTACGAAAGAAGAATAGACATATCTTAGACTTTTAGAGTCAAGTCAAATGTGAATAGTACTGGTGCATGCTTTTGGCAGATTTCTTCATACTGGTCTTATATGTGGCATTATTTCAAATGGCATTTGTACCAAGTTCTTTGATCAAACAGTTAATGTAGTGATGCTATGACATATAAGAGTTATGTTATTTGAGGCCGTGTCGGTGAGAACAATTACAAACTGTTCATGTAGAGCAACCAGACCTTGCATGACTACTGCCTGGTACAGAATTGATTTATTACAATTCTGTTTCCGTTCTTCAGTTTGTGTATTCCACTAATGACATCACGCACTGACCTAACTGACTCGAGAGACATTCGTGAGGTTCCTCTACTCTTTTGGCCTTTCTTGGGCATAACCATCGACAGCCTTCCATAATGATTCTGAGGTTGGGATCCTAATTGGTGGGAGACTACTCAAGATATTTTGGTCCAAATTTCAATAATTGTCGAAGGTTGTTATTGTCGAAATACTGTGATGTGGATCCTAAAATAGCATATGTGGAAATACAGTTTTTGAATAAAGTCCGCCGAACAAGGGCTAAATGAGCGTATTGCGAGATTCAGCAACATTGACACATTTCATAATCGAGCTACACTTTCACACTATCGACAGAGTTGACGCCATAACAATGGTGTGTACAGTTAGAATAATGCTTACAGCGTATGTGCTCTATCAAGTTATAATACTGGAGACAGTTTTGTACAGTCTTAACAGTATTATCGGGAAAACTATTGTTTGAGTTACAAAACACAAACATACGTGGAAAACACATCGTCTATATTTGCTGAATTCGACCATTAAACCTGTCACTCATTTCGTCATTTGTTACGATAGAGTTTTCGTTAAATTCCCTTACTTTATCATCGTAGAATGGAGATAAACATACCGAGTTTCAGTTTAAAAGCACACTAAGTGTTTCTCCTGTGTAATGAACATACCCCGTTGAGCATTCCTGTCTGTTGGAGAATTGATTTCGACACTGTAGAACCACAAGACAAGTAACGAGGACAAGCAGAACACCCGACACGACAAAGCTTAGGGTCCATGTGAGCGTCACGGGCGAAGGAGCTAAAGAAAAAATACATTGTAGATTAGACTAGGCCTTACAGGGTTGGCGATAAGTGTGTTCCTCCAAATACAGTTTTATGAAGTGATTCAGTTTTATAACCAGACCAATAGTTTCATCGTAATTGCTCATACAAAAAGCAGGTGTTCCTCCTAGATGTAGAAATACATGCACTGAAACAACATTTGGAAATTCAATCCTGCTTTTGTGTGAAACTTATGAGGGTTCATATTTCAAGTAAGTAGCGATTTCTGGTCTATTGTATAAGTTCTGATATATGATTCTATACTGTGCCTTTCATCCAGTTGTCTGGTCATCACAAAGAATTAGTCATTGTTTCGATTGTTCTCTATTAAAGAGTCTTCACTAATTCTTCCGTCTTCTTCAACCGTAGTCGTCTCAATTTCAACAATCCAGGCAAAATACAATAGTAACAGTTCCAGCAATTGTCGAAGCGAACATGTACAAGTAATAGAATATATAAATATACATTGAATAGGTTATGTAATTTAATAGCAAAAACAAAAGAAGGATATCCCTTGAAATTGTTCGCTGAAATGTAGCAATGCACAGTTAAATTCAAGCGAGTGAGTAAGTGAGTATGGTTACAGCTGCTTTTAGCAATATTCCAGCAATATCACGGCGGTGGACACCAGAAATGGGCTTCACACATTGTACCCATGTCGGGAATCGAACCCGGGGCTTCGGCGTGACGAGCAAACGCTTTAATCATTAGGCTACCCGACCGCCCCGATAAATTCAAGAAAACCATTGGAATCTTATTAGCATAATATGACAGAACAACAATCAACGAAATGGATAAACGTTAATGTATGTTTTTTTGCAGCAATCAAACAAGTTGTGATACTGCTTAAAATGTGATCGTCGTCTTTTTAAAAATCCGGATTGGATGATAGATCTATGAGATTACAGAAATACTTTGGTTTGTGAACTAAAACAGCCATTGTATATATCGTATCTGTAGTTGAATATTTATTGTGAATAGAAAATGTGATCAGATGGATTGATATCTCTGGCAATCATATCCCCTAGGTTTCAGCGCAACACGTGACCAACGCAAGGCATACCTAAATATCTATCAATTGTTAACCTCAGGTCATGACGAACCTGGTGAGCATATCGAGTTCTTTGTAGTTAGAGAAGAGTGGGCTACCAACATACCTAGACAAAATATATGTAAAGAGTCTACCTGAACTAACGCCGCCCTATATTGATGATATAATGAGTCATGGTAACCTTACCTGAATTCATTATGTTGTCATTGTCGCACATGTAACTGCAGGTGTCGCCGCAGATTCCACGATCACAGCTGGCACATGTTCCGTTGTTCTGATGACATACAGAGTTAAGACAGCTTGCACTGCACTGGTGTTGACATTGATTACCATGCCACCCTAGCTGACACCCATACGTACAGAAACCTGTTGTTTCGTTACAGGTAATTGATCTGTATGACAAACAGTGTCTGGGGCATGGTATGTCACTTGTTTCACCCCATCTTCGGTTAGAACAGATGTAGTTACGCATCCCTGAAGTGTACAAATGGTGTTAACATACATGTATAAAGTTATCTTTGCTGAATGTTAAAATTTCATCTTATCAATACATGGACACAATAGTGACGGGGAAGGAAGGTATTAAGCTTGAGCTAATATTGACTTAATACTACCCAACAAAATATTTGTATATCCTTATGTAGCTTTAGTTTTGTTTGCTGATGAGTGCAATGTGAGTGACTGGATTCTGCATATTCCAAAAAGTATTTGAGACCAGTTTCAGAAAAGAACCAAGTTCAATTATGTCAAAACATGTAATTTTACAACATAGTACACCACTAACCCACGCGGCAATTTTAAGGAAATACTCTATTCCTTGACGCATAGGGCATTTGTCGTTAAACTTGGTGACCATAGATATAGTCAGATGTGTGTCTTCAACGGTTCAAAACAGTTTATCACAAATGAAACCAAATATCATCTTGAAATGCTGGACTTCCTCTTTGGTCTATGTCATGTCATGTCCCCATGGACAGCAATTGTCATCACCTCCTGGCTGCTGTGTTTCTTTCTGCAGACGAGTGAGCTACCCCCCCCCCCCCCCCCCCCCCCCCCACACACACACCCACCCACCCCACACCCCCACCCACCCCCACCCCCCACCACCCACCACCCCCAAACAAGGGGAACTCCCTATCATATGCTATATCGCAATCGCGCATTAATGTGTTATTGAATGAAATGTACGAGCTCGTACATGTATATCTAGTGCCTTATAGATTTGGTGAATTTTATATGTCATTGGACACCAAAAAGGCAACTGGCCACTATGGTATTCGAAATAAAGTACTTAAAAAAATACAGTTAACAGTTTAGCTCCACTCCTTCCTAAACTATTCAGCATCTCTCAATATTCCCATCACTATGGAAGGAAGGTCTTATCATTCCCATTCATAAGAAAATTAACGTGAATGAATGTACAATTTACAGACCTGTAGCGCTCGAAAGTTCTCGAACAAAGATATTTGAAAAATGTGTATTCAAACATGTGTATAACTTAAAAATAATAATAATGTACTTAGTAATCTACAATCAGGGTGACTCCAACTCAAATCAGTTGACATATTCGTATGACTTTCTTGGTAAGATGTAGGTATGGAAGTTAGAACTATATTTTGTGATATAAGTTAATCTTTTGATGAAGTTTGGCACAAAGGAATCATTCATATTATAACATTATGGTATTTGTGGAAAGTTATTGAAATGGTTTGATAGTTACTTAGAAACTCGATATCAAACGGAAGGTATATATGGCTATAGCTCAGATCTAAAAGCAATCTGACAGGTGTACCACAGGGATCGGTCTTTGTCTTGGGACCATTGTTTATTATTTATATTAATGATGTTGTTGAGGATATAAATAGTAATAATTGTTTATTTGCTGATGACACATGTTTGTATGTGATCATAGAAAACCCCAATATAGATGCTGGTAATCTCAATAATGAATTTCAGAATGGGCTGCTAGAAAGTTAAATTTAGTCCTGATAAAACTGATGCTATAAATTTACCCGTTAAGTAAACACTAGTCGAAACCTAAAATATCTATGAATGACACAGAAATCAAATGTACATAAACACTTAAGTATTACATTACAAAGTAATTGCACATCGAAAATGCACACTTATGATATTGCAAGGAAATGTTGTCCTGTGGTCAATTCTTTAAGAAGTTAATAATATCGTCCATCCCGAAAAACCTTCGAAACTATGAATGTACAAATAATATTTTTTACAAATGTTTGAATATTGATGTCATATTTGGGATAACTGTACTATTCAACAAGCTAATTCATTGGCAAAATAAGATGCCCTTAGAACCATATATGGCACTGCCCAGGGTACTAGTTATCAGAAAATGTACAACTGTAAGTCAACATAAGACAGAAGATACGGTTCAAAATGTGTAACATTTACAAAATGAATAATCGTCTCTTACTCGAAAACATTTGTAGGCTTATTCCGAATACAAGAACTGACAGCACAAATTATAACTTACATGATAAAGCTAATCTTCAAACAGTGAAGCAGACTCCTTTTTTATTCATTATGCTACCAGTAAACGTAACGGACGCAGAGACCGTCACAGAATTTAAGAACTTGCAACATGGAAGGGAAAATTATGGGCTACACTGGAATTTATATTATTCAATTCAATTCTTTATTGTATGAAAGGCCACAGGCCCATATACAACGGAGTTACATAACATATTTTATAAAATACAAAGTCAAGGTAACAATTCACTTCGTAACAAAAAAGCATTATGTATGTACAAAGCCAGTTGATGTTGTGTTATAAGATCCTTGCAAGACAGTAATGAAGACAATCTTTTAGCATTAAAATGAGATAGAGACCACTGGGGTAAGTAGTTGTTGCTTAGATTTTCGTATATAGGACACATAAACATGAAATGATATTCATCTTCGACAACAATGTCACAAAATGGGCATAATCGTATCGATTTCTCAATAGATGAAAATCTCCCTGTGTTAATTTTTAGATCATTCAGGCCAAGTCTAAAACGAATAAGGGTGTTACGAGAATTCCTGTACCGTAAATTTGATAAATAAGATTCCGGTTCAAGCAATGACTTGAATTGGCGATAAATATCATATTTTGAACTTTCATAAATATCTGAATGCCATTTCTGATGAAACATGTCAATGGCACGCATGCGAAAGTACTTAATGAAAGCATTTGCATTATCAATTGTCTGGGACAGCCAAATGAAACCAAAGTCATATGTAAAAAGCAATGTACGAATACAAGAATTGTCGAGGTGTACGAGCATGTTGTAGCCTTTCTTGGGTAAACGGTGTTCAGGCATTATTATTATTTTACACCAATACTTCAAACAACGAGTGTAAGATCCAATGTACAATGGGAATCTCCCGCATTCTCCATAAACCATATTACTTGGTGTTGATATACCAACATTCAAAAACTTTTTACAAGCGAGGAGATGTACCTTTTCAATTGTATAGAACTCTTTACAACCCCTTGACTGTGTTGATTTTTCCATCACAAGGGATAAATATTTCAAATCATCATCGCTTAAGGATCTTTTTACCAATATTAGTCCTCATTTAATTATTGCATTTTTATAAGAAATTGAACTGATAAATAAATTTTGATGTATATAATTGTTTCTTAATTTGATAGTGTCTAATTGTGAACTGAGATTGTTATTGGCTGTGCCCTTGACGGGGGTTAATGTACTGTAAAATTATTGTCCCCCTGAGAGGGCATAGTAAGTCCATATCATTCGAAGTCTGTTATTCCTATCATAGTTTTAATCGTAGAATATATGTTCTTTTAAATTCAGCTAAATTCCCTAATCGTCGCCAACAGCTGAAGGGATGATGTAAATCCTGCTAGGGTCCTTGCAGGTAGCAAAAGTACTGTAAGTCCCCATGGACCCTAGCATGGTGATCTACCTTCAGTGGCTGGCGATCTATAGCTCATTTTTATCTTGTATTGTTTCGTATGATGTTATTTTTTTATGGCTAACTACTAGTTTTAGATATAATCTGTGATAAATCTAGTTATTTTACTGTCCTTCGTTGACAGGTTTTTCTTTCGTATAAATATGTGTATTATTAATGTACTTCTGGTCACGATATGGCTGAAATACTGCCGATGTGACGTTAAATCTTAACTCACTCACTCACTCACTCACTTTACAACCCCATATCTCAGACCCGTATAGTAAAATAGGTTGTATTTGAGAATCAAATAATTTAAAATACATTTTTGGTGAAATAACTCCAAGCTTAGACATAACAGAGTGGACTTGTAACAGAGCTTTCTTTGCTCTGTTTGTGAGATTAATTACTGACTTATTCAGATTCAGTGTATGGGTAAACAATATGCCAAGGTATTTGTACTCATGCACAACATTACTACATCCACCTTTAAAAAACCATTAGTCTCTTGTGGCCACTCGACCACCTCTACGAAATATAACAATATTTGTTTTATCAAGATTAACACGATGACACCGGTAACCTGCATGTAAGGTCCTCTTTGACACTGGAAACCTGCATGTAAGGTCCTCAGTGACACTGTTAACCTGCATGTAAGGTCCTCGCTGACACTGGTACCCTGCATGCAAAGTCTTTGGTGACGCTGGTAACCGGCATGTAAGGTCCTCGGTGACACCGGTACCCTGCATGTAAGGTCCTCGATGACACCGGTAAACTGCATGTAAGGTCCTCGGTGACACCAGTAACCTGCATGTAAGGTCATCGATGACATTGGTAACCTGCATGTAAGGTCCTCGGTGACACTGGTAACCTCCATATAATGTCCTCGGTGACATTGGTAACATGCATGTAAGGTCCTCGGTGACACCGGTAACCTGCATGTAAGGTCCTCGTTGACACCAGTAACCTGCATATAAGTTCATCGGTGACACCCGTAACATGAATGTAAGGTCCTCGGTGACACCGGTAACCTGCATGAAAGGTCCTCGGTGACACCAGTAACCTGCATATAAGTTCATCGGTGACACCGGTAACCTGCATGTAAGGTCCTCGGTGACACTAGTAACCTCCATGTAAGGTCCTCGGTGACATTGGTAACCTGAAAGTAAGGTCCTCGGTGACACCGGTAACCTGCATGTAAGGTCATTGGTGACACCAGTAACCTACATGTAAGGTCCTCGGTGACACCAGTAACCTGCAGGTAAGGTCACCAGTGACACTGGTAACCTGTATGAAAGATCATTATTGACACCAGTAACCTGTATGGAAGGTCTTCAGTGACACTAGTAACCTGTATGTAAGGTCCTGGGTGACACTAGTAACCTGGATGCAAAGTCTTTGGTGACGCTGGTAACAGGCATGTAAGGTCCTGGGTGACACTAGTAATCTGCATGTAAGGTCCTCGGTGACACCAGTAACCTGCATGTAAGGTCCTCGGTGACACTAGTAACCTGCATGTAAGGTCCACGGTGACACCGGTTACCTGATGTTAGGTCCTCGGTGACACTAGTAACGTGTAGTAACGTCATCAGTGACACCGTTAACCTGCATGTAAGTTCCTCGGTGACACCGGTAACCTGATGTTATGTTCTCGGTGACACAAGTAACCTGTAGTAAGGTCATCAGTGACACCGGTAACCTGCATGTAAGGTCCTCTGTGACACTAGTAACCTGGATGTTAGGTCCTCGGTGACACTGGTAACCTGCATGTAAGTTCATCGGTGACACTGGTAACCTGCATGTAATGTCCTCCGTGACACTGGTAACCTGCATGTTAGGTCCTCAGTGACACTGGGAACCTGCATGTAAGGTCTGCGGTGACACCGGTAACCTGCATGTAAGGTTATCGGTGACACTGGTAGCCTACATGAAAGGTCCTCAGTGACACTGGTAACCTGCATGTAAGGTCCTCGGTGACACTAGTAACCTGCATGTGAGGTCCTCGGTGACACCAGTATGAAAGATTATTATTGACACCATTAACCTGTATGGAAGGTCTTCGGTGACACTAGTAACCTGCATGTAAGTTCCTCGGTGACACCGGTTACCTGATGTTAGGTCCTCGGTGACACTAGTAACATGTAGTAACGTCATCAGTAACATCGTTAACCTGCATGTAAGGTCATCGGTGACAATGGTAACCTACATGTAAGGTCCTCGGTGACACCGGTAACCTGTACGAAAGATCATTATTGACACCAGTAACCTGTATGGAAGGTCTTCAGTGACACTGGTAACCTGCATGTAAGGTCCTGTGTGACACGAGTAACCAGCTGCATGCAAAGTCTTTGGTGACGCTGGTAACCCGCATGTAAGGTCCTCGATGACACTAGTAGCCTGCATGTAAGGTCATCGGTGACACCGGTAACCTGTATGAAAGATCATTATTGACGCCAGTAACCTGCATGCAAAGTCTTTGGTGACGCTGGTAACCCGCATGTAAGGTCCTCGATGACACTAGTAGCCTGCATGTAAGGTCATCGGTGACACCGGTAACCTGTATGAAAGATCATTATTGACGCCACTTACCTGTATGGAAGGTCTTCAGTGATACTAGTAACCTGCATGTAAGGCCCTGGGCAACACCAGTAACCTGCATGCAAAGTCTGATACTGGTAGCCTGTATGGAACCGACATCAATATATATATATATATATATATATATATATATATATATATATATATATATATAAAAATTAGTTATTTACAATCTTAACGTCTAATAAATAACACCCACAAGCGAAGTTTCACAAATGGCTAAATTAGTTAAGACTATCCAAAATATCCTCTTTAAAAGAAGAAACTCGAAACGGATATGTTTGGCCATAAAAGCAAAATTCGCGGACCAAGAGGTGCAAAATGAAGAGGTTTAACGTGTAATAGTGTCAGTGACATGGCCTTAGTGGCAGATTAACAATTTGCTTTTATAGAAGTTTTGAAAGAGTTTTTATTTGTAAAGTGAATTCCAAGATATTTATAATCAGTGACATATTCGATTAGTGAGCCATTTAATAACATATGTTTACTCTTGTCTCTTTTTGTACCACCAAAAACTACAATTTTTGTTTTACTAGTATTGATATGCAATCTGCAGTAAAGTGAAAAAAATATCAAACATATTTTGTAAACTTTGATGATTAAAAGCCAACAAAATTGTATCATCTGCATATACGAGTGCGAACAAAACAACGAAGAGATCTAACAAAAGGGCCATTGAGCTGCACGTACCGCACGTGCAGCAGCACTATGAACGGTATTAAAGTGAAGGGTTTTTGATAGACTGGTTCCCGTTCGTTCCTGCGACAGACTGGAACGACCGGTATTGGGTAAAACAACCTTCACCTTGACGTGACGGTAAACTGGTTTAGCGCCTTTGCTGGTTATATAGACAGTAACATAGTCAAGACAAGATGGCGACTAATGCGTCGTCTGTCAACAGTAACATAGAAATCGCAAATATTTGGATCGGGCGAACAGGTACCATTCTTGTATTTTTGTCCAATTAAAATCTAAACAACGTGATGCTATTTTGGCATGTGCATCAAGGGGTGTTTTGGGTGTTCTATCGACTGGTTACGGCAAAACTGTCGTGATACAGTGCATACCGTATTAGAACGATTCCGCCAGCACTGTAGTAATTGTGAATCCACTAAATGCGATTCTTGAAGAGCAGCACAATCGCCACCGTAGCCACAGTATAATAATTAATCATGAAGATGTTGATAATTTATCTAATGGGTGTTCGGGATCTGCAGAGTCGGAGAAGAAAATGAAGCGAGTAAAGAGTGGCCAGGTTAACTTCATTTTGGGTCACCAAGAGCACCTGTGTAGTGTCTCTGTTAAACGATTTCTAATGTCAAAAGACATATCATCACAGGTAAGTTAGAAGTCAGCTCAAAACTCAAAGCAGAGATTGTTACGATAAATGTCACCTACAGAAATCTAGGTCGATTTCCTTTTGTTGTATATTGTTAGTGTTTTCTTATAAACCATGGACACATAATACGAGTTAGGGTCCATTATATAACCTGAACATGCTGATGGAACACTTGATGAATTATTGAAACATGATCCAAAACATGTGACAATTATGCAAAGAATCACATTGAAATAAAGAAAATGTGTTGCATAGCCTATCGATGCAATGCAATTATAATAAGGAACCACAGTGAATGTCATTTTTATTTTACATGCTCGGGCTAATTGAGCGTCTAGCAAGTTTTATTCAAGTCCTCAAACTGACTTCTCTTTGTCTACAAGCCCAAATATTAAGAATTGATACAGTTGATCAACACAATAACACAAAGAGTTTGTTTGTTTGTTTGTTGCTTAATGTCGCACTCAGCAATATTCTAGCTGTATGATAGCAGTCTGTAAGCAATCGACTCTGGACAATCCAGTGATTGATATCATGAGCATTGATCTACGCAATTAGGATACGATGACATGCATCAACCAAGTCAGCGAGCCTGACCACCCGATCCAATTAATCGCCTCTTACGACAAGCATAGTCGGCCTTCACGGCAAGCATGGGTTGCTGAAGACCTATGCTATCCCAGATCTTCACGGGTCTTACACAGAGAGAACGTCTCGGCTTCACACATAGCACAGATTACATTGGCTGACCATGAGCACGATAACGTGGAAACTAGTGTCTCTTTACGTTCATAAGCTCTTGTTATTTTCCGAGGCACATGTTTACACCTACCAGTTTCGTCATGTCAGACTTTGATAATGACCTCATCTTCAAATTACTTGGTAGAGTATCTCTTGAACATAAAGGGCGTTTCTTGGACCAACTGTAGAGCGGTGGAGAAGACCATTTCATTTGTTCTGCGAATCCCCGCTTTCAGCATTGCAAATGCTCAGCTGTCCTGTCGTTGTCATTGTTTTCATGTTACTTATAAACAAAGACGATCAGAGAACACATGTGAAGAACACATTTGCATTTTAATTGATACCACGGGGCAATATGCTCTGAAAATACGTTGACGATAAATATTGTCATGAAAAACAGGTTAACATTTGGGACTTGGTGTAAAGGACTTGGACACATCTGCATTCAAAGACAATGAAACGGATGTGACACAATGGATGTGACATCTCTCTGGGGCGTCATGTGAAAAAGCACAAGGAAATCCCGTCAGTACGGAAACCTAACCTCCAAACCAGTATTGTTGGGAATACCAGTATATTGTCTACATATAGACAAAGCCGACTTCCTCCAAACCCATTGCTTCTTACTGAAGACCTGCTGTTAATGAGAGCTATTTCTGCAGGAACGGGTTTTCACTGTCTACATATGTCATAGTTCCTTTTGTTAACTCGGTGTAACAGTTCACATTCATACATTTTTTAACTATATGCTAAAACTTCAGCTGTAAAACATTTGCCATCAGTGAAGTCAGGTAGGTATAACATTCCCTCTGGGAATTGAGGGAAAGGCATGATTATGCCTGACAATATCAAGGATCTGTGTGTCCTGGACATACGAGGTGGGTAGGAAAGCCCCCTCCCCGTTCACAACAAGCTGGCTGGCCCAACAGGAAAGGTCGTATAAGCTGATCTTTGCCCGCTTCAAGTATATTATCAAAACATTCATGTCGAGTTTTTCCTGGCGCAATACAAGGGAGTTAACTCCGTCTAACATATATCATTCCCGTTCACAACAAGCTGGTTTGCCCAACAGGAGCCAACTTGAAGCCAGAAAGTAACAAGCCGTTAGATTACTTTGTTTGTTCTTTAATGCCACAGTCAGCAATGGTACAGGGATATGACGGCAATCTGTTAATTATCGCTATCGGGGTACGATGACACAACCAATTCACCGAGCCCGACCACCTGGTCGCCCCTTACTACCATCATAGGTTGCTGGGGTCCCATTCCGAACCGGAATTCCCACGGAGTTAAATATGAAACGTTCAACGCTAGAGAACATCCTGTCTACGGATACAGTGAGTGAGTGAGTGAGTTAATGCTTTACGTCACATCGGCAATATTTCAGCCATATCGTGACGAGAAATTATACATTTTTAATACATATATGTTTGCTAAATTAAAACCTGTCATCGATGGACAGTAAAATTACTAGAATATCACAGATTAGTATGTAAAACTAGCATACAACTATAAAAAGATATCACTATAAATAACGGTACAATATAAAAAAGGGCTATAGATCGCCAGCAGCTGAAGGTAGATCACCATGCTAGGGTCCATGGGGACTTACAGTACTTTTGCTACCTGCATGGACCTCTACGAATACAGACTCCATTGGGCATCGAAGGCAAAATAGCTGTGAACAATACATGAATGGATCACTGATAATCAGTGACGACACCATGTGTACGTGAAAAGCGTAAGCTTGTACATAGTGTAGCACCCGCAACTTACAATGTGCATAAAATTAAGTGTTTGTTGTCCGACGCCGCAGAGCTGTACAACATTTAAAAAGGTGTAAAACCCGTGGGTCCTTAAGATATAAACACACTAATCTATGAACACTATTACGTCAGAGAGCGCTCAACATAATACACATATTTCAGTATTGCAGATAAACTGTTTTAGCTACAAATTCAGTAGTTACGGCGTAGGCATTCGGATCAGACTTAACGTTGTCCAGTGTCGGCATGTGACTAGGAACATGCATGTCTACAACTACAGTTTTTATCGATGACGAAGAATGTTCCTCAATGTGAGTTACACACATACGCACTAGTGTCTTCCATCCATTTTATTGCAGTTCTCACTCAAAACCAAAAAGTAACAATAAACCATTAGATAAATATAAAGCCCTCAGTAATAATGCGCTATATGACAGCAGTCCGTAAATTATCGAATCTGACAATCCAGTGATCGATATTGTGCGCAACAGTCAACGACATCGGGGTACGATGACATGTCGCCGAGCCTGACCATTTGGCCGCCTCCTACGGCCATAGTGGGTTGCTGGGGACCTATTCTAACAGGGAATTCCCATGGTTGTTAGATAAACGACTTCGGGCTTTCCTCCCACATAAAGCTGACACGCCGCGATATAACTGGAATACTGTTAAAAGCGGCGTTAACCCAACTCACTCACTCACTCAGTAGATAAACGAAACGTCCTTACCATACACTATGTCGCTTGGTATATCAAGCATTACACCTATTGCAATAAATGATGTGATGTGTTGATCAATACGTGATGTACATATGTTAATTACAGTAATTGTAACATAAAATATTTATCTATGTCAGCAAATCATTCGAAAATATAAAACGCGGAGGCCAGAGAATAACCAGTCTCGATTATCCGATGAAATGGTTTTCATCGGGTGTAAAAGTAATTTGAATGGAACACTGAAAATCAGTGATGACACCAGGTGTTCGCGAAGAGGGTACGCATGTCCTGCCTCTCACATAATTTGCATAAAAAGCATGTGTGTGTTGCTTGACATTGCACAGATATACTCCTTTCTCGGCACTAACATTTCCTTTCTAGCTTTCTCAGCATAACTGATAACTGCTAATGAACTTAAACAAACTTTATGTGTACAACGAGGTTAGGTTCTAGGTTCATTGTGAACGTGACAAAGCAGCTCTGTATCTCACCTCAACGCTTGAGATATTTAAAAAAAGTTGAGAATCGTGTTTCAGAAAAACCGAACATATATGTCATATTCAGAGGTTCAGCACAATTTATGAAAAATGTAAGCAAATGTTATCTGAAGTTCACTGAGTAAACAATATGTGAAATGCTGGACTACCTAAATGACAACATCTACCTAAAATCGGGGGTAAGACATTTGGGCAAGAAGTAGGCATCCCCACAATTATGCTCCACTTCTTGCGGATCTTTTTCTTTATGCATGTAAAATAGGAATTTCTGTTCGGATTGGCAAGTCAAAACAGGGCAATTTGGCCAAAAGGTTTAGCTTAGGCTTCAGGTATATCGATGTTCTGTTATCGTTTAATAACAATAAAATAGCCAATTCCCTTCCACTGATTTACCCACCTGAACTCGAAGTAAAGGAGACCAGTGAGACCGCCTCATCTGTTTCATATTTAGATCTATACATAAAGATTCAGGGTGACAAAACACTCTCCACAAGACTGTATGACAAGAGGGATGACTTCAACTTTCCTATAGTCTCTATTCATCATAATGACCAGAGGCAACTTTATTGGTTTGTTATTATCAGTTCCCAGTAACCTACAAAGAATAACAACTATCATCTTTAGTTAATATTTATTTTATGAATTGCAACAACGATGTGGCATGTATGATGTGTTGATTTTCTACTGACTTTCGAAATTAACATGAATAATTATAGGTTTAAATTGCCAAACATTAAGAAACCCACAATAATGCTTGCCCTCGTAAATAGTACGTCTCATTAACAGTCATGAGTGAGTGAGTGAGTATGGTTTTACGCAGCTTCTAGCAATATTCTAGCAATATCACGGCGGGGGACACCAGAAATGGGCTTCACACATTGTACTCATGTCGGGAATCGAACCCGGGTTTTCGGCGACACGAGCGAACGCTTTAACCACTAGGCTACTCGACCGCCCCATTAACAGTCATGACTTTGTAAGATAATGCTTAAGTTGAATAGTTACTGCGAAGTATTTGCTTTAAGTGGTCAATATATCAATAGAACTAACCGATTAAATACATCATATGTATTTCAATCTGCCATTTGTTCAATATCACATATATTGAAAACACAGATGTTCAGTGGGACTGATACGTTTTTATTCAATATTTGTTGAGCCTTGTAACGTTCTCTTGACATAATATGTCTGAAACATTGCCGATATGACCTACTATTTAAATAACGCACTTGTTATACAACAGGGACACTGATGATCTAGTTGTCTTATTCGCTGTACATGGTTGGGCCCCTTAAGCATGCCAGAAACATATGATCGAAGGTTCAACTCCATGCCCATTGTTATATCACCCGGATGTTCATGTAAATATGTTACGCAACACTTATTATGTGGCATGCCGAGTGCCTCGGTACCCGTATATAGCACTAGAGTGCTCGTTACACACGCAGTGACAAACACAGGAACCTTTGATGACAATATGTTGTATGATTAGTTATGCTGTAATTATGCTTGTGACACACATTCACTTATCCTCAAACACTAAGGATCAAAATACGTTGTACCTTTTCGCCTTTCATAACTCCCAAGCCGGCTCATGCGCAATACAAGGGAGCTAACTCCGCTAAGCATACAGGATGGCGATTTGTAATTATTTTTTTTATAACGAATGGGGTTGTAGACAGAGTGACGCGTTATTGCCTTCTTGTTCGATACTCCTGGCTGAAATACTTGTGATTATAAGACGCAATGGAGGCATAAAGGGGATAGAACTAAAAAATGAAGAATGTAAATTAGGACAGTATGTAAATTACACGCAACTGTTCTTCAATGGTACAGAAGAGAGTCTTAGAGCCTATTGACATTCAAGCGACTTGACACTCAGAAGAGTTTGAATTATCAGGGATTAAACATAACACACATTTAGAAGACGTTTGGGTAATTAAATAAAGAAAAGGACTAGAAAATACCATTGCCTACTGGCGAGCTGAAGAAAGAAAAGTTTTGCTCTAATAGGTAAAATTACAGTTATTAAAACCCTAGCACTATCTACTCGAGTACATATCTGCTCCTCTCTCCCCAACTCACCCCAGGATGTTAAATATCTCTTCCTTTAAATTTACATGAATGGTAAAACGGACACAATCAAAAGATAAAGTCATATGGTGATAGTGAGTTTAGCATGGTAGATGTAACACATTTATTGAATCCTTGACACTATCAAATTAGAGATGCCGCCTTTCAACCTCCCATTTCAAAATCCCAACAACCCACATATAATAAAAGCGACAAAAACATTTCCATAATCATAAGAAATATTTGCTAAAAGCAGAATCGACTGTGCGATTCCTACTTCAGCATGAGCATGTGTTTAAGAATCATTGTAATACAAAGGCAAGTCAATTGTTCAGCTGAAACCACACGGGCACATATGGTACAAGTCGAAATAGGGAATTGCTGATGCCTCAAATTTGGAATGTTCCCGGCATGTCTACCACAAAACTTTTAAAAACCTCAGGTAGGCCTTGAACGTTGAAACCTTGATGAAGTACCTTTCTACTTGAATCAGTGAAAAGGGCATTTCTCCGGATTAGGGAAAAACATAGATCAATTAAGGAAATTTCAGCTTGATCATCCTTACTGGAACAAAATAACACAGTTTTAGTGTAGATTTAAAGAAAACATAAAGTTAATCCGATACAAATACATGTATATGCTTTCTTGTTTTAACCAAAATGACTACACCAGCTTTGAGAGGTAGACCTTATTATAAGTGTGAGTGAGTTAAGATTTATCGTCACATCGGCAATATTTCAGCCATATAGTGACAGACCTTATTATAAAGAAATGGTATAACAAAGGCATATACAAGAACACGACAAAAGATATTTGTTGCTCAACTGGAATCCTTTCCATGATTTAACGAAAATCTATATGATTAAAGATAACTTCTTAGATTATAACAGTAATGAACATAAATGTTTATGACCCAGGAATAAACAATGACATCTTCAACATAATAAGGCATCTGAAAGGTTTAATCAAGGTTGTTCTATGATAAGCTGTTGGCAACCGATGACTAAATATTTAACATTTTCTTCCTTAAATACTTGTGTTAACTTCAACACTTGCACAAATCTAATAATTCATATGTAATTATAATTCATAATTTCTGTAAATAGCTTGGGTAGTTCTGCCACTTCTTGTTCGGTTTATGGCTATTATCTCTGGGTCGGACACAGGCTTGGCCTGTGATTAGTTTCTATATGAATTCTTCAATCCTGTCAATATCCTGGTCACAGCTTCTGCTGGCCAGTCGGCATATTTCTCTTCACATGTTCACAAGGCACTTTCCCTTCACTGTATCACATAGGAATTGTCTCATCCCATCCCACGCTCTATAGAATAAATCCCTCACACAAGTACTCAGTTATCATTGGGAAGACCACATGACCGCTGTTACAATCACACTTTTATTCTCCAGAACCTAAACAACACCATCCTCAAGATTTATTTTAGTCTCAAAAAAACCTTCCGTTATCGATGTATGTGTCTACTCAATTGTTTAAAAGTTCATTTTATTGCTCATCTGTTCATTTAGATTTCTAGGAAGTCATTTAGGTAATTAGAAGTTTTTCATATAAGTCATTGATGGATTGATACTTATATTTATTTATTTAAATTAGTTTATTAAGCTTATTTTTTATTTATCTAATTTAGGTGATTTGCAGACCGCCGTCATATAGATGGAATATTGCTGAGTAAAACAACAAACCAAACCAAAACCAAACACATCGAATGAGATTCGAACCCATTGTGGTGTTTGGTAGCCTTTATGTCCTCGTCATCCTTGAAGCGTCTTCCACGTAGGGAGATCTATTTGCCGGAACAAGAAATAGTCACTGTGGGCTAAGTCTGGACTATACAGTTAAATCACCCACCCTACAGCCCAGACAGCGTGGAAGACGCTTCCTGGATGACGAGGACATAAAGGTTGCCACAGAGGCGTGGTTAGAGGGCCAATCCGCGGATTTCTATAAAAGTGGTATTAAAAGCTTGAAAGACAAATGGAATAAGTGTATTGAGGTGAATGAAGATTATATTTAAAAATAAAAGTGCAAAAGATGTTCTGCGACTTGGTTTAAAATTGAAGTTGCAAAACTTATTGAACGCCCCTCGTATTATGCCTTTTGATATTGTATGACCTGTTATACCAAAAACATACATAATGGTACAATTACACGCTAAATATTAGCTTTTAGATACTTATTAGAAACATATATGAATATAAAAAAGTGAAGTAATCGTAATGTTACATTTGTTAGTGAGAGGTATAAAACTCGACAAGCTGGTATGACGAAAGCGTGGTGACCTCACTGGAAATGCATCCCAGCCTTTGGACTTTGTTTTGTCACTGCTCTTGAAATAGCGTGTAGTAGTTCCTATTTTCCTTTTATAGATTTAAAGCCACATGTATATCATTTACAATTTAATCAGGTCGGTATCACATACGATTTCGAAGGAAGTTGATCAAGGATACAACAACTGGTTCTGTGCAATCGCATCCTTGCTATAATATTTTTCGTATTACATGAACATAACACTTTACATATACATCGACCAAGACTCTGCACAATGACAAAACCTGTTTGCTTATTAAATTACTTCAAAGCTTATCAGTGCGTAATAACCTTTGACAAGACGGTCACCCCTCTCAACACACACACACAATTACTTCCCTATGGGTGTTACTCAATACTAGAGTTTTACTGCGATACTATTGTCGTAATTGTTGGCAAGGCCACCTTGACTCACGTCACTCCCGGAGATTGAAACCCTGCTGACTGGCGATACGTTATTTCAGTACCATATAAGGCTTGATTTAGCTGAACGAGAACATGTAAAAAATATGTCAGGGAACTTTTTATGCTAGTTATTGTGCTGGGGTCAAGGCTCAGATTGTTGTACACACAAACTGTAACTGTTTTACCACAACTATCACATATTATAAAACTATATTATCTGTAACACCTGTTTTGAATACATCTTCAAATAAGTATAAATTGTCATTGCAACAGAATACCCAGTCTAGATTAGCCGTCGAAACAGATTCCAGTTTGAGAAAAGGGCAAACTACATGTAGTTATAAAAAAATGTATGAGTGGACCAGTGGAAATCGGTGATGACACCAGGTATTCGCGTAACATTTCACTACAGTATTTAACCTGATTATCATAATGTACATAATGTAATAACACATACAAAGGGTTGAAGCATGTTTGTTCAGAGTCTGCAATTTCTGACTAAAACCTACGACTTTGAGACCGCCTCTGTGGTCTAGTGGTAGAGCGTCCGCTCGAGAGCGGAAGGTCCGTGGTTCGACACCTGTCCGCGTCATACCAAATGACGTTAAAAGATGATATTTGTTGTTACCCTGTCTGGCGCTCGGCATTAAGGGGATAAAACAAGGGCTGGTCAGCTCGGCGTCATTCATGTTATGTTGGGGTATTCATGTTAAACTGAGGCATGGTATCTCAGTGTGCTAGCACTATAAATCGGCATCAGTCCGGACTAGGACAAGCAGCCATACACACACACATACGTGCATGCACGCCGCTGTATAGGTGCAATAATCTTGGACGCGACGTTAAACCCATAATTTCAACTCATCTCACCTCACCTACGACTTTGATTACTAGATTCAAAAGATTTATTAGTTGCACAGCGTCTGCATTAATCTAAAGTGTGTGGGCAATACAGTATTGTCATATTAATTGGTAATTTAATCTGTTACCAATTCAAACACCATAGCTCAGTTAATTATATAATACAGCTTGTGTAATATGTTATGACGCTTCAATATAATATGACGTCATGGAATATCATTACTGATGTCATGTGGCCACTGGTTGTTGATGATTGTATTTAACGCCGCACTCAGCAATATTCCAGCTATATGACGGCGGTCTGTAAATGATCGAGTCAGGACCAGACCATCCAGTGATTGACATCATGAGCATCGATCCACGCGGTTGGGATACGATGACATGCATCAGCCAAGTCGGCGAGCCTGACCACCCGATCCAGTTAGTCGCCTTTTGCGACAAGCATGGTTGCTGAAGACCTATTCTACCCCGGATCATGGTAGTATCCCGACATGTTTTGTTATTTGTATAGACTATGCCATTAATTGCATATACTATGCTATTGCTTCGCTGCGCTATTGCTTCACTGCGGGTAAAGCCCGGAGTGTGGATCGTAAATAAAGGAAATACTAACTCGTATGTGAATCGTACTCTTTCAAATGATCGTGTTAGAAAATGTCTGCCTATTTTATCAACGGTTAAACAACTACACATACATTGTTATATATTTGGAAGGGGGTGCTTAAAGCTTTTTATCACAAAATGTCCAGCATTTCACTTCTGGTGGAATATCATTCCCTTGGGAATGCTCATGACATATTGCTCAGTCAAGTGAAAATATCTAACAGTGATAATACCAGGTGTTCGCGAAACGGTGAGCGCATCCTGCCCCCCTGGTTGACATCTGACATCAATTTGGAAATGTCCTCCACATGTCTGCCATAAAACGTTTTGAAAACTTAAATGAGGTCTTGAATGTTATGGCCTGATAAAATAACTTTTGAATATGCGTCGTATGACGCTCTTTGAAATCTTGGTAGAAAGAGCATGCTCGATTGAATCTCAAAAGTTGTGACTTCAAGTGCTGGAGCTGCTGGAATATTGCTTGACATAAGGTAACGTTGACTATTCGAAAGTTGAAGTTACTCTCTTGTCATTTTATCTTGTGCAGAGATTTGTTTTGTCATTCTGAATCTTTATGCACGATCTAAATATGAAACAGACAAGGCGCTCTCACTGGTCGTCTTTATTGTCGTCTTTATTGCCCATGTGAGTAAATCAGTGAAAGGGAAATTGCTATATGCTAATTATTAACGGATCGACAACATATTGGATTTTAAAGTCATATCGTATCTAAATTACTATTGACAACTTTACATCATACCTTCCCTGTATGTTCTGTTCAAAATCACACACACACACACACACACACACACACACACACACACACACACACACACACACACACACACACACATTGTCACTATACAATGAACCACCGGTACAAAATACCTTTAAGCATGTTTCACATGTTAACACTAGTACTGATACCACCAGAAGATGCATGTGAAATCCCAAAGCATAATACCTAGGTGCTAAATCTTGGGAGAATATCCCGTGTCTTTTCCGCTCGTGTCCTTGTGTCTTTCTTTGAATATACTCGTCTAAATATAACGCTTTTCACCACACGCATTACTCAAAAATGCCTAGTCTAAATTGCGAAGTTGAGTTCAGGTCATACATGTTACAGTGGTCAGAATTTTTATGGAAAGTTTATTTTGCTGAAATGAAAGGTTACAATTCAGTTGCTTTTATCCCTGGTTTTGACATAACCGAGAGAAGCTATCAAAACTAGAGAATAGCTAATGAACTACGATGAATTAAGGATAATTTGTCCGGAGTGAATGAATCTCCCGAGATATCGGCGAGGAAATTACAGCTTCTATACCTTTCATTCTCGAGGAACAGATTGTCAGTAATTCCGAGTTTCAAGTAGGTTATTCTATATATTACTCATTATCATTTTAAGAAGGAAAATTTTAAAAAACCGTACGAAATGTCAACCCTGCAAAGATTCTTCTCTGAAGTTAGCCTATTGTTCAGATGACCTGGGGTACGCCAGAAACTTGATTATGTTTCCTGATTTGTCAGCGTAATATCCATACCCCCGTGTGTCACCAAAGTGTCTGTGGCCTGCGTTATTTCGGACTTTCCTTCCATGAAACTGACATGCATGGCATAACTAATACTGTTTATATTCATGTGCGGAGGATGTATAAAGGATCTAAATATGAAATAGATGAAGCGGTCTTACTGGTCTCCTTTATTTCAAGATCAGGTGGAATGGGAATTGGTATTTGATGGTTATTGAACGATATCAGATGATTGATATACCTGAAGTTCAAGTTCAAGTTAAACGTCTTGGCCAAATTTCCTTGTTTTGACTTGAGCAGAAATTCTGATTCATATGCATAAAGCAACATAGCAAGAAGGGAGGGGACAATTGGTGCCTATGGGGATGCCTACTTTTTGCCTAAATGCCTTTCCCCCACATTTTACATAGATGTTATCAATGAGGAAGTCAAACATTTCACATATTGTTTTTTCAGATTGCAATAGCTTTCATTTTAGACAAATTGACCTGAACCTCTGAGTGAGTGAGTGAGTGAGTGAGTGAGTTGGGTTTAACGCCGCTTTTAACAGTATTCCAGTTATATCACGGCGTGTCAGCTTAATGTAGGAGGAAAGCCCGAAGTGATGCAGGTCTCAGACGTTTACCACTTCGGTGAAACCCACGTGCACGGGTATGGTGCTTACAAACCTAGAAACATAATCGGGGTGAACCGGGATTCGAACCCACAATCATAGGTTTCTGGCGTGTCCAGGGGACGCAACTCTGCACAGCGAATCGCGGCGCCTTAGACGACTGGGCCCCCCGTGCCCCCCTGAACCTCTGAAGATAGATATGCAACTACACATATATCTATGGTCATCATGTTTTGTAACAAAAGCCCAATGGATCAAGGAATGAAATGTTTCATGAAGTTTGTAATGTGGGATTTTCTAAGAGTTTTTAAGAATCCACATGATATTAATTCCTCTTGTATTAGGTACAACGAATGTAGGCTACAGGGTTGCATGGTGACAACCCCGTGTAGATCCGGGTTAGATTTAGTTTTCAGCAACCCTTGCTTTCATAAGAGGGGACTAAAAGGATAGGGTGTTTAGGCTCGCGGACGTGGTTGATCCATGTCATCGTATCCCTATTGCATAAATTGATGTTTATGATCTCACTCACTTGATTGTCTGGTCCACATTCGCATATTTACAGACTGCCGTAATATACCTGGAATATTACTGAGTGAGGCATAAAACAGCAAAAGGTAGAATGTGTTGAATTTTAGTTTATATTCTTATATTGATATTTACTTTCTCTTTCAAACAAATAATATGAGGTCCGTGCCTCTTTAATCATCCCTCATATCACATCCGAAACGTGTTTTGAAAGTAGGACAACCATTGTTTGCATTACGGAAACAACAGGTCGGGTTACTTCGGTTACACGCGCGGAGCACATGTTAATGGAGGTAAACAGGAGCATTGTGATACTTAAGCAGCTCTCACACTTTGCCGAGCACTCCCGAGCCTAACTCGGTGAGGACTCGGGAGGAGACTACTTATATACGAGTATCATACAAGTACGCTACGAGTTTGTTACGAGTCCCATAGGGGTGAGTGACTGAGTTGGATTTAACGCCGCTTTTAACAATATTCCAGTTATATCGTGGCGTGTCAGCTTAATGTGGGAGGAAAGCCCGAAGTGATGCAGGTCTTGGACGTTTACCACTTTGGTGAAACCCACGAGCACGGGTATGGTGCTGACAAACCAAGAAACATAATTTGGGCGAACCGGGATTCGAACCCATATAGCCCAATAGGAGTCTAATAGGAGTCTATTAAGAGTTGCATACGAGCACAACGATCTCGATACGAGCTGTACGAGTTTGGTACGACTTTGGTACGAAGTGGCTACGAGCTGCTAAATAATTCGGCGTGAATTACTCTCGTACAGTTCGTATTAAACTCGGGCGGTCGGGTAGCCTAGTGGTTAAAGCGTTCGCTCGTCACGCCGAAGACCCGGGTTCGATTCCCGACATGGGTACAATGTGTGAAGCCCATTTCTGGTGTCCCCCGCCGTGATATTGCTGGGATATTGCTAAAAGCGGCGTAAAACCATACTCAGTCAGTCAGTCGTATTAAACTCGGTCAACACGGCAATACATTTTGCAGACGATCCTCATACAAGTTCTGTACGAACACCACGAGGTCGCCACGAGGGTACTACGAGTAGGACGAGTGTGTTACGAGTTTGTTACGAGCTTACGAGAAGTTCGGATTGCGGCCCGACTGTTTGAGCACTTCCAGAAGTCTCGTAGATCAGCACGAGGTACCCCGAGTTACCCCGAGTTTAGTACGACCTCGCTACGAGCTCCATACGAGTACCTCCGAGTCAGCTCGGGTCCATACTCGGGACGCGACTCGGCAAAGTGTGAGAGCTGCTTTAGTCCAGAACAGATGACACCTGAATGGAAAAAAATGTCATTGTCAAAGAGCAATTATCAATGATAATTATCTACGGTCATACGACGGCTGAGGTAGTCAAGTCACAGAGTCAGCAGTATATAACAGTGGTAAGGGTTAATTATAGTGTCCAAATACAGTAAACTACGATTATAACGAACTGAAAGGGGCCACTTATTTTAGTTCGTTATAACCGTAGTTCGTTGTAAGCATATATCCAGCGTGTATACAACAAATGGACGGGACCAAAAGTATACAGTTCGTTATATCCGCCAGTTCGTTATAAGCATGTTCGTTATAACCATAGTTTACTGTGTGTCGGTTAAGTCATCGTATAATGTGCAGGATGTGTGTAAATGTAATCAAAGTGACTTCCACCAGATCAAAGATCATTACCTCTATGAGTACAGTTTGTGAATGTGTAAAACGTAAATAATATAATTTCTCAACATTTGATAGGTATAATCTGAGTGTCCAGATTGGGGACATATCTGACGCGATTTGTGCAATGACGCATGCTAAAGTTTTGGCAAACATTTTGATACGTTGTTGTCTCCTGATTTTAGAGCTAGCAAAGTATCCCTATCGGGAGTTGAATACTAACGTTCAGACTTATGTATCTGAGTGAACTACAGATCCATTTTGCCATCGTCTTGGGAAACAGTACAGTACAGTACAGTACAGTACAGTAGCCTGTATGCAGCAAAGATTAACTTCTCCACATCCCGTGTCTCAACATAAACCAGGGCGAACTGGGTTCGACTTTTGTTTATTATTGCTTGAAATGACGCTCAGCATGCGTCCGTTACACGCCCAAATCGCATCCTACTAGTATGTCAAAATAACCCGTCACGTATATACCCTACCTTGACACTCAGAATATACCTTCCAAAAGTGTTGTTTATGAAAATAGTACGATGAGTTAAGCATAACATTTAACTGTCGGCTAAAATACCTTGTTATTTTATTCACACTCTTACATACACTAAACCTGATATGCTGACATATACCTGAGATTACAATCTACCAGGTACATTGTGTACCTGTGACATTGCACACGAGGTCACGTGGGACGTAAGTGGGACGATTCATGAAATGCCCCTTCTCGACATCCAGGTAAGAACGCAGTTCAACTTGATCTCGTTATAACAGTTTTAACACTATTACTGATTACATGAAATCATTTGCTGATTGTCTAGTGCCAGGCTCATTGTTAAGAACGTATCTGTGTCAGTAATATACGCCTCAGTGAACTCAATGCTTTTCTAGATGTTGTGTGAAGCTTATCGGTGGAAATGGTTGCTGCTTGTCTCTTCCCTTCACCAAATGGATGTACTCGCTCAAAGTACGAGGTTAAGTTTATAATGTGAATTTATTTGTTCACACTAGATTATGAACAGTTGAATCTAAGCCAATTCATTGACCGTACTGTTAACGTTACAATGAAGTATACTATACTATAATATTTATTGAATTTTCATCTCGTTCAAAGTCCATGGTGTGTTTGGTGACATCACTGATTTTCACTGCTCTTTTGCCTGTTTTGAGACTACGTTCGAAACTGGTTGTTCTCTGGAGCTGACGTTATACATGTCAGTATCTTCAAATAATAGTGTTTTAATATCCTAATAAGTAAAGGAATTGATGTATCGCTATCATGAAGGTCGTAATGAATTTCAATTGTTTTTTTAACTTTCTTTTTTATTCAATTCAGTATATGATATTACAGAGTTATACATTGAGTAGCACGTCATGTGGTATACTTATTAGGTGTATGTTACATACCTATACAGCAGACAGCAAATTGAAGTTGGCTACAGGTGTCCAACAATGTTTACAAATGGAGAAACGGGCAGGCTACATTTGCCATGTTTATGAACTCAGCATGAAGCTAAATCCTTCCAGCACATTAGCGGAAATTGTTCATGTTAAAAGAAAAAGAAATAGAGACATATTAACTAGACAATTCATTTGCCAAATTTTTCCATTTTCTGTCAAACTGTCTTATTGTATTGTTTTTGTGTGCAATTGATTTCTCTATCCGAAATATATCAATTAAAGTCTATAGAAACTTTTCAAATGACAATTTGTTTTTCTTAATACTTGATACATGGATATATATTTTTTGCATGCCAGTATGATGTCATTTAACAGAATGTTAGAGTTGTACCCAAGTAAAACAGAGCATTTTGTAAATGTAACTTGTTTTGAACATTTTATATTCAGAAAACATTCAACTTTAGCCCAAATCTCTTTAACATGCTTACAGTCCCAATATACATGAAGTAAGGATTCAGTATCAGTTTCACAAAATGAGCACAGATCAACATTGAGAATTTTCATTTTAAACAATTCTTTCTTTGTATAGATGATGCGATAAATAAATTTATATTGAAAATCAAGTAATTTTACATCTTTTGTACATTTTCTGTATCTGATAAAAACATCCTTCCATGATATATCTAAGTCGAGAATTGTATCCCATTTTTCACAGACTGTTGGGAGACTTGCTGTAGTTGAATTATTAATTGTTCGTTACCTCATTGCCAGGCCAGTTGCCTATTTACCTATTTTAAGTTCGACTGCTTTACGTAAGCAGTAATTAATATGACTAGTGTGTACAGTTTGCCAATGCATAAGCGTCACGTTATCTGTCCCAGGTCAGAGGAGGAGTGATATGGGTTCAACAACGCATAGATCGGTTATCAAGATAACATACAACAGGCACGAACTGAGCATAATATATAACATGGTGGTCGTTACAGGTTATGATGACCTAGCGAAATAATGATTTTCACAACAGTAAACGGGATATTATATATGTCTCTTATCATACACACCTTAATGAATTTAATTACATTGTCATTCAGATAATCAGTTTCTGAAGGTGTGAAGGCTTGCAATTGCAACCGAGTGCACAGGTTGCAACGACGACATTAGGTATGTTATTATCAACAACTGTAAAACAATGTGTGTTAGACCACCACAATTCCAGATCATCTAAACGTCGCCAAAACAACCACAACCAACCCAATATCTCAATGTTTTTTGTTACGTTACTATGCAGATCGTTTCCATCAATAAACAGAAAAGAAACTTATTCATTATAAGGATAAATTACATACTATTGAAGAGGAAATAAGTTATTCCCAATTTATTATCAAGATTCCCTTCAATATATATTGAACATACTCTGTGTATTATCAGTGTTACATTTTCCGAAACAGAAACATATACCTCCGCCTATCACTGAAGATATTAAACAATAAGGACATTATGATAAGATATATCATTACATAAACAATTATGTTCAAGGTTAAGTTACTTTTCTCTTGAATGCTCTATCACCAACTGCAGGTATGTAGCGACCAGAAGTGGGATACGACCAGAACTGGGATAAACACTATAGAGAATTATATCTGTCACATGCAACTATGTGTTTAATTGACACACATTTAATAAGAGCAAAATCATCTGCACTTCTTGTGTTTATTATTTTACTCCGTTCTGCAAAGTGCGCCAATGGCAGTGCTACTGACTCGATATCCGTCATGTGTAGCTAAATATAGATGCGAATAAAAGTGGCAATGCGGAACTAAAGCGGAATACAATTTCTTCTTTTTATACAGATCGCTGATGAAAAAAGGCAATTCCTATAAAAATGGTCGTGTTGCTTAATATCTGTACTTACTACCCATTGCCATGTTAAGGAGTGTACACTGATGACATTGTACAATAGGCGATGATGTTTACAATATATATGTGGGAGGGTATGTACAGTAATATAATTATAATAATTATTTGGAATATTACTGAGTGTGTTATCATGGTATAACATTTATACTAAGTTATCCTATAATAATTAGATCCACATCAAGTGCTTTTATGAGTTATCATGGTGTAATATTTATACATCATTTCAGATAATTATAGTTTAGCAAGTAATACTTATCATCAGGTAAAATGCCTATATAACATATCAGTAGTTTCAGTTATAGCTTTTTAGATAGATGCTAGCCTAAGGTAAGGGGAGCGCATCTCCTAGACATACTATTCAATGCGACAAGAGTTATGTATACATAGTTTAATAGACTTACTTACTTACTTACTTTGGAGATTTAACGTGCGCTTTCCGACTGATGCGTATTTCGCACACGGGCCCGGCCAGGCCATTTAATGTGTTTCCGAAAGGGGCGAAGGTGGTCTGTGCAACCCAAGAGGGGGGTTTTAGGGGTTGCTTATATAGAATTTGGGAATTTTGAGATTTGGAATAGATGCCGATGGGATTGGGGAGGAGAACTAAGGGAGCTGGGTATGGTGGATGTTTGTTTGTTTATGTGATTTTGATTTGGTAGGTTATTGTGTTTTTAGATGTGTTTTATTAGTTCCGTTTTGATTAAGAATACGCCTAAGGCCTTGAAGTTTTCTAGTTTATTTTGTGGGTTTAGTATTGCTTCTAGAGTTAGAGTCTTGTTTAGATTGAGGGTGGTTTGTAATGCGGTTCGATGTGTTAGGTAGTGTGTGCAGTGGATGAGTGCGTGTTCTGGGGTTTCTGGTTGTTTGCAGTGTGGGCAGTTACCTGTAGTGTGTTTTTTTAAATTTTTTAGGTGGTTATTTAGGTTGGTGTGTCCTGTTTGGAGTTTAGTGATTACTCTGTCGATTTTTTTGGATGGATGGAGAATTTTTGGTTTGGTTAGTGGTTTGCTGAGCACTTTTTTGATTTGGCTATTTGAGTTTAGATATAGGTTATGCCATTTTTTGGTGATTTTTTGCTTGTTTACACTTTTAATTTCTGATTTTGAGATGGGTAAGTTTAAGCTTATTTCTGGGATTTTGAGGGATAGTTTAGCTGCTTTATCGGCGTTTTCATTACCGTATATTCATACGTGGGCGGGTATCCACAAGAAGGTTATTTGTTTGCCTGCCTTAGTTAGGTCGTTGGAGCTTTTAAGTATTTGATTTATTAATTTAGGTCGGTTTTTGGTATTTTTGTTTTGGAGGGCTTGCAGTCCACTTAGGGAGTCGGTAAGTATTAGGATTTTTTTGTGGTTTTTGGATTCTTGATTATGGAGGGCTGAGGCCATGCCCATTAGTTCTGCCGTGAATATTGATTGGTTGTTTGGGAGTCGGAAGGATTGTGTGGTTTTAGTTGGTTGTGTGGTATGGACTCCGAAACCTGGGTGTTTGGAGGTCGGATCTGAGGATCCGTCCGTGTAAATGTGACACCAATTTGGCCAATTTTCGTGTATGTATGCTAGTGTGGTAGTTTTAGCTATGTTTGGGTCGGTTTGTTTATTTATTTGGCTAGCTAGTGTTGTGTCTATTTTGGGTATTTTAAGTTTAGGGGTGAAGATATTTGATTGTTTGCAGTTTTGTTTAAGATTTTTAATTTGGTGTTCATTTAGGTAGTTTGTTATTCTTTGGGATATTGGGGTAAGTAAGGGGTGTTTACGAGCTAGAGCTTGGTTTTTGGGGCTGATGTTTTGGTTTATTAAGTTTTGGATGAGAGGGTTTGATTGGGACGCGGCCCAGAAATTTAAGCTTAGCTGTTCCCTGCGTAGACTTAGTGGCATTTCTCCTGTTAAGGCCTGAAGTGAGGTGTAGGAGGTGCCATGTTGGGTGCGTGTAATTAGTTTGAGAGCCTGATATTGTATTGAGTCAAGTTTTTTAGATAGAGAGTTGTTTAGGGTGTTGTATATGGCGCAGCCGTAGTCTAGTTTTGATCTAATTAGTGATATGTAGAGAGAGAGGAGGGTATCTTTGGATGCTCCCCAGTTAGAGCCAGTTAGGCATCTTAGGGTGTTTAGGTCTTTACTGCATTTAGTTGTTAGGTTTTGGATGTGAGCATCCCAGGTGAGATGTTCATCGAAAATAAGTCCTAAGAATTTGGTTTGTTTTTGAAATTTGATTGTTTGATTGTTTAGCTGGAGGATTGGGGAGGCGGGTTTCATGTTTTTATGTTTGAATACTATTCCTGTTGTTTTTTCTGAGTTAAGGGAGAAGCCCCATTTGTCAGCCCATTGTTGTATTTTATTAAGAGATTTTTGGAGTAAATTTTGGACCATGTTCATGCTTTTAGTGCGGATCCAGATGGCTCCATCATCCGCGAATTTTGATGTGTTTACTTTAGGGGATAGGCCCTCGAATAGATCGTTTATCATTATATTGAAGAGGGTGGGGCTGAGGATACTGCCCTGTGGAGTACCATTTTCTAGGGGACATTGGTCCGATAGAGTTTGGTCTATACCCACGGTTATTTTACGATTGTTTAGGAAGTCCTGGATGTAGTTTATTATCTGACCTTTGAGTCCTATTTTTTAAAGTTTTTGTATTAGCCCATCGTGCCATACCATGTCGAAAGCTTTAGAGAAGTCTAAGAAGATGCCTGTGGTATATTGTTTATTTAGCTGTCCTGTCTTAATATCTTGTTCTAGTCGGGTGAGGTTATCTAGGGTTGAGCGGCCAGGAGTGAAACCGCTTTGATCTGGGTTTATGATGTTATTTTGGGTTAAGTAATGTTGTAATCTATTTTTAGCCATTGATTCCATTACTTTACATAAGTTTGAAGTTAGGGATATTGGTCTATATGAGTTAGCTTGATTAGCTGGTTTATTAGGTTTAGGGATTGGTATGACTAGGGCCTGTTTCCAGGGAGTAGGAACCTGTCCGTTTAGGTAGATGAGATTGTATAGTTTGAGTAGTGCCTGGAGTAGTTTTAGGGGGAGTTTTTTAATTATTTGGTAAGAAGTTAGGTCTAATCCTGGGGCTGTGCCCTTTTTCCTGTTTTGGATTACGTAGAGGAGCTCCTCCATTGTGTAGGGTTGATTTATTTCTAGATTGTTATTGTTTGGTTCTTTTGTGGGTTTGTTTTCTGTTTTAAGTTTATCTTGGAATTTTTTACTGAAGTTGGTGTTACTGCTAACGGCCGAAAAGTGGTTGGCGAGATTATTTGCTTTTTGGGCGGGGTTGGTTGAGTTGTCAATGTTAGGGTTTTTTTTATGTCGTTTTAAGCCTCTGATGGCGTGGATTTTGCGCCAGACCGTTCTGGCATCTGTACGGTTATTTATACCTTCGCAGAATTTTTTCCAGTCTCTACTTTTGGCTATTTGGACTAGTTTTTGAACCTGGTGGTTTAGTTCGTGGGTTATGTTTAAATATTTGTAGTCGCGTTTTGCTTTATTGAAGGCTGATTTACGTTTTCGTCTAGTCTGTTCTATTTCCTCATTCCACCATGGTACCGTCGGTTTGCCTGTCTTAGATGTTTTGAAGGGGATGGAGGTTTTGGCTGCGTTTATTATATAGTCTGTTAGGTTTTTACAATAGGTTTCTGGATCATTATTTTCTATTTCGTTTAAGTTAGCTTCGTTGCAGATATCTTGGAATTGGTCCCAGTTAGCTTTATTGTAATGGAATTTTGGTTCTTGGTTTTCTGTTTGGATTGGTACGTTTGTATTTCCTATGGTTATGTTTATGGGGAAGTGGTCACTACCTAGCGGGACGTCGTGCACTTCCCATTGAGTACTTTGGGCTAGATCTGCGGTGCATATGGTTAGGTCGACAGCCGACATTTTTTGGTTTATCTTATCGTACCTCGTGGGTTGGTTGCTATTAAGGAGTACTAGGTCGTTTGTTTCTATCCATTCGGAGATTAATTTGCCATGATTATCTATTTTATCATCTATGCTCCATGTGGGATGGTGAGCGTTAAAGTCTCCTAGGAATATAGTAGATTTATCGCTTATAAGGAGTAGTTTGTTTAGATCCTCAGGTTGGACTTTTTGTTCCGCCCAGTGGTAAATATTTATGATGTTTATGTTTCGGTTATTTAATGTGATTTTAATGCCGTTGGCTTCTAGGTTTGGCGTGTCTATTTTTATTTCTTCGTAATTTATATCTTCCCTGATAAATATGATTAGTCCTCCTGCGGCTCTTCTTGTTTTCGGTTTAGCTCTGTCAGTTCTAACTGAGTTGTAGTTAGGTAGTGTGAATTTGGATTTTTTTGAGAATTTGGTTTCCTGTATACAAGCAATGTGAGGGCCTTTATTTAGTTTAAATTTAGTTTTTAGTTCATGGCCGTGGGAGGTGAGTCCGTTGGCGTTCCACTGAAAAATATTTAGTCCTTCGAATATTGGGTTCGGGTGATTGGTGATTTATTTTTTATTTTTTATTTTATTCGGTGAGTTCTTTTAGATGGAGGTTAAAGAGGAAGAAGGGAAGATCGGTTAATTTTAGATTGAAAGCTACTTTGTAGAAGGATTTCATGCTAGCTTTTGGTGAGTTTTGACTATGCATGTATGCTAGGAGTAAGGTGAGGTTGTTTAGGTTTTGGGTGTTGGCTGGTAGGGGAGTCTGGTTTGTTTTAGTTGGAATAGTGTCTATTGTTTCCTCAGTGGTGGAGAAATCTTCGTCATCGGTTAGATTAGGTTTAGCTGATTGAGTTTCCATGGGGGAGGCATGTGATGTGGAGGATTGTGAAGGTGTTTGTGGGATGGGTGTAGCTGATGATTTCATAGTGTTTGTGTTTTGTTGTTGTGCTTGCTTGTGGGAGAGCGTTGTTACCATATGGGCTGTAGGGTGCTTGGATGAGGGTCGTGTTGTGGTGGTCATTTTGAGGTTTGTTTTGCATGCGGGGGTTGATGTTTTGGCTATGTGAGATGTGGGAGGGTTCGAGGTTGGTTGAGTGGCTGCTTGTATGTGTGAGGTGGGTGCGGTTTCTCGGTAGGGGCCCCAGACAGAGCTGTCGGTTATGGGTGTGGTGTTTGTTTGTGGGATGGTGTTTGGGTGTGGTGTAGGGAGGAGTGGTTTAGATGCAGGTGTAGCAAATTTTCGTGTTTGGATTTTAGCCGTGTAGTTTAATAGATTTCAAGCTTTTAGATAAATACTAGCCTAAGGTATCAAGATCCAATCTCCCAGACAAAATATATGTCTACATAGTCTTATAGATTACCTTGAACTATTTTATTTAAGTAAATCTGTCATCACCTATATTAGAATAACATTCAGCAGTTACTTCAATTTAGACTCATTAAGGATAAGCCCCCATACAAGCTCGTCTGAAGTGTATCAAGGATTAGCCCCAATACAAGCTTGTCAAAAGTGACACAATAATTTCTTTCAAAAGCACGCAGTAAATATGTCAACAAGATTAGTGCCAGTCCAACAGGATTAATAGGATTAAGTATTCCCCTCTGTCTAGCCATTCATTTAGCATAGGGCACAACCCATCGTGTATCAACCAATCATATTCCTTTTTATTGTTCAAATTTTTGTTAAATACATACTGTAGCAAAATGTTAGGCAAGAAGGGGTTTGTCGCTCTAACCAAGCAGGTCTCTCCCCTACAGCCCAGAGGGTTGTACCGACTCTCTGTGGCACCCCCAGCTATATTCTAAGATATTGTAAACTGCTCATTATTAATTGTTCTTGTAAAAACATTTGTGATTAGTCTCCTGTGACTCTGGCTCTTTGCTGACTAATTCCCCCAAGAAAACCAGCAATTTGGAAGGTTTTGTTCAACCGAACAGTCCATAATAGTGTCGTTAAACATCAAACAAAGAATATGATACACAACAGAGTTAAAAGGGGTACAATTACATTTGTACTATTCAAGGGATTTCTAAGCCCCAATACCTCACAGCCCTCTGGCAATTGATGCGTGTATTTTTGTTTGTACTCTCAAGTCCCAAAGTCATTTTTTGTAAATATTATTATCTCTATAATGCAAGAATTTTATATTCAAAATCACTCCATTTGATTATTGTGTACTATTTTTAAAAATTAATGTTGGAGGTGCATGTAACTGCTTCAAGGCATAGCAGATGCGGAATGTGAGAGAGTTAACTGGGAAACTCATTGAACCATTGTTGGTAGCTTATTGACATATGTACATTAGAGCTTTCATAACCGTTTGGCAGCAAAATGTCCTCCTATATAAATTATTTTATGGTCTCTGATACATATGAAATCTAAATAATATCATTTATTATGATTGAAATAATTAGAAAGGCTTCAACATTACCAACTAAAGACAAATAACATATATTTCATAAACCCATTCCTAATAGAGAATTGAACTTGTTATCTCATGCTTGTTATCATCATTGACATAAAATTTGCAAGACAAAGCGACAGTAAGAGTTATCCTCCCTTCACAACTTGATCAAATTGGTCGTCTGGTCCTTGCAGTTGAAGGCCAAGTGGCTGAAGCTTCTAAGATATTTTTTCTTTTAAAGGGATAACGTCAAGGTAAGTGATTATACCTTTACTTTTTACGTTTTTTCTGTGGTTTCGATCAAGGCAGGTACAGACCTAGCACAATGTCATTCATTGTGCAGTCAGTCCCTCCATGATGATCAGTTAGCCCATTACAGCTGTGAATGGGACGAAGCTTTTTTTTAAACTAGGTTGTTTCATATGCAAAGCTTATTATCAAAGAACATGTTTCTCGTAGGTTTGAAATGTGAACGACAATCAACAGAAACAAAACTCAAGATTCCTTTCATTTTTGAAAGCATTACATTTATGCCACTACTGGTCGAGGGGATGTGAGTAATAATATAGTAAAATGTCTCTTAAAATTAGAAAAATTGAATTAGCATTCCGATGCTGCTCACAGGTTTGAATTGAGATTTACTATCTGCAGCCAAAAGAAAATATTAAGATTCCATAAAGTGTATAAGTCCAGCAGATATGTGAACAATATCAAAGGATTGTGCATTTTGTCATAAAAGCATGAAATTTGGTATGGTAATAGACCATGCCCTAAAAAACAATTCCAGAATTGGCGCCACCAGAAAAAGTCGCTGTGTCAGCATTGGCAGCCATTTTGAAAATGGTGACTCAAAATCACTCGCGATGTTGAAATGTTTGTATTTATTTATCAATAATGACTCTTTGCAGGTCCCAAATAACTGGAATATTGCCCCCAATATTAGTTATATTAAGCTATGTTTGAATGATGCAGAAATGGTCTTTTGCAGCTCCAATGTGTGCAGAGAATTAATGCTGAGTTAGCAGAAAGAGTAATTTCGAGGTGGTGGTGGTAGTAACAGTGACACTGTCTCAACCTGATGAGCTTTATAGTCCAGAGCAACCTGATCCATTCAAATAGACACCCGTAACTGACTGGACCAAGTGTGTTCTTTGCCAAACAGTCACAATTGAAGCTTTGCAATGACCAGCATAATCAAAGCGTCATGATGTTGGTGCTCACCATGGTTACTCAACCATTTCAGAGAACATTGTGCTTTTCCAAGAGCTGCATGAATGACCCATGCCCATAGATGTGAGACGTCTAGATGAAGGAAGTGGCATAGCCAATACTCTTCAGGTGAACAAGGCCAAGTGGCACAAATACTGCCTTTCAAAGTTTAGTGCTGCAAGGTTACAAAGGGCAAGTCAGAAGTCAACAGGAAGAGGAAGTCAACAAAAAAGATATGATGACCCTGATTCAGCAAGCACAAAAAGTATACCCGTCAAAGTTATCAACAGGATGCCATATCAGAAAATGCCTGCTTCTTCTGTGAGAAGGCATCTGTTACAGAGCAACTCCACGAAGTGTCCATTTTCCGCCTAGACAGTCGTGTTAGACAATGTGTATTAGACCTGCAAGACCAAGGACTCCTTGCCAAACTGAGTGCTGAGTACAAGTTCTGGTACATTGCTCTCCAGCAGCTAGAATTGCTGGTCCTGACATATATCAGATCACTGCGGACAGCAGACCTCTCTCTGTATGTTGACAGCCTGAGAAAGATTGTACCATGGTTCTACAGCATGGACCACAATAACTATGCATGGTGGGTGCCAGTCTACATTCGAGATATGGCTAGTCTGAAGAAAGCTCACCCACAAATCGAAGCAAAGTTCAACAATAGGAAACTTCACTGTTCACAAGTCAAAACGGGTCCCTCATTAATGGCTATGGACCAGGCCAATGAACAAAATAATGCTGCTGTGAAGAGTGATGGTGGGGCTGTTGGGCTTACCCAAACTCCCGCGGCACTCAGACGTTGGATGCTTGCTGGACCAGAAGTGATGCGAATGACTGCTGAATTTTAAGCATCCTTTGAGACAGAAATCGAAGGACAAGAGACACACCACCATGAGCAGAAAAAGAGCTCCCAAGTGATCTTTGCCCAACATGTGCAAAGTCTTGTTGAAGTCTTGGTGGAAATGGGCAACCCATTCATTGAAGAAAAGAGTGACCTTCTGAGACTGAACACAAGAGACATTGTGGATTCTGCTGTGGCGTCTTCAGTTGGCCCGGCTGAGGAGATAGGTCAGCAGCAGTATCAGTCCTATGTAGATGACCGATTGCTGCAACAATCAGTATCTATTATGTAGCCAATCAAGAAGAACAAGCTGTCTCTATTCAGTCGACCCCTACAAGGGAGATATCTAAGAGCACTTTGCAAGTCGCTTCCTTGAAGAGTGACTGCTCTCTGTCCTCACGACTCTACATTGCCTGGCAGTCCCCTGATGGCAACGTGGAGGACATCTTCCGACACGAGAATTAAGTATGTCCCCCATCATTATCTCAGGATGGCAAGCTCAGGTCTGGTACAAAGTCTGATCTGCTTGTGTGCCTGGAACGGTGCACAACCCAAACCCGATGTGCCAGAAACCAATGTCATTATCCTTGACAGAGCTGTGCTGGTGAACATTCTCAAACCACTGGCTGCCAAAACATTCAAAAATTACGCTCTGAATGTAGTCTGTCCATACATACAGAGCCAACTTGTAGAAGCTGATCGGTTTGATGTAGTTTGGTATCAGTATCCGGAGAACAGTCTCAAGGCTCAGACCAGAAGTAAATGGGGGAAGGGCATCAGGAGGAGAGTTGAAGGATCCACCAGTCTCCCAGGAAACTGGCAGCAGTTTCTTCGTGTTGATGCAAACAAAGAAGAGCTGTTTTCATTCTTGGCAGAGTACATTTCACAACTGGAAACTGACAAGCAGATTGTTACCACATACGGCTCACAGGTTCTGTGTCATCCTTCACAAGACACCAGCATACTGGCCTCTTGCAGTCACGAGGAGGCGGATACACGGATGATCTTGCATCTAGCAGATGCAGTGCACCATGGCTACCAAAATATCCTCCTCAGGACAGTCGATACAGACATTGTTGTCTTAGCAGTGGCAGCAGTAGTCAGGGTAGTGCAGGAGGTATGGGTTGCCTTTGGAACTGGTCAGCACTTTCGCTTTATACCGGCACACGAGCTCGCTGCTTCGACTGGACTTGAGAAATCCAAGGATCTCCCTCTCTTTCAGGCCTACACTGGCTGTAATACTGTTTCATCTTTCAGCATGAGTGGAAAGAAGACTGGGTGGGATACATGGCAGGCTTTTGAGGAGGTGACCCCAACATTCCTAGCTTTGTCAGAAGGACAAGGTGATGTATCTGAAGCTCAAGTGTCTGTGCTGGAACGGATCGTTATGCTGCTCTATGACCGCACGAGCAGTAGGGAGAACATCAATGATGCTCGACAAGAGTTATTTGCTAAGAAAGGACGTGCTTTGGATGTCATCCCTCCCATTCAGGCAGCCCTGTTGCAACATATCAAGAGGGATATGGGTGCAAGAAGGGATATAAAGGACGCTGCAAATGCAAGCAAGCAGGACTGAAATGCACAGCTTTGTGTGACTGCGGTGGCAAGGACTGCAATGTGTAGACCGGAAATCAGACCTATATGTAATGGCCAAGCATATACATCAACTGATAAAGTATAAAGTAACTATATTAACAGTCAATTACGTGTTCTTAAATGTCTCTAGGGTAGGTCATAAACATGGCTTAACTTTTTTCGGAATCAGTTCGGAGCATGAGTGAAGTTTGTAGCTGAGAACCGATTATTTTGACATTTTGCTGACTCAGCATTAATTCTGACCCCCCCTTTCATCTCCAGTTTTCAATGTTACCATCCTCTGACATCCTGTGTATCATATTCTGTTAAATTGGCCTGTGACATATAACTTTCTTACAAGTAAAACCATAGTATCTTCTTGTGATAATATTTTCCGGGCCGCCATTTTTAAAATGGCTGCCAGGGCTGTCACAGACATTATTTTGGATGGCGCCGGGGGCACGGGTGGCCCAGTCGTCTAAGGCGCCGCGATTCGCTGTGCAGAGTTGCGTCCCTTGGGCACGCCAGAAACCTATGATTGTTGGTTCGAATCCCGGTTCGCCCCGATTATGTTTCTAGGTTTGTCAGCACCAAACCCGTGCTCGTGGGTTTCACCGAAGTGGTAAACGTCTGAGACCTGCAACACTTGGGGCTTTCCTCCCACATTAAGCTGACACGCCGTGATATGACTGGAATACTGTTAAAAGCGGCGTTAAACCCAACTCACTCACTCACCCATTGGATGGCGCCAATTCTAGAATTATTTGTTGGACCATGATCTATATCTCTGCCATGTTTCATGCTTTTATGATGAAATGCACAATTGTTTCACACATCTGCTAGTAGATTTTATGGGTGATATCTCATTTCTGGTCAAGGTGATGGGAATAATATATAGTAAAAATTCTCTTAAAGTTAGAAATTTTGACTTATAGTGTTCAGGCTTTGCTCACAGATTTTAAAAGGTGTTTACTATCATCAGCCAAGAAGAAATCTTAAGATTTCATTAATTGTAGATTTTATAGGTGATATCCAATTTCTGATCAAGGTGATATGAATAATATATAGTCAAAAATCTCTTAACATTATAAATATTGACCCATTGCATTCAGATTCTGCTCACATGTTTGAAATGTTATTTACTATCAGCAGCCAAGAAGACATCTTAAGATTCCATTAAGTGTAGATTTTATAGGTGATATCCCATTTCTGGTCAAGGTGATATGAATAATATATACCGGCAGTCAAAAATATTGACCCAAAGCATTCAGATTCTGCTTACATGTTTGAAAGGTTATTTACTATCATCAGCCAAAAGAAAATCTTAAGATTCCTTTATTTGTTGAGTTTATAGGCGTTATTCCATTTCCGGTTGAGGGGATATGAGTAATAAGATAAGAGTAATTAACATTAGAAATATTGACCCATAGCATTCAGATTCTGTTCACAAGTTTGAAATGTTATTTACTATCAGCAGACCAGGAGAAATCTTAAGATTTCATTAATTGTAGTTTTTATAGGTGATATTCAATTTCTGGTCAAGATGCTATGAATAATATACAGTCAAAAATCCCCTAATAATTAGAAATATTGACTCATAGCATTCAGATTGTGCTCACAAGTTTGAAATGTTATTTACTATCATCAGCCAAAAGAAAATCTTAAGATTCCTTAATTTGTCAAGTTTATAGGCTATATCCCATTTCTGGTCAAGGTGATATGAATAATATATAGTCAAAAACCTCTTAAAATTTAGAAATATTGATCCATTGCATTCAAATTCGGCTCACAAGTTTGAAATGTTATTTGCTATCAGCAGCCAAGAAGGAATTTTAAGATTTCCATTAAGTGTAGATTTTTTGGGTGATATCCCATTTCTGGTCAAGGTGATATAAATAATAACATAGTAAAAATTCTCTTAAAATTATAAATATTGTCTCATAGTGTTCAGACTTTGCTCACAGGTTTTAAATGTTATTTACTATCAACAGCCAAGAAGAAATCTTAAGATTTCATTAATTGTAGATTTTATAGGTGATATCCAATTTCTGGTCAAGGTGAGATGAATAATATATAGTCAAAAATCTCTTAACATTATAAATATTGACCCATTGCATTCAGATTCTGCTCACATGTTTGAAAGGTTATTTACTATCATCAGCCAAAAGAAAATCTTAAGATTCCTTTATTTGTTGAGTTTATAGGCGTTATCCCATTTCCGGTTGAGGGGATATGAGTAATAAGATAGTCAAAAATCTCTTGAAATTAGAAATATTGACCCATAGCATTCAGATTCTGTTCACAAGTTTGAAATGTTATTTACTATCAGCAGACCAGGAGAAATCTTAAGATTTCATTAATTGTAGTTTTTATAGGTGATATTCAATTTCTGGTCAAGATGCTATGAATAATATACAGTCAAAAATCCCCTAATAATTAGAAATATTGACTCATAGCATTCAGATTGTACTCACAAGTTTGAAATGTTATTTACTATCATCAGCCAAAAGAAAATCTTAAGATTCCTTAATTTGTCAAGTTTATAGGCGTTATCCCATTTCTGGTCAAGGTGATATGAATAATATATAGTCAAAAATCTCTTAAAATTTAGAAATATTGACCCATTGCATTCAAATTCGGCTCACAAGTTTGAAATGTTATTTACTATCAGCAGCCAAGAAGAAATCTTAAGATTCCATTAAGTGTAGATTTTTTTGGTGATATCTCATTTCTGGTCAAGGTGATATAAATAATAACATAGTAAAAATTCTCTTAAAATTATAATTATTGTCTCATAGTGTTCAGGCTTTGCTCACAGGTTTTAAATGTTATTGACTATCATCAGCCAAGAAGAAATCTTAAGATTTAATTAATTGTAGATTTTATGGGTGATATCCCATTTGTGGTCAAGGTGATATGAATAATATATAGTAAAAAATCTCTTAAAATTAGAAATATTGACCCATTGCATTCAAATTCGGCTCACAGGTTTGAAATGTTATTTGCTATCAGCAGCCACAAAGAAATCTTAAGATTTCATTAAGTGTAGATTTTATAGGTGATATCCAATTTCTGGTCAAGGTGAGATGAATAATATATAGTCACAAATCTCTTAAAATTATAAATATTGTCTCAGAGTGTTCATCTCATTAATTGTAGATTTTATGGGTGATATCCCATTTCTGGTCAATGTGATATGAATAATATATACCGGTAGTCAAAAATCTCTTAAAATTAGAAATATTGACCCATATCATTCAGATTCTGCTCATTTGTTTGAAAGGTTATTTACTATCATCAGCCAAAAGAAAATCTTAAGGTTCCATTAAGTGTAGATTTTATAGGTGATATCCCATTTCTGCTCAAGGTGATATAAATAATAACATAGTAAAAAATCTCTTAAAATTAGAAATATTGTCTCATAGTGTTCAGACTTTGCTCACAGGTTTTAAATGTTATTTACTATCATCTGCCAAGAAGAAATCTTAAGATTTCATTAATTGTAGATTTTATAGGTGAATTCCAATTTTTGGTCAAGTTGAGATGAATAATATATACATGTAGTCAAAAATCTCTTAAAATTATGAATATTGACCCACTGCATTCAGATGCTGCTCACAAGTTTGAAATGTTATTTACTATCATCAGCCAAGAGGAAATCTTAGGATTCCATTAAGTGTAGTACTTGTGTAAGCCCCTTAATGCCGGGGTAACGACGTGTACTATCTCTTAACGTCTTTTGGTATGGCGCGGCCGCTTGTCGTACCACTGACCTTCCACTCTCCTGGCAGACGTTCGTTCCACCAAACCACAGCGCCGGTCCAAAAGTGTGAAATGGCAATATAGCATTGTCAAAGCAACGAACGATGGTCATGTACTCTGTGTTACCAAATCAGACAGCACAGTAACGTTATATAACTGTTTGCGTGACATGTAATTACGCCAGAGTAGAAGATGACGTTATGGTATGTCATTATTGACGTCATGTTGCCACTGGTCGAATCGCGTCAAATTATTTTTCTTTATAGAATACACTACTGTTTCACTACAACTGCAGGTAAATCCTGTAATGTGGATATAAAAGAACATATTATATTCCTCTCTGAATCATACCATTTAAAACAATCTGTCTGTCTATTATAAATTGTCCGTCTTTTTAATCACTTGCAAAAACTACATATACATTATTTCTATTTTCGTCAATGGGTATTTTTTCAGAGTTTCGTCAGAATTATCTAGGATATAATTTTAGGTAGAATGTCCTTAATAACGCAGTTACGTAGTGTTTGTTGTTTAACGTGGCACTCAGCAATATTCCAGATATGTGTTGTTTAACACCTCATTCAACAACATCCCAGCTAGATGACGGTGGTCTGTATATAATTGTGTCAGGACCAGACAATCCAGTGATTGACATCATAAGCATCGATCTACACGATTGGAATACGATGACATGTTTAATCAACCAAGTCAGCAAGCCTTACCATCCGATCTATTTAGTCGCCATTTCCGACAATTCTTACCTGGAATCCTCTGGGGTGGTCAAGGTGTTGTTATCACCGAGAAGCTAGGTCAACAGCGCTTAGTACAAGTAATCCTCAGGCCAGAGCACAGAGCAGTAACATTAGTGACCAAGGTATGAGTTCACAGAGATGTTTTGCCATTTTCAGTAAATGTTTTTTTTACTACCTCCGATTTAAGTTTTGTACATGATGTCGATATATGATTTGAATTCCAATGTATGATATATGAAAAGTATTATGTTTTTGTTTGTTTGTTTGTTATTTAACGCTGCACTCAGCAATGTTCCAGCTATATGACGGCGGTCTCTAAATAATCAAGTCTGGACCAGACATCCAGTGATTGACATGCGCATCTATCGACGCAATTAGAAACAATGACATGCATCAATCAAGTCCGTGAGTCTGACCCCCCGATCCCGTTAGTCGCCACTTACAACAAGCATATTCGCCTTTTAGGGCAAGCATGGGTTGCTGAAGACCTATACCACCCCGGATCTTCATGGGTTTCAATGTATGATAATAATCTTATGATGATAGTTATTGACACCTTACCATGAGTGTCATATGCTATATTTTCGTTCTTACACTGAATTCAACCAGGGTTACTGTAACGGGTTGGGGGTGGGAGACGTGGTCAGGATTTCTTATGTCCCCATCGCAACCGTCAGGTTCAAAGAGATAGTGTAAAAGAAGAGATAATAAAAAAATATATAACAAATAACGGAAATCTTTACTTGTTTTTGTAGTTATTTATGGCAGTTACCATTGCAATATATCAATAAACTAGCTGCAAGACGTAGATCTACTTTGATTTAACCCTTATCAGTTTTGACAGTAAGATGATCAATTTCTACAAATTTTAAGTTTTGTTTAATTAATCTGCTTGAAAGAATAATTACTAGACGCAAAGGATGAGTCAATAATGCTGCAAGGTAATTATTATAAAAAAAACACCCCGTTATGTACGTCCATAGAATCATAATAATTTTTCTAAAAAACTCGCGGGGCCGAAAAACTACAACTTACGTTGAGTCTGTTATTTCTACAACTGATTTGGAACGAGATTATTATCACGGTGACGTCACTTCCGGAAATACATGTAGCAGAAGACACCAACATTTAGACCATTTAGACCATCTATCACCAAATATAAGATGTGACAGTAATTTAGATGGATGTAATCTACCCAATAACATGTCGAGGAAAGTGTTTATGTAAGTATTTTGAAAAACATATTATTACTTTAGTGAATTTAAAGCATGAAACAACCTCGGAATGAACTACACAACTTTTGATGACGTTAGCGCCAGCAGTTCGCGGGACTATTTGAGCCGATTACTGGAGCTAAACTACGACTGTAAAATATTACTCGGATACATTTGATCGTTCTTATGCCTACAATATACATAATTTTACACACAAGACGTGTATGTAATGATAAATAATCATATCTTGAAGAGCTATAAAAACTCGGAAACGTGGGCGAAAACCAAAGGTCTCGATGGTTTACGCACGAGCCTGACCATTACAGATACCATGCTCTTGAAAATGTCATTGAAATACGTTTAAGTGACATTGAATATAATAGTCAAGGTTTTCAATAAAACATGTCTTATGTTAATGACAAATGATTGCAGGGTGAAAAATTGCATCTTAATATTGTTTGAGGCACTGAAAGAATAAGATTTTCAGTCACAGCGCCAATTATATATCACAAACCCGACTCTCCAAATCATAGGAGTTTACTCAGATGGGAGACAAAAATACAAACTAGGATTACAGTGGAAACGAAATGCGAATTACGCGAAAAGAATACAAACGAAATGCGATTCAAATGCGATAAAGAAAAAAAAGAAAATAAACATAGTGGCGCAAGTTAATTCTGCTTTTCGTTATCGTATTAACAACCCGTGCTTGAATGGCATATTTGTTAGAGCATACACTCTGCATATGTTTCTGCAAGTTATTATGAAGCATGAAATTGAGGGTCCATTCCATTAAACCTGAACTGCATGTAGCTTTCTTAAATATAATACGTCAACATCAGAGAATAATCAGTCTTGATTATTTGCCGAAACAGATTCCATGGGTGTAAAAGACAACTAGAGGTGAAAATTATATGAATTAGTCCATGCGCCAGACCAGTTATTGGTACCACCTGGGGTACGCTTTTTTAAAAGTAATATATCCACAGATGAAAAAAAATACTTTAAAAACAACCAGGGACTCATCACTTAGTGGTGGTAATCACCACATGATTTTACAAGCAATTCACTGACGAATGACCTCTCAAAATGTTGGTAGCCTGATTATCTACACGTTGGTATATGTAATATAGTAATAAGGTAGTCATGTAGGCCATCAGAGGTCAAAAGGTCACGAAATGTGACCCCTGCCTAAAATCTTACCACCTGTCAATACACTGCAGATACCACATCAATGAGACTTTCTCATCCCATATGGGTTATAATTGAAATTAAAAGTCTGTAAAAGTGGAATTCATTGTCTTTTGTGTAGTGGTACAGAACGATTTTTGATGCAATTTCAGAAAAAAAACATGAAAAATTGTAGGAAGTTGGCCTGCTAGAAATATGTCACTCATAATCATAACAAACACATTCTAGATGTATTCAGTACTGACATTTTGCCACCCTAGGTGGTACCGCTTTATAAAAAAATGGGGTATGGCTCATGGACTACATAGATAGTCAAAATCAGTGATGACACGAAAAGGGTAAGGATGTCCTGTCCTACCAGCAAGACGTGGGACTCTGACGTACTGCATTTGAAGTGTTTTCCAAAGCCGAAAGTGAATTAAGATTAAACCGGAAGCTCCTCTTCTGTTCTTATGAAGGTAGCTGGATGAATGGGGGTGTATTTATTGGCCTGGTTAAAATAGCTAAAGGCCTGGGACCTTGTGTCGTTTTCAGTTTCAACTGATCAGTAATTGCGTTATCGATTGTGAGGTCTACTTTAGTACTATGATTTGAATGTCAAGATACATAGGACCTTCTGGATTGAAAGTTTGGGCATGTTTTATTCATGTGTTTTACTTAGCCGCTTTTATTTACTCTAACCACCAATGACCTCATTTTAGCAGAGATTTCTTATGATTATGGAAATCATTTCGTTGGTTAAGGGATGGTTCTGTGTTTGCAAATACTTGTAATGATTTACCTAGTTTTCACAGAAAACGTTTTTACAAAAGCATAATAGTTAACAATACTATATTTCTTATGCAATAGATATGATTCCCGTAGGTGTCAGTACGTGTCCAAATAAATTCCAATTTAACACACCTGAACATGAAGAGGAATCACTATAGCCTGATATTCACTGTATACCAAACGAATGATCTCAGAAGGACATTGCATTTGAGTCTAAACATGTCTAGGTTCTGATCATAATTGACCTGATCAACGATAAAGTCTCTATCTTTGTAACTGAAATGAGTGTTATGATTTTAAAGACAAATCATATTTTAATTATTATAAACAACTTAAATACATTACTTCCTTGGTATAACTAGACGCAGTGCATAGTTGGATGGATGAAGGAAAAACATATACATGAACACATTCATTTTGTTTACAATTACAGTTTTGTAAGTAATAACTATTTACAATTCTAGGGAAATAATTTTGCCATAAGACTCTTGAGTGTTGACACTGACACGGTAACACGATATCTTAGGGGAAGTTTCACATGCTTATGCTAAATTTAAGATATATGAAGTTCCAAAACACACTACCTGGGAACGAAATCTTGGCTCACATATGGGGTAATATATTGTCGCTGTGCTGATAGTGTTGTCGTGTACCTCTAGAGTCATAAACTGCAGTTCAACAATCCCTTAAGTTTAACGCGTATCACCATGTATTTATACTTTTTATAACATTCCAGTCCTAACATCCCTAGTCTAAACGGGGAAGTGTAATTCAACTCATGCATGTTACAGCGTTCACATTCCTGACGAAGGTAGAGTGGAAGTGCTGTTTGGCAGAACAGAAAGGTTAGATTTCAGTTGCTTTTAACCGTGTTTTGTCATCCGTCAAGAGATGATATCCAAATAAGAGAACATTTAATGGACTGCAGGTGTTTAAGTATGATCTGTCCCGAGCCTAAGGCGAGAGCCGCAGTTTTCATTTACGAGTGAGTGAGTGAGGTTTTACGCCGCTTTTAGCAATATTCTAGCAATATCACGGAGGGGGACACCAGAAATGGGCTTCACACATTGTACCCATGTCGGGAATCGAACCCGGGTCTTGGGCGTAACGAGCTAACGCTTTAACCACTAGGCTACCCGACCGCCCCCTTTCATTTACGAGGGACAGGTAATCCGTAGTTTCAGGTTTCCAGTAGGTTATTCTAAAATTGCGCAATATGACTTGAAGAAGGTAAATGAAAGACAACGTATGAAATGTTAAGATTGAGGAGAAACATCTCTAAAGTTAGCCTTTTGTTAAGATGACGTCGATGACACTGGCACGCCAGAAACATACTAGCGAATGATAGATTCACCCTGATTATGGTTCCTGATTTGTTAGCGTAATACAGGTGCTGCTGTGTGTCACCAAAGTGGTAGACGTCTATGACATGCATCGCCTCGGGCTTTCCTCAAACATGAAGCTGACACAACGTGTTGTAGATGAAATAGTGTTAAAGACTAACTTCACTCACTCAGATGACGTCATGAACCATGTATGTTGTATCATTTGTTTGTGAACAATGACACGATATGATTTCGTTTCTCTTATTATAATATACAGTTTTAACATGACTAGTCTAATGGGGAAGTGTAATTCACCTCATGCATGTTACAGGGTTCAAATTCCTGACGAAGGTAGAGTGGAAGTGCTGTTTGGCAGAACAGAAAGGTTAGATTTCAATTGCTTTTAACCGTGCCTAGTCTAAACATTGAGAATCGCTAAAAGTATCTTATATTGTTACAACTCGATCTATCCACCCTTATCTGATTTATTCATCACCAACAATGACCCTGTCCTGCTACAAAGTTCTTTTAAACCTAAAAACTGCTCATCTATTAATTTCGCTATCAAATATTGCTGAGTGGACTAAACACATCATCGTACCATCATATTGCTGATAAAATCTCAAGTCTATTAATGATAAGATAGATTTCTCTCCTGTTATACTTGCATCGCTGTAATACAAGGTGAGTGAGTTAAGATTTAAAGTCACATCGGCAACATTTCAGCCATATAGTGACTACTGTAATACAAGGACTGTTCTGAAGCGTAGTTCGTTCAAATGTTGTAGTTTTTCTCGCTTCACATATACTTTTATGTCTGACGATATGTATCATCATTCTCGTGTACTCGCCACCGTTGCATTTCTGACAGTTTTGATGTGTAGGTTCTCTTGCAAATGCTAAGTTTACCTTTAGACGGACACTTAGACAGACGTGTGTGTGTGCGTGCGTGTGTGTGTGCGTGCGTGCGTGCGTGTGTGTGTTTGCGTGTGCGTGTGCGTGTGCGTGTGGCTGCTTGTACTAGTCCGGACTGATGCCGATGTTATAGTGCTAGCCCATTGAGATACCATGCCGCAGTTTAACATTAATACCCCTCTCATACACATTATACTGACTCCGAGCCGACCAGTGCTTGTTTAGCCACTTATTTTAATGCCGAGCGCCAGGCATTGTAACACCAAGTACCATCTTTAAACGTATTTTGGTGTGACGCGGACGGGGATCGAACTCCGACCTTCCGCTCTCCGAGCAGACGTTCTACCACACGACAACGGATGCGGTTTATCAAAAATAGAACACCTACACTTAACTCACATATAACATAACATGTGCCCCTTATCTAGCAAACTGCCATCTCATATCTGGCTGTGATGATCAGACTGAATACGTTTGACACAGTGAAACATCGAAAAGCTCAGTTTGTGGTAAGGTGGTTTAAATTGGGGTCAGAAGAGTCGAAAATACATTCGGCATTACTAAATTTCATTTGAACTTTAATCACTCAAGGCTATACGGCATAGCATTATGAGGTAGTTATCAGAGATCTATATTCAAGTACATGTCGGCAGATTAAACTTATTGATTATTTGACAGCAACATCTAGAGATTTTTTTAATATAATGGTTTTTAGACTTTTAAATAGATTTATTATATTGAACATTGAAGGCCTCTTTAGATAATATAATGGCAATAATTTCCTCCTTATATCTACAAAGTATTCGCAAACAACTTTTGGCTGACCTGACAAAATCACAAACAATCGCAAACACCCGCAATCGTAATTGATGAGTGACGTAATATAGGTTGTGTCTATGAATTTCAGTATTTAGTTATTTACATCAGAATACCTTAATTATAACAATAAAAGACAATGCAGTCATTACCCCAAGGGGCCTGTGGAGGTCCGGGGTAGAATAGGCCTTCAGCAACCCATGCTTGCTGTAAAAGGCGCCCATGCTTGTGTAAGAGGCGACTAGCGGGATCGGGTGGTCAGGCTCGCTGACTTGGTTGATTCATGCCATCGTATCCCAATTGCGTGGATAGATGCGCATGATGTCAATCACCGGATTGTCTGGTCCAGACTCGATTATTTACAGGCTGCCGTCATATAGCTGGAATATTGCTGAGTGCGGCGTTAAACAACAAACAAAAAGACAAACATACCCCAAGGATCTGCCCGGAAAGGGTAACGTTTACAGTTAACATCACTATATCATGACATAGTGTCTACAGGCGCGGTAGTTGTGACGTCATGGCAGAGTAGAGTAGTCGCACATGACAAGGTGTGTTATGTTAAAGGATTGACAATATAGTCACTTAGTAGCGCTACCTATACTAGTCCGTCTGATAACACCAGAGTAGGAAAGTCGATAGGGGGTAACACACCTGACGATTTTGAGTTCAACGATATCTCCTCTGCATGATCTTTGACTGTAATCTATTACAATGAATACGGTTTATTTATACAGATAACAAGATTGATAGATTTGGCATTTTACACGTAGTAAGTCCTTAATGTTTTTCGGAATATCAATTTTCTTTTTAACAAACCATGTTATTCAAAACATACCTGCTCACGTACGTTTTGTTATGAGGCCGGAGTGCAAATATTCATCTAAATAATGTAATAGCAAATGAACAAGTCACAGAACTGTGCATGATTATGTTCGATTATGGTTGTTCGGTAGCTGTCAAATATGTCTCCATTTAGGTCGACTGCAAGTGGTCACTCTCATCATAACCTAACCAGTAATATAACTAGTCAGAACGTACTTATCGTGGAAAGGTGGGACACACGTCTAAGTAGTATCGGATATACGGTTGCTATAGTCACGCAGTTGTCCTCTGAGCCTAGTTACATCGTAGTACATTACCGGCATTGCTGATCTAGCTACATGTTAAAATCATGCAGGAATACGGAAACTTTCACAATGATTAACGGGGAAAAATGTATACAGCTTATTGCTGTTTTGATAAATAACTACATATCCGTTAAAATTGTCATTGTTAACCACGCGAAGCATTAGAAAATTTGTAATCATTTAACATGCACAGGAACAGAAACAGACCCGATACGTGCTAACAAATTGATACGAAGAGAATAGTATATTTTAGCATGGTATTTTCATTAGTATTATTTTGTTCTTTATAAAAAATATCTTCAGCTTAATGTGGGGTTCCAATTCAGATACAATCTAATGGTTGACGACAATACGTGATCAATGTACATATGCATGTTTGGTTTGGTTTGTTCTGGTTAATTTACATGCCACGGGAGTACTGCTGTGCGGTGTCAGGCAACGAACACTTACTTTTGTCATGCAAATAGTGCGAGTGGTGGTTGCTACCAGGAGGGCAGGCCATGGTTTAGCTTTTCGCCTGGTATCATCAGTGACTCCTTTGCTTGTAATCTGCAGGAGACACGGGTGTGGAATCCCACGTGCACAAATGCATGGTGCGTGAGTGTGAAGAGGTTCTTTGAGGTGGACACGTTTGACGCGAGAAGAAGGTAGGGTATTATTGTCTCCGACATTTTGCCTTATCCGCCTAGTGGAATCTGTGGAAACTTGAAAATGTACAAGCCTTTGCAATCATCCCTTGCCAAATGAATAACTTAGAAGGGGGCAGTACAGTGGTTTCTTACACCATCCCAATCAGATACTGGAGTCAATTAGCTGACTTACACAACTGTGTGTGATGAAAGACTTTGCAAGCGTCACATTGTACAAAGGCCACAGAAAGTAGACTTCGAGGATATTGCTAGAATAATCCCAGAACTCTGATAGGTTGGTGAACATTCTTTATTCAGGTGCCTCCGTCACAAAGAACATTCGACCATTATATAATTACAGAAAGAAAGAAATTTGTTGAAACTCCTCGAACTGTGATAGTAGGATGAAAATCATGCACGGATTTATCATGGTGTCTAACAATCTGGCAGATTACTTTCGATCCAGTCTAGCTTGCATAAATAATATCCGTGCCATCTGACACGTCTGAGCACATACATATAGAAACCTTAGTGCGGACACCATGCGTCGACGATTGACGAGCAGACACCTCCACTGTCACAGGCCACACCGAGGACCCATTCTGACACCGCGTCATCGCCGGGACCGTCTTCAGTGGGCAACACAGCACCAGCATTGGCGCCACCAGTAGAGAATCCGGATTATGATTTCTAGGATATCATACGATTCTTGACATTTAGCATTTGCTTGGTCTGAGGTATATATCTGTTCGAACATAAATAATGTATTTTATACTGAACCGCAAAAGAAACGTCACCCCAAGTAACATTGCATGAACTGTTGTCATTTAAATATCGAAGTTTCTAAAATTTAACATTAGCTTGTCCGGAAAAAGGAATTTTGATGATAGAAAAACAAAGCTTATGACATAAAACCGATCGCCCAAACGCGTCACGGCAACGGCCATGTTAACCCGATGCACGTGAATTCCGTGCAAATTGAAATGCACATGCGTTCCCCAATTTCTTGCCCTTTTAAAATCCACCCTGATCGGATAACATTCATTCGTTTGTGAATTGCTACCACATGCCAAGATTGACAAGAAATCAGCGACACCAAGCCCTTGGACGATTGCAAGCTGAACAAACCACCCGGCAAGTAGCCAATGCATTTCAAGTCGACGTAAGGACCATATACATGCTCCAGCAACGGTACCAGACCACCAACACTACAGATGACCGACCACGTAGTGGAAGACCAAGGGTCCGTCTTCAGTGGGGAACACAGCACCAGCATTGGCGCCACCCGTAGTGGAGAAGAGTCCTCTACTCAGACGAGAGCCGTTACTGTATCTCAACAGCAGACAGAGAGAGAGAGAGAGAGAGAGAGAGCGAGAGAGAGAGAGAGAGAGAGAGAGAGAGAGAGAGAGAGAGAGAGAGGGAGAGAGAGAGAGAGAGAGTCTGGTCTTGCACAAAGGGTCGGCCCTGTTGTCTTCCAGAACATCGGTCCAGGGAGAGGCAATGGTGTCAAAGCAGCTCGGTACATTGGTCACGTCATGAGACCATATGCCATACCTCATTTGGAGTTTCAGCATGATAACGCCCATGCACACATTGCGAGAGCAACTACAGACTTACTCCAGGAGAATGGCATCAGAACCATGCAGAGGCCTGCCCTCAGTCCCGATTTAAATCCCATTGAGCACCAGTGGGACGAGATTCAAAGACGGCTGAATGACGTCCGACCAGGGCCGACAACTGCATCTGAACTGCGTCAGGCGTTCCTCAGAGTGTGGGCTCAAGTGCCGATGGACTGCATCAACCGCCTCATCCATTCCATGTATCGACGTTGCATGGCAGTCATCAATGCACATGGCGGACACACGGGTTACTGACTTGTGATACTATTTTCTCAGAGACAAGTATTGTGTTTCACTTTAAGAACATTTGACACTTTAATTTTCAACCTTGATGATCAGTTTTGCCAAGTTTCATCTTTTTAATATGCCTCAAAGTATGTTAACAGTGTTTGGACAAATAAGGTCTCATATATCTATCCATGGTGACGTTTCTTTTGCGGTACAGTATATAATATTCACATGGCAGTGAGTGAGGAGTGACATTGGAGTCTGCAACTTACGCTGAAAATAGTTGTTTGGCAACCTTGAAATTAGTATTTACATTTGCTGACAATCAGACATTTGACTAAGCTATGCTATAAAAAAGGCTACACGATACAGTATATTTTAAGCTTATATAATTGTGTTTGTGCATCAGAACATAATTATACCCCCGTTTACGAAGTAAATCAGGGGTTATATAGCGTTCCGTCTGTCCGTCCTTCGGTCCGAGCTTTTGTACGGCCCATAACTTTTTAATAATGCACCATAGCTTCACCAAACTTGCTACACACATTTACCACAATGAGTACTTGTGCCTTTTGCTAGTTTGAAGATTCTGAATTTTTCAATGTTTGCCGTTTCTATGGAAACATTAGAAACTTAAACGTTTAGGGTGGGTGTTTTGTACGGCCTATATCTTTTTAACTATGCACCCTAGCTTCACCAAACGTGCTACACGCATTAACCACAATGAGTACTTGTGCCTTTTGCTAGTTTGAAGATTCTGAATTTTTCAATTTTTGCCGTTTCCATGGAAACATTAGAAACTTAAACATTTAGGTCGGGTGTTTTGTACGGCCTATATCTTTTTAACCATGCACCCTAGCTTCACCAAACGTGCTACACACATTTACCACAATGAGTACTTGTGCCTTTTGCTAGTTTGAAGATTCTGAATTTTTCAATTTTTGCCGTTTCCATGGAAATATTAGAAACTTAAACTTTTAGGGTGGGTGTTTTGTACGGCCCATATCTTTTTAACAATGCACCCTAGCTTCACCAAACGTGCTACACCCATTTACCACAATGAGTACTTGTGCCTTTTGCTAGTTTGAAGATTTTTAATTTTTTAATTTTTGCCGTTTCCATGGACACATTAAGAAACATCAAGAATGTATGTTGTGCTAAGCATTGATTATCCCACTAGATTGAAATATATTTGCAAAAACATGTGTTCACTTCAAACATATTGCATCCTCATGGGGTTACAAAGGAAAGGGCAGTTCCTCTGACTTAAAGCAACAGGTATATTTCATTTATTTACAAACTATTTACTATTTGTTGTTGACCAGCGGGGATAACGGGGTCATGTGACCTTTGCCCACTTCTTTCTTGTTCTCAGCTATCTCTTAAACTAACATCGTGTATAGGGACGTCTTCAGATTGTAAGTAGGTGATGTCTCAAAACTACTGAACCACATCTACAGCTGGTTTAAGGGATGCTTAGCTGAGAAAAATTGAACTGTTTTATATATCCCTGTGCATATGTACAACATTTAGCATCAATGCACTCACATACTACGAAAGAGGTTCAGGCATACAAGGGGACAAATATCGTTCATAAATGTCAACTGCTCTTGATTCTTTCTCACTTTCGTTTCGAGGTCCATCGATGTCAGGTTCAACATCTGTGTCCCTTTCATTTTCGTCAGATGCGTTATGTATACCTTCAAACGGGTGTACAGGGGATTGGGAAGCATCAGGGGACGCAGCCGTGTTTCTGTGCATGTCACTATAGTTTATGTCCCAGTACCGATGCAGCGGTTCATATCGTGTATCCATATGACGCATTTCCTCAACAGCCAAAGCGTGTTCTGGGTCGTTTCCGTTGGACAATATTCTCCTAGAAACAAATATAAGTCTGAGACATACGAAATGGGTGTAATGTAGAATTATCAAGTCAATTGGAAACTCTTTCACAAGGAGCTGCGAAAATACTTTCTGCGCTCAAAACACAAACATCTTTATTATGAAGGGTTAACGTTAAAGGAACGAAGGAGGAAGTGTAAGCTATGTATGTTCTACAAAATACAAAGTAATATTACCCCAGCTAATCTTAAAGACATTATAACTACCACTGCAAGTTCAAATGAATCATATCATTTAAGAAATTTAGACAATCTTGTGGGTCTCACTACTAGACTAAAGTACTCAACGTGTTCTTTTATTCCATCAACTGTAAGGTCATGGAACACCATTCCTGTAGCAGGTAGAAATTGTACATTTATATCCCAGTTCAAGTCATACATAGGCAAAGAGCAATGTGTTGCACCTTCATATTTGTCCAATGATGTGAGAAAGTTGGAATATTGATCATACTCGATAAGGATACATGTAAAGCCAGTTAACCTATTATTTTCTACACAACAGAGATAAAATATGATCCAATATGTCAATGTGGTAATCCATGTGGAAACTCATATCATTATGTATTTGAGTGTCCATTGTAAAGCCACTAAAGAAAATCTGTGTTACTTAAAATTCTGATCATATAATTTTAGTGAAATAAATCATGCATTAGATTTAAGTTTGAAGATAGACGGAAATGAGTGTTTGTCCACTATCGTTAATCAACATATATCTGATGCAGTGCAAAGATATTTAGGTAACTCATAAATGTACATACTTGTCTTTCTTTTGTACATTCCTATTGTATCTAAACACGAATCTTCTTTTTTGTTTCCCTTACGTTATCCCACAACTGTAAAGAACGATACATGTATCGATTGGCTGTTTTCTCTCCTAAGTATAAGCATACCTACCGTGGACAAAACTGTGGTGCTTTACGCAGAAGAAGCAACAGCAATAGGATAACAACAATCAGTAGCAGAACAGCCAGGATGATTCCCACGTCCAATATGTAGTTAGGTTCAACAGACACTGAATACAAAAGAAGTACTTATGAATAATACAGTGGATCATGTTTCCACACCTACGTTGGGACATACAATCCTCCATTGCCGGGGCAAAATATATTTTGTTTACACATATGCCTGCATTCAAGATGAATGTCAACACATATAATTAATCACATCTTCCATTATGTTCAAAGAAAAATTATTTACTAGCTCCTCACATGCATTCTCAAGGTCTTTTTTACCACCTTGTGAACACGCTTCGTTTCGACTATTCGAGTACAGGTACAAAGGCTATTATTATACTGAAGAACAGAAACATATCTAGGCATTTTCTGTTGTTTGTTAGATAATGGTTATAACCGAACTGTACACATAATTCAGTTATACTCGTAATGTCGAACTTGGATATGCGGAACTCTCGATTGTCTCGAACTCATTTGGAAGTCCCAAGTATCCACGTTAAGCATAAAATTCCCCTGATGTCTCAAATCCTGGATAACTCGAACTTCTGTCCAGGTCCCATCGAGTTCGACGAGGTTCGACTGTACATGTAAGGCGATTTGATTGGTGTCCGTGTTGTCCTGTAATTGGTTTATTAGAGTCTTGACATGAAAATGTTATCACTATTACATAATTACAAACCGTCCAGAGTTTAGGAATGTATCAGCGTCTCTTTTTACCAAACATTTTTGTAACATCCGTCATAGTTACATGTATCAAATACCTGGCAGGCTGAATAAAACAAGCATTAAATAATCATATCCCAGTCAATCAGTCCCCAAGAAAAGCCTAAAAAACTGATTAATGTGCTGCTGGCTGAATAGTACATGCTGTCATCTCTGTAAGGTAGTGTCACTGGAAACAGGGGTCATCATCAAACCCTACCCGTATTTTAGTGAATGGCTAGACTGATAACTGTACAAAGTTTTATCAAGAAATATTGAACAGTCTCTGAGTTATTCGCCGAATATAAACCTACCTACCCTCATTTAAGTCGAAATACGATTTGCTGTTATGGAAATCGGAACAAACACAGTTCTCAATATCGAAGGCTTCACAAACAAACACAGTTCTAAATACATCACATCATCGAGAGACTTATATATTATATATTTCAATAATAATTATTACAACTACATGACATCATCGAGAGACTTTGAGTATGTATTTCAATAATAATTATTACAACTACAAGCAACCCCATGCTTACCATAAGAGGCGACTATCAGGATCGGGTAGTCAGACTCGCTGACTTGGTTGATTCAAGTCATCGATCCCAATTGCGTGGATCGATGCTCATGATATCAACCACTGGATTGTCTAGTCTAGACTCGATTATTTACAGACCGCCGTCATATAGCTGGTATATTGCTGAGTGCGGCGTTAAACAACAAACAAACCAACAGACCAACCATTACAACTACATGTAGGATATACGTTTGCATAACATGTCCCTTTTCACAGCAATATCTAATTGCCATTACGAGATTAAATATGGGAACTGTCTCATACTTACCTTTTGTATCAAGATCTGATTCTGTTGTCGAGGAAGTTATTGCATCACTGCACCACTTGGATGTCTGGCATATGTCAGACGTAGAACAGTTCTCCTTGCACAGTTTGTCACAGTCATTGTCATAGATGGAATTACATCCAACCACACACAATCCAGTCTGCTGTTCACACACACTCGTCACACATGGTCCACAGTGTAAGCTACAGTTCCAACCGTAGTATCCCTTCTTGCATCCATCAGCGCAGTGTCCGCTGTGGGTGTCGCACGTTCCATGACATCCTGGGTGACAATGGATGCACCCCGGGCCATAATAGCCCAGTACACAGCCATGTTTACACTCACCCTTCTGGTCACATTCACGGTGATAACATCCACTGTTGCATGCTTCATTACATTTCTCACCGTACCAGCCGCGTTTACATCCATATTTACATTCCCCCGACGTTTTGTCACATTGTATGGGAGGACTACTCGTAGAATTGGAATACACATCACAATTTATACTACATGTGTCACCACAGAGTTGCCCATAATACCCTGTTAAACATGTAGTACATTGTGCCGTTGTACAATGTCCTGAACAGTTGTTACACACATGCTCGCACTTTCCTCCAGTGTAACCGGCCGCACACCTTTGGCATTCTCCTGTCGTGTAGTTACAGAGTTCACATTGGTTAGAACATGATTTACACTGGGAACCAAAGTAAGAATCGACACAGTTTCCCCAGCAGCTGTCATTTTGCACGCAATAAGATCCAACGCATCTAGATGCACATCTCTTACATCCAGGTGAAGAAGTTATACAGGGTACCCTACAGCTTCGACCAAACAACCCTAACTGACATCCATGAGAGCACTTACTGACACCACTTTGTGTGTTTAACGTACACGTACTGTTTAAGCATCCTTGGCTACATCTGTGGTTACAGTGTGAGCCATAATATCCATCAAAACACTCACTTTGGCACTTGCCATCTGAGCCACATCGTGAACATTTCTGGCCTTCTGTGCAAGTCGAATCTGGAAGAGAGGGAAAGTAGCCGTAGAACAAGATTATGTTTTTAATCTGCTTGGTTTTTTGATTTATCAAGATTATCAAAAATATATTACTTTGACAGATATCGTTTCTCTCAATTCACGCTGACGGCAGTCAACATATGGAAAGATAATATGGTATTAATAATAATTGCTCGTTTGCATACTTCATATGATACTTAGTAATTGTAACATTACCTGACGGCATGCATACATGTGCCGACGGAAGACACAGACACACGCCAAGTATAAAGATAAACCCGTGCATTATCACAGATCCCAAGCTGCCAGAATAAAACAAATGCAAATTAATAGTGGTAGTTCGCCGAGGACTGTCGCTGTGGCTGTGACTGTGGCAAGCGACATCAGTGCATATAAGGAAATAAGGAGAGGTGAAACATCAGCGCAGTCGCGGAATAGGAAAGCAACTTTGCCTGTGAAGGAATGATTTCAATAAATAACGCTGGGTGTTTATGTCGCATTTGTCAACTACCAACTTAAGTAAATCTAAATCACACTTCCTTTCACAACCCGGCCACTACTCGATATTATACGTATGTTTCAATCATTTGCTGTCTCTGATTACCATTACAAATACACTTACAACATTCTCACTGCCACGTACCTCATGGTGTACGCGTATACATTGAATTAGTTAATGCTTATTTGTTGGTCATTCGTATGTATTATGTACGTAATTGATATTAATAGCGAAAGATCCCCACTCAGTTTGAACACTGTAAATACATTTGTAAGTTTACTTACGTATTAATTGGTGCGAAAATATATGTCAGAAAATATGTCAGAGTCTGTTATTTTAAATTTACATTTGGTCCCTATGCCTATTAATTATTTATACGGGGCATTTGTTGTATAACATCTTCGTACAGACAACCTGTCCCTTCGTTGTATCTAAGTCACCATGTAATTACGATTGAAATATCGCATTTTGAAGCTTTATGTATTAAGATCACAAAATATGGTTGGTATTTTACAGGTTTTACACAAAGCACGAGAAACACTGTTATATATTTACACATGGTAAGAATCGGCGTTCAATCTCACCACATAATGATGATTAAAAATACTACACGAAATATTTACAAATTTTCGAACATAATCAATTCACCAAAATAAATAAAAAGTTCCTAGATCTATCTGATGACAAACTAACAGAAGGTGACATCCATAAATTATCTTCCTTATTCAGATTTAGGTTCACAATAACAATGACACTGGCAATATAAGTGGCAGCAGACATACGTAACAGGCCCTACAACACTTTCAGAGCACTCACGGATGTCAGGAATTCTGGACACCGGGGTTGTTTTTGAAGCTGGCAGGAATTCGGTGTTTTCAGTTTGGTATCTTGTCCGAAATTGGCAAGAAGATCGTTAAAAACCTCGAATTTCGCTGGTGTTGCTCCTATATAGGTACAGCCATCTTTCTAGTAACTGACCCATCTCAAGTATGCCCCGTGTTTGTCAACAACCAACTGTGGTAAATCTCAATCACATTTCTTTTCACAATCCAGCCACTACTCAATATTGTACGTGTGTTTCAGTCATTTGGAGTCCCTAACAACCACTGCAAATAAACTTACTACATTCTCATAATTCATAATGTACGTGTATAGATTGAATCTCTATGTGCTTATTTGTCATTCGCATGCATTATGTACGTAATCGATAGTAATAGCGAAAGGCCCCCACTCAGTTTGAACACTGTAAATACATTTGTAAGTTTACTTACGTATTAGTTGGTCTGAAAATATATGTCAGAAAATATTATCAGAGTCTGTTATTTTAAATTTACATTTGGTCCCTATGCCTATTAATTATTTATACGGGGCATTTGTTGCATAACATCTTCGTACAGACAACCTGTCCCTTTTTTGTTTCCAAGTCTTCAAGTAATTACGATTAAAATATCGCATTTATTAAAAGACTTATCTACTGATATCACATTATGAAGTTCGTGAACAGTTTACAGGTTGTACACATAGCCCGAGAAACACTTTTACATATTTTGTATTACCAATGACATTAACGTTTTACTGGCGAAAGTCCATTCAGTTAATAAATAACAAATATGTATAATAATTACAGCACGGAAGACTAGTAAGTTGACAGGCTGTGTGGAACTACCTTGTTCAGACTGTTGGATATGTCATTGATGAAAATCAGAAAATATGTCGATGTATTTCGTGTATTTTGTGTGTAAAGTGCTTATCATTTAATCAATATGTATTACAAAAGCGAATCGCATGTTATGCAGTGTTAACCATTCAGGAATATACATATGCACGCCATTGATGTACTCATTATTCAGAAGATGGGAGTGAATTTGAACGTAATCTGTACACTTTAGAGATATTGATTCATATAAACCACAACAGGACAATTTAGGCGCTTCGTTATGTAATAAATTGATGTGAGGAATTGTTGTAAAATAAGGTTGATATCATTGTTAACTGACGTCAGATGTTTTTGGTGTATGGAATGGAGACTGATGAACAAAATAGGGAAGGTAATTATTTAAATCGCTTTGGGGTCTACGAATGGGTCCGAAAACAAGATACATAATCCTTTTTGCCTTTGGTTGTCATACATGGCCCTTAGCGCTGATAATGACTTAGCTTAAAAAGAATTATCTTATCTAACAAACACAATGAGCTTAGTGTACTGAAGGTCATCAAAGCATGGGTCTAATTTATTTTGGCCGGGCATAGGACCGTCAAATGTGACGCATATCGTGGCTATAGTTTGGAATTTGTGTTCTCGGCAACTTTAAGTTCAACAATAACTTTATTTTTCGTATTATTGATTCTCGGTACGATACATTTCAAAAATCAAACATCCGTGTCTGCTTTGTTTCCCAAGGAAAGGAATCCTTCAAATGCCAAGGTTCATGGATATTAACCCTATTAAAGACAATAAAACCGTTTTAGTCCACTTTGTCAAAACAAAAGAACATGTAGACATAATTTTGATGTGGCTGTGCAACATGGAATACATTCCATCAACGAAATTAATTTTTGTATACTTTGAAAAAATAACCTTTGAAGCAGGCAATTTATAGCTTTGATCTGTAACCGAATCAGGGTATTTATCATGAGAATCAAGATATGACAAGAGTAAGTGGAAGCAGTGTACCGATATTAGATCAAGTGTCGATGATGACTCTACCTAGGCTATAACATAACACAATACATCGCGTCATGGACAGGGTTGAATATTTCACTGTTCATTATTTGATGGAAATATTTCAATTGACATTGTCGCACAATTAACAACATGAGTCACAAGAGCCTAGGTGGCTTTCACGACACTGATGCACTGATGCTCACCTGTCTGCTTTGAGTCACATCAATATGTACAGAACTGCCGTCATATAGCTGGAATATTGCTTAGTCTTGCGTTAACAACAAATAAACTTGCAGAAACATATTGTTTCGAAACTGCACGAAACTTGAATATATATTGTAGAACACTTTGGGCCACGTACTATTAAATTAGATCATCTTAGTGATGGATTAACACTGTGTAAGTGGATTGGCATATATGATAACGTTTATATAAGAAAGACCTTCATTATAATCAGAAACAGTAATACTAAAAACATAAATTATCGTGTTCAATTGAGAGCTTCAAGAATACTGTTTTTAATATCTATGTTGTCACCTAATTTCAAAATATCCCAATTACTTCCACATTTTTTTCACTATTATGCATGAAACTGCTGTGGCAGTATTGTCTGAGTGTCTCTCTGCTTCACACTGATATATTTCTCAAATTTTGTCAAAAACTTACGTTTAGTAGCTTGATTCTGAGCATTTTGTCACTAGGGTGGTACCGGGAGGGTGATTGTTGACAAACAAGCTGCCAGTGACGTCACATCTCGTAAAATATCATTAACATATATTTTTATGTAGCTTTTTGTATGTTTGATAAGTTGCGAAATATTAACGCTGCTACCATAATTAATAGCAGTCATGGTATTTCTTTTATCTCCTGTCTTTCGATTAAATGGATATCCACACTGTTTATTTCTGTATTGCGCTATGGCCATGTATATCGTTATGTTTTGCAGCATATTCTTATAATTCAGAGAGCGAAACCTTTTTTTCTGCCAGAACATATCCACCTGGCCTCTGCACTGTAATATCCATATCCTTCTTGTGTTCTATACAATTAATGCATGGTTGTATTAATCATAATTGTACGGGATATAGCTTACAAATGAACTTATCAAAAATATATAATCATCACTCTCGTCAATCTTATCAACCTTTCTAACTGTCTCTGCAGTTCTCCGTGCGGGGACGACCGCTGGAAGGTTTGGGGTTAAATCCCCGGCCGCGTCATACCAAAAGACGTTAAAAATAATACTTGTTGTTACCCTGCCTGTCGCGAGGCACAAAGGGGCTAAAACAAGGACTGGTCGGCTCGGAGTCCGTATAATGTGTTTGAGTGGGGTATTCATGTTAACCTGCAGCATGGTATCTCAGTGTGCTAGGAGTATGAAATCGGCATTAGTCGGGACTAGTACAAGCAGCCAAACACACGCACGCACGCACGCACGCACGCGCACATGCACACACACACACACGTCGCTATGTGAATGCAATAATCTTGAATGCGCCATTAAACTCGATTTCACCTCAGCCCGTGCGGAGACTTTTATTACTGTATAAAATAATGTCCATGTTTTTGCTTCTAATCCTAACATGATTAGACCCGTGGAGATCCGGGGAAGAATAGGTCTTCAGCAACCCATGCTTGCCGTAAAAGGCAACTATGCTTGTCGCGAGGGGACTAACGGGATCGGGTGGTCAGGCTCGCTGACTTGGTTGATGCATGTCATCGATCCCAATTGCGTGGTGCGGTAGATTTCCGTGAAGATCCGGGGTAGAATAGGTCTTCAGCAACCCATGCTTGCCGTAAAAGGCAACTTTGCTTGTCGTAAGAGGCGACTAACGGGATCGAGTGGTCAGGCTTGACTTGGTTGATGCATGTCATCGACCCCAAATGCGTGGATGGATGCGCCTGTTAACAATCACTGGATTGTTTGGCCCAGACTCGATTATTTACAGACCGCCGTCATGTAGCTGGAATATTGCTGAGTGTGGCGTTAAACAACATACAAACTTATTTTTAACATCGTCGTTGAAATGTGTGGTACGATGTCGTATGTTTCGTTGTAATGACATTTCACATGTTTCAGTTGAGTATTTGGAGATGAATTCACTATCGATGTGGAATGAACATCTTAACTTGGACGGTTGGGCTCTATTCCATCTTCCAGTTCGGTAAGGTTTGAACAGAACCTACAAAACATCATCACATTTGCCATCCTTATTTCGAAAGTGTAAATATACCAACTAACCTAGATTACCAACTTAATATCAAGTATGTTGGATTTGGGTCGCGTAAATGAAGTACTTTACATTGCACGCCGATGTGATCTTCTAAAAATTGAGTTCTAAAACGTAAACGAATTAGTTAGTATCTGTATTGCTGTATTTACCTTGAGTCTTTATTTCACTAAGGATCACCCGACTCTCTTACTGTTGCTGTTTTCTGCTGACATCCGTTTCTCCTTCACAGTATCAGTGACCAGTGAAGTTGGAGGTGGACACTGTGGTAGTAACAAGTAGGGACCTGCATGTGACTGGAACTGTCCATCTAACTGTCGTCCTTTACACGACATAGTCCACTGCCAGGTCAATACAGGAGAGTGTCTGGAAGGTTGTAACGTAGGATATCATGGTAGCTACTGTCGCAGAGAGTGCAACTCCAACTGTATCAACAATACCTGCAACCAAGTAGATGGCGAGTGTTCCATTGGGTGCAAGAATGGAACATCGTGTATAGTGACATCACCACCAACAAACAAGTCTGATACAGATATCACGCAAACTCACTGCGGTAAGAGTTGCAAGGAGATTTCCAAGTAGCTAAACGTTCGAACCTTCCCAGCAACATAATACAGCTGCGTGTATTTATCAATGTCGACCGAGGTTATCCTGTGGATTAATGGTTCCGTTTGTTCTGAGTTTCAGATTTCTCTAGCTGCCTCGGTTACAGTGTTTCCTTAACCATCATAGTGACTGTGATTGTATGTGCACTCTCAGGATTGTTTGTATATGCCATATGGTAAGTAAACGCATTCAAACCTGGATATTGGCAATAATTTTAAACTTTGCAAACGTTAGCGAAAACTGTTTGTCACTGGCATATATTTGTCAGTATATGTAAAGGGTGCAATGGTCCAATTACAACAATATGATCAAGTCTTGGTGCAATGTAATCTGGTCTGCGCAAGTTAATGGTCTAACAATTCTTTATAGTAAGCAGTGTTTTATTGTTTATAATTCGTCACGAAAAACATTTAGCTGGAATGCCATATGTTATATGAATATCAATTAAATAATATTCACAGGCGCAGGCACAAAATACGGAAAAATAAGAGGGCTGAAAGGGGTCCTGTAGAGGAATCGGTATGTAACATCACAACTGAGTGTTTTATCCTGTAAATGGATCTTTCACTTAATTGATTTTGCCAGATATTGACGGCGGTACGATCCTCAATAGCCATATGGCTTATCTGTTTTTATTTGATTGACTGATATTAATTCACTTGATGAAAGATATATACAGAAAGGTTAGTTACAAATAATAACTTGTGTTGCACAATTTTAAATTCAAGCTCGCGACTTGAGCCAGAGTTCGTAAAACTAAATATTTGAACAGACGTCAGTCCATAAATCTAAACGCTGAACGTCTATTTTTATTTCTTACAGTTTGAGATGAACAGACTGGATACTGGACACAGCTATCGATGCTTTCAGCAAAAATATTGATGTGAGTGTCATTATTCATAATTGAAATCATGGTTCACTAAAAAATTACACACATTATAAACATCTAATTTCATATACGTTGTCATCATACCTAAACCTCTCCGTATACACAAATATGCAAGTTTCATGCTTTTTTTTGGATGTAGATAAACCATTGTCATTGTCTAGTTTTACTACTCCCCCGTGGAAAGATCACCCGTTTAATTTACAGCTATACTAAACATGCGGACGGGACTGTTTTGGGCATCAGCTGGTTATTCGAAAGGGGGTGTTAGAAGCACTATGCAACTGTACGCTCCAACGTCTACCCTACTCACTATAGACACTTAACTAATTCTCAAAACACCAGCGATACATAGACATATTACGCATGTCGGCATGCATATCAAACTGTAATTGTTGACATATTTTAATTTTTGGGTATCGCCTGTGATTTATTGCATACCTCGCTAACAAATACGAAATGTAGTATGCATGAAGGAATTATAAAGGTTCAGAGATTCACTAATAGTATTATGCCCCAAGAGCATTCATCGCCGCGTCTACCTACGACCTTGAACTCCGTCTTGTAAATTGGGAGAAGCGCCCCTCGGACAAAGTTGACAGTCGTTAGAAATTCCACACTTGACTCAACTGATGCAATCTCGTCGTGAATCCTCTGTGCTCTGTAATTTAACGGATGGTAAATGATGAAGTGTATTGATAACGCGCTGAATTACAAACATCAAATGTATACTGAAAGCGATACAGATGATGTAACGTAACGGAAATGATAGCAGATGAACCATCTGCTAAGTCGAATGTTACCACATAGCCAACGAGAAATGAAGCTCTACTCACCTTAGTTGGAACGAGTTTGAAACAGATTTTTCACAGTGTGTGTGTGTGTGTGTGTGTGTGTGTGTGTGTGTGTGTGTGTGTGTGTGTGTGTGTGTGTGTCGCGTGGATATCCCATTCAGAAAAAGTATACTCCGAGCCAACCAGATCTTGATTTTCGCATTAGTGCCGAGCGCCAAGGATGACGCGACCAGAGATCGAACCACCGCACTCCGGGCAGACGCTCTATTCACCAGGCCAAGTAAACGTCTGTCCAGATGGTTGAAATCCCGTGACATTGACGGCCATGTTAGTACGTTAATGTTCGGAGCACTCAGATGTGGTGAGATGAAATGGGGTTTACATCGCCTTTAAGATTATAGCACTTATATGGCGACGTGAGTGCGTGCGAGCGTGCTTGCGTGCGTGCATACATGCGTGCGTACGTACGTGAATGTGAGTGTATTGTGCTTGAAATTGATCCGGAGAAATGTCGTTTACTATATATGTATAAAGCGACGTGCATGGACTGTGTTAGTGGCTGTTTGTACTAGTCGGGACTAATGCTGGTTTCATAGTGCAAGATCACTGAGATACCATGCCGCAGTTTAACATGGATACCCCACTCAGTATACTTACTCCAAATCGACCAATCCTTGTTTTATCCCCTCTATGCCGATCATGGTAACAACAAGTACCCCCGACCCCTGATGTTTGCAGAGTCGGGACAAAGTAATGTCCCAACCTGTTACGTTGCCCTGGAAATAAGCAAGAGCTGTTCTGCGCCCATAAGAGAGAGCTTCCCACGTCATGATACTTCTTCCACCGAATCTGTCGACTTCATGAACGCAACATCCGACTTCACACTTATTCCGACGCCAATGTACACGCGGATCCGCCCATTTCACGTTTGAAGAAGTAAACGTGATTATCACTAAACCAATTATGTTACGCCAACGTTCTTGAAGCTAAAAATAAAAAAAATAACTGATAATGTGACCGAGACGACAACAGCCGCTTTGAGGTAAAATACAGTTAACGTCGGTCTCCCATGCTCGGATTCCGGGAGCTCATAAACCATGAATATGTTTTAGACTGTAGGTTGCAGTGAGCGACCTGCCAAGGTGGTCAGGGTTCCGTTCCTTAAGTGATCGTAACTTTTAAATAGTCTTCAATAAGAGACAAAATTCAACTGAATTTCATAGTGATTCATAAACACATGCTTATATATAATTAGCCTTTAGCTGAGATTTCTCATGATTTTTGAAGCGATTTTGCTAACACGTGACAAATCCCATGAGCTGCATGGGAAAACTGCCTTTATGGTTCCCATAAAATAAATAATGAATATGTCAAAGTTCCTCTCTATTAACTCTTTCAACAGTTGTGACACTTTATCAGTTAAAAAAGGTCATGCAGACTATATTTTCATGTTGCAGTGCGACATGGAAAACTATTAATCCATGAAGTTAAATTTTGATTTCTTTTTGAAAATGTATATATATTCTTTGCTATTATTTGTATCTGATGATAGTGTTTATTTTCAGCATTTCTGCAAGTATGGATGGATGTCGATTATTTCGTTACGTCGTTTTATGTAAGTATCGGTAACAATATGAGCATAGTAATTAATTGTGGGTTCATATGTGACACGACGAAAGGGCCCCGTCTACCCATCTACAGGGTATGGTTTAAACATAATGTGTGAAGTTTGATTGGTAAACAAGTAAAGACTTATGTTAATGACGCTCTGGAACTGCAGATACACGGTCAAGTATTCGTTACTATCCATGAATATGTATAGCCCTGTCCAGCACTGTACCTGTACCTCAGAAACGGAGATGTTGAAAACATGTCTAGGAAACTTAAAATCAGGGTTGTGTATGGTGAAAATCATTACAATGTGATGAAGTCACACGTTGATCTGCAGTAAACAATCTTGATAAGAACCGGGGCAGAGACCGACATTAAACAATAGAGAAAATTGTCGTGAAGTTATTTATTACATTGTCATTTTTAGTTTTTGAAACGTGATATGTTAACAAAGTCAAAAATCAAAATACATGTTAGCTACAAATTAGCCTTTGTTCCTTTTACGCATCTAAACACAGACTAATCGGAAATTGAAAATAATTGTTCATGTAGAGTATGTTAATAGTTCTTTGAATCATGCAATACAACAAATACTTTGACTTTATTTATGAAGATATGCCTTGTTCATTGTACATATATAATAAAAATGTATCACCTATGCACGGTTAAAAAGAAATGCTTTCAAAGAAGCTTGAGATCCGCAAAACAATTAACAAAATTCTTAAATATAAATACTCAGCTAAAAACAACACCACATTCCACAATGCGAATTAGTTTAAAAATGGTGTAATGTTATGTTTTGTTACATGCACATATGTTATTGCTTAGCATTTTTAAAAGAAGTATATACCCGTGATAGCATGCATCAGAGTCTTAACTGTTTATGAACGCACGTTCTGTGGTGACGTGTACTGATATAATCTACATGTAGCGTTGACGTGTATGTTTAAGTTGTTAAATTGTTTCACGATAACGTTTTTGCTTTCAGGGTCAGTGGTTGTTGGTATACAGAATCGACAATGCCCAGGCGGTTTCTATGGTAGCAGTTGCCAGCATAAGTGTCCAATGACTTGCAAAAACAAGCGATGCACGCTTGACGAAGTTGGTCGTACTTATTGTATTGACGAATGTGTGGATGGATATAGAGGCACCTCATGCAAAATCCCCTGTCTGCGGAATTGTCAGCTGTGTGAACGTGTCAACGGCCGTTGTACTAGCTGTAAGGATACCTTTCATGGTGCAAACTGTACTCTCACATGTGAAGAGTTGTGCAAGGGATTCCGGTGTGACACAGACAAGACATGCTCTAAAACGACGTGTCTTGACGGGCGGTATGGACAGAACTGCAGTGACAAGTGCTACCCCCGGTACCTGACATGTGCCCGATCTACTGGAGGCTGCACTGCCTGTAGAGATGGTTACTATGGGCAGTTCTGTGAGCTGGATTGTCCTCGGTGCGGCTTTACAGACGGTAGTGTTGATCAGACATGTAAAGATGGATGCAACACGATTTCATGTTCAGATATCACAGGCGGCGACTGTGGAAGGAGTAAGTAATATTGCACATTGCAAATATTGTACAGGCGCATCAAGCGGTGTACATTTGTATGTACCTCTCTTGCACTTGAAGTGAAAATGCAAAATGCCAACGTAGAGTATTTTAATGTAATGGTCAAGGTTATGCTGTGTAGTATCCTCTTTCGATAAGCAACACATTCACATACATGTATGTTATTAACCCGTGATTCATATCAAATGAATCAATAGTATAACTCACGTGGTCTTCAAATTCAGTTCGTTGCCAACTAGGTTGTTCTCCCACAAAACAATAGAATTTCCTTATAGTTGATGATATTGGTATTTGATAATGTTTTATTTGACTCCTCAGAAAGTATTGAACAATATTTATCATTGTTAATAATTCATGAAATTAATACAGTGTCAATAATCATCCTGCTGTTATCGCACTTTAAGAATCTTTTGATTTTCAAAAGATGTTCTCTCTGATTAATATATTGTGCAAGTAATCATACCTTGCTTCCCAGGCTTCATGCGCATGAGAGAGACGGAAAAACTTCACTTCCTTCCAACAACAGTCTGTCTTGATGCAGAATATTGGGAAGGCGAGTGGGATTACTCCTGATGTAATAGATGCAGTATACTTTGTATGATTAACAATGATAACTATTGTTTGATAGTTCCCCCGAAATCCAATACAAAACCACTAATGCCAGAATATACCTGAATGATCAGTGGGTTTTTTCATCTAGTAATACCTTGGATATCTAACAGGCTGGATTTAAAATCAAAGTAATACAAGCTTCATGATTTCCATCCAAAGTGGGACTCTAACCATACACTCATTATTTTGTGTGTAACTACTTACTCCAAACCATCATATGTTTTGACAAATAATAGGTGCATCTAATCTCAAAAGGACCTCAAATGGTCCGATTACAAATGTGAGCCAAGGATATATACAAAATATGTGGTAAACTTCCATAGGGCTAAAGTTCGGGCTACAGTCATCACACCATTGGATTCTTTAATACAAACTTGAATACAGGATGCACTTTAAAACAAGTAAACGTGACTCTGGGTGTGCTTGCGTGCACACACACAGAGAATAATCGCTCGAATGGGCACACACAGATTGAGATATATTATTAAGATTGTTTTAATTACAAGAAGGTGGTAATCCTATTACAGTTTGATTTACAAGTGTTCATTTACCACCCATTTCTTCAAGCAAAGCGTTATGAAGAAAATCATACAATTTATTTATTAAATATGCTGAAACAAGGTTATATTCAATTTGTATGCTTCATCACAGTGATTCACTAATACCAACATTAATGCTCATGGCAGACAAATTTAGAAAAATATCTTAACTTGTTCAATACTAGCTTTTTTAAAGTTTCGTGTTTATTCAGATGCATTTCTGAAACTGCGATCAATGCGATTATGTAAAACTAAGTATTATTAAAGACTTTTCCGCTTTCTACCTCATGTTATCCGTACTATTATACTATCATATCAAAGTTATATTTGCAAGCTATAACATTAGAGATACTCGAAATAACAATAACTATATGGAAACGTTATTTCTATTTTGTGAAAGTTTGAGGACAGTTGCTTCTGCAAGATCCTGCATCGGCTTCGGAGAACGTGATATTTTCCTGACATCAATATATAGAAACCAATGATTTAGTAACTGTTATACCAAATTAGCATTTGTCATGCTCAGAAACAGTCATTTGTTCATTCCAGGACGTTTGCAGAGTCAATGTTCGGCTTCTTTTTTTCGCAAAGGCAAATTACAAGCCGGCAACACGATAATTAGATAATAGTTCATTGTTTGGCTCTACTTTAATGAAAGTAAATATTAATTTCTTAATGCCCAGTAGGATTGGTTCTAAATATTAACAAGGTGCCTAAATTCGTAAATTTCTCCACCTCAAGCAATGACGACTAAAAATATATAAAAACCTGCAGAACCCCCCTTCAATATCACCTTTAATGTACTTTGGATCTACTGTTGATATTGACGTGAGCATTGCTACAATGTCGTCGTGTATGTCCTACTATTGTTTGGAAATGAATTTAAAGACACAATCTTTCAACGCTATTTACAATATTGTACAGAGACTACGTTAGTTTGAGTGTAACGTCTGTCGTCTGTCATAATGTCAACTATTAGTTCATTTTGAAGTGCCCGGAATCGTGTCATTCAGAAACAAAAATATTTTTGAAAGATATATATCTTAACAAAAAAACGTTCACTATTTAAACCTGAGAGTTACGTATTTGTTTTAGTGTTCTATGTGTTTTATGTTTCACCAAAAAGACGAACAGTACAATGGAATGAAACTCATCGCAAACGTTCACTCTCTGTGCTAACATTCTACGGTTCGTGATGATAACCAGATGCCTCTATCTCCACATAAATTTGAACTTTATTGGCCGAAATTTAAGAGATTTGGCCGGTATATTTCAAAATAATTTATATATTACTTTTTGACTGGACACAATGCTTTATCTGCTTGTTTTTGTAACTATGTTTTGACATTAGACACTGATTAGACGTGGTACGTTTGATACAATTTCAAGTTTATCGGAAATTTCGGTTAGCGTCAGTTCGAGATTATTGCACTTACATAGTCGCATGCATGTATGCACGCACGCACGCACGCACGCGTGGTTGCGTGCGTTCGTGCGTGCGTGTGTCTGCTTGTACTAATACGGATGAATGCTGGTTTCGTAGTGCTAGCCCCCGGAGATACCATGCGCCAGTTTAACATAGATTCCCCACTGCGACACAGTATACTGATTCCAGTCCTAGTTTTATCCCAGTCATACAAGGCACCAGTAAGGGTAACACGTAGTACCATCTTTTAACGTCTTTCGTAATGGCGTGGCCGGGAATCAAACCGCTAACCTTCCACCTTCCTAGATGATCTATCCACTAGACCACAGGGATGGTTGTAATTACTATGTATGCATTTTTACTATATGTTGAATATGCTTTCTTGTTGTCAACAAATATACAGCAAACCCCTTGCTACTTCTTTGACCGATATACATTTATTAGTGAGAATTGTGTAAATGGCTGATCAGCACTTTACATTTTACTAACCACTCAAGGATTTGCTGCCACTGACAATTACCACAAACAATTACCACAAACAAAATTAGTCCCTTCTACCACACAGCACTTTTTCCATCAAGAAGAAAATGTTTCAACACAGTGAATTCTGTCTAATAATGCTGTCAATGCTACTGTCGAACCCATTCGACAGAGTGTGTCACAAGCCGTGAACACATTCGACAGGTGAATAGCTAACGACACCTCACAATAAAACTCGCACTAACTATACTGAACCAAATTAAAAAGTTCACAATCCTAACATTGTGACCAGTTATCATTGTTGGCCCTTATTGTGTAATGGCCATGTATTGTCTTCAGATAACACCCGTTTTTGTGCAGGTGAATCGATTAAAATCATGTGCACAGCACAATAGTGGCAAAAGTGTTTTTCACGTGCAACTGGTCACGTGGCCATAATACCGCACGTATTTTCAGCCATACTTGTTAGCAGTCATTAACAAAAAAAGAAAAACACAAGAAAACAAAAGTCTTTACGGCCATTTGGTGGCCATACACGCTACTGATCTTGTGTGCCATCAGATTCTCGTGCTTGGGACTCATGATTTAAACTGTTGATGTTATTACCGAATACCGTAGGTGCTTGGAACAAATTATGGTTACCACCGTTAATTATAATCCTTCTTTGGACATTAATGATTTAAAATTACCTTCTCTGATACATTTGTCCGTTGTTGATCATATATAGGATTACTTTTTAAAATGTGAAGTTTTTAATGTGAGGTTTTAAGTGTCATTTATATTACGTATGGTATGCATAAATACTCAGTTTGCAAAATATGAAAACTTTCAGTAGTTTATTTACCTCAAAAAGAAAACATCTCGAGTCAAGAAAGTATTAGCCATATTTCTTGGCACATAACTACCAGAAACGGCCATTGTTGACTTGCATGCAGTCCGATATTTTCTGTAAAATTTTCTCATTTTTCTCATTGATCATAATTTTGTGTTATCTACTGAAAAGAAAACAATCAAGTTCCTTAATTTCTAAAGATTAGCAACTTTCGGGACAATTAATTACAAGCAAAACCAATCTGAAGCATACCATCATCGATTGGATGAAAGTTGTACGATCATGGCAACGGAGGTAAACAAACAACTCCACATGCATCGTGATCCTGTAATACTATTACAATCCTTTTATATATCCAAATTGATTTTCTAGAATTGTGTACACGAATGTATAAATCCTTGTAAAAATATCTCATTTTTATCGAGTTTGCAAAAGTTTTCGTTTGATAAACTTTTGGACCTTCACACGCTGTTGATAAGCGTAGTGACACGTTTGGGCGTGGCCTAACTCGCGATTTGCTCAGTTGAACAAAGTCAACAAACACTAAGAATAATGACAAATATTGGATGATACTCAGAATCTTAACTGGAATACATTCTAGGTAAACCATTCAATAGTAAAATAATGCAGATTACGAAAAATAATCAAAATACTTCCAATTTTATCGGTCATTTCTGAAACCGGAAGCACGTACCCGCATGTCACACACTGAGGCAAAATATGCAAAAGTTAGCTATCATCAATAAAATTTCGAAATAGATGCAAATTCAAACGAAATTACATAATTTACTATTTTTCGTCACCTGTTTACTATATATTGACCTGGGTAGCAGTCTTCACTTCTATGTTTCATAGTTTGTCGTGATTGCCGCGGACGCTTAACATCAAATTTGTAAGTCTGTCTCCGAAACCGTACTGGATTCCACGCTCGACGATTTAAGAAATATTTTCTGAAAACGACGCCAGAGAAGAGCGATATAACATATTGATATGTTACAATAATAACAAAAACATAATATTGTTATTGGTCTGTCATTGCAAGAAGGACAATTTAGTGATTGCATAGGGATAAGGGGTTTTCAGCAGTACATGTATGCGCAAAATATACCAAATAAGGTGACATGGAGTGTGTCTGACAGGATAAAATACATCTGACAAGGGTAATCATGTATACAGGGTCATTTCTTTTCACTCCATCCAGAAGGCTGAGACAGATGGAAAATGGCATGGACCTATACTGACTGGATGTTAAGAAACCTATGAAATAATCAAGGATGTTCGATCCAAGGCTGGTGATGATCTGAATTTATTTTGAATTGTTGTACTTCACATTTACTGATAGACGAAAACCTGTTGACCACAGTTCAGAATGGTTCATTTCCTTTAGAGATATGCATGATCGTCACTGTCACACACCTGAGCATACTGCAACAAACCTGGAAAGTCCTGCCAGACTAATTACATAATATTTCATTGGTGAAAACCGAGAATAAAATACAGGTGTGATATTTTCCTTGTACTTATCTCCAACAGAACATAACTGCAAGAATTGTTGATGTGCCCAAAAGATGAAATTCTCTTATAAATCATATGGCTAATTCACTAGCTTAAGTGCCTCCCTGGTCCATGTGATTAAACAAACAAAAATGTCATGTACTGTTTCAAGAAATTAATGTATCATATTCATGTTACAGTTAGTTTTTAGAATTGTTTTGTTTGGAAACTTACCTCTTAATGCACAAGATTAATGTCCAAATTAGTTTTGTATGTACATGTTAAGGATCTTATCTATTTATTCCCTATTCATCGACTACCAGCATTAAATAATGACATCAAATAGTTTCCTATTCCCATAATTGATGGTCAGGTGAAAGATAATAATTGTTGAATAAAATTATGTTTGAACTAAAGATAATAATAAAATAAGTTTGATCAGTTACACTGTGCTGATGCATTGGCCAATGTATAGTGTCCATACACATGATCATTGTGGTAAAACAAATAACTAAAAATATGAACAGCTGTAAAAAATGAAACATTAACAGATCTATCATCAATACGCAATCATTACGGTCATCATATTTTTGGAATAAATTTAAAAATGCTCTGTGAAATTGTTCAATAATCATGCTAGAATCTATAAAAGGAAAACTATCCCAAATTTATTGTCAAACTAACACTGAAAATATATATGTGGTATTTTATTTTATATATATATATATATATATATATATATATATATATATATATATATATATATCACACAGTTGCGTATATCATATCATATTCAGCAACGCATGAATGTTATTTTGAAACATGTGTTGTCACGCCCATTTTCGCGCACCTGTTATGGAGTGTGATCATTGCTGATCGACGATGACCATAGAATTATTGCGTGGAACACAATTATTAAAGTGAAAACAAAAGTGTACATGCCAGAAAGATGAATCATATCCATTTATATTCAACGTAACTTCAACTGTTGATCCTTAAATATCAACAAAAGTTTAAATATAGTCATCCTTTACCGTTTCCGGCTCATGGGTGCATGCAAGGTCAAACGGATAAAATAATCCGCCAGTTATATCGTCAAAGTGACATTGTTATTTCATATTAATGGAGATTTCTGATACTATGTATTAGTTTGTGTTAATTCTCTATGTGACAGGCAAAATATTTCCAAATTTACTGTTATTGTTTTGTTAGGAAAGATTATCAACAGAACACTACTGAAACATTGCTATCATAATCTATCTCTCTTCATAATAAACGGGAAATGACAAGTGAAACATTCTTCGATTGAGAAGATCGGCAACTTTCGCCAAGGCATATTTATGAAGGCATTGTAACTCTATTGACATTAAAATAGCAATGTGTTATGCTGAGGTCGAGCGAAGCGCGCAGTGTTCGATTATCGTACGTCTGCTAGCATCACGACACGGGATTTGTAATCTGTATATCGTAAATATTCAATCAAAACACTTGAAATAAGGATTGGTTAATATTTATGAGTGATTAATTGTTTCTTTTATAACCTGACACGTTAGATTAACCCCAATGTTCGTATTTCAGCAACTGACATGATGACCTCGAAAATAAATTTACTGAAATGGTTCACAATTTGCAATCGTGCTGTTATTTGCAGATGAAAAAATCGAATTTATACTCAGTTAAAATAAAGATGTCGGAAATCTGATTATTGAAATCAATTTGCACAAATATAACGATGTAAAACGGTTCCTAGCATGAAACGCAAACCACTTTCAATAACGTAGTTCAGGTTAGTTAGAACATTTACAATTTTTACGTTTGCTTTTGTCTTAACCCCTGTATGTCAGGATATTTTTATATGACAATGTGTAATTTTCTATCAGGTATTAATGTGCAAAATAGTGGTTCAAATGTCCCTTGTTTAATGAAGCACCGACCGTTTAACACCACCCACCCTCTTTACAGCGCCTATTGCATAAAACTTATCCAGCAGGCAGCGTAAAAACAATTCATCGGGCTAAAGGTTGACATTGACACTTTGAAGGAGAATGTCTACTTGTATCACTTTTCTAAAGAGCATAAAATACTTGCTACCTGTATAAATAGCACAACTGCATGTGTGTACTGATCCGATCAAATGACCTTGATGCATGATTTCAAGAAGAATCAGCAGATTTGTGATCAGTGAACGCTTCAATAGGATTCATTATAGTTCCAAAATTCACCTAAAATTGTTGCAATGCCAAGATGAAAGTATAGGTTTCTTTCTCAACTCTAGAGTAATGCTGCTGGTGCTTTTTAAAATTTCTTTGACAAGTAACCAAAAGGTTGGTTTCATGACATCTTCCTGTAACAAAATACCACCGGCACCGGCACCGGTAAGTGAGGGAGAGTGGGGAGGACAGGGAGAGGAATATCTAAATAAAATGAAACAATTTTCAGTGAAACTTTTGTTCCAGATATACCGCTGACTGTGTTTGTTCCTGTGGTTCTGCTGCTGGTCATTGCAATCGTTGTGATACTGTGTCTGTGGTGGCGCATACACAAGAAGATCATGTAAGTGGACTTGTTCACTCAACCTTATCTACCAAAGTTCGGGACATGGTTTTGAGTGCAAAGAGATTGAATTGAAAACGTGGTGAATGCATACAATTTAATCAGGCGAGTCGACCATGCAGACAGTGTGGTGAACAATGTTTGTTTTGGCATCAGTGTGGCTGTCTTCACAGCTGCGATTCGATAATGTACTGGAAAGGACAAATAGCTGCAACAATATCTCAATTTGTGTCACCTATGTGTGTTTGGTATTTCGATCATAATGGCAGTGAGACTGTGTTGGTGACTGATAAGGAGGAGTCCTTACCAAGATAGTCTGTACAGAACTAGCATAGGACATAGCTTGACATGTTTTTTAAATGCAATTAGTGAGTGAGTTCAACGTCTCATCGCCATTACTTTAGCCGCATAGAGATCACATTATAGCTTTGTTCGAAACCTCCAACGATTTAAAGGTTCTATCGATTGCATAACATTTTATGTTTTGATGTATGTCCGCAGTAGGAGGAAAAGGGTGATAGAAGAAGAGTTTCAACTACGAAAACCATTTAAACATAATAAAAGGTGAGTCTAATATATAGCAATTGCAAAAAGAGCGCTATCGAGACAATGATGTTCGGTTTTGTAGAGATATTGGAAAAGGAAATGATTTTATAGGCGTAAAAATGTGCTTCTTCAATTACGATATCTATTGGCATGATGGGAAACTGTAAAAAAATGTCATAAACGTGAGTATATATACTTCATGTTTACATACTAGTAGACGATCATTCCTCTGAACCATAACAAATCACTTTAAAATGAAATTGATGTTTTCTCAGAATCAAGCATGGTAATCACATGCACACATTGTCATGATGAACCATAATGCCCCTGAAATTGCACATGTATCCCGGTCATTAATTGCATGCATAAAATCCCATGAGTACAAAATTCGTCACACATTCACAGTACACTTGGGGCTGAATCATTTAAAAGACGTTGAAGTGTTTAAAATGTGAAATGCATTTGCACTAACGGTGCAATTAGAAGACTTGAAGCTGGAATTGTTAAAAACCTTGCTAGGCCTTTTGGGGTTCACCATAACACCATACAGTCCCTCTGGAGTCAAAATTAACAGACTGGCAACACCATGACCAATGTACCTCCAAGAGTAACGTCACGTCGGCAAGATAATAATTTATTGGTCCAGATCTTGAATACATCTGACAAGCCTTCCTTAACCATCTTTGTCCCTGCTAATGGTGGTCATACCAGGTACTGACTAGTAAACGGATAATTAATCCCATAGTAGATCTGTCAAGCAATAAAAACTTCTCATGGTTATGTATTATTGCATTACACATGTCCTTCTCGTGACGGCTTTTTCTATTATGTCTAAGGTTGAAATTTATTCGTTTTGTTTGATAACACTGGTGGACAGAAATATGGTAACCTCGGTAACCAAATTGTAATAATGGAACGCAGGCACTGGAATTTATATCTGGGATGTGAGCAATGCAGAACTTACTTCAAAGGAAGATTTCATTGTTTTTTCTCCTGTTGAGACAGGCTATGACACAACTTTAGAGTGAGTTCAAATTTACTTTCAGCGTGTTTGTTTGTTTTCCATGTTTAATTTGAACAATATTTGAAAATTTAAGGTGTAAAAAGGTGTGTGAAAGTATTCTAATCCTTATTATAGGAGGTACTCTATCATCTCGTGTCATCCCCATCATAGAGAGCAAAAAAACCCATCCAACTCAATGGAGTGAAGTTTCAAAAAACACATAAAGAAGCCGATCAGTAATGTCAAAAGAGATTTATCAATTTTATAGATTACGGAAATAATTTTGCAATTCAACTTTATTTGTAGATTAATATAATGATTAACTATTGCCAAAATAACTGACATGAATGTGGGCCAAAAGAAATACAGGGGGAGCTCAGCGATTCTACAACGTTAATACACTGGTAGAATCAACTCTCTGGGCTATATACAAAGGGAAACCACTAAGGGAAACCACTACCATCTAGAGTATAAACTTAGATTAGCTGCCCTTGAGTTATCCAAAAGTTAACGGATGTTACTACTCGCTTGCAGACAACTTAGGTTTTCATCCTTCCCTGGATTAGCGAAATAGTATATTGTTTCACACTTCTTTCAGCATTGAGTCGGGTGGGAAAATTCTTATAGCTATGAACTCAATAGTTATGTGGTCGCAGTTAACGGTATTTCTAACGTTAAATATGTGGTGTATTATTCATGTTGTTAAAGTGTCGATTTGAATCATAGATTTTTACAAAATAAAGAGGCAATGTTTGAACGTAAAGCAGATTATTTACGTAAAAACAAGCCCCTGTTTTGCACGCCATTTTGTCAAGTTTATTCAGGGACTACAGCCGTCTTATCTACTTCAGATTGGTCCGGATCAATTGTAGATTTCGATTGTTGCTTACAATGATCTTAGCCTATAATCGCTTTGTGCAAGTGTATGACGATGGTAGCCGAAGCCTAAGATTGTAACCTGCATGATTTACAATAATGGTAGCACTAAGATTGCTCTGTACAAGTGGACCCTGGTGTATTTATTGTTGCTACGTAACCATGATTACAAATGTCGTGTCTACCTAGAATGCCATGTTGTTACCTCGTGGAATGATATTTGTTTCCAGAAGTTCACTTCCTCACAAACCTCTTTTGTTTCAGGCATTCCCCTTTGATGATAAAGAATCCATTACACAATCCACTACACAAGTGAGATCTGTTTGATCTGAATCATGGCGTTTTGCAGTAAAGTTGCTGTTCACCTATGGTGATATTGCCACGGCACTTTTGTAGAGTAGAGTTCAAAACTTCGTTTCCCACCCGGTATAGAGTGCTGGGCCGAGCTTGTTTACATGCCTGTTTACAGTTATTCACTGTAGGTGCTATGAACTCTTTGAAATGTGGTTAATCCGCAGGAAATGACCTCTCACTTCAGAATTTTTAAAATATGCTCGTGATATTTTTGTCCCGTGCTATTAAATATATTGTTTGCAGACGATACTATTCCAAACTCAGATACCATAGCTGGACTTCAGAAGTGTGTTGATGTTGTATAAGTATTGTAACGATTATGATTCAGACGTCATTTGGATAAAACTAAGGTGGTTGTTTTTAAGGAGTGTTGTCAAGAAAAGATATTTGGTTTTATTAAGATCTAAAGTTGGAATGTGCATCTTCCTTCAAGTATTTGGGCGTTTCTTTGACGAGAAGCCTGTCCTGGTCAAGTCAGTTCTCTAATGCTGGTTTACAAGGGAAAAAGGCAATTTGGGGAATTTGAAAGTCATTGACAAAATTACATCCTCTATATATTCGATATGAAAACAGTTCCAATTTTGCTCTATGGTCTGGGTCAACGCCACGACGAGGAATTAGAAACCATACATTCATTGGCTTGCAAGCGCTTTCTCGGTGTCAAATCGTCAACACCCAACAACATGCTTTGAGGGGAATGTGGGAGTTATCCTTCATATTTTTATGCATAAAAAAAGAGTTATTGGTGATTGGATAAAGTTATTGAGTATGTCCGATTGTCGCTATCGAAAGAAGTTTTTTGTATGATTCTCCAGGCAGAAAGTTTGAGAAAAAATAATTGGGTCAAAAAATGTAAATCTTTATTGTGCAGTTTGGGTTTTGGCTTTGTGTGGGAATACAGTGTATATGTCATCCTCAATCATTTTTGTCAGAATTTATGTGCATCTGAAATTTAGTTATGAACAGGCTTGGCATAGACTTCTGGAAAAGGTTAGTAAATCTTTATCTTATTCTCTATTCAAGGTATCTCTACGCTCTGTATGTCAATACATTCAGAGTGGCGCTTACTCGGTTTAGATGTTTTTCGCATCAGCTATATGTTGAAACTTGGAGATATGCTAATATCCCACGTGACAGAAGATAATGTTGTGATTGTAACGCTGGGTATGTGGAGGACGAGTATCATTTTCTGCTGGTCAGCCCAGGTTATAACAAGATATGGGTGGATCACTTACCAAAGAACTGTTGCAATTTTTCAGCTAAACAAAAAATGTATATGATTATGGCTACCACTGATTGTAAATTAATTAAATGGCTGGCTATCTTTATCTATCAAGCGATGTCACTTCGAAGTGCATTATTGTCAGAACAATAACATCTGTGTACATCACGCCCATTGTAATACAAATGTAACCATGGGCCAATGGCAAACACTTACGAATTAAACCGAACTGAATACCCCGTGGAATTACAGTTATTTCCAGGGCGCCAGTTCCTGCATCGTTTATGACACCCCACTGTGATGATGATGGATCCAATGACAATACACATGTGAGTTATGCTTGATATGCATAGTGATCTTTTGCGGCAATTTGCTGTTCACATTAAAAACATCTATTCTTTTGTTTCTGATAATTGTGAGTGACAGAAGTACGAGGCGCTCATAAAAGTGTTCTATTGACCTATGGGATATTCCCACGGCAACTTGTAGGATATAGTTCAAACCCCATCCCAGCTCTCAATACCCTCGTTTCTCTCCCGGCACAGAATGCTCCGCTGTAAGGAGATTGTTTACAGGCCTGTTTACAGTCCTGTAAACTTCAGGACCTATTGCATTGTTTGAGACATTCGAGCTAGCAGTTTGTGTAAGGATGGCAGAACCTAGGTGAGAGCGAGACGAGGGCGGTTCGAGTCTTCCTCGACAAAGTGTAAACATTTGAAACTATGATGATTAAACAGAAGTATTGCTTTAGTCAGTACCATTTCCTCTCTGTCGCGACGTGGATATAGTGAACCGTGTAATATTATATGTTTACGTCAATAATAATTACTAGTATATTTTCTTATATTAATCTGACAGTGAACAAATATACTATGTATCCATTGACCTAAGTTGTCTTCAAAATCACCCTGATATTATTTCGTTCTGTTTAACAATGCATATACGCATTATTTATAAAATAGATAATGTATTGATTTCTATAAGCTGATAGTTGCTCATGATCAATATCTGATCACTTCTGATATCCGTTCAGTAACATTGCTGTAAGTATGGTTAGCTTTTCTCAGTTATCGTTGCTATAAAGGTTCGCGGTGCCTATGCAAATAGTAGTATATTTACTTATTTCAGGTCTCTTGGTCTGATAACTTAGAGGAGGAAGAAGTGTTGCCACGCATCACCAAATGACATTACAATCATACACAACGAATGGAGTAACAAAAGAAGAAAATGAGACAGCAAATATTCAACTTGTTATATGTTAACTTAAACAACTAGCAAGTGTTGTCATAACTACATGTACTCTGTGTCTATGCGATAACGAAGTCCATCTTATTGGTGTGTACTGATCGATGATTGTTCAGAGGTCATCAAAAGTGCAAGTAAGATTTTGTTTTCTTGCACAGTTTGAACGAAAATAAGTGTGACATGTTTTGCAGTACTTACCACATATCTGTCTATAAGCATTGTCTACTGTTATGAAAGACAACTAAGTTACGGTATGACATTAACAGTTAATATGAATCGTTTTGACTGTACACTGTCGGTTTCTGGGACAGCTATGGTCTGCGTTTTTCGCAAAGAACAACTAATTGATACAGTCGTCATGGTTGGTGGCTAGTTTGATTGAGTTTCTTCGTAACCCTACAGCAGCGTAGGACGTTGCTGACAATGTTAACCACTGATTTGTCCGTTACAAACAAGAATATTTAAAGACTGAAAGTGCGAAGTATGTGCGCACACGTTCCCATGAAATATCTCTCCTGAAAGAAGCAACACTACTGTAGTTTAATGATGTTAGATCAGAGTGTTTTGTTGCTATCAGTGTGCAGGAGGTAACTCGATGACATTCAGGTCAATACAATATTGTTGTGTCCGATCAAAATTATTTCAAATTCTACCATGAACTGGAAAATACTCCCTTTTGATTGGTCAATCAGAGGTATTAAATCACAATGAACCCCCTTTGATTGAAACAGCCTATTTGACAGCCGCATCACTGCGGAAGCTAATATTTTAGAATGCCACTTCTTTTACGGATGAACAACTTCTTTATGACAATTAGTGCGACGTATCGATGTAGATCCTAAAACCTTTATCAAGCAAGTGATGGATAGTGCTTACTTACTTACTTTGGAGATTTAACGTGCGCTTTCCGACTGATGCGTATTTCGCACACGGGCCCGACCAGGCCATTTTATGTGTTTCCGAAAGGGGCGAAAGTGGTGTGTGCAACCCAAGAGGGGGCTTTAGGGGTTGCTTATATAGAATTTGGGAATTTTGAGATTTGGAATAGATGCCGATGGGGTTGGGGAGTAGAACTATAGGAGCTGGGTATGGTGGATGTTTGTTTGCTTATGTGATTTTGATTTGGTAGATTATAGTGTTTTTAGATGCGTTTTATTAGTTCCGTTTTGATTAAGAATATGCCTAAGGCCTTGAAGTTTTCTAGTTTATTTTGTGGGTTTACTATTGCTTCTAGAGTGAGAGCCTTGTGTAGATTGAGGGTGGTTTGTAATGCGGTTCGATGTGTTAGGTAGTGTGTGCAGTGGATGAGTGCGTGTTCTGGGGTTTCTGGTTGTTTGCAGTGTGGCCAGTTACCTGTAGTGTGTTTTTAAAAAAAAATTTTAGGTGGTTATTTAGGTTGGTGTGAGTCCTGTTTGGAGTTTAGTGCTTACTCTGTCGATTCTTTTTGATGGATGGAGAACTTTTAGTTTAGTTAGTGGTTTGCTGAGTACTTTTTTGATTTGGCTATTTGAGTTTAGATATAGGTTATGCCATTTTTTGGTGATTTTTTGCTTGTTTACGCTTTTAATTTCTGATTTTGAGATGGGTAAGTTTAAGCTTATTTCTGGGATTTTGAGGGATAGTTTGGCTGCTTTATCGGCGTTTTCATTTTCAAAGATTCCTACGTGGGCGGGGATCCAAATGAACTCTATTTGTTTACCTACCTTAGTTAAGTTGTTTCAGCTATTGAGTATTTGATTTATTAGTTTGGGGCGGTTTTTAGTGTTTTTATTTTTGAGGGCTTGTAGTCCACTGAGGGAGTCGGTTAGGATGAGGATTTTTTGGTGTTTTTTAGATTGCTGATTATGTAGTGCTGAGGCCATGCCCATTAGTTCGGCCGTGAATATGGATTGGTTGTTTGGGCGTCGGTAAGATTGTGTGTTTTTGGTTGGTTGTGCGATGTGGACTCCGAAACCTGTGTGTTTTGTGATTGGATCTGAGGATCCGTCTGTGTATATGTGACACCAATTTGGCCAATTTTCATGTATGTATGCTAGTGTGGTGGTTTTAGCGATGTTAGGATCGGTCTGTTTATTTAGTGTATCGGCTAGTGTTGTGTCTATTTTTGGTATTTTAAGTTTTGGAGTGAAGATATTGGATGATTTATTGTTTTGTTTCAGATTATTTATTTTGTGTTCATTTAGGTAATTGGCTATTCTTTGGGAAATTGGAGTAAGTAGTGGATGTTTCCGGGCTAGGGCTCGGTTTCTAGGGCTAATATTGTTCTTTATTAAGTTTTCGATTAGAGGGTTTGATTGGGACGCGGCCCAGAAGTTTAGGGTAAGTTGTTCCCTACGTAGTTTAAGTGGCATTTCTCCTGTTAAAGCCTGGAGTGAGGTGGAGGAGGTGCCATGTTGAGTTCGTGTGATTAGTTTTAGGGCCTGATACTGGATTGAGTCTAGTTTTTTAATGAGAGAGTTGTTTAAGGTGTCGTAAATGGCACTGCCATAGTCTAGTTTGGATCTAATTAGTGATATATAGAGTGAGAGGAGGGTGTTTTTGGAGGCCCCTCAGTTGGAGCCGGTTAGGCATCTTAACGTGTTTAGGTCTTTGCTGCATCTGGTTACTAGGTTTTTAATGTGAGCATCGCAGGTGAGATGTTCATCGAAGATTAATCCTAAGAATTTGGTTTGTTTTTGGAATTTGATTGGTTTGTTGTTTAGTTGGAGGTTTAGGGAGGCGGGTTGCATATTTTTGCGTTTAAATACTATACCTGTGTTTTTTTCTGAGTTTAGGGAGAAGCCCCATTTGTGAGCCCATTTTTGTATTTTATTTTGAGATTTTTGTAGTAAGTTTTGGGCCATTTTAATGCTTTTAGTGCGGATCCAGAGGGCTCCATAATCCGCGAATTTTGATGTGTTTACTTTGGGGGATAGTCCCTCGAATAGATCGTTAATCATAATATTGAAGAGTGTTGGGCTTAGGGTGCTGCCCTGGGGAGTGCCATTTTCTAGGGGACATTGGTCCGATAGCGTTTGGTCTATGCCCACGGTGATTTTGCAGTTTGTTAGGAAACTTTGGATGTAGTAAATTATTTATTTAATTATATTTTGTAGTTTTTGTATTAGCCCGTTATGCCAAACCATGTCGAATTCTTTGGAGAAGTCTAGAAAGATGCCTGTAGTATATTGTTTGTTAAGTTGTTATCTAAGGTTGAGCGTCCAGGAGTGAAACCGCTTTGGTCTGGATTTTTTATGTTGTTTTGTTCTAAGTAGTGTTGTAACCTGTTTTTTGCCATTGATTCCATTACTTTGCATAAGTTAGAAGTTAGGGAGATTGGTCTGTATGAATTAGCCTGGTCAGCTGGTTTATTGGGTTTGGGGATTGGTATGACCAGGGCTTGTTTCCAAGGTGATCGGACCTGTCCGTTTAGATATATGAGGTTATAGAGTTTCAGAAGAGTTTGGAGTAGTTTGGGTTGTAGTTGTTTAATTATCTGGTATGAAGTAAGGTCTAAGCCTGGGGCTGTGCCCTTTTTCCTATTTTGTAGGGCGTGGAGTAGTTCTTCCATTGTGAAATGGAGATTAATTTCTAGGTTATTATCTTTTGGCTCTTCGGTAAATGTGGTTTCTGATTTTAGTTGTTCCTGGAATTTTTGGTTTAAGTTGCTATTGCTACTGACGGCCGAGAAGTGATTTGCTAGGTTATTAGCTTTTTCAGTGGGGTTTGTTGAATTGTTTATGTTGGGAGTTTTTTATGACGTTTAATGCCCCTATGGCGTGGATTTTGCGCCAAACTGTTCTGGCGTCTGTATGATGGTTAATTTCTTCGCAATTTTTTTTCCAGTCTCTTGTTTTAGCTGTTTTAACTAAGCTTTGTACTTTGTGATTTAGTTCATGTGCTATCTTTAGGTGTTTGAAGTCACGTTTGGCTTTATTGAATGCGGATTTGCGTTTACGTCTAGTTTGTTCTATCTCCTCGTTCCACCAAGGAACCGAGGGTTTGCCTATGTTGGTTGTTTTGAAAGGAATGGAGTTTGTAGCTGCGTTTATTATATAGTCAGTGAGGTTTTTACAGTAGATTTCGGGGTCGTTACTTTCTAGCTCAACTAGGTTAGCCTGGTTGCAAATTTCCTGAAATTTGTCCCAGTCGGCTTTGTTGTAGTGGAATTTAGGTTCCTGTTTTTGGGTTGGTGTTGGGATGTTTACGTCTCCTATAGTTATATTTATGGGGAAGTGGTCACTACCTAGTGGTACCCCGTGTACTTCCCATTGAATACTTTGGGCTAAATCTGGGGTGCATATGGTTAAGTCGATAGCCGACATTTTGTGGTGTATTTTGTCGTATCTAGTAGGTTGGTTGTTATTTAGTAGTATTAGGTCATTTTGTTCTGTCCATTCTGAGATGAGCTTTCCGTATTTATCTATTTTATCTTCTATACCCCAGGTAGGGTGGTGGGCATTAAAGTCTCCTAGGAAGATTTATTGCCTATTTGGAGAAGGGTGTTTAAATCCTCAGGTTTGCCCTGTTTTTCTACCCAGTGGTATATATTTATGATATTAATTTTTTGGTTGTTATTTGGATACCGTTTGCTTCTAGGTTTGGTGTGTTTATTTTTAGTTCTTTGTAGCTTAAGTCTTCCCTGACGTATATGATTAGGCCGCCTCAGGCTCTACCTGGGTTTGTTTTGGCTCGGTCAGTTCTTATTGAGTTATAGTTTGGTAGGGTGAATTTAGATCTAGTAGAGAATTTAGATTCCTGTATACAGACTATGTGTGGACCTTTGTCTCGTTTGAATTTAGCTTTTAATTCCTGGCCGTGGGAGGCTAATCCGTTGGCGTTCCACTGGAATGTATTTAGTCCTTCCATTTTGGGGGATGAGAGGTTATTAGTTTGTTTTGAGTTTTAGGTTGTGTTTAATTGGTAGCTTCCCTAAGTTGGGAGAGAAATAACTCAAAGGAGAGAGTTGTGAGTTTTAGTTTTTGCGCTACTGAGTGAAAAGCTTTACTACTAGCATTTGGTGAGTTTTGCTTATGGATGTAGGCTAGGAGTAGTGTAACGTTATTAAGAGTTTTAGTGCTAGTTAATTAGAGATTTTTGCGCCTGAAGTTTTTGTTGGTTTTAGGGGCCGAGAAAGTGATTTCATTTATTTCCTCGGTGGAAGAATACTCGTCTTCGTCGGTTAGGTTCGTTTTTATTGTTTGAGTTTCCATTGGGGAGGCTTGTGGAGGTGTTTGTGGTGAGGGGGGTTGAGTTTGTGCTTGCGTGTTGGATGTAGCTGTGGTTTCCTCAGTGTTTGAGGTTTTTTTTGGGCTTGCTTGTGGGGAAGTGTTGTTGCCTTGTGGGCTGTAGAGTGTCTGGCTGAGGGTCGTTGTGTGTCTGTGGTTTTGCTGTTTGCTTTGCATGCGGATGTTGATGTTATGGGGGAGTTGGTAGGTAGCTGTGTGAGGTGATGTGTGGATGTGGTGGGTGCGGTTTCTATGTTGGAAATCCGAGAGTTTGTGTGTGGTGTTTGAGTGTGGTGTGGGGAGGAGAGGTTTGGATGTAGGTGGTGCATATTTTCTTGTTTGGATTTTGGCCGAATCTATGTTTATGTGTTTGTTGGCCTGTTGTGTTAGGGCATGTCTGTGCGGACACTGGTTTGAGAGTGATGTATGTTTTATACATTTGCAATGGATGCACCAGGGAGAGCATGTGCCTGGGCAATCGGTTTGGGCGCATTTTTTACATTTAGTTTTTTTTAATGTACATTGGGTGGCCGTGTGGTTATATCTAAGGCAGTTAGAACATTGTTTGACCTGTTTGATGTATGGTTTAACTTCTAGTTTAGTGTGGGCACCGAAAGAGATGTGTTTAGGGGCTTCAGGAATTTAGTAGTTTTTTTAAGTTTACAATAACGATTGAGGTAGGGACCGTTTTGCCGTTTCTGTTTGATGTTATCCTGCGGGTTGATGGTATTGATTTGTGTTTTCTTCTTGGGTGTAGAGTTCTAGGTCTTCGGCTGTTTCTCTAGGGTTTACTCTTATTACCCCTCGGGTGAATTGCTGCCAATTTGGAATTTGTTTTGTTTTGTTACAGTTACGTGAAATATTTTTCCTTTTATTTTAGCTGCATTGAAGGAATCTTGATTTGGGAATATTATTTGGTAACCTTTATTTGCTTTTTTGATGTTGCTGTAATGGATGTTTTCGCGTTTAAACCATAAACCTATCCTGTCTGCTGAGAGTTGTTTAGTTAGGATTGATGCTGAAGTATAGTGCGAAGGTGGTGATGAAGGAGGGCGGGGTGGGTGTGGGAGAAGGTGGTGGAGTGGATGAGTCGAGCTTGCGTTTTTTTGGGTTTGTGTATTATGGAGGCGAGTTGGCTGGTTTGGTGGGGGTGGTATGTTCCATGTCTGAGCCATACTCGTCCGGAACAATGTTTTCCACTGTCCTCCCGGAAGTGTTGTGAGCTTCCGCGGGTGTTGGTAAGTCAGGATCTGGGGTGTTTGCGTGTGAGATGATGCGTGTGTGTGTCATGTTTTGGGGTGTTTGGTTTGGGTGAGTTGAGATGTATGGTGCCTGAACCCTAAAGATTTATTTTGTTGCTGGAAGGCTGGGGTTTGATGAGACAAGTGGAGAGCTGGGATAACGAGATATTTAGTCGAAAGAGTGGAGTTTAAATAGGTGAGTGGTGGGCGTGGGTGGTGAGTAGGAAAGAGCGTGAGTTGTGTTTAGGAGAAGTGGGGATTAGGTGTTTGTTGTTTTTGAGTTGGGTCAAAGGGTGCGTTTGAGTGGTGGGCGTGGGTAGTGAGTAGAAATGAGTGCGAGCTGTGTTAGGGAGATGGGGAAGGATAAGGTGTTGGTTATTTATAAGAGTTTGAGACGAAAGGGTGTGTTTGAGTGTTGTTGTTTTTAAGGATTTAGCGGTTTTGTGATTAATTTGGTGAGAGTGATTTTAAGAGTATGTGAATAAGGATGAAAGGATAACGTGATAATTACACATTAAATGGCCTGGCCGGGCCCGTGTGCGAAATACGCATCAGTCGGAAAGCGCACGTTAAATCTCCAAAGTAAGTAAGTAAGTAAGTAAGTAAGTAAGTAAGTAAGTAAGTAAGTAAGTAAGTAAGTAAGTAAGTAAGTAAGTAAGTAAGTAAGTAAGTAAGTAAGTAAGTAAGTAAGTAAGTAAGTAAGTAAGTAAGTATTACCGATGGTGGAGTTTCTCCTTGGCTGGCTATCAGGCAATGCTCTGTGCTGGCTTGGGAGGTGTTGCTCGCTTGGGGTACAAACTGCAACTGAGGGATAGTGCTTACTTACTTACTTACTTTGGAGATTTAACGTGCGCTTTCCGACTGATGCGTATTTCGCACACGGGCCCGGCCAGGCCATTTAATGTGTTTCCGAAAGGGGCGAAAGTGGTCTGTGCAACCCAAGAGGGGGCTTTAGGGGTTGCTTATATAGAATTTGGGAATTTTGAGATTTGGAATAGATGCCGATGGGGTTGGGGAGGAGAACTATAGGAGCTGGGTATGGTGGATGTTTGTTTGTTTATGTGATTTTGATTTGGTAGGTTATTGTGTTTTTAGATGCGTTTTATTAGTTCCGTTTTGATTAAGAATACGCCTAAGGCCTTGAAGTTTTCTAGTTTATTTTGTGGGTTTAGTATTGCTTCTAGAGTGAGAGCCTTGTGTAGATTGAGGGTGGTTTGTAATGCGGTTCGATGTGTTAGGTAGTGTGTGCAGTGGATGAGTGCGTGTTCTGGGGTTTCTAGTTGTTTGCAGTGTTGGCAGTTACCTGTAGTGTGTTTTTTAATTTTTTTTAGGTGGTTATTTTGGTTGGTGTGTCCTGTTTGGAGTTGAGTGATTACTCTGTCGATTTTTTTTGATGGATGGAGAATTTTTGGTTTGGTTTGTGGTTTGCTGAGCATTTTTTTGATTTGGCTATTTGAGTTTAGATATAGGTTATGCCATTTTTGTGATTTTTTGCTTGCTTACACTTTTAATTTCTGATTTTGAGATGGGTAAGTTTAAGCTTATTTCTGGGATTTTGAGGGATAGTTTAGCTGCTTTATCGGCGTTTTCATTACCGTATATTCCTACGTGGGCGGGTATCCACAAGAAGGTTATTTGTTTGCCTGCCTTAGTTAGGTCGTTGGAGCTTTTAAGTATTTGATTTATTAATTTAGGTCGGTTTTTGGTATTTTTGTTTTGGAGGGCTTGCAGTCCACTTAGGGAGTCGGTAAGTATTAAGATTTTTTTTTGTGGTTTTTGGATTCTTGATTATGGAGGGCTGAGGCCATGCCCATTAGTTCTGCCGTGAATATTGATTGGTTGTTTGGGAGTCGGAAGGATTGTGTGGTTTTAGTTGGTTGTGTGGTATGGACTCCGAAACCTGGGTGTTTGGAGGTCGGATCTGAGGATCCGTCCGTGTAAATGTGACACCAATTTGGCCAATTTTCGTGTATGTATGCTAGTGTGGTAGTTTTAGCTATGTTTGGGTCGGTTTGTTTATTTATTTGGCTAGCTAGTGTTGTGTCTATTTTGGGTATTTTAAGTTTAGGGGTGAAGATATTTGATTGTTTGCAGTTTTGTTTAAGATTTTTAATTTGGTGTTCATTTAGGTAGTTTGTTATTCTTTGGGATATTGGGGTAAGTAAGGGGTGTTTACGAGCTAGAGCTTGGTTTTTGGGGCTGATGTTTTGGTTTATTAAGTTTTGGATGAGAGGGTTTGATTGGGACGCGGCCCAGAAATTTAAGCTTAGCTGTTCCCTGCGTAGACTTAGTGGCATTTCTCCTGTTAAGGACTGAAGTGAGGTGAAGGAGGTGCCATGTTGGGTGCGTGTAATTAGTTTGAGAGCCTGATATTGTATTGAGTCAAGTTTTTTAGATAGAGAGTTGTTTAGGGTGTTGTATATGGCGCAGCCGTAGTCTAGTTTTGATCTAATTAGTGATATGTAGAGAGAGAGGAGGGTATCTTTGGAGGCTCCCCAGTTAGAGCCAGTTAGGCATCTTAGGGTCTTTACTGCATTTAGTTGTTAGGTTTTGGATGTGAGCATCCCAGGTGAGAAGTTCATCGAAAATAAGTCCTAAGAATATGATTTGTTTCTGAAATTTGATTGTTTGATTCTTTAGCTGGATAGTGCTTACTTACTTACTTACTTTGGAGATTTAACGTGCGCTTTCCGACTGATGCGTATTTCGCACACGGGCCCGGCCAGGCCATTTAATGTGTTTCCGAAAGGGGCGAAAGTGGTCTGTGCAACCCAAGAGGGGGGTTTTAGGGGTTGCTTATATAGAATTTGGGAATTTTGAGATTTGGAATAGATGCCGATGGGATTGGGGAGGAGAACTAAGGGAACTGGGTATGGTGGATGTTTGTTTGTTCATGTGATTTTGATTTGGTAGGTTATTGTGTTTTTAGATGCGTTTTATTAGTTCCGTTTTGATTAAGAATACGCCTAAGGCCTTGAAGTTTTCTAGTTTATTTTGTGGGTTTAGTATTGCTTCTAGAGTTAGAGGCAGTGCTGAACACCATAGGTATATATACTTATTAACATCAATGTTTATACAGTAAATTTATTGATGGACACAGAGAGCTGATTAAGATGATTGGAAGCCAGTGACTGACTAATGGGACAGGGTAAATTTGCCAGTGAATTAGAAGCCAGTGAATTGTCTAATGGACACAGTCAGCAAGCAGACTGATAGAGATAATTAGAAGCCGGTGGATTAATTGAATGGACATAGAGGTTTAGCAATTAGGTGATGGTAAGCAGGCGGGATGTATGTAGTAGCCTTGATCTCTGTTCATTGCTGGCTGGATCCTTTTGATGTAGATGGCTTCTAGGAGTTTTCTGATTTTGTAGTCTGACTGATTGTTGGCCAGGATATTGATGTTTTTCCACTGGATGTTGTGGTCGGGGTGGGTCTGTGTGTGGTCGGAGATGGCTGATTTTGAGTCATGTTTTTGTACTGAGGTCTTGTGTTCTTTTGTTCTAATGGGTAGGGGCCTGAATGTTTCATCTACATAGGAGTCGCCACAGTCACATTGTATGTGATATACGACACCAGCTGAGTGCCAATGGCAGGCCCTCTACATCAAAGAAAGAAGACCCAGCTGGTGTCGTATATCACATACAATGTGACTGACTCTGGGTAGGAGAGTTTATTTGATACGCATGCTCATGATTTAGTCGGAATCGTTCAATCGACGCTTTATGCAGAGATATCTATTGAATATGGAAAAAGGTTTTGTCGCATTCTTTCCGTTAATCTCGGCGTATTGAAGACACTAAATTGGTTATTGTGTAAGTGTGGGGGTGTACTACATGTAGTTCATCAAACAAAAGTACAAAATGTCATTTCTTGAAGTTTCCAAGCGAATAGGCCTATTTAGCAGGGATGAATGCCTGGATACAGCGACTTCAGCGAGGAGGAAAAATTGAAACCGATTTGAAAAGCCGTGTTGTTGTTTCTTGAGGCATCTGTTTATGAGGGAGATCAACACAAATTGAACGAACGCGGTTACGAAAATAAATTTACCATTCATTGTTCAACATAATCAATGATTGACTACCATCGTACAACAATAACAAATTAAAGTACAAATTGATCAGTTTACATGCAATATATTTGGCAGTACATTTGAAGTAAAATTACTGAAAAATATCGAAAAAAAGGAAATATATAAAAGAACCTCTTGCATACACCATTGTGTTTTTAAACTGTTGGATCTGCGTCCACAATACGATCGTATATGCGTCCCGCGTACCAGACTGCTGTGTACCAGTAGCCTCTAAATAGACACACGTTGGCAGCCTCATTTGTGGAACCTCTTCAGTAAACTAAAGTAAAATATCACGTACATGTATTTGCCTCGGGAATAGCTTTACGAAAAATGTCAGTGTGAAAAAGATATGTTTGTGTTAGTTTTATTTGACACAATGTTTATTATCGATTGGTAATAATCAGAGGCTGATCCATGTTTTTCAAACGAACTGTTTTACCCTCGGAGGGGAGCAAAGTTTTTAGTGGTTGTGGATTTCAAAAAGAAGGGGTTGGGGTGGGGGTTTGGGGGTGGAGGTAGATTAACCCCTGAATCCCGCCTCTGGATCCACCACCGACGGATGTTCTGTGTCTAAAATAGAATAAGTTATGACAAAGAAAGGTGTAAATTTGGTGTACATTTGGAGAGAATTTATAATAATATGAAAGGTATTTTGAGTGTGATATTTTAGTAACAAATCTTCAAATCCTGAAACACGTTCATTGTACTGCGAGGGGAGACCGTTCTAGATGTTATGTCTTAATGAAAACAAATGATTCTTCAAAACGACAGCTATATATGCGGACAGTTTCGCACCAATACCAACTGGCTGCAGAGTATGCTCTCCGCCTTTGTCGTTTGTCTTGGAAATGTTTTTTTTTATCACGAACAAACATTCACTGTGCTGTTAATTTCCAAATTCAATTTCTGTTAAACTAAAGTCCTGTAATCAAGCGCGATTTGTTTAAATCTACTGTTCAATATTTAAAAACAAACTAAACAAGGCAAAAAGTGGCTTCCATTTTCCCCCATCTCGACTCCAACATCACCTGACGAACACTGTTTATATGTTTGAGCCGGTTTCTCTTAAAAAAGCATAATAATACATCATAGTAATGGCATGATTCAAAGATGCACTGGTGCATGCAATATCGGCACGCTTGGCCGGATACGGTACTTGACATGAAAAATGAAATATCCATTATGGAAGTCAAACTTTGCACTGCACCTCTCCTACTGGTACTGAAACTACCCCCCAATTGGAAAAGAATCCATGATAGAATTTTAAAGTTCTAAATCGCGCATCTGTAGATTAAAACAAAATTCTATGTTTTAAAACATGAGAAAATCATATCTTTTCAGAAAATACACATATACACACTATTGATAGAGACAGCATTCACGAAGTTTAAAATGAATGTGTGCAGTCGTTTTCGACTTAACTGTCGCAAGAAGGAAGGACGGACGGAATTCCTTGTTATAACTACACATTTCCGCCCTTTGAGGTCGGGGGTATAATAATAGTAAAATAAACACAACACGTCAATGCTAGAGAATAATCAGTATCGATTATTCGTCGAAACAGATTCCATTTGGCGTTAAAGGCAAAATTGCGGTGAAAATCAGTTGGTGAACGAAAAACAGGTGTACGCGCAAAAGGTAAACAGGTATTGCACAGGTTGAAGCACCTGCCAATCACAGAATTTTCCTAAAATGTAAGTGTTTGTCACCTAACGCCGCACCTATCAATATTCCTGCCACACAACGGCGGCATGTAAACAATCGAGTGTGGACTAGACAATCCTTTGATCAGTATCTTGAGCAGTGATCGATGTCGGTCAACCAAGTCACCATCCTGATTTGTTTCGTTTGTTTGTTTGTTGTTTAACGCCGTACTCAGCATTATTCCAGCTATATGACGACGGTCTGTATATAATCTCATTTCTGGTGTCCCCCGCCGTGATATTGCTGGAATATTGCTAAAAGCGGCGTAAAACCATACTCACTCACTCACTCACTGTATATAATCTAGGGGGTTGAGTTTGTGCTTGCGTGTTGGATGTAGCTGTGGTTTCCTCAGTGTTTGAGGTTTTTTTTGGGCTTGCTTGTGGGGAAGTGTTGTTGCCTTGTGGGCTGTAGAGTGTCTGGCTGAGGGTCGTTGTGTGTCTGTGGTTTTGCTGTTTGCTTGTGTTGATGTTATGGGGGAGTTGGTAGGTAGCTGTGTGAGGTGATGTGTGGATGTGGTGGGTGCGGTTTCTATGTTGGAAATCCGAGAGTTTGTGTGTGGTGTTTGAGTGTGGTGTGGGGAGGAGAGGTTTGGATGTAGGTGGTGCATATTTTCTTGTTTGGATTTTGGCCGAATCTATGTTTATGTGTTTGTTGGCCTGTTGTGTTAGGGCATGTCTGTGCGGACACTGGTTTGAGAGTGATGTATGTTTTATACATTTGCAATGGATGCACCAGGGAGAGCATGTGCCTGGGCAATCGGTTTGGGCGCATTTTTTACATTTAGTTTTTTTTAATGTACATTGGGTGGCCGTGTGGTTATATCTAAGGCAGTTAGAACATTGTTTGACCTGTTTGATGTATGGTTTAACTTCTAGTTTAGTGTGGGCACCGAAAGAGATGTGTTTAGGGGCTTCAGGAATTTAGTAGTTTTTTTAAGTTTACAATAACGATTGAGGTAGGGACCGTTTTGCCGTTTCTGTTTGATGTTATCCTGCGGGTTGATGGTATTGATTTGTGTTTTCTTCTTGGGTGTAGAGTTCTAGGTCTTCGGCTGTTTCTCTAGGGTTTACTCTTATTACCCCTCGGGTGAATTGCTGCCAATTTGGAATTTGTTTTGTTTTGTTACAGTTACGTGAAATATTTTTCCTTTTATTTTAGCTGCATTGAAGGAATCTTGATTTGGGAATATTATTTGGTAACCTTTATTTGCTTTTTTGATGTTGCTGTAATGGATGTTTTCGCGTTTAAACCATAAACCTATCCTGTCTGCTGAGAGTTGTTTAGTTAGGATTGATGCTGAAGTATAGTGCGAAGGTGGTGATGAAGGAGGGCGGGGTGGGTGTGGGAGAAGGTGGTGGAGTGGATGAGTCGAGCTTGCGTTTTTTTGGGTTTGTGTATTATGGAGGCGAGTTGGCTGGTTTGGTGGGGGTGGTATGTTCCATGTCTGAGCCATACTCGTCCGGAACAATGTTTTCCACTGTCCTCCCGGAAGTGTTGTGAGCTTCCGCGGGTGTTGGTAAGTCAGGATCTGGGGTGTTTGCGTGTGAGATGATGCGTGTGTGTGTCATGTTTTGGGGTGTTTGGTTTGGGTGAGTTGAGATGTATGGTGCCTGAACCCTAAAGATTTATTTTGTTGCTGGAAGGCTGGGGTTTGATGAGACAAGTGGAGAGCTGGGATAACGAGATATTTAGTCGAAAGAGTGGAGTTTAAATAGGTGAGTGGTGGGCGTGGGTGGTGAGTAGGAAAGAGCGTGAGTTGTGTTTAGGAGAAGTGGGGATTAGGTGTTTGTTGTTTTTGAGTTGGGTCAAAGGGTGCGTTTGAGTGGTGGGCGTGGGTAGTGAGTAGAAATGAGTGCGAGCTGTGTTAGGGAGATGGGGAAGGATAAGGTGTTGGTTATTTATAAGAGTTTGAGACGAAAGGGTGTGTTTGAGTGTTGTTGTTTTTAAGGATTTAGCGGTTTTGTGATTAATTTGGTGAGAGTGATTTTAAGAGTATGTGAATAAGGATGAAAGGATAACGTGATAATTACACATTAAATGGCCTGGCCGGGCCCGTGTGCGAAATACGCATCAGTCGGAAAGCGCACGTTAAATCTCCAAAGTAAGTAAGTAAGTAAGTAAGTAAGTAAGTAAGTAAGTAAGTAAGTAAGTAAGTAAGTAAGTAAGTAAGTAAGTAAGTAAGTAAGTAAGTAAGTAAGTAAGTAAGTAAGTAAGTAAGTAAGTAAGTAAGTAAGTAAGTAAGTAAGTAAGTAAGTAAGTAAGTAAGTAAGTAAGTAAGTAAGTAAGTAAGTAAGTAAGTAAGTAAGTAAGTAAGTAAGTAAGTAAGTAAGTAAGTAAGTAAGTAAGTAAGTAAGTAAGTAAGTAAGTAAGTAAGTAAGTAAGTAAGTAAGTAAGTAAGTAAGTAAGTAAGTAAGTAAGTAAGTAAGTAAGTAAGTAAGTAAGTAAGTATTACCGATGGTGGAGTTTCTCCTTGGCTGGCTATCAGGCAATGCTCTGTGCTGGCTTGGGAGGTGTTGCTCGCTTGGGGTACAAACTGCAACTGAGGGATAGTGCTTACTTACTTACTTACTTTGGAGATTTAACGTGCGCTTTCCGACTGATGCGTATTTCGCACACGGGCCCGGCCAGGCCATTTAATGTGTTTCCGAAAGGGGCGAAAGTGGTCTGTGCAACCCAAGAGGGGGCTTTAGGGGTTGCTTATATAGAATTTGGGAATTTTGAGATTTGGAATAGATGCCGATGGGGTTGGGGAGGAGAACTATAGGAGCTGGGTATGGTGGATGTTTGTTTGTTTATGTGATTTTGATTTGGTAGGTTATTGTGTTTTTAGATGCGTTTTATTAGTTCCGTTTTGATTAAGAATACGCCTAAGGCCTTGAAGTTTTCTAGTTTATTTTGTGGGTTTAGTATTGCTTCTAGAGTGAGAGCCTTGTGTAGATTGAGGGTGGTTTGTAATGCGGTTCGATGTGTTAGGTAGTGTGTGCAGTGGATGAGTGCGTGTTCTGGGGTTTCTAGTTGTTTGCAGTGTTGGCAGTTACCTGTAGTGTGTTTTTTAATTTTTTTTAGGTGGTTATTTTGGTTGGTGTGTCCTGTTTGGAGTTGAGTGATTACTCTGTCGATTTTTTTTGATGGATGGAGAATTTTTGGTTTGGTTTGTGGTTTGCTGAGCATTTTTTTGATTTGGCTATTTGAGTTTAGATATAGGTTATGCCATTTTTGTGATTTTTTGCTTGCTTACACTTTTAATTTCTGATTTTGAGATGGGTAAGTTTAAGCTTATTTCTGGGATTTTGAGGGATAGTTTAGCTGCTTTATCGGCGTTTTCATTACCGTATATTCCTACGTGGGCGGGTATCCACAAGAAGGTTATTTGTTTGCCTGCCTTAGTTAGGTCGTTGGAGCTTTTAAGTATTTGATTTATTAATTTAGGTCGGTTTTTGGTATTTTTGTTTTGGAGGGCTTGCAGTCCACTTAGGGAGTCGGTAAGTATTAAGATTTTTTTTTGTGGTTTTTGGATTCTTGATTATGGAGGGCTGAGGCCATGCCCATTAGTTCTGCCGTGAATATTGATTGGTTGTTTGGGAGTCGGAAGGATTGTGTGGTTTTAGTTGGTTGTGTGGTATGGACTCCGAAACCTGGGTGTTTGGAGGTCGGATCTGAGGATCCGTCCGTGTAAATGTGACACCAATTTGGCCAATTTTCGTGTATGTATGCTAGTGTGGTAGTTTTAGCTATGTTTGGGTCGGTTTGTTTATTTATTTGGCTAGCTAGTGTTGTGTCTATTTTGGGTATTTTAAGTTTAGGGGTGAAGATATTTGATTGTTTGCAGTTTTGTTTAAGATTTTTAATTTGGTGTTCATTTAGGTAGTTTGTTATTCTTTGGGATATTGGGGTAAGTAAGGGGTGTTTACGAGCTAGAGCTTGGTTTTTGGGGCTGATGTTTTGGTTTATTAAGTTTTGGATGAGAGGGTTTGATTGGGACGCGGCCCAGAAATTTAAGCTTAGCTGTTCCCTGCGTAGACTTAGTGGCATTTCTCCTGTTAAGGACTGAAGTGAGGTGAAGGAGGTGCCATGTTGGGTGCGTGTAATTAGTTTGAGAGCCTGATATTGTATTGAGTCAAGTTTTTTAGATAGAGAGTTGTTTAGGGTGTTGTATATGGCGCAGCCGTAGTCTAGTTTTGATCTAATTAGTGATATGTAGAGAGAGAGGAGGGTATCTTTGGAGGCTCCCCAGTTAGAGCCAGTTAGGCATCTTAGGGTCTTTACTGCATTTAGTTGTTAGGTTTTGGATGTGAGCATCCCAGGTGAGAAGTTCATCGAAAATAAGTCCTAAGAATATGATTTGTTTCTGAAATTTGATTGTTTGATTCTTTAGCTGGATAGTGCTTACTTACTTACTTACTTTGGAGATTTAACGTGCGCTTTCCGACTGATGCGTATTTCGCACACGGGCCCGGCCAGGCCATTTAATGTGTTTCCGAAAGGGGCGAAAGTGGTCTGTGCAACCCAAGAGGGGGGTTTTAGGGGTTGCTTATATAGAATTTGGGAATTTTGAGATTTGGAATAGATGCCGATGGGATTGGGGAGGAGAACTAAGGGAACTGGGTATGGTGGATGTTTGTTTGTTCATGTGATTTTGATTTGGTAGGTTATTGTGTTTTTAGATGCGTTTTATTAGTTCCGTTTTGATTAAGAATACGCCTAAGGCCTTGAAGTTTTCTAGTTTATTTTGTGGGTTTAGTATTGCTTCTAGAGTTAGAGGCAGTGCTGAACACCATAGGTATATATACTTATTAACATCAATGTTTATACAGTAAATTTATTGATGGACACAGAGAGCTGATTAAGATGATTGGAAGCCAGTGACTGACTAATGGGACAGGGTAAATTTGCCAGTGAATTAGAAGCCAGTGAATTGTCTAATGGACACAGTCAGCAAGCAGACTGATAGAGATAATTAGAAGCCGGTGGATTAATTGAATGGACATAGAGGTTTAGCAATTAGGTGATGGTAAGCAGGCGGGATGTATGTAGTAGCCTTGATCTCTGTTCATTGCTGGCTGGATCCTTTTGATGTAGATGGCTTCTAGGAGTTTTCTGATTTTGTAGTCTGACTGATTGTTGGCCAGGATATTGATGTTTTTCCACTGGATGTTGTGGTCGGGGTGGGTCTGTGTGTGGTCGGAGATGGCTGATTTTGAGTCATGTTTTTGTACTGAGGTCTTGTGTTCTTTTGTTCTAATGGGTAGGGGCCTGAATGTTTCATCTACATAGGAGTCGCCACAGTCACATTGTATGTGATATACGACACCAGCTGAGTGCCAATGGCAGGCCCTCTACATCAAAGAAAGAAGACCCAGCTGGTGTCGTATATCACATACAATGTGACTGACTCTGGGTAGGAGAGTTTATTTGATACGCATGCTCATGATTTAGTCGGAATCGTTCAATCGACGCTTTATGCAGAGATATCTATTGAATATGGAAAAAGGTTTTGTCGCATTCTTTCCGTTAATCTCGGCGTATTGAAGACACTAAATTGGTTATTGTGTAAGTGTGGGGGTGTACTACATGTAGTTCATCAAACAAAAGTACAAAATGTCATTTCTTGAAGTTTCCAAGCGAATAGGCCTATTTAGCAGGGATGAATGCCTGGATACAGCGACTTCAGCGAGGAGGAAAAATTGAAACCGATTTGAAAAGCCGTGTTGTTGTTTCTTGAGGCATCTGTTTATGAGGGAGATCAACACAAATTGAACGAACGCGGTTACGAAAATAAATTTACCATTCATTGTTCAACATAATCAATGATTGACTACCATCGTACAACAATAACAAATTAAAGTACAAATTGATCAGTTTACATGCAATATATTTGGCAGTACATTTGAAGTAAAATTACTGAAAAATATCGAAAAAAAGGAAATATATAAAAGAACCTCTTGCATACACCATTGTGTTTTTAAACTGTTGGATCTGCGTCCACAATACGATCGTATATGCGTCCCGCGTACCAGACTGCTGTGTACCAGTAGCCTCTAAATAGACACACGTTGGCAGCCTCATTTGTGGAACCTCTTCAGTAAACTAAAGTAAAATATCACGTACATGTATTTGCCTCGGGAATAGCTTTACGAAAAATGTCAGTGTGAAAAAGATATGTTTGTGTTAGTTTTATTTGACACAATGTTTATTATCGATTGGTAATAATCAGAGGCTGATCCATGTTTTTCAAACGAACTGTTTTACCCTCGGAGGGGAGCAAAGTTTTTAGTGGTTGTGGATTTCAAAAAGAAGGGGTTGGGGTGGGGGTTTGGGGGTGGAGGTAGATTAACCCCTGAATCCCGCCTCTGGATCCACCACCGACGGATGTTCTGTGTCTAAAATAGAATAAGTTATGACAAAGAAAGGTGTAAATTTGGTGTACATTTGGAGAGAATTTATAATAATATGAAAGGTATTTTGAGTGTGATATTTTAGTAACAAATCTTCAAATCCTGAAACACGTTCATTGTACTGCGAGGGGAGACCGTTCTAGATGTTATGTCTTAATGAAAACAAATGATTCTTCAAAACGACAGCTATATATGCGGACAGTTTCGCACCAATACCAACTGGCTGCAGAGTATGCTCTCCGCCTTTGTCGTTTGTCTTGGAAATGTTTTTTTTTATCACGAACAAACATTCACTGTGCTGTTAATTTCCAAATTCAATTTCTGTTAAACTAAAGTCCTGTAATCAAGCGCGATTTGTTTAAATCTACTGTTCAATATTTAAAAACAAACTAAACAAGGCAAAAAGTGGCTTCCATTTTCCCCCATCTCGACTCCAACATCACCTGACGAACACTGTTTATATGTTTGAGCCGGTTTCTCTTAAAAAAGCATAATAATACATCATAGTAATGGCATGATTCAAAGATGCACTGGTGCATGCAATATCGGCACGCTTGGCCGGATACGGTACTTGACATGAAAAATGAAATATCCATTATGGAAGTCAAACTTTGCACTGCACCTCTCCTACTGGTACTGAAACTACCCCCCAATTGGAAAAGAATCCATGATAGAATTTTAAAGTTCTAAATCGCGCATCTGTAGATTAAAACAAAATTCTATGTTTTAAAACATGAGAAAATCATATCTTTTCAGAAAATACACATATACACACTATTGATAGAGACAGCATTCACGAAGTTTAAAATGAATGTGTGCAGTCGTTTTCGACTTAACTGTCGCAAGAAGGAAGGACGGACGGAATTCCTTGTTATAACTACACATTTCCGCCCTTTGAGGTCGGGGGTATAATAATAGTAAAATAAACACAACACGTCAATGCTAGAGAATAATCAGTATCGATTATTCGTCGAAACAGATTCCATTTGGCGTTAAAGGCAAAATTGCGGTGAAAATCAGTTGGTGAACGAAAAACAGGTGTACGCGCAAAAGGTAAACAGGTATTGCACAGGTTGAAGCACCTGCCAATCACAGAATTTTCCTAAAATGTAAGTGTTTGTCACCTAACGCCGCACCTATCAATATTCCTGCCACACAACGGCGGCATGTAAACAATCGAGTGTGGACTAGACAATCCTTTGATCAGTATCTTGAGCAGTGATCGATGTCGGTCAACCAAGTCACCATCCTGATTTGTTTCGTTTGTTTGTTTGTTGTTTAACGCCGTACTCAGCATTATTCCAGCTATATGACGACGGTCTGTATATAATCTCATTTCTGGTGTCCCCCGCCGTGATATTGCTGGAATATTGCTAAAAGCGGCGTAAAACCATACTCACTCACTCACTCACTGTATATAATCTAGGGGGTTGAGTTTGTGCTTGCGTGTTGGATGTAGCTGTGGTTTCCTCAGTGTTTGAGGTTTTTTTTGGGCTTGCTTGTGGGGAAGTGTTGTTGCCTTGTGGGCTGTAGAGTGTCTGGCTGAGGGTCGTTGTGTGTCTGTGGTTTTGCTGTTTGCTTGTGTTGATGTTATGGGGGAGTTGGTAGGTAGCTGTGTGAGGTGATGTGTGGATGTGGTGGGTGCGGTTTCTATGTTGGAAATCCGAGAGTTTGTGTGTGGTGTTTGAGTGTGGTGTGGGGAGGAGAGGTTTGGATGTAGGTGGTGCATATTTTCTTGTTTGGATTTTGGCCGAATCTATGTTTATGTGTTTGTTGGCCTGTTGTGTTAGGGCATGTCTGTGCGGACACTGGTTTGAGAGTGATGTATGTTTTATACATTTGCAATGGATGCACCAGGGAGAGCATGTGCCTGGGCAATCGGTTTGGGCGCATTTTTTACATTTAGTTTTTTTTAATGTACATTGGGTGGCCGTGTGGTTATATCTAAGGCAGTTAGAACATTGTTTGACCTGTTTGATGTATGGTTTAACTTCTAGTTTAGTGTGGGCACCGAAAGAGATGTGTTTAGGGGCTTCAGGAATTTAGTAGTTTTTTTAAGTTTACAATAACGATTGAGGTAGGGACCGTTTTGCCGTTTCTGTTTGATGTTATCCTGCGGGTTGATGGTATTGATTTGTGTTTTCTTCTTGGGTGTAGAGTTCTAGGTCTTCGGCTGTTTCTCTAGGGTTTACTCTTATTACCCCTCGGGTGAATTGCTGCCAATTTGGAATTTGTTTTGTTTTGTTACAGTTACGTGAAATATTTTTCCTTTTATTTTAGCTGCATTGAAGGAATCTTGATTTGGGAATATTATTTGGTAACCTTTATTTGCTTTTTTGATGTTGCTGTAATGGATGTTTTCGCGTTTAAACCATAAACCTATCCTGTCTGCTGAGAGTTGTTTAGTTAGGATTGATGCTGAAGTATAGTGCGAAGGTGGTGATGAAGGAGGGCGGGGTGGGTGTGGGAGAAGGTGGTGGAGTGGATGAGTCGAGCTTGCGTTTTTTTGGGTTTGTGTATTATGGAGGCGAGTTGGCTGGTTTGGTGGGGGTGGTATGTTCCATGTCTGAGCCATACTCGTCCGGAACAATGTTTTCCACTGTCCTCCCGGAAGTGTTGTGAGCTTCCGCGGGTGTTGGTAAGTCAGGATCTGGGGTGTTTGCGTGTGAGATGATGCGTGTGTGTGTCATGTTTTGGGGTGTTTGGTTTGGGTGAGTTGAGATGTATGGTGCCTGAACCCTAAAGATTTATTTTGTTGCTGGAAGGCTGGGGTTTGATGAGACAAGTGGAGAGCTGGGATAACGAGATATTTAGTCGAAAGAGTGGAGTTTAAATAGGTGAGTGGTGGGCGTGGGTGGTGAGTAGGAAAGAGCGTGAGTTGTGTTTAGGAGAAGTGGGGATTAGGTGTTTGTTGTTTTTGAGTTGGGTCAAAGGGTGCGTTTGAGTGGTGGGCGTGGGTAGTGAGTAGAAATGAGTGCGAGCTGTGTTAGGGAGATGGGGAAGGATAAGGTGTTGGTTATTTATAAGAGTTTGAGACGAAAGGGTGTGTTTGAGTGTTGTTGTTTTTAAGGATTTAGCGGTTTTGTGATTAATTTGGTGAGAGTGATTTTAAGAGTATGTGAATAAGGATGAAAGGATAACGTGATAATTACACATTAAATGGCCTGGCCGGGCCCGTGTGCGAAATACGCATCAGTCGGAAAGCGCACGTTAAATCTCCAAAGTAAGTAAGTAAGTAAGTAAGTAAGTAAGTAAGTAAGTAAGTAAGTAAGTAAGTAAGTAAGTAAGTAAGTAAGTAAGTAAGTAAGTAAGTAAGTAAGTAAGTAAGTAAGTAAGTAAGTAAGTAAGTAAGTAAGTAAGTAAGTAAGTAAGTAAGTAAGTAAGTAAGTAAGTAAGTAAGTAAGTAAGTAAGTAAGTAAGTAAGTAAGTAAGTAAGTAAGTAAGTAAGTAAGTAAGTAAGTAAGTAAGTAAGTAAGTAAGTAAGTAAGTAAGTAAGTAAGTAAGTAAGTAAGTAAGTAAGTAAGTAAGTAAGTAAGTAAGTAAGTAAGTAAGTAAGTAAGTAAGTAAGTAAGTAAGTAAGTAAGTAAGTAAGTAAGTAAGTAAGTAAGTATTACCGATGGTGGAGTTTCTCCTTGGCTGGCTATCAGGCAATGCTCTGTGCTGGCTTGGGAGGTGTTGCTCGCTTGGGGTACAAACTGCAACTGAGGGATAGTGCTTACTTACTTACTTACTTTGGAGATTTAACGTGCGCTTTCCGACTGATGCGTATTTCGCACACGGGCCCGGCCAGGCCATTTAATGTGTTTCCGAAAGGGGCGAAAGTGGTCTGTGCAACCCAAGAGGGGGCTTTAGGGGTTGCTTATATAGAATTTGGGAATTTTGAGATTTGGAATAGATGCCGATGGGGTTGGGGAGGAGAACTATAGGAGCTGGGTATGGTGGATGTTTGTTTGTTTATGTGATTTTGATTTGGTAGGTTATTGTGTTTTTAGATGCGTTTTATTAGTTCCGTTTTGATTAAGAATACGCCTAAGGCCTTGAAGTTTTCTAGTTTATTTTGTGGGTTTAGTATTGCTTCTAGAGTGAGAGCCTTGTGTAGATTGAGGGTGGTTTGTAATGCGGTTCGATGTGTTAGGTAGTGTGTGCAGTGGATGAGTGCGTGTTCTGGGGTTTCTAGTTGTTTGCAGTGTTGGCAGTTACCTGTAGTGTGTTTTTTAATTTTTTTTAGGTGGTTATTTTGGTTGGTGTGTCCTGTTTGGAGTTGAGTGATTACTCTGTCGATTTTTTTTGATGGATGGAGAATTTTTGGTTTGGTTTGTGGTTTGCTGAGCATTTTTTTGATTTGGCTATTTGAGTTTAGATATAGGTTATGCCATTTTTGTGATTTTTTGCTTGCTTACACTTTTAATTTCTGATTTTGAGATGGGTAAGTTTAAGCTTATTTCTGGGATTTTGAGGGATAGTTTAGCTGCTTTATCGGCGTTTTCATTACCGTATATTCCTACGTGGGCGGGTATCCACAAGAAGGTTATTTGTTTGCCTGCCTTAGTTAGGTCGTTGGAGCTTTTAAGTATTTGATTTATTAATTTAGGTCGGTTTTTGGTATTTTTGTTTTGGAGGGCTTGCAGTCCACTTAGGGAGTCGGTAAGTATTAAGATTTTTTTTTGTGGTTTTTGGATTCTTGATTATGGAGGGCTGAGGCCATGCCCATTAGTTCTGCCGTGAATATTGATTGGTTGTTTGGGAGTCGGAAGGATTGTGTGGTTTTAGTTGGTTGTGTGGTATGGACTCCGAAACCTGGGTGTTTGGAGGTCGGATCTGAGGATCCGTCCGTGTAAATGTGACACCAATTTGGCCAATTTTCGTGTATGTATGCTAGTGTGGTAGTTTTAGCTATGTTTGGGTCGGTTTGTTTATTTATTTGGCTAGCTAGTGTTGTGTCTATTTTGGGTATTTTAAGTTTAGGGGTGAAGATATTTGATTGTTTGCAGTTTTGTTTAAGATTTTTAATTTGGTGTTCATTTAGGTAGTTTGTTATTCTTTGGGATATTGGGGTAAGTAAGGGGTGTTTACGAGCTAGAGCTTGGTTTTTGGGGCTGATGTTTTGGTTTATTAAGTTTTGGATGAGAGGGTTTGATTGGGACGCGGCCCAGAAATTTAAGCTTAGCTGTTCCCTGCGTAGACTTAGTGGCATTTCTCCTGTTAAGGACTGAAGTGAGGTGAAGGAGGTGCCATGTTGGGTGCGTGTAATTAGTTTGAGAGCCTGATATTGTATTGAGTCAAGTTTTTTAGATAGAGAGTTGTTTAGGGTGTTGTATATGGCGCAGCCGTAGTCTAGTTTTGATCTAATTAGTGATATGTAGAGAGAGAGGAGGGTATCTTTGGAGGCTCCCCAGTTAGAGCCAGTTAGGCATCTTAGGGTCTTTACTGCATTTAGTTGTTAGGTTTTGGATGTGAGCATCCCAGGTGAGAAGTTCATCGAAAATAAGTCCTAAGAATATGATTTGTTTCTGAAATTTGATTGTTTGATTCTTTAGCTGGATAGTGCTTACTTACTTACTTACTTTGGAGATTTAACGTGCGCTTTCCGACTGATGCGTATTTCGCACACGGGCCCGGCCAGGCCATTTAATGTGTTTCCGAAAGGGGCGAAAGTGGTCTGTGCAACCCAAGAGGGGGGTTTTAGGGGTTGCTTATATAGAATTTGGGAATTTTGAGATTTGGAATAGATGCCGATGGGATTGGGGAGGAGAACTAAGGGAGCTGGGTATGGTGGATGTTTGTTTGTTCATGTGATTTTGATTTGGTAGGTTATTGTGTTTTTAGATGCGTTTTATTAGTTCCGTTTTGATTAAGAATACGCCTAAGGCCTTGAAGTTTTCTAGTTTATTTTGTGGGTTTAGTATTGCTTCTAGAGTTAGAGGCAGTGCTGAACACCATAGGTATATATACTTATTAACATCAATGTTTATACAGTAAATTTATTGATGGACACAGAGAGCTGATTAAGATGATTGGAAGCCAGTGACTGACTAATGGGACAGGGTAAATTTGCCAGTGAATTAGAAGCCAGTGAATTGTCTAATGGACACAGTCAGCAAGCAGACTGATAGAGATAATTAGAAGCCGGTGGATTAATTGAATGGACATAGAGGTTTAGCAATTAGGTGATGGTAAGCAGGCGGGATGTATGTAGTAGCCTTGATCTCTGTTCATTGCTGGCTGGATCCTTTTGATGTAGATGGCTTCTAGGAGTTTTCTGATTTTGTAGTCTGACTGATTGTTGGCCAGGATATTGATGTTTTTCCACTGGATGTTGTGGTCGGGGTGGGTCTGTGTGTGGTCGGAGATGGCTGATTTTGAGTCATGTTTTTGTACTGAGGTCTTGTGTTCTTTTGTTCTAATGGGTAGGGGCCTGAATGTTTCATCTACATAGGAGTCGCCACAGTCACATTGTATGTGATATACGACACCAGCTGAGTGCCAATGGCAGGCCCTCTACATCAAAGAAAGAAGACCCAGCTGGTGTCGTATATCACATACAATGTGACTGACTCTGGGTAGGAGAGTTTATTTGATACGCATGCTCATGATTTAGTCGGAATCGTTCAATCGACGCTTTATGCAGAGATATCTATTGAATATGGAAAAAGGTTTTGTCGCATTCTTTCCGTTAATCTCGGCGTATTGAAGACACTAAATTGGTTATTGTGTAAGTGTGGGGGTGTACTACATGTAGTTCATCAAACAAAAGTACAAAATGTCATTTCTTGAAGTTTCCAAGCGAATAGGCCTATTTAGCAGGGATGAATGCCTGGATACAGCGACTTCAGCGAGGAGGAAAAATTGAAACCGATTTGAAAAGCCGTGTTGTTGTTTCTTGAGGCATCTGTTTATGAGGGAGATCAACACAAATTGAACGAACGCGGTTACGAAAATAAATTTACCATTCATTGTTCAACATAATCAATGATTGACTACCATCGTACAACAATAACAAATTAAAGTACAAATTGATCAGTTTACATGCAATATATTTGGCAGTACATTTGAAGTAAAATTACTGAAAAATATCGAAAAAAAGGAAATATATAAAAGAACCTCTTGCATACACCATTGTGTTTTTAAACTGTTGGATCTGCGTCCACAATACGATCGTATATGCGTCCCGCGTACCAGACTGCTGTGTACCAGTAGCCTCTAAATAGACACACGTTGGCAGCCTCATTTGTGGAACCTCTTCAGTAAACTAAAGTAAAATATCACGTACATGTATTTGCCTCGGGAATAGCTTTACGAAAAATGTCAGTGTGAAAAAGATATGTTTGTGTTAGTTTTATTTGACACAATGTTTATTATCGATTGGTAATAATCAGAGGCTGATCCATGTTTTTCAAACGAACTGTTTTACCCTCGGAGGGGAGCAAAGTTTTTAGTGGTTGTGGATTTCAAAAAGAAGGGGTTGGGGTGGGGGTTTGGGGGTGGAGGTAGATTAACCCCTGAATCCCGCCTCTGGATCCACCACCGACGGATGTTCTGTGTCTAAAATAGAATAAGTTATGACAAAGAAAGGTGTAAATTTGGTGTACATTTGGAGAGAATTTATAATAATATGAAAGGTATTTTGAGTGTGATATTTTAGTAACAAATCTTCAAATCCTGAAACACGTTCATTGTACTGCGAGGGGAGACCGTTCTAGATGTTATGTCTTAATGAAAACAAATGATTCTTCAAAACGACAGCTATATATGCGGACAGTTTCGCACCAATACCAACTGGCTGCAGAGTATGCTCTCCGCCTTTGTCGTTTGTCTTGGAAATGTTTTTTTTTATCACGAACAAACATTCACTGTGCTGTTAATTTCCAAATTCAATTTCTGTTAAACTAAAGTCCTGTAATCAAGCGCGATTTGTTTAAATCTACTGTTCAATATTTAAAAACAAACTAAACAAGGCAAAAAGTGGCTTCCATTTTCCCCCATCTCGACTCCAACATCACCTGACGAACACTGTTTATATGTTTGAGCCGGTTTCTCTTAAAAAAGCATAATAATACATCATAGTAATGGCATGATTCAAAGATGCACTGGTGCATGCAATATCGGCACGCTTGGCCGGATACGGTACTTGACATGAAAAATGAAATATCCATTATGGAAGTCAAACTTTGCACTGCACCTCTCCTACTGGTACTGAAACTACCCCCCAATTGGAAAAGAATCCATGATAGAATTTTAAAGTTCTAAATCGCGCATCTGTAGATTAAAACAAAATTCTATGTTTTAAAACATGAGAAAATCATATCTTTTCAGAAAATACACATATACACACTATTGATAGAGACAGCATTCACGAAGTTTAAAATGAATGTGTGCAGTCGTTTTCGACTTAACTGTCGCAAGAAGGAAGGACGGACGGAATTCCTTGTTATAACTACACATTTCCGCCCTTTGAGGTCGGGGGTATAATAATAGTAAAATAAACACAACACGTCAATGCTAGAGAATAATCAGTATCGATTATTCGTCGAAACAGATTCCATTTGGCGTTAAAGGCAAAATTGCGGTGAAAATCAGTTGGTGAACGAAAAACAGGTGTACGCGCAAAAGGTAAACAGGTATTGCACAGGTTGAAGCACCTGCCAATCACAGAATTTTCCTAAAATGTAAGTGTTTGTCACCTAACGCCGCACCTATCAATATTCCTGCCACACAACGGCGGCATGTAAACAATCGAGTGTGGACTAGACAATCCTTTGATCAGTATCTTGAGCAGTGATCGATGTCGGTCAACCAAGTCACCATCCTGATTTGTTTCGTTTGTTTGTTTGTTGTTTAACGCCGTACTCAGCATTATTCCAGCTATATGACGACGGTCTGTATATAATCTCATTTCTGGTGTCCCCCGCCGTGATATTGCTGGAATATTGCTAAAAGCGGCGTAAAACCATACTCACTCACTCACTCACTGTATATAATCTAGTCTGGACCAGACAATCAAATAATTGACATCATCAGCATCGATCCACGCAATTGCGATCGATGACATGCATCAACCCAATCAGCGAGCCTGACCACCCAATCCCGTTAGTCGCCTTTTACGACAAGCATAGTCACCTTTTACGGCAAGTATTGGTTGCTGAAGACCTATTCTACCCCGGAATCGTCACGTTTTTTTTATATTAAGAGCTCTTATTACGAGTTTAATGTGAGCTGATGACAGTAAAACTATTGTTAAGTCGTTTAAGTGTGTTCATGTCCAAACGATAATACATATATCATAAGAATAACGGGGGAAAAATCGAGAGACAGATTTTGATTCAACAGATTGTCAGCTGCTGCTTACCTCATTGTGCCCCCGGGGATATCATATGGTTATACTTGTATATGTTTCATGTGCACATTCTCGAGTGCCATCAATGTGAATGTTAACCTGAATTTTAAATTTTTCTGACTGCTTTCTTTTCAATAAATGTGTATTAGACACATTCACTTTGTACTGTTTTAAGTTCTGTTTCTGTTTATGTCCGTCACGTTTATTTAAGAACTGACATCGATATGTTTGGCCTTTATGGAGGTAGAAACGTGAAACCAAGTGTGTATACTTTACGTAAATCCGCTACGTTTATACCTCCATAAACGCAACAAATATTCTTGTCAATTCTTATAAATAAACAAAGACAACAACAATAACTTCCCAGACTGCTCATTAACACAAAACAACTGTAGACAACTGTACAAAATTAATGGCATCGTTCAGCTTAATAATCGACACAAGCATCGAGACAAATGTCAAGCATTTCAAAGTCAAGTTCAACCCCGCCCACACTATTATCAGCAACTCACGACCCGTGAAGATCTGTGGTAGAATAGGTCCTCAGCAATGCCTGCCGTAAAAGGCGACTATGCTTTTCGTAAAAGGCGACTAACGGGATCGGGATCGGGGTCAGACTCGCTGACTTGGTTGATGCATGTCAACGATCCCAATTGCGTGGATCGATGTTCATAATGTAAATCACTGGATTGTCTGGTTCAGACTCGATTATTTACAGACCGCCGTCATATAGCTGGGATATTGCTGAGTGTGGCGTTAAACAACAAACAAACAAACAACTCAGTAATTCATAAAACAGTAACCTAGAGCGAAGTCACGATCAAGACCATGTTATTTGAGCTCTTCTGATCGTTGGCGCCAGATGCAAAGTTGTATACACAGTTGTTAAAGCTTGAATTTGAGAGAAAGCCTGTTGACATCACCCTTGTAGATGCAACGCACAGGCCCCTGAAGCAGGATAGTAATATTACTGAAACACCGGACCCATATATATAAATAGACATGGTACGTCACTCGCCATCTTGGCCGATGTTGACATACACTGAATCATTTAAAATAAAGGGAAATTAACGTATGTCATGTTCACAATACCCCTCTACATGTACCTCCACATACGCACTGCATGTCACAAACCTTCAATTTTTTTGCAATTTATTGCCTATATCGGGTGATTTTATCGAGATATTGGCTCAATCGCCTCTGTCGGTAACGGAAGTAAACAAAATCTCCGCGCTAAATAGCGTCGAGCGCTCTGATTGGTCGGCGCGAAAACCACAACAAACGCACGTGTACCATTCGTGGAAACTGGCTGACCTTGGTGTTTTTTACCGCCTTCTTCACAGCCATGCCAGTTTTGAAACGATGCCTTTGCTGCTGTAGTATTCTCTACTGGATTCCTCTTCCCTAACCCTTTGTAGACGTAGCTACTCTTTGTCCAGTCTTGATGACACCTTTGTCATGTTCTTTTAATGGTTGGGAAAGTAATCCTAACATGCCTCCCAATAGTTTTTGTATCCTTAAATTGTTCACCAAAGTTAACACAACAAGAGCATATTAATTCATTTACTGATGTGACCTCATTCAGTTCTTCTTTATACTTTAACCTGTAATTAATTGGTACGTGTGAAGAAAACATGTGAAAAGAATTATCTTGACAACAATTCATGGCTTAACAAATTATTAAAATAATCTTCCTGACAAATCATCATCCAGTTATTTTGGTTGTGTGTGTGTGTGTGTGTGTGTGTGTGTGTGTGTGTGTGTGTGTGTGTGTGTGTGTGTGTTGCATTTAACAAATGTGATATGTATGTTGCCTTTAACAATCATTATATATTTTTGCCTTTGACAAATATTATGCTACCTTTAACAAATATTATATGTATGTTGCCTTTGACAAATGTTATGTTTCCTTTGACAAATATTACATGAATGTTGCCTTTCAGGAATTTCATATGTATGTTTCCTTTGACAAATATTATGCTTCCTTTAACAAATATTATATGTATGTTTCCTTATACAAATGTTATGTTTCCTTTGAAAAATATTATATGTATGTTGCCTTTAAGAAATTTCATATGTATGTTGCCTTTGACAAATATTGTATGAATAATTAATATTCTTATAGATTCAAAACCTAATTTACTCATTGTTATGAATAGTTACATTGCATTGGTCAGGTTTCAGATTATATAAACATTTTAAGTGTATTCAAAACATGTACATGCGTATTTGTGTCATGTGTATGGTATTTTCTTTAACCAATATTGTTTTTAATTTTATACTTACCAATAAATTATTTTTTTGTCAGTCATTTTGGGTCTTCTCCTCAGATGCAGACACGTTATCTTTTTTTGTTTTGCTTTTTGAATACCAGCACGTGCGTTTGATGTGGTTTTCGCGTCGACCAATCAGAGCGCTCGACGCCATTTAGCGCGGAGATTTTGTTTACTTCCGTTACCGACAGAGGCGATTGAGCCAATATCTCGATAAAATCACCCGATATGTGGAGGTAGGTAGGGGGGGTATTGTGAACATGACATACACGATTCAGTGTATGTCGTCATCGGCCAAGATGGCGAGTGACGTACCTTTTCTATTTATATATATGGGTCCGGTGTTTCAGTAATATAACTATCCTGCTTCAGGGGCCTGTGATTAGCCACAGGGAAATGTAGAAAATTTACCAAGTTTCACGGTATGGGTCTACCTTGAAACATTTTAACACCCCAGTTTTGAGTTTTTTCTTGTTGCTTTAGATTGACGACAGTTAGTTTTCTGAATCTTGGCTCGGGTGGCGGTTGTAGTTACGGTGGTTCACGTTTAACTTCGAAGGCTCTGGAAGGCTCTAGGGAAGCTTCTGTCGTAACTGCACGACGCCTCGGTGCCGGCCAGTGTCTCCAGATATTAGTTGCATTGTTTACCACATTCGTGTAACTTTGAATGTCGCCTTCAATTCTCACTTTGTATTGATTATGATTTGCTCACATTTATGAATCACAAGCACACACAATGTATTCAGTCCCTGACAGTATTCAATATAGATTGTATATGAAGGCTAAACCGTAGTGCACCTAATCGCATGAGGGAGTCGGTTAGGTTCAACGCCGTTTCAATGTTAACAGTAAGCTGGTTAATTAAACAGCATCAGTGGCTTGGTACAGTGTCTACCCTAGCATGGTGATCTACCTTCAGCTGCTGGCGAACTATAGCCTTTTTATATTGTACCGTAATTTATAGTGCTATCTTTTTTATAGTTAGTATGCTAGTTTTAAATAATAAACTGTGATATTCTAGTAATTTTACTGTCTATCGATGACAGGTTTTAATTTAGTTAAAAATGTATGTATTAAAAATGTCACATTTTTCGTCACGATATAGCTGAAATATTGCCGATGTGACGTAAAGCATTAACTCACTCACTCACTCACTCACTGGTACAGTGTCTTGGTACAGATGTTTTGGTTTCAATGTTGTTGTTGGTTTGTTGTTTTATGCCGCACTCAGCAATATTCCAGCTATATGACGGCGGTCTGTAAATAATCGAGTCTGGACCAGACAATCCAGTGCTTAATGTCATGGGCATCGATCCACGCAATTGGGATCGATGACATGCGTCAACCAAGTCAGCGAGCCTGACCACCCGATCCCGTTAGTCGCCTTTTACGACAAGCATTGTCACCTTTTACGGCAAGCATGGGTTGCTGAAGACCTATTCTACCCCGGAATCTTCACGGGTCTTGCCATAAACAGGTAACTATGCTTGTCGTATTTGGTTGATGCATGTCATCGTATCCAAATTGCGTTGATCGATGCTCATGATGTCAATCACTGGATTCTCTGGTCCCTACTCACTTTTTTACAGGTCGCCGTCATATAGCTAGGCTATTGCGGAGTGCGGCGTTAAACAACAAACAAACAAACATGTGAAGAACACATCTCACCTGATAAAAACCCTCTAAAAAACTAGAAACTTAGTTGTAGCAGTGTAACATCGTGTTATCGGCTTCAATAAATCTGAAGGGTACCCCATGCTTGCTGTAAGAGCCGATCAAAATGGGGATCTATTGATGAGCAGGCTCGGTGACTGGTTTGATTGTGTGTCATCGTTTCTCACGCTTTCCGTCACTCAATTATGCACAAGCTGACATGACATAGCTGGAATATATGTAGTTTTTGCAGCTATAACTAAGCAATACATATAACCCAGGAATAACATAACCCAGAATCTCTACGGGATTAAAAGAACATAAAAATATGTCTGTACATGTGGATCTTTCAGATACTAAAACACTAAACCATGCACTTATTCCCGCCGCCATACAAGGGAGCTAACTCCGTCAACTATATGTCTTTGTAGTTCTCATTCAAAACCAGAAGGTAACAACACGCTTTCAGAGAAAGAATATGTGTGTTTTGTTGCTTGTCACTGTAGAGCAGTACTTCTGCCATGCGATGGCGGGATGTAAACAAACCAGACAATCAAGTGATGGACCAGAAATCCAGTATATATATAAAAACAATAAAAACAAAATATACAACATCAACCCCAGAGAATGACAAGTTTTGTCCTCCTTCTCCCCCTTAACACAACAAAATATACAACTACAACATATTGGGATACTGTACGGTGCACTTACAGACCGCAGTTTATTCTTCCACATCGTCAGCATCAGGAATATCAACACATGGTAATTTACATGAATATAAACTCGATGCTTCAAATTTCCAACATATATAATATTTACAGGCATCGAAGCCTTTTCAACTATTCTAATGGCTCGTAAGCACATATTCATCAGAGTATATCCCAAAACCAAATTCTCACAACTGGAGTGTTCTAGCTTTAAACCATGGATACCGGTCCACCTAACAACGTATCATCATGGCTCGTCAACACAACTTGCAAACATGTAAAACTTCCTGATCATCTAAGGACAGCAGCAGCTACTACACACATAAAAAATAAAAAACTAAGATTCACCCGACGTGTCCTTCAATCGGCATCATACATACCTGAACATGTTTAATATAGCCAGCCCTGACTGCACCGCACCTGAGAATGAAGTTTCAGCTTCGAGCCTTTACTTATATACCCCTAACGAGACCAAGTTACCTCCCTTTGTTGTGTTTTCCGACATTAGGAGAAAATATTTTCGTTCTAATTCGTCCCTCAAACGAAAGAAAATATGTTCAATTATCTGCCACAACAGACTCCCTCCAGACTCCCTCTACATACGGAGATGGTATTTTGATAATATTGAACGTTGTCCAGTTGCCCAGTGCCCGGCATGTGGCAGGAATATGTATGTGTACAACTACAGTATATACGTTTTAATCGATGATGAAGGATGTTCCTAAATGTGTCTTACATACAACTGCGTTTACCAGTGTATCTTGAATCCATGCACATTTTCCCAAGCGCTATACAAGGGAGCTTACTCCGCATACCCTATGTCTTTGTAGTTCTCACTCAAAACCAGAAGGTAACAGATTAACTTTGTTTGTCTGTTGTTAAACAACACCCAGCAATATCACAACTATATGACGTCGGTCTGTAAATATATCGAGACAGGCTTACACAATCCTGTGGTCGATATTGGGAGCACGCCTCGGGGTACCATGACACGCAATCAACCAATTCACCGAGTCTCATCACCCGATTCATATGGTGGCCTCTTAAGACCGACCCAGGTTGCTGGGGACCAACTCTAACCTGTAATCCCAATAGGTAAATACTCCAAACAAGGAATAAGAGCATGTCGGAGAGGAAACTAGCATCACCAACATTACTTTACTATCTAGATTCATTGATACACAGTATGCTCGTTCGTTTACTTAACTGCTAAAACTTGATTTTAAGTGAACTAAATAACTGTTCTTACTAAACTTGTCACGTTAGCACCTTTATCATCAATGCTTCGGTCAAACTAAATTATATATTCTGTCGACATAGCGCCCCTAAAGTTCACAATAACAACTTTATCGTCGGGTAATCAGTATATGAGATTATCTGTAGTAGCTAGAATAGGTATAAATACGGACGACAGGCCGTCACAAATCATTCTTAGGCTGTCATATAAACTCTGATTGTTTATTTACTCAGATAAGAAACTATCTTGTACTATGTTAAATCTCAACTATATGATATTACCCTTGACAATACCTGCAAGTCTAATTGGTAATTGAAAATGGCATACTTGGGTGTACATCTTATATATTCCCAGTGTACTACTGCTGTAAATAGATTATGCCAATTCTGTTAACCGTATTACGTTGTTTACCTTGTGGAATATGTATTGTGGCTGAACTAGAAGTATTAGTTACAGTGTATCGGTATATTATATTCAGTCATTCGTAAACTGCTGTATTACGTTGTGAACTTGGAATATGTATTGACTAATGTAGTATGTGTATTGTGTAATGATTCTAATAGTATATCATGTTCATCTGATGTTATTCGCGCATGCGTATGTACTTCTATATCTGATCGTAAACTCGTTCTAAAAATCGATTGTAAGCTTTCTATTGTTGACGGATTATATATAACAGTATGTGGGCAGTCCAATAAACTGACTGTTTATTCACTCAGGTCTTGTGTTGTTGTATGGTTTGGTCGTGTACAGTGGTACTTACCTTCGCAAAGTGAGCTGATTCCCCAACTCCCGATTATTAAAAGGAAGAAAGGTACAATTAATAGACAGGAGAATTGTGCGAATATTCACGAAATACCAAATTCATAAAAGCTGCACTTGTGGCTATCAACGATCTGTATTTAAGAAATAAACGCCTCATGGTCGTTGTTTATCGTAAAATAAAATACTGCAATTAGACTAAACCGATCGGGGCTACGTCCCTCGTGGTCTGTTCTCCCCACTGTATTTTATTGCACTATAAACAACTCCCCCTCGTCGTTTATTTCTGCAATGCAGATAGTTAACAGTCAAAGGGGAAGCTTTTGTGACAGCAAACTGGGTGGAGAAAAGCAAACAGCCCAAATCTGATAAAATATTCGGATCTCAGAGCAGGACCCGTCATGTGGAACAGGCGTTCGCCGTTGGCTCAGGTCAGAGGTCACGGACATTTTATGGTCGCTACGAAATGATAGTTGTTACATAGCTATATGCGTGTTTTAAAGGTTGATTCGATATAGCTGATAAAGATTGCTCTTAATCGCGGCCTACTTACAGCTGTAAGACTTTCTCACTTCTCACAATCTCCCAGCCGTCTCAAGCGCTATGCAAGGGAACTAACGAAAGTGGCTGTAGACAGGGTGACCCGGTATCGCCCTATCGTTTCATTCTCGTTATGATATGCAGCAACAAGGACATTAAAGGAATAGAACTAAATAAATACATAAATGAATTGGGACAATACGCAGATGACACAACTTTTCTTGAAGTGCATAGAAGAGTCTTACAGCTACTCCAGCTACTTTCTTAACTGCCGGGCAAAAGAAACGTATCACCTTGTTCAGTAGCTCCATAAAAAGAAACAAAGGCTTGTGTTATCTATATTATGGTTATTTTAATAAAAGGTACATAGTTTTTCTATGTCTGTACAAAATTGCAATGCCATATCGATAGTACACTTGCCTTAATGCCGAGCGAAAGAGACATGAGGTGAAAATTGAAAAAAATACATTAACACGAGTCAAACAGAGTCCAGTCAATAGGTGCACATAAAGTCAAATCATGTGACAAGACATGTCCTTAATAGCATGTGTGACCACCCCCTGCATCAATGCACGCCAAAATACGTCTCCACGTGGATGTCGTCAGTGGCCGGTTGACGTCAGCAGCAATTCTGCGCCAGTCACCCAATAACACCTGTTCAAGCTGCTGTCTGTTTGCTGGGGTAGATATACATTGTCTCAGCTTTCGATCAAGATAATCTCAGAGATACTCTATGGGATTCATGTCTGGAGAACTTGCTGGCCAAGGCAACACGTTGACGTTGACGTTGTGCAGTTATTGCTGGACAAGTCTGGCGGTATGAGGTCGAGGATTGTCCTGGTGCAAAAGTTGTTCTTTTTTATGCTGCATCCTTGCTCTGCCCCACACCGGTATTTATGCAACAATCATGCCCGAACATTTATAACAGTTACAAAAAATGTTGTTATTGCAGTTTTTTATGATTGTACGAAATTCACTGATTCCTGCAAAAAGTGACTGTGATGTGTGCACAGGGTGTGTTTTGGTGAATGTTTTCTCATAACGTTCTAACTTATCGCACCGTCTTTAATTCAGATATAACTCAATTACAAGTGATAAGTTTACTTTCCCCGGCAGTTTATAACTTATCAGGACTAGAGATGAAACTTTGATAAAACAAGGGCTATTTGGTCTGGTTCCATTTCCGAAAGTGATATAAAACTGTGTCAGGATATCAACTTTGACTGCATTAAAATGTGTTAAGGAATCAAACTTCACATCCAATCTAAAGACCATTGGTTCATTAATACCAGGAAAGAACAGACAATATTAATAGACTATCTATTCTAGTTTATGTATTCTCTTCTCTCCCCAACCCATTTTATTAAAAGGCCCGTGAAGATCCGGGGTAGAATAGGTCTTCAGCAACCAATGCTTGCCGTAAAAGGCGACTATACTTGTCGTAAAAGGTGACTAACGGGATCGTGTGGTCAGGCTCGCTGACTTGCAATTGGTTGATGCATGTCATCGATCCAAATTGCGTGGATCGATGCTCATGATATTAATCACTGGATTGTCTGGTGGAGACTCGTTTATTTACAGACCGCCGTCATATAGCTGGAATATTTCGGAGTGCGGCGTTAAACAACAAACTAAACCAAACCCATGGCCTAAAGCTATGAACACACACATGCCAACTTTGTTTGTAAGACAGTTGAAAAATCGAAAAGCTGGTATGACGAGTGAAAGGTGACCCAAAACGTCAACACTTTACCACAGCAAAACCTGCTGGCATAACTGCGTGGCTACTCAGTGTTGTTGATATACATCCAGTCACCCCTCTCACCCAACACACAATCTCCCCCATACTTCTATAAATCAATACTATTTTCTTTACTGCGTTAGCATTGTCGTTATTTTAGGCAAAGTCACATTGACCGATGTCTCTCCCGGACATGTAAAACCCTGATAACTAATGGTACATGGTTTCAATACCTTATAAGCTTCATTTACGTTCAACTACACACCAAAAGCCTGGATGGCCAAGCTGGTTGACGAACAACGTACACAGTCGTGCAGGGGTCAAAGTACAATTTGTTGCGAAACTCTCACTGTTTCACCCCAACTTTTTAGATAGCTATAGTAACTGTTGTCCAAGTTTTACAAATAACATGTTTGAAAAGAGACTTTGGGATAATTATCATTTGCACTATACAGTTAACTCAAAGTTACAGTTAATACAAAGAGTCACAACATTAGCCAGGAATACTACAAACAGCCGCTCACGAACGCACACACACACACACACTCACAAACACACACACACACACACACACACACACACACACACATGCAAGTCGCTATATCAGTGCATTAATCGTGAACGTCACGTTTGTAAGAATAATGAACATGCTGTATCACTATCAGTATGTTTGGTTGTTTGTTGTTTAACGCCTCATTTAGCAGTATTCCAGCTATATGACGGCGGACTCTAAATAATCGAGTCTGGACCAGACAACCCAGTGATTGACATCATGAGCTTTGATCCACGCAAGTGGGATCGATGACATGCATCAACCAAGCCAGCGAGCCTGACCACCCGATCCTGTTAGTCGCCTTTTACGGCAAGCATGGGTTGCTGAAGACCTATTCTACCCCAGATCTTCACGGGTTTCAATGTATGATAATAATCTTATGATGATAGTTATTGACACCTTACCATGAGTGTCATTGCTATATTTTCGTTCTTACACTGAATTCAACCAAGGGATACAGTAACGGGTTGGGGGTAGGGGACGTGGTCAGAATTTTGTATGTCCGATTGCAAACGCCAGGTTCAAAGAGATAGTGTAAAAAACAGATTATAAAAAAAATTATATAACAAATAATGGAAATCTTTACTTGTTATTTATGGCAGTTACGCTTGCAAAATATCAATGAACTAGCTGCAAGACGTACTTTAATTTAACGCTTGTCAGTTTTGACAGTAGGATTATCAATTTCTATAAATTTTAACTTTTGTTTAATTAATCTGCTCAAAAAGAATAATTACTAGACGCAAAGGAAGAGCCAATAATGCTGCAAGGTAATTTTTATAAAAAAACCCCGTAATATACGTCTATAGAATCATTTTATTTTTTAAAACAGTAATTTACATGGATGTAATCTACCCAATAACATGTCGAGGAAAATGTTTATGTAAGTATTTTGAAAACAATATTTTTACTTTAGTGGATATAAAGCATGAAACAACCTCGGAATGAACAACACAACTTTTGATGACGTCAGCGCCAGAAGTTCGCGGGACTTTTTGAGCCGATCACTGGAGCTAAACTATGACTGTTAAATATTACTCTGATACATTTGATCGTTCTTATGCCTACAATATACACAATTTTTACACACAAGACGTGTATGTAATAATAAATAATCATATCTTGAAGAGCTATAAAAACTCGGGAACGTTGGCGAAAACCGAAGGTCTCGATGATTTACACACGCGCTTGAGCATTACAGGTGCCATGCTCTTGAAAATGTCATTGAAATACGTGAAAGTGACATTGAATATAATAGCCAAGGTTTTCAATAAAACATGTCTTATGTTAATGACAAATGATTGAAGGGTGAAAAATTGCATCATATAATTGTTTGTGGCACGGAAAGAATAAGATTTTCAGTCACAGTCATAAAAAGGTCATATGAGATGAGGTCACTACAATTGTCATTCGTACGGTAGTTCTGCTTTTCGTTATCGCATTAACGACCGGGCTTGTATGACATATTTGGTAGAGCATACACTCTGCATATGTTTCTGCAAGTGACTATAAAGCATGAAATTGAGGGTCCATTCCATTTAACCTGAACTTCATGCAGCTTTCTTAAATATAATACGTCAACATCAGAGAATAATCACTTATTAATAAATCTAGATTATTTGCTGATACAGATTCCATTGGGTGTAAAAGACGAACTGGAGGTACAATTTGTTGAAAGTTATATATCCATAGATGAAAAAAACCACTTTAAATCAATCATGGACTCAGAGCTTAGTAGTGGTAATCACCACGTGATTTTACCAGCAATATACTGACGTATGACCTCTCAAAATGTCGGTAGCCTGATCATCTACACGTTGGTATGTGTAATATAGTAATAAGGTAGTCATGTAGGTCACCAGAGGTCAAACGGTCACAAAATGTGACCCCTGCCTAAAATCTTACCACCTGTCAATACACTTTAATCAGACTTTCTTATCGAATATGGGTTATACTTGAAGCCACAAAGTACCCATGTACCCATATATTGTCTTTCGTACTGTGGTACAAAACGGTGTTTGATGCAATTTTTAAAAGAAAATGTCATTTTGTGCTAAAAAAGGCAAAGTTGTTGGACTGCTTGAAATGAGTTAGCTTGAATCTATAACTCATCAATTCTAATTATAACATCCATGTTCTGGGTGTATTCAGAACTAGTTGAAGCTACATGGTTATGTTTTTTTCAGGCACACAAGATTTAACTGAAGGTCAAGGTGAGGTAAAATTTAACATATCCACCTAAATTTCATTAAATTCAACCATCCTTGCATCATGAACAATAATATTTAATAAGGTCACCATGGTCACACAATTAGACCGTCAATTCTCTGTGCTGTTTTGCGTCCCTTGGCCACGTCAGAAACCTATGATTGTGGATTCGAATTCTGGTTCACCCCCATTATGTTTCTAGGTTTGTCAGCACCAAACCTGTGCTTGTGAGTTTCACGAAAGTTGTAAACGTCTAAAACCTGCTCTACTTTCGGCTTTCCTCCCACATTAAGCTGACACGCCGCGATATAACTGGAATACTGTTAATAAGCGGCGTTAAACCCAACTCACTCACCCACTCACACTCGCTTCAAACTCGTCTTCAACTTGCTCATTGCTACATGTCTGTAACTTGCAAAGGTATGTACACCACTTGTTATTCTGTAGGCAGGTACAGCTCTTCTTTCAACAGTTACATGTAACACATCCCATTCCATCACTGTCTCAGGAGCAGGTGCTGCACCCCTCAAGGGGTGTCAAGGCCCAGCGTGTCAACAACTTTGTGGACATCAACACATTCTGTGCTTGTGTTGGTTCCACCCTTAATGTAAATTAATCATGGAATGTGTGATGAGAACGACAAGCCACTTATGAAGGCACCCGTGTCCTCACACACAATCACAACTGTAGTTGAGCCAGAATCGGCACAGTGCTTCGCATGAAGGGGGAGTCTGATGACTGCCTCTTCTTGGCTACATCTAAGGGCTTCAACGATGTTGACTCACACCACCCTCAGTCTTAAGCAAGTCTCTACCATAAAGAGTTGTTTCCCAGGCAGTTTGCTTCTCTGTTCATCTTCACGCTAATCCGTTACAAATAAGTCCATCAGGTTTTCTGGCAGAAGGAACTTCTTCAACTATGTGTAGGTTATGTCCTGAATGGTACCCAACTCGGAGATTCTCGGTTGGAACTCTCTGCATTCTTGATTGATTCATCTCGATAAACATCAAATACTTTGTCAATGCGCCCACACGATGTTCCTTCTCGCAGGGCTGAAGAAAGAATGGCTTTGGATGCAATGCAATATATCAAATGCAATATATCCACCAGTATTGTTTGGTACGAGTACCATTCCGTCTATTGAACCTGAGTTTTCGGGTATAGATTCTACTTGTGACAACTCTTTCTTGAGATGTTAAGTCAAAGCTGCCTTACTGATTTTCCTCATGGTTCCCTTTGGATTACCGAAAACCCATGGTCTGGTTAGTCGAGTTTGAATTGAGCTTGACCACATCTTTCTCATCTCTGTGGATCCTTGACTGACTTAGATCATTGTGTCTGAAGGATGGGCTGCCAGATCACACTGCGTCCCGCTCGGAGGAATGGGCTCATGTACTGAAGCCTTTGGTACCTCCTTGGGTTTGGGTGTCTGTTCATAGTTGTTCCATAGTTTGATCTGCAAAATGGATTCTCTATAACTCTACAGGTAGCGGGCATAATTCTGTTAGTCGTATGCGAAGCACCATAGAATCATATCGTGAATGGCTGCCAGATGCAAAGAACAATTGTCATCTCAATTCACACAACAGGTTCAACAACAAATCGACAATATCAAGGTATGACATCTAATATGACGCTAGGTCCGCTCGTTGGTGACGACGAACATTCTGATATTGTTTGAAAATCTGTCAAAGATGTAAACCCTGGATTGCGAGTTTTCTGGCATAAAAACTTAAAATTATGTGGACAAAACACATTTGGCTGCACGATTCCCTTCACTCAACGCGATGTCTCTCCTCCACTCAGTGTCTCTTCGAGTCGATCGAAGTTATCAAACGCCAATGTTACTTGGACATTTGGTTGTATGCATCCTGGTAGTGTAACACTTTCTTCACTCAGTGACAATGTATGAAGACAGAGTGCTGTGTCAATCTCTTCAATTTTGGAGTATGAAATATCATGTCCAAATCGGTTTAGGGTACGAACTAGTTTAACACACAGAGTGAGTGATGTCACAGCATATGGCAGCAGGATTGTTTTGGGGGCTTCACTTGGCACATTTTATGCCATAAACAATGTCCTGCCCTAAAAATTCTGTTAGTCTGTGGACATGGTCTGACACAAGATGTGATGATAGTTCAGATAACAAGTCATCAGTACTGTCCTATATAGTAGCGACCACACTTGCTTAGGTGAAGACTTAAGTTTCTAACACTAATGTGATAAAGCTAGTTTTTGACACTCTAATTGTGTGGTCTTATCAAATATTAATATTCATAATGCAACGGATAGTTGCATTTAATGATATTTAGGTGGATATGTTAAATTTGATCTCCATCTTTCCTTCAGTTTAATCGTGTGTGCCTGAAAAACATAACAATGTAGCTTCAACAACCAATGAATACAACTAGAATATGTCTGTTATGATTTGGAGTGACATATTTCTAGCAGTCCAACATCCTACAATTTTGCATTTTTTTCTGAAATTGCATAAAAAATCGTTCTGTACCACTCCACTTTTTCAGACTTTAGATTGGCTTGGGTACTTCTTGGCTTCAATTAAAACCCATTTGGGTTAAGAAAGTCCCATTGGTGTGATATCTGCAGTGTATTTCCATAACTACCTTATAACTATATTACATATACTCACGTGTCGAAGATCAGGCTACCAACATTTTGAGAGGTCATAAGCCACTCTATGATTTTGCTTGTAAAGTTATTTAACTTTCAAGTTAACCCTTTCCCCTAACAGGTACCTCGAGTTTGAATCAGGTGTCTGCCTTCATGTGGTAATTACTACCCTTAAGCTGTCCCGGGTTGCTTTCAAAGTATTTTTCATCAATGGACATATGACTTTCAAAAAATCATACTGAGATTTTAGCACCCCAGGTTGTAAAGCTTAATAAAAAAAATGGGGTCTGGCTCATGGAGTAAATAGATCAGTGAAAATCAGTGATGACACATTTGTTCGCGAAATAGGATTGAATCGTAAGTTCATATACTATTCTTATGAAAGTAGCTGGATGAATGGGAGTGTATATATTGGTCTGGTTAAAATAGCTAAAGGCCTGGGACCTTGTGTCGTTTTCAGTTTCAACTGATCAGTAATTGCGTTATCGAGTGGATTGTGTGGTCCACTAGCATTTGATTGTCTAGATACATAGGTCTTCCTTGATTAAACCTTTGGGGATGTGTTTTATTTAGCCACTTTTATTTACTCAAACCAACAATGACCTTATTTTAGCAGATATTTCTAATAATTATGGAAAATATTTCGTCGGTTAAGGGATTGTTCTGTGTTTGCAAATACTTGTAATGACTTACCTCACTAAAAAACATTCCCACATAAGCGTAATAGTGAACGATAATATATTTCTTATGCAATAGATATGATTCCCGTGGGTTTCAGTACATTTCTAGATAACACACCTGAACATGAAGAGGAATCACCTTAGCCTGGTTTTCACGAATGATACGAAATGAATGATCCCAGATAAGCGCATTGGAGTCTGAACATGTCTAGGGTCTAATCATAATTGACCCGATCAACGACAGAGTCTCGACCTTTGAAATGAGTGTTATGACTTTTAAAAACAAATCGTATGTTAATTATTATAAACACTTTTAAATACTTAATTACCTTGATATAACTATTTAGACGCATTGCATAGTTGGTATGTATGGAGTACATATTCAGGAACACATTCATTTTGTTTAAAATGGAAGTTTTGTAAGTAATAACTTTATACAATTCCATGGAAACAATGTTGCCATAAGAGTTGTTCAGAGTTGACACTGACATGATAACATGATAAAGCATTGTTATCATTTACAACCATACAATTAAACATCTATACATCATATCTTAGGGCAGGTTTAACATGTTTATGCTAATGTCAAGATATATGAGAAGACCCAAAACACCTTGGTACGTGGCTGTTATACGGGGTAATGTAACTGTCGCTGTGCAGATAGTGTTGTTGCCATTCAACACTCCCCTAAATATAACGCTGATCACCACGTGCTTATTTGTTTTAAACGTAACTAGTCCTAACATGCCTGGTCTAAACGGCGAAATGTAATTCAGCTCATGCATGTTACAGCGCTCGCATTCCTGGCGAAGGTAGAGTGGAAGGGTTGGTTTGCAGAACAGAAAGGTTAGATTTCAGTTGCTTTAATCCGTGTTTGTGATATGCTTCAAGAGATGCTTTCGAAATTAGAGAACAGCTAATGAACTACAGGCGATTGAGGTTCATCTGCCCCCGAGCCTTTGGCGAGAGACATACTTTTCATTTACGAGGGACATGTAATCTGTAGTTTCGAGTTTCCAGTAAGTTGTTCTTTATATTGCGCAATATCACTATAACAGGGTAAGTTAAGAAAGGCGTATGAAATGTCTACATTGCAGAGAATTTTTTCTAAAGTGAGCCTATTCTTAAGATGACGTCGGTGACATTGGCACGCCAGAAACATATGATCGTGGGTTCGAATGACAGATTCGCCCTGATTATAGGGCCTGATTTGTTATAATACGGGTTGTAATACAGGTGCTCGTGTGCGTCACCAAATAGGTAAACGTCTATGACGGGCATTGCAACGTGATATAGTTGAAATACTGTTCAAAACTAACTTCACTCACTCAGATGACGTCATGAACCATGAATGTTGTCGTTTCACATTTTTGTGAACAATGACACAATGTGAATTCGTTTCTCTTCAACTGACTGACATTGAGAATCGCCAAAAGAATCTGATATTGTTACAACTAGGTCTATCCACCCTTTTATGTTATATTTATCATCAACTATGACCCTGTCCTGCTACGAAGTTCTTATGAGCGTGACACGTTCTTTTGAGCGTGACAGCTTTCCTTCCACTATTTCGCTATCAAATATTGCTGAATTGAAATAAACACATTGTACCATCATATTGCTGATAAAATCTCAAGTCTTGTAGTAATAATATAGATTTTTTTTCCTGTAAAACTTACGTTGCTGTAATACAAGGACTGTTCTGAAATTTAGTTCCTTCAAATACTGTATTTTTTTCTCGCTCCACATCCACTTTTATATCTGATGATATGTATCACCATTCTCGTGTGCACGCCACCTTTGCATTTCTGACAGTTTTGATGTGTAGGTTCTCTTGCAGATGCTAAATTTACCTTTCGACGGACACTCAGGCAGACGTGCATGCACGTGTGTGTGTGTGTGTGTGTGTGTGTGTGTGTGTGTGTGTGTGTACTAGTCCGGACTAATGCCGATTTTGTTTAGCTAGCCCATTGTGATACCATGCCGTAGTTTAACATGAACACTCAGACACAGTATACTGACTCCGAGCCGACCAGTACTTGTAGCCCCTTGTTTTTATTACGCAGGCAGTGTAACAACAAGTACCATCTTTTTAGGTCTTTTGGTATGACGCGACCGGTGATCGAACTTCCGACCTTTCGCTCTCCGGGCAGACGCTCTACCACACGACAACGGGTCGGTTTATCAAAAATAGAACACGTACACTTAACTCAAATATGACATAACATGTTTCCCTTATCTATCTGGCATACTGCCACCTCGTGTGTGGCTGCGATGATAAGACTGAATACGTTTGACACAGTGAACCATCGAAAAGCTCAATTCGTGGTAAGGTGAAATGGGGGTTTAAAGTCACGTTCAAGATAATTGCGCCTTTAAATGCACGCGTGTGTGTGTGTGTGTGTGTGCGCGCGCGCGCTCGCGCGCACTAAAGCCGGTTGTATAGTGCTAGCCCCCTGAGATACCATGCCGCAGTTGAACATGGATACCCCACTTACACACAGTATTATGACTCAGAGCCAACCAGTCCTTGTTTTATCCCCTTCACGCTGAGCGCCAGGCATGCTTGCCGTGAAAGGCGACTAACGGGATCGGGTGGTCAGGCTCGCTGACTTGGTTGAAGCATGTCATCGATCCCAATTGCGTGGATCGATGCTCATGATATCCAGCACTGGATTGTCTGGTCCAGACTCGATTATTTACAGGCCGCCGTCATATAGCTGGAATATTGCAGAGTGCGGCGTAAAACAACAATCCAACCAACCTGAGCGCCAGGCAGAGAAGCAAGTACCATCTTTAATTTGAATGTCTTTTGTTATGGCGCGGTTGGGGACACCCTTCCATCCTCCAGACCACGGAGGCGGTTTGATAAGTTTAACTTACATTGTAATCAGAACATACATGTGTAATCAATGGAGGCGCAAACATAAGAAGACCAAGTGAAAAACGGAACGGCATCCATTGATATCTTCATCTAAAAATATAACAATTTGCAGCTGAACCCACTGTGCTTGTAACTTAGAAGAGTCGAAGATACATTCGACATTTCTTAATTTCATATGAAACAGAAGAGAACTTTCTTCAGATTTTATATTACTTAAACTTATTGATTATTTGACAGCAAAATAAAGAAAGGTTCTTTAATATGATACTTATTTTACTTTTAAATAAATTTATCATATTAAACGTTGAAGGCCTTTCTTACAAAGATTTCTCAAACAAATCGGTAGTGAAACTCGTCTCAAATATCGGAGTTTGTTCTTTTGGCTGACCTGACAAAGTCACAAACACTCGCAAACAACCGCAACAGTAATTGATGACTGACGTGACGTCGGTTGTGTCTTTTAATTGCAGTATTTAGTTATTTACATCAGAATGCTTAAATGAAAACAATAAAAGACAATGCAGTCATTACCCCAAGGTTCTGCCCACTATATTATGACAATGTTCTACAGGCGCCGTAGAGAAGTGGCACAAGTCAAGGTGTGTTATGTTAAAGGATTGACAATGTAGTTCCTCAGTTACGCTACCTCTACTGATCCGTCTAATTTTGAGTTCAGCGCTATCCCATGTGCATGATCTTTGACTACATTTATTACAATGAATACGGTTTATTTATACATATAACAAGACTGATGGCATTTTACGCGTAGTAAGTCCTTAAAGTTTTTCGGAATATCAGTTTCTTTTAAACAAGCCATGTTTATCAAAATATACCTTCTCACGTACGTTTTGTTATGAGGCCGGAGGGCAAATATTCATCTAAATTATGTTACCGCAAATGAACAAGTCACAGAACTGTTCATGATTATGTTTGATTATGGTCGTTCGGTAATTGTCAAATATGTCTGCATTAAACTTTTTTTTAGGTCGACTGCAAGTGATCACTCTCATCACAACCTAACCAGTAATATGACTAGTCTGAACTTACTTATCGTGGAAAGGTGTGACACACGTCTAAGTACGGTTGCTATAGTCACGCAGTTTTACTCTGAGCCCAGTTACATCGTAGTGTCATTGTTAACCACGAGAAGCATAAGAAAATTGATAATTATTTAACATGCACAGAAACAGACCCGATACGTGCTCACAAACTGATACAAAGATTTTATTTATTTATTATTTTGTTCTTTTTAAAAAAAATAAAAAATATCTAAAGCTTTATGTGGGGTTCCGATGCAGATACAATCTAATGGTTGACGACAATATGTGATCAATGTACATATGCATGTTTGGTTTGGTTTGTTCTAGTTAATTTACATGCCACGGAAGTACTGCTGTGCGGTGTCAGACAACACACACTTACTTTTGTCATGCAAATAGTGTGAGTTGGGGTTTTTACACAATTGGGCAGGCCATGGTTTAGCTTTTCGCCTGGTATCATCAGTGACTCCTTTGCTTGTAATCGGCAGGAGAGACACGGGTGTGGAATCCCCACGTGCACAAATACATGGTGCATGAGTGTGAAGAGGTTCTTTGAGGTGGACACGTTTGACGCGAGAAGAAGGTAGGGTATTATTGTCTCCGACATTTTGCCTTATCCGCCTAGTGGAATCTGTTTCGTCGAATAAGTTGTTCATGAACGGAAACTTGAAAATGTACTAGCCTTTGCAATCATCCCTTGCCAAGTGAATAACTAAAACGGGGGCAATACAGCGGTTTCTAACACTGTCCCAATCAGATGCTGGAGTCAATAAGCTGACTTACACAACTGTGTGTGATGGAAATCTTTGCAAGCGTCACAAAGACCACAGATAGAAGACTTCGAGGACATTGCTAGAATAATCTCAGAACTCTGATAGGTTGGAGAACGTTCTTTATTCAGGTGCCTGCGTTACAAAGAACATTCGACTATTATATAATTACAGAATGAAAGACCGGATGAACGCTCATCCGATGCCATTTGTTGAAACGCCTCGAACTGTGATAGATAGATGCAAATGTATCACGGAAAACAAATCGTGTACGGATTTATCATGGTGTCTAACAATCTGGCAGATTACTTTCGATCCAGTCTAGCTTGCATAATCAATAAACGTTCCATCTGACACGTCTGAGCACATAAATATAGAAGCCCCATTTCTATAAGTTATTGTAAGCTTGTGCCATCCAATAATTACAATATGTTACAATGACTCTGTGTGTGTGTGTGTGTGTGTGTGTGTGTGTGTGTGTGTGTGTGTGTGTTTGTTGTTTAACGCCGCACTCAGCAATATTCCAGCTATATGATATCGAGTCTGGACCAGACAATCCATCGATCCACGCAATTGAGAGAGAGAGAGAGAGAGAGAGAGAGAGAGAGAAAGAGAGAGAGAGAGAGAGAGAGAGAATCCGAATGATGATTTCTAGGATATAATACAATTCTTGACATTTAGCATTTGCTTGGTCTGAGGAGGTATTTATCTGTTCGGACATAAATATTGTATTTTATACTGAACCGCAAAAGAAACGTCACCTAAAGTAACGTTGCATGAAAAGTTGTCATTTAAATATCTGGGTAATTTTTGTCAAAGTTTCTCAAATTTAACGTTAGCTTGTCCAGAAAAATGAAATTTGATGATAAAAAAACAAAGCAGATGACAATAAAACTGATCGCCCAAACACATCACGGCAACGGCCATGGTAACCCGATGCACGTTACTTCCGTGCAAATTGAAATGCACATGCGTTCCCCCATTTCTTGCCCTATAAAAATCCACCCTGATCGGATAACATTCATTCGTTATTGAATTGCTGCCACATGCCAAGATTGACAAGAAATCAGCGACACCGAGCCCTTGGACGATTGCAAGCTCGACAAACCGCCCGGCAAGTAGCCAATGCATTTCAAGTCCACGTAAGGATACATGATACAGGATATACATGCTCCAGGAACGCTACCAGACAGATTGTGCGACAGCATCTTCAAAAACGCTTTGTTACTGCTACGGAAACTGCTCGACAGACCATAGGGTCATATACAGAGAGAGAGAGAGAGAGAGAGAGAGAGAGAGAGAGAGAGAGAGAGGGAGAGAGAGAGAGAGAGAGAGAGAGAGAGAGAGAGAGTCTAGCGACGCCGTGGGCAACCGTGCATCATGCTTTTTTGGGATGAATTGGTCTTGCACAGAGAGTCGGCCCTGTGGTCTTCCAGAGTATTGGTCCAGGGAGAGGCAATGGTGTCACAGGAACTCGGTACATTGATCAAGTCTTGAGACCACACGCTATACCTCATTTGGAACGTCGATGCAACCACGAGTTTCAGCATGGTAACGCCCGTGCCCACACTGCGAGAGCAACAGGAGACTTTCTCTAGCAGAATGGCATCAGAACCATGCAGTGGCCTGCCCTCAGTCCCGATTTAAATCCCATTAAGCACCTGTGGGACAAGATTCAAAGACGGCCGAAGGACGTCCGACCAAGGCCGACAACTGCAGCTGAACTGCATCAGGTGTTCCTCAGAGTGTTGGCTCAAGTGCCTATGGCCTTCATCCATTCCATGTATCGACGTTGAATGGCAGTCATCAATGCACATGGCGGCCACACGAGATACTGATTTGTGATGCCATTTTCTCAGAGACTAGTATTGTGTTTCACTTTAAGAACATTTGGCACTTTAATTTCAACCTTGATGATCAGTTTTGCCAAGTTTCATCTTTTTAATATGCCTCAAAGTATGTTTACAGTGTTTGGACAAATAAGGTTTCTTATATATCTATCCACGCTGACGTTTCCTTTGCGGCTCAGCATATAATATTCACATGGCAGTGAGTAGGTTTTGGTTTAGTTTGTTGCTTAACGCCGCGCTCAGCAATATTCCAGCTATATGACGGCGGTCTGTAAATAATCGAATCTGGACCAGACAATCCAGTGATTAATATCATGAGCATCGATCCACGCAATTGGGAAACGACGACATGCATCAAGCAAGTCAGCGACCCTGACCACCCGATCCCGTTAGTCGCCTTTTACGACAAGCATAGTCGCCTTTTACGGCAAGCACGGGTTGGGCAGTGAGTAGGAGTGACATTGGAGTCATTGGAGCAACATTCGCTGAAAATAGTTCTTTGGCAACCTTGAAATTAGTATTTACATTTGCAGACATTTAACGAAGCTATGCTATGAAAAAGTCCATATGATACATTATATTTTAAGCTTATATAATTGTGTGTATGCATCAGAACATAATTCTCAGCTATCTCTTTAACTAACATCGTGTGTTGGGACGTCTTCAGATTGTAAGCAGGTGATTTCTCAAAATTACTGAACCACATCTATAGCTGGCTGCTTAGTTGAGAAAGATGTTTTATATATCCCTGTGCATATGTACAACATTTAGCTTTAATGCACTCTCATACTACGAAACCGGTTCTGGCATACAAGGGGACAAATATCGTTCATAAATATGCTTCTTTCTCACTATCGTTTCGAGGTCCATCGATGTCAGGTTCAACATCTGAAGTGTCCCTTTCATTTACGTCAGATGCGTTGTGTGTACCTTCACACAGGTGTACAGGGGATTGGGAAACACCAGAGGACACAGCCATGTTTCTGTGCATGTCACTATAGTTTGTTTCCCAGTACCTATGCAGGGGTTCATATCGTGTATCCATATGACGCATTTCCTCAACAACCACAGTGTGTTCTGGATCGTTTCCGTTGGACAATCTTCTCCTAGAAACAAATGTAGGTCTGAGACATACAAAATGGGTGTAATGTAGAATTATCAAGTCAATTAGAAACTCTTCAACAAGAAGCTGCCAAAATACTTTCTGGGCTCCCAAACACAAACATCTGTATTATGAAGTGGGATGGGAAACGTTATTAGAACGAAGGAGGAAGTAAAAGTTATGTTTGTTCTACGAAATACAAAGTAATATTACCCCAGCTTATCTTAAATACATTATAACTACCACTATAAGTTCACATGTATCATATTATTAACGAAATTCAGACAATCTTGTTATTCTAACTACTAGACTAAAGTACTCAACATGTTCTTTTATTTCATCAACTGTAAGGTCATGGAACACCATTCCTGTAGCAGGAAGAAATTGTACATTTATATCCCAGTTTATGTCATACATAGGGAAAGAGTAATGTTTTGCACCTTCATATTTTTCCTATAATGTGAGAAAGTTGGAATATTTATCATACTCGATTAAGATACATATAAAGCCAGTTGACTTATTATTTTCTACAGATCAGAGATAAAATATGATCCAATATGTCAATGTGGTAATCTATGTGGAAAACTCATATCATTATTTATTTGAGTGTCCATTGTAAAGCTAATCAAGAAAATCTGTGTTACTTAAATTCGGATCATATAATTTTATTGAAAGAAATATTGCATTAAACATAAGTTGGAGATGGACGGAAATGAGTGTTTGTCCATTATCGTAAATCAACATATCTTTAAGGCAATGCAAATATGTATATGTCACACAAAGATGTACATAAATGTACATACTTGTCTTTCTTTTGGACATTCCTATTGTATCTAAACACAATCTTCTTTTTTGTTTCCCTTACATTATCCCACAACTGTAAAGAACGATATCGATTGGCTGTTGTCTCTCTAAAGTCTAATCATACCTACCGTGGACAAAACTGTGGTGCTTTACGCAGAAGGAGCAACAGCAATAGGATAATAACAATCAGCAGCAGTACAGCCAGGATGATTCCCACGTCCAATATGTAGTTAGGTTCAACAGACACTGAATACAAGATAAAAATACTTATGAATAATACAATGAATCATGTTTCCACACTTTCAATTACATTTGTATCACATTGGGACATATAATCCTCACTGGCCAGGGCAATATATATTTTGTTTACACCTATATCTGCGTTCAGGATGAATGTCTAACATATAGTTAATCACATCCTCCATTATGTCGAAAGAGAAATTATGAACTTGCTCCGCACATGCATTTTAAAAGACGTTTTCACCACCTGGTGAACACGGTTCGTTTCGACTATTCGAGTACGGGTACAAGGGCTATTATTATACTTTAGAACAGAAATATATCTAGGCATTATCTGTTGTCTATCAGATAATGGTTATAAAACGAACTGTACATGTTATTAGGTTAAACTCGTTATGTTGAACTTGGATATGCCGCACTCACGATTGTCTCAAACTCTTTTTGAAGTCCCAAGTATCCACGTTAAGCATAAATTTCCCCTGATGTCTCTAATCCTGGATAACTCTTACTTTCGTCCAGGTCCCCTCGAGTTCAACGCAACGAGGTTCGACTGTAGATACATGTAAGGCGATTTGATTGGTGTCTGTGTTGACCTGTTATTGATTTTATTAGAGTCTTGACATGAAATGTTATCACTATTACATACTTACAGGACCGTCCAGCTGAGTTTAGGAATGTATCAGCTAGCGTCTCTTACTTTTACTTACCATTTTTGTCATATCCGTTCTAGTTACGTGTGAGCGGTAGAAACTAAACAGTTTTAGTTCAGTATTGGGCAGTTTGGCAATTTCTAAGGGTGCATGTATCACATACCTGGCAGGTTGAATAAAACAAGCATCAATTGTTCAGTCTGACAATCAGTCCCCCCAAAAAACCAGGGGAGTGGCTTCTAAAAAGACAATGACACTGACTCATAAACTGATGTGCTGCTGGTTGAATAGTACATGCTGTCGTCTCTGTAAGGTAGTGTCACTTGAAACAGGGGTTATCATCAAACCCTAACGTTAGTGCATGGCTTGACCGATAACTGTAAAAAGTTTGACCTAGAAATATTGAACGGTCTTTGAGTTGTTCTCCGAATATAAACCCTTCCCTCATTTAAGGCTTAATCCGATTTGTTGTCATGGAAATCGGAACAAATAAACACAGTTTTAAAAACCAAAGGCATCACATCATGGCGACTTATATATATTTGAATAGTAATTATTACAACTACATGTGTGAAATGCGTTTGCATAACACGTCCATTTTCACAGTAATATCTGAATGTCATTCCAAGAGTTGATATGGGAACAGTCTCATAAAATATACTTACCCTTTTCATCAAGATCTGATTCTGTTGTTGAGGAAGTTATTGCATCACTGCACCACTTGGATTTCTGGCATATGTCAGACGTAGAACAGTTCTCCTTGCACAGTTTGTCACAGTCATTGTCACAGGTGGAATTACATCCATCTACACACAATCCAGTTTGTTGTTCGCACACACTCGTCACACATGATCCACAGTGTAAGCTACAGTTCCAACCATAGTATCCCTTCTTGCATCCATCAGCGCAGTGACCGTTGATGGTGTCGCACGTTCCATGACATCCTTGGTGACACTGGATGCACCCCGGGCCATAATAGCCGAGTTCACAGCCATGTTTACACTCGCCGTTCTGGTCACATTCATTGTGATAACATCCTCTGCTGCATGTTTCTTTACACTTCTCTCCGTACCATCCGCGTTTACATCCATATTTACATTCCCCCGACGTTTTGTCACATTGTATGGGAGGACTTTTGGTTGAATTGGAATACACATCACAATGTATACTACATGTGTCACCACAGAGTTGCCCATAATACCCTGTTAAACATGTAGTACATTGTGCCGTTGTACAATGTCCTGAACAGTTGTGACACACATGCTCACACTTTCCTCCAGTGTAACCGGCCGTACACCTTTGGCATTCTCCTGTCGTGTAGTTACAGAGTTCACATTGTTTCGAACATGATTTACACTGGGAACCAAAGTAAGAATCGACACAGTTTCCCCAGCAGCTGTCATTTTGCACGCAATAAGATCCAACACATCCAGATGCACATCTCTTACATCCAGGTGAAGAGGTTATACAGGGCACCCTACAGCTTCGACCAAACAACCCTAACTGACATCCATGAGAACACTCGCTGACTCCACTTTGTGTGTTTAATGTACACGTATTGTTTAGGCATCCTTGGCTACATCTGTATTTACATTGTGAGCCATAATATCCAACAAAACACTCACTTAGGCACTTGCCATCGGAGCCACATTGTGAACATTGCTGGCCATCTGTGCAAGTCGAATCTGGAAGAGAAGGAAAGTAGCCTTAGAACAAGATTATGTTTTTAATCTGCTGATATATGTTTGATTTATCAAGATTATCAAAAATATATTAGTTTGACAGATATCGTTTCTCTCATTTCACGCTGACGGCAGTCACCATCTGGAAAGATAATATGGTATTAATAATAATTGCTCGTTTGCATACTACATATGATACTTAGTAATAGTAACATTACCTGACGGCATGCATAAATGTGCCGACGGAAGACACAGACACACGCCAAGTATAAAGATAAACCCGTGCATCATCACAGATCCCACCCAAGTTGCCACAGTAAAATAAATACGAATTAATAGTGTTAGTCTGCCGTGGACTGCCGCTGTGGCTGTGACTGTGGCAAGCGACATCAGTGCATATAAGGAAATAAGGAGAGATGAGCCATATCAGCGCAGTCGCGGAATAGGAAAGAAACTTTTCCTGTGAAGGAAATATTTCAATAAATAACGCTGGGTCTTTATGTCCCATTGAACCTAGACGTAATTGCCAAACTACATAGCACGGGAAATGTAGAGGAGGGAGAAAGTATAGGTCATGCCAGTGAAATTGCATGGTTAAATGGGTATTAAACTGACAGTGGCAATTGAATCATTGCGAAATTTTTCATGTTGTGATTTCATGTTGTCAACATCAGGCATCAGGCATCAATCAATATGTTCATACAAAACTTACACTCATGAAGTGAGGTGAAGTGAAGTGAAGTGAAATGAAATGTGGCTTATATAGAAACTTGTTTTCTTTAACATAGTGCTCTTTGGTAAAAGTTGAGAATGCGACAATAGAACATGATGTAAAATTTTGCAATCTCAAAAATGTATACTAAAACTTTCAGTTTTGGGTTTACAATAACAAAGGCAATACAACTGGTCAAATATGTGGCAACAGAAATACACGACAAGCCCTACAACACGTTTCAGAGCACTCACGGGTGTCAAAAAGTTTTTACTTTCAAGAGTCTTGAAAGAGGCCCGAGCTCCTTTCTTGACACTGGGGTAGTTTTGAAGCTGACAGGAATTCGGTGTTTTCAGAGTGGCACCCTGTCCGCACCTGCCAAGTAAATCATAAAAGGCCTCTAATTCCCATCTTTCTAGTTCCTGATCCATCTCGAAACTGCGGGAATAGTAAAGTCTGCCCCGTGTTTTGTCAACAACCAACTGGGGTAAATCTAAATCACACTTCCTTTCACAATCCGGCCACTACTCGATATTATACGCACGTTTTAGTCATTTGCTGTCTCTGATAACAATTACAAATAAACTTACAACATTCTCACTCATATTGGTCTTATTGATAACCTAAAAACAAAATGTATTGATATAGATAACCAACAATGGTCTAACAGTTTAAGAACTTACACAAAACTTTCTTTTAATTCTTGTATTAAGCAATATAATGTATTTGAAAATTATCTAGATTGTATTCCAGTAAGTGCCTATCCTATTGCTTTGAGTAAATTAAGATGTTCTGCTCATACTTTGCTAACTGAAAATGGAAGGAAGTACAATATACCTAGAGCTAGGAGACTATGTCCATTTTATGTAAGACCTGGAAGTGGAATCTGAATATCATTTTTGTTTACAAGGACCATACTATGACAGTTTGAGACGTAAGGTTCTACCTTCCTATTGTTACACAAATGTAACTTTTGATAAATTTGTAACGCTCGGTACATCTAAAACCCCATGCATAATTAATGCTTTAGCTAAATATATATTGCTTGCTTTTAAAAAGCGTAATAACTTTCTCATTGGCGCTGAAATTGTCAATCTCTGATATCATGTATTGATATCATATAATGGGCCGGTGGCCCCTTTACTGAAATAAAGCTCTCTCTCTCACTGCCACGTAACTCATGGTGTACCCGTATACATTGAATCTGTTAATGCTTATTTGTTGGTCATTCACATTCATTATGTACGTAATTCATATTAATAGCGAAAGACCCCAACTCAGTTTGAACACTGTAAATACATTTGTAAGTTAACTTACGTATTAGTTGGTCCGAAAATATATGTCAGAAAAAATCTGTTATTTTAAATTAACATTTGGTCCCCATGCCTATTTATTATTTATACGGGGCTTTTGTTGTGTAACATCTTTGTACAGACAATCTACCCTTCGTTGTATCCATGACATCAAGTAATTACGATTAAAATATCGCATTTATTAAAAGCCTTATCTATTAATATCACATTATGAAGTTGGTTATTACAGGTTGTACACATAGCCCGAGAAACACTGTTACATATTTTATATTACCAATGGCATTAACATTTTACTGGCGAAAGCCCATTCAGTTAATAATGTATAATAAACACAGCACGGAAGACTAGTAAGTTGACAGGCTTTGTGAAACTACCTTGTTCAGACTGTTGGATATGTTATTGATGAAAATCAGAAAATATGTCGATGTATTTAGTCTATTTTGTGTGTAAAGTGCTTATCATTTAATCAATATGTATTACAAAAGCGAATCGCATGTTATGCAGTGTTGACCATTCAGGAATATACATTTGCACGCCATTGATGTACTCATTATTCAGAAGATGGGAGTGAATTTGAACGTAATCTGTACACTTTAGAGAGATGATTCATATAAACCACAACAGGAAAATTTAGGCGCTTCGTTATGTAATAAACTGATGTGAGGAATTGTTGTAAAATAAGGTTGATATCATTCTTAACTTAAGTCAGATGTTTTTGGTGTATGGAATAACGAATGGAGACTGATGAACAAAATAGGGAAGGTAAATAATTAAATCGCTTTGGGGTTTACGAATTGGTCCGAAAACAAGATACATAATCCTTTTTGCCTTTAGTTGTCATACATGGTCCTTAGCCCTGATAATGACTTCGCTTACAAAGACATATCTTAACTAACAAACACAATGAGCTTAGTGTATTGAAGGTCATCAAAGCATGGGTCTAATTTATTTTGGGCCGGGCATAAGACCGTCAAATGTGACGCACATCGTGGCTAAAGTTTGGAATTTGTGTTCTTGACAACTTTAAGTTCAACAATAACTTTATTTCTCGTATTATTGATTCTCGGTACGATACATTTCAAAAATCAAACATCCGTGTCTTCTTTGTTTCCCAAAGGAAAGGAATCCTTCAAATGTCAAGGTTCATCAATATTAACCCTATTAAAGACAATAAGACCGTTTTAGCCCTCTTTGTCAATACAAAAGAACATGTAGACTTATTTGTTATGTGGCAGTGCAACATTGGATACATTCCATCAACGAAATTAACTTTTGTATACTTTGAAAAAAAGCATTTGATGCAGGCTATTTATAGCTTTGATCTGTAACCGAATCAGGGTATTTATCACGAGAAAGCATGATGTGACAAGAGTAAGTGAAAGCAGTGTACCGATATTAGATCAAGTATCGATGATGACTCTACCTAGGCTTTAACACATAAAAGAATACATCGCGTCATGGACAGGGGTTGAATATATTCACTGTTCATTATTTGATGGAAATATTTGACATTGTCGCACAATTAACATTATGAGTCACATGATACGTTGTTCTAATGACACCAAGAGTTGAGGTGGCTTTCACAACACTCATGCACTGATGCTCACCTTGTCTGCTTTAAGTCACATCAATATGTACAGACCTGGCGTCAAATACCTGGAATATTGCTGAGTCTTGCGTTAAACAACAAATAAACTTGCAGAAACATATTGTTTCGAAACTGCACAAAACTGTTATGAGCATGTCATGTGAGATGTTTTACCCCACCGCCTATTCGCACAGATATTTGAATATATATTGTAGAACACATCGGGCCACGTACTATTAAATTAGATCATCTTAGTGATGGATTAACACTGTGTAAGTGGATTGGTATAAGTAGTATAGGTAATGGGGGTTCCGGACCACTTCCACTGGAGCCAGATTTATATACCTATACCACCACTACAGATGGAATTTTTTATGCAAAAATGATGATGCGATTCAACGATAGTTATAGGCATAAGTTAAATTGACTCTAGCTCACCACCGATGATGAGACTAAACTAAATTGTAATGAAAATATTCTCTATTATTTTTACTAATATGTATACCATTATTTCTAACGAAGTGATATTCAACATTTTTACTAAGTTCTTCGTTCATTTTACTAGGAGACCAGACTATATACTCTTCTTGGTAATTGGTAAGAAATAATTGATGACCGTATTTGGTTGGTTTGACATCACTGATATAATATATACCTTGTGGTAATTCTCTCCATTTGATAATTTTGTCCTTGAGCATAAATTCCATTATTATATACTTATGTAAGCATTCGTCTAAATGTGATCTGATGATAGTAAGCAATCTATTTTTTTCAACTCCAACCAGTTCTTTGGTTTTGGCACGGATTAAATGACGCGCTTGTTGCCTCCCCTGTTATATGAACTTTTTTTTCTCGTCTTCGCTAATACCACTGGTCTTACGAGAATTTGATCGAATCTCCTGCTTCATTGCATTGTATTTGGTGAGTTCCGACAGCACTAAACGAAACTCCTCCTCGGATATCTTACAATCAGCCATTGCTGTCGAAATATGATCCTCAATGCTGTTCAACTTTGCTTCGGCGAGTATCCGAATATTAGCGTGTTTTAATGCTTACTTTTGCAACTTACGAGAAATGAATTTAATCGCTTTGCCTGCCAGTCCTGAGACTCCAGCGGCTATTTCCATGCCAAGTACGATAGGCGCGGCGATTATAGTTGATAATAAACCAACACCGGTTACACCGAGTCCCATACCAGGTGTCACAAGTGCGGTGTCAACTCCATTGAGAGCATTCACGGCTCTGCGATACTTTTTATACAGTCTAAGTCTAAACTCCCTCTCCTTCTCTATTCAATGTTTTATGTCGCTTATTTGATGTAATCGAAATCCATCAACAGTATCCATCTTTTCAAATGTCTCATCGAGCGCTGGATATAAACTCATAGTGTATATTACGGTCATATAATAGTCTTTAATTGGTCTTGCTTAAATGTTTTGAGAGTATACATCAATCTTATCAAATGAATATTATACAGCATGGATATCTTAGTAAGAGAAATACTAACACTTTTAATAATTTGGACCCCCTCAAGGGTTGCAACTGGTGATGCTCCAATATGAATAATACTGCAACGTTGACGTTGGTGTTTCTTTAGCCATTTAATCGATAGACCTGGTAATATTTCGAAGGCATCTTCCCGTGCATCTCCAAACTAAACTTCAATAATAAGCGTAGAAATATTAGGTATTGCACTCAAGTTCAGTTTAATATCATTAAATTCTGTAACCAAATTTAAACTAACATTTTTTACTGCCGGACGACTATACCCTGGTTTCTCCATTTTTCGACGGTGTAAGAGAATAATGTCATTGATTGCGGACTAACCAAAACCAAAACGTATCCTTTCATAATCCATTAATCAAGTGTTTAAAACAGCTTACTTTGATTTGTTTATATATATTTTCGATGTTTCTCTCCGCCGGTGCAGCGATTGATAATGGCCGACCTATATTTGTGTACACACAAGTGACGTCACCATTTTTCGACGACAACGTGTTACGCACGAAAAGTTGGTATTGTCGAGTAATGTATGGAAATATTTACTCACCATAAATCGGGAATGCCGACACTGAGTGTTTGTCTTCATATCAATACTTGTAGCCCTTCAAAATCAACTAAACTTTGCAAATAACAACCTATATACAGTCTGAACACCATCCAGGCTTTATTCCTCATGTGATGTTGGCTGACAGTGGGGACAAAAGAATTCGCCATGTCTTCGTACAAATCGTACATGCGTGCAGAACTTCAAGTGCACCCAATGTCCACATGTAGGTCTCGTGCACTGAGCCCAATTCACAAAAGTTACTTTTGTGCATTGCCTAAGTTCATCCGGCGTGAATTTGTCACAAACACAACACGTTTCACCATCTCCACTGTCGTCACTGTCGGAGGATTGTGAATCTTCAGTTATAACTGGCACTTGTCTAGGTGTTCTAGCCTTTCTTTTCCCCTTTCCTTTCGATCCATTTCCTTTTCCTTTGCGCTCTGTGCTTTCCTTTTCAGTTGTTATTTGATGGCTGTTGATTGAAGTGGGCTTTATTTTCTTTTGTGCTTCCTGATGTTCAATAAGTTTGTTAGTAACCTCATCTTTAGTAATGGGCTTCCCTCCAACGATTTTACTCATGTTTTTTCTGACTTTGGCTGTCTGGACATTCTCTAGAACCTCACCCCCTCTCTTCCCTAAGAAATCACGGGCTTGTGACAAATCTCCTGCTACTTCACAGAGTGTCTGCTGCTTGAATGTGATGGCTGGTGCTACTGCCTCATCTGTCACAACGTCTTTGTTATATGGAAAGATGCCAGATCGTCTGAATGAAGACAAGATGTTGTTGGGTGTTAATGTGCAGGCCAAAACTTTGCAGGCAATCTTGCAAACATCGTATCTGGTGATAGCTTTGCCTCCTGACTCTCACAGATGTCTGTGGCATGCAGCTGTCCATCCAGCTTCGACAGGTCCATAGCACCCAATGTCGAGCGGTTGCAGCAGGTGGCTTGTATGAGGTGGCAACACAAATAGGACTATGTTGTGCTCTTTCGCCCATTGGATGAGTCCCAGTGAAACATGGCTTCTGTGTCCATCATACAGAACAAGCAAAGGAGAATCAGCACTGTCACTTTTAGCATACTTCGCAAAGTGAGTCTTCATGTACCTATTGAAGATATCAGTGTTGGACCATCCAGTCTCTGAAACACTTCCATCAGCACCTGGTTTAGCTCCTGCCATCAAATCTTCTCTCATCCGTTGGCCAGGAAAAATGAAGAATGGTGGGATCGAACTGCCAGTCGCACTCACGGCACCAATCAAAGTTACTGTTTTGGACTTTCCAGTGGTTACTGCCTGGGGTTTACACTTCGAAGATGATACTATTTTAGGAGGTGTGATATCGGTCTGTAAACCTTTCTCATCAATGTTGAAGATGTCTTGAGGTCTGTCTTGGAAACTGTGCTTTTTCATAATCTTGTCTAGCTCGATAAAATAGCTATCAACTGACTGCCGAGTAGCACATCTAGCTCTGGCGTATTCCAGTTTCCTGGGCTTCTGCACGCGAATATCAGGCCAACGTGAAAGAAAATTATACAGCCAACGTAAACTGAGAGGCGTGATTCTGTCCCTGTGTCCTAGATGGTGAGCATAATCAGTTGCCAAATTGATTGTTTCATGTCTGGTATAGCCGTACCCAATCTCACTCATGACTTTAATGTGATCAACAAGCAGGGACTCCTCCTCTTGTGTGAACATAGTGGTTTTGCCAGATTTAACGACATCAATATGGATTCTGCCTCTCACACGATCTTTCAAGGTAGTAATAGGAACCCCCCACCCTACTGCAGCTTGCTGAACAGGGACATTCTCCTCCAAAACTGTCATATATGAGTTGTGTAAGTCTTCCTGTGTATAGGACGACCTATATGACCCTCGAGCTGAAGGAAGTGGCTGCAAGTAATTAAACCCATTTATTGTACACAATATTTACTGTTTTTTGTTGCTATATCTTGCTATGTGACTCTTTTCAATTACAAAGAACACTGGTCGCGTAAAAGTAAATCTAACTGATGTAGGAAGTCAACAACGTACTGTTAAGTTCAGTAAGGATGGCCCAGTCAAGCTTCCGTACTTTTTTTAGCGGTCTGAGCGTGACGTCATTAGAAAGTGTGTATTTACTGAGGCCATTGACAAGTGCTAGCAGACGATTGACTTTGGTGGGATTTTGACCGACTGACTTGATGAAATCTGACATTAAAAGTGAAGACTTTTGGGGAATAAGTAATCCTGGCTTTATATACAGTGTGGTGTGAATTTTTTGTTTAACTTACCTTACGAATCTCCATTATCGGCAATATTTGTTTGCGAGATGCGGGGGTCGGGTTGTTGTTTACAACTCCCTGTGACCTCTGACCTCCCACGTGTTCTCGGAAAATAACGCGATAACATCGGCCGTCGAAAAATGGAGAACGTCGAATAATGGAGACGGGACGATATAACATATGACCTGGGTTTTCTGTTAGGGGGGTGACTATTGATGGGATATAAGCCGCGAGTACGATGCCACTATTTATTATCTCAGTTAAATTATGTGCCTTACCCATCATCACATATGGTGGGGTAATAATGATATTCAGTAGCAATTCGATGTTTGCTTCGACCATAGTCCATTTATTATCACTGTTGAGAATAAGATTGTACAAAGTGTTTTTATGGAGTCTACTAACGTCGACATAAGTTAAATGTTCTAGATTATCTGTGAATGTAACTTCTTTCCGCTTGTATACATTATCTTGTAAGTGTAAGGCGTATGACTTGCCATTGGTACCGGGTTTACCGAATCCTTCTGTGTCTCCGAGATCGGAAAGCGCAATTGTATTACATTGTCTGAGTGTTCCAGGGCCTGATGAATCAACCATTATTTTTAATATGGAGTGTTACACTCAAGTATCCTATATGTACAGGTTGGTGTTTTACATCTAATACAGAAATTTTGAGGTGTGAAATAATACCACGCTTCAATTTTTTATATTGTAATGTTGAGAAAGATTCCGTTCTACCGCTATTATATTTTTCATCTTTCACTGGAATAGGTCTCAGTAGAGTTGAAGGACTTTCGAATTGAATATTATCCGTTGTACTGATCTGATCAAGATGGATGCACAACTCTTTATAGGGAACTAAATCGGGTAATTTAACTCCAAGCACTATTTCGTTGGGGACTAATACTTTTCCTCCCCCGCGTGCAAATCCAAGTGTAACTTCTAAGTATTGGAGAAGAATTATATTCTTTTCTCCAGAGTTCAAAATCAACATCCCATTCGACTCATTTTGTGTGAGACTAACTCCCAAAGGCTTAAAATTTCATCATTAAGTGAGCATACGCTGTAATATGCATCAGGTATAATGTTTTTTTCTTCTATTTATTAAGAACTCATTATTTCTTCTCACAGCACTTATATTTGTCCACTGTGGGTAATACGTTACATCGCATTGGGCGACTTCAAATTGTCCATCTGAATTATCGATAGTATGAAGCAGTTCAATAGACTGACCATTTGTTATTCCTGTGAGTGTGACAAACATATTAAATATACAAAGATACTATATGATAACTTAAATATGAAATCAATTTACATTACTAATCAGTCGATTTTAGTAAGTGCCTCTGCCGCTGAGTTTTTCGTTAAATTCCCTGATATCTTTGAAAAGTACAGGGTCACGGCAACTAGCGATAAAATGGTGCACGATTGGTTTCACAATACGATGCAATTTTGGCAGAATCAGTTAAACTTTGCCATATGGTGTGCCACAACGGGATGTGGTGTATCTCTTTGTGCTCCAGGATTTGAACTAAATAAGTCTGTTGTAATATTTCATGTGTACTATCAGATTAGACGTATACTTAAAGAAATTAGTGCTCCATTACCGCAGGATCGAGCATGGAATTCCACAACTAATCCGTACAATAGGTTCGCTTATGAACGTATTTGTCAGGAATTTAATATTTCTACGAGTAAAGATTGGCGTATTAAAGGAATTAACCATGGTTTAGGCGTTCCTTACACAGGGGAAATAACTGTCAAAGAAGAAAGCGAAGATTTATTTAAAGAAGTTAACAAAGCTCCATTTAATGTGTTTAAATTGTTGCATACCAGCAAACTTAACATAAGAATGTATGATCTATTTCTAAAAACCCATCATTGGTATAAAGACTGGGAACTTTCGAGTAACGATTGGAGAGGGGATATTATGAGTTTTAAGAGTGGTTTAATTTACATTGTTACAAAATGTATACATCTGAACGATACCGCAAACACTTGGAATGAACTTCTTAATGATAAAACAGAAAATAATTTTACTAACCCAGGATTTGTAAGTGTTAATGAATCAATAAGAACTTATGTATGGGCAATTCTCGGTGCACAATCGCAAACACGAACGGGAATCATCGGTTCTGGGACGGCGCTCGATGCACAAAAACAGTTTGTCGCAAACGTGGAGGATGCTATTAATTCACCAGTTGACATACCATCTTCTATAAAGTGTTATCAAGATGTATTGCAGTACGCTCAATCCAAAGTGGACTATGTTTATGCGCCGGGACTATACATGTCTCCTAGTAATATGGAACTTAAGATCGGTCAAGTGATAGGCTATAATAATAAAATTGTTATTGCTACCGATCAACAAAAACCAGGTATAAATTCAGATATTAATACCGAATTAATAACGCAAACAAACACAGGCGAAACGGGAATAGTCAAGCCACAGTTATCTACTCACATGTCTACTAACGCACAACCACAAGTACCACCGCATATTGTAGCTAAAAATCAACAACATATCGATGAAAAAACAGTGCTTGTAGTGGGAGGAGTCGCGGCTGGTTTACTCATGATTTGTTTAAATAGTCTTTAGCGAATACGTACAACAGCCCTGCAATTGCTACGATCAGTGCCCACAAGTTTTGACTAAGCCAAGTGGTGGTCTTAGCTAATAAATTCAAGAGCCAGGAAACTATACTCCCTATTATACCGGGAAGTGCAGACGCGGCTTTCCCAGCGAGCTTTCCTAGTGCTGAACCTAATGCTGTTAAATACTTTATTATCCACTCTTTTATACCACCCCTATCACTAGGCAGTGTGCCACCTCCTGTACCGCCACCGGTTAACGCAAGAGTCAAAATCGATATAATAAATCCCAATGCGGTTAAAATACTGGTAATGGTTATTCCCTGTTCTCTGAACAATGTTTTAATTTTATCGGCCAGTGTAGTGTCATCATTGAGGACTTGATCGATAGTTTCTCAAATTCGACTGATTTGTGAACGAAGTGCCTTTCTATTACTGGAAGCCGCTTCGAGGCGGGCCGATCTTTCCTCTTCTAATTTACGTAATCTTTCTGCAATCCGACGTCTACTGAATTCATCACCCGCCTGTTCAAGTTTTGTTTTCTCATAAGCTATATGCTTGTCGATTTCGGATAGCTTGTCTATATTATTGATGAGTTCTCACCGCATTGTTCGCATTGCCTTGTCAAGGCCTTGTAATTCCCTAATACTGAACTCTGAATATGGTGATACACTGACCGTGGAATTATCGTAGTAGGTATCCAAGATTTCTCCGACTCCGTCCGAGGCCACCTTCGAGCTTTCTTCCAAATTATCTATCTTACCGAGTTCAGTACACACAGTCCGAAGAACCTTAGTAGTCTTTGCGGAAAGTTTTTCTCGTGGTGAGTAGTCTACAAAACCTAATTCATCATGAACAGTGCTGATACCGTGTTTAGCGGCTATCGTAGGCAAGGCTAGGGGCTTATGAGTACGAGAATTCATAAGATCAATATCCGGAGCACCACGCAGTCGCAATATTCCTTAAATATCTATCGTAAACTTTGAATAGTCACGACCAATAAGACTTACATCTTTAAAGGTATCGTAATAATCATTAACGGTTGATTGTAAAAGGTTCATCGTTAAGATTCATGCCACCAAAGCTGGTTTCATTGGTACCCTCTTCGATTGTACTAGGTTTATCTAAATCATCTAGATTAAAATCATCCATTTTTATAGTAAACATAAGGTTATATAATTTCAATATAACAATGTCTTCGCAATACGGACGCAAGTTAAACCCACAACGTAGACTTCGAGATCCATTAGGGGTCAAAGCAATTCGTCAGTCTGTAACTATAACTAATAACCCGAGTACCATTGATCAGAATCAAACGCTTCTGGTTCGCTTTCCTAATCTCGGCGCACACGATGTGTTAGTTCCGGGAATTGTCTGACTAGCATTTACGATTAATTTGGCTTCTAACAATGTTAACAGGGAGCCTGTTCAGAAAATAGGTCGTGCTATCGTTAAGAAAATTGCGATTGAAATTAGCGGTAATGAGGTTTTGAGTATCGATGATAGCGATATATACTATTGTAACATGGATCTCTGGAGAACGGATAAAGAGCGGGAAACTTTACAGTACCAAGGTATTTGTAATCGGAACACATTGAGACTGCGTTTGGGTGCTGAAAATGGTGATAATACCGTCGTAAAAGATCTCGCTGTTGCCGACGCATAAGGTAACAGATTCTATATTCCGCTCGACTTTGAATTACTAGATTCCCACATGCCCTTTTATCAAGCATCCCTAGGCGATAGGTTAGAATACAAACTCACTTTTAATGACTATGGTAGAGTAATCAGAGCTGCTGAAGATGCTAGCTATTCCATTGACAATATCTCGCTGGAGTATGATATGATAACAGATCCTGAATTAGCCAGACAAATTCGTAACCAGTATACAGGAAGTTTAGGCATTTTGTACGATCGCGTGCTTCGACATCGAAAGATCACGAGGAACAAAAAAGATACGACGTTGAATAACAATTTAAACGTCCCCACGAGATCGTTGAAGGGTATTTTAATGTTGTTTGAGGACCCCTCCGATGTATTTAAAAGAAGTACGGAGAAGTTCTACAATCCCAAGATTACAAAAGTAGAATTGACTATCGAGGGCGTACCTAATCAACTATATAGCCAAGGAATGCTAGCGTATCAACAATGGGATGAGATTAAAAAACTCCCTTCTATAAAACGAAGCCAAGAAGTTAACGCGGTCGTGAAAGATCTGTCTCTCGGGGGTGTATCGATGGGTGAATACCTCACCACGAAGTACGTGCTATGGCTCGACAAGCGAACAACAGACGATGCCCAATTACACGGCAGTGGGCGGAGAATAGAAAACGCTAGTGAGGGTGTCACTATACAGATAACGAAGCTCCAGGAATCAGCTGGTAAATTAAACATATATTTGTACGTGATTATGAATGCGCAACTTAATATACAGAATGGAAGATTTGTGCAAGCAATCTATTAATAATCTTTTACCTAAAGTACCACACTGCGCTATCATATGCGGGCAAACGGGTTGTGGAAAAACAGCTTTTATTCTAGATATTTTACAAAGTCATTATCGGGACATTTTCGATCATATTATTATTCTGTGCCCGACTGTAAGCGTTTAATAAAACATACCTATCGAGAGATTGGGTTATGAATGATCCGGGCGATCGTTTACAAGACTGTTTACGAGTATGTCACGAAAAATACAAAGGAGAATCAACCCTTTTCGTAATAGACGATTGTAGCGCGAGTAAAGAACTCACCAAAAAGAAAGATATGCTTTCGTATTTAGCATTCTCCGGACGGCATACTCAGCATAGCGTTTAGGTACTTACTCAAAAATACAACTCTGTCCTGAAAAATCTCAGAGAGCAGACCAAATGGGTTGCCTTGTTTCATTGCAAAGACCGAGATTCATTCGAGGAATGTTTACGCGAAAATGATGTTATTTATACCAAGTTTGAACGAGATAAAGTCAGAAAACTGTTAGCAGCAACGAAGCATTGTAAACTCGTATTAAAAACCAATCAACCAGCTGCTTATGCAATTGCTTTGCAAAATATAGGAAAATTATAGCAAAAATATGGTAAAAGTATAGCAAAATTATAGCAAATGGAGCAAAATTATAGCAAAATTATAGCAAATATAGCAAAAAAGATAGCAAATATAGCAAAATTATAGCCAAAATATGATAAATTGAACATTAGCGGTTAATATGACATAATGTGGTTTGAAATCCTCATTCTTTCACAACAGTTTATTATTACGGGTTGTATTGGATATGCCATATTATATTATGTTAGACTTAAATATCTCCTTACGTATTACATTATGAAATGCGACGAACTCATCGAACAAATGCTCAAAGATAAGCCATATCAACATACAGATAAATCTTTAGATAAACATAGAGAAAGACTCGCGGCTTTGGTAGCCGGTGGAAAATGTTCCCAATATTTTGGGGAAAATTATACCATCGAAAAAATTGATAACATGACCAATGAAGAAATTAAAAAAGTGTACGCGCGTTACAAGTCTAGACTGGGAGCTACCATGACTAAAACGATGGGGTCGGCTATATTACAACTATACACACTCGTAGCTAGTACGTTTCTTCGTATCCCAGCAGAACATTGCAAGTATTTATGCGAATCTTGCGAGAAAGACCCATTCATCGAACACGCTATAAGCTCAGTGAGCTGTGAGTTTTATCATAGATATGGAATGTTCTTAGTTCCACTCACCACAGCTTTAATAACGGCTAGGAATTGTCAATTTAAACATACGTGCCCACTTAATAATAATGGAGACTCAAGTGACACCACAACAGATTGCGAAAACACAATCATAAGTGATACCACAGATTGTGAACGAGGAAATAATAACCCCGATTGCACAACGTGTGAATGAGGAAGCCAGAGTGACGAGGAAGAATTAAAAAAAAATCGCGGGTGGAAGAAAGGGTGGGCTGGCGCGAAAAGCGAAACTAATAAATAATTCAAATATTGATCCAATTAAAACTTTGGCACTAGTTGGAGTTGTTGCTATAGCGGTTGTATGGTTGTTTTATAAGACTGGAGAAGAGAAAACATCACCCCGATGTCACAACAACAAGTTCAATTAGAGGTTAGCCCCCATATAATGCTATAAGAAGCATGACTACTCCAGTTACAGACGGTAAAATGTTGGTAAACGCAACGTATCATTCAGCGGTGGTCAGCGGCTTGGCCATTGGCTATGCCCGTATAGCTAAAATGATTACTAAAGCCACACCACCCAAGCTAGATTTTAATGGTTATAATATCGGTATGATGATTCTCAATATTGGATTGGCTATGGCAACAAAAGATATGCTCATCAATAGGGCTTATCCCGGAAGATGTAATGAAGTAATTAAATTTGAATATTTTATATTATTGAAGATTTGAATATTTTATATTCATATAAACATGGCAACAATTGCGATGATGATCGGTGGAGCTATTGTTAATGCTCTAGCTTTTTCGGGGAGTAATTTTTTATTTTCTAGTATGAGGTAATCAAACGCTAAAGAAGTTGAAGAGGAGTGTAAACGACATACTAAAGCATTAGAACAACTCGAAGCAGCCCAGTCACGATGGACCCGGCACAGAATAGAGAGATTAGATTTTATTCATGAAGAGCTGCATAGACATGGACATTCAATTCAAACGTTTAAGGATGTCGAATCTGCCATGCATGAATACTTCCTCGTTTATGGAAAGAAATTTGACCCTATGCCAAAACCAACAATGAGTCAGTTTTATACACCGTCAGAGGAACAAAAAGACCGCGAGATAAAATTTATCAAAATGGGGTTGACTGCTGTATTGATTTTACGTTACACAATAACTACACATAAACCATGACCTAGTTAGGGCGGGCGAGCGAGTCAGAGTGACTGCTAATCAATAAATAGTCATGTCTCACCAGTGGACAGGGTTAGAAATTGGCACTAGTCCTATAGTCCTTGCCAAACAACCCAATAGTAAAGGTATCCTAAGGACTAGTAGAAATTTGCCATTTTTAAAGGTTTTGCTATTTGTTATCATTATACTGACTAGTGGACTGAAACTGTTAGTTTCTATCGCTGGTGGGGATGTGATTTGCATTTAGACAAATGATATGACAGATGTATAACCATGAATCTGTGTAGATTTACACTCATGGGGAAGCAGACTCAATGTAACCGATGTTCTGTTGGTATTTACTGTGGTATACACTCTTATTACATCAGGCGAGGAAATATAAACTATACATGTTCTGTATGTGGAATAGGGGTCAAAGGTCGTTATTGTTTATGTAAGAAACACGGTGCTGATAGGGTCAGGAACCAGATTATTTATGCTAGGTAGAGAGATTACATCAATGAGAGGAATAGGTTGGGGAGAATACGTATTTAGATATATGAAAAATAACCAATTGGACAAATGAATCATTTTGCATATACCATTTAACCACAATGGTTTTTGTGAGAGAGTTGAAGGCTTTAGCAAAACAATGTGGTCTACATGGATATTCTCGAATGAGAAAAGCTGAATTGATCGATTTACTCGGTTTGGAATACAACAAACCCCAGACTGTTAGAGAACTCAAAGCTCAAGCAAAAATATCTAAGAGGTTGGAAGATGGATATTAATTCCAACATGGATGTTAATTATGTTAAGCCTACCATATCGAGCAAAATTAACGAGGAGTTAGATGATTTCATAGTATAAAATACCAGCTGACGATTAAAATGTCATTGAGTAAAAGTAGCACAGACGATAGCACCGAATATACCGAACCATATTTCCGAAGCAATCAAGAAGTTATAACAGAATCCGATACTATAAACATCATTAGATACATCAATTCAGAGGATACAGGAAACTTTAGAACGTTGGACTAATAGAGGTTTGGGTTGGGGTGTGGATAAAATCGATAGTTTATATTTAGATATAGCAAATTATATGCCCTTCAAAGGTGGATCTTATATAGCTTTACCCACGTAAGAATGATGATAAGATCTGCATTGTTCTAGCTATCCCCAAAACGATGGACTAAACCTCGATGGTATAGACGAACCTACACCAATATCACAAATTGATAAGGTGGAAAAGCAAAATAATTTAGCTATAAATGTTTTTGGACATTCTTCTAAAGGAATTGTTGTACACAGGATAAGCTCCGCTCCAGAACATATTCGCAGAATCAATTCATTTCTGATCGAAAAAGATGGTAAATATCATTATACATGGATAAAGAGTTTAAGCAGACTATTTATACGATCAAACAACCCATAAAGAAAAGAAATATTTCTGTGAAAGATGCCTTCATGGGTACAGCAGACAAGATCTATTAGAAGCGCATAAAGAAGACTGTAGAGGTGTTGGACAGACTGCTATCAGGATCGATATGCCTAAAGAGGGGAAAAATATATTAAAATTTGAATATTATTGTAATCAAATGCCAGTACCGTATGTAATTTACGCCAACTCTGAAGCGCTTATCAAACCTAAAGAAAATAATCAAGATAATAATCAAGATAGTAGTTTTACGTACAAAACTCAAGAACATATTCTTTGTGGGTTTGGATATATAGTTGTAAGGTATGATGGGAAAACAAACCCGCCCGTGATTTACAGAGGTCCCGATGCAGAGGGAAAGTTCCTAGAATATCTACACAATGGAGAGAATAATCAGGGAAAATTTATCGTGTGAGAAACCCATGTTTATGACTAGGGATGATTGGAGGGTCTATAAGAGGTCAACGAGTTGTCATGTTTGTAATAAACCCCTGAATGGGGATTCCGTAAGAGATCATTGCCACGTCAAGGGTAATTATCGGGGAGGCGTGCATAACGAGTGTAACTTGAAACTAAAAATGAATTCTCAAACAATACCCATCCCCGTTGTGTTTCATAACCTTAGAGGATACGATTCACATCTCATTATGCAAGCTATCTCAAAGACTGATGGCGGTTCAATGTGCATTTCTAATAATATGGAAAAATACATATCATTCTCGTTGACTAAAACTATACATTATACGGACAAGGATGGGAAAGCCAGAATAAAGCAAAGTAATGGGCTTAGATTCATAGACTCCGTACAGTTTCTGTTATCTTCCCTGGACAATTTAGCTAATGCGAACAATCCCGATGACTTTGCGATAACAAATCAATGTACCGATAGGTTAACTCGTCATTTGTTGGTTAGAAAAGGTGTATATCCTTACAAATATATGGATGATTGGTCTAGATTCGACGAAACTAAATTACCACCCCTTGAATCATTCTATAGTAACTTAACATAATCTAAAATAACAGATGCCGATTATGAACACGCTCTGACGGTGTAGGATAAATTAAGTTGTAAGAATTTAGGCGATTATCACGATCTGTGATTAAAAACCGATGTACTGTTACTCGCCGATATATTCGAGATATTTAGAAAGACATGTTTAAAACAATACGGCTTGGATCCTGCATGGTACTATTCCAGTCCCGGACTATCGTGGGATGCATTGTTGAAGAAGACCGGTGTAGAACTAAAACTACTCACAGATTACGATATGCACTTGTTTATTGAGAAAGGATTAAGTGGTTTTATATCGATGGTAGCGAAAAGGTATTCTAAGGCTTATAATAAATTTGTGGAAGGATATGATCCGAGTAAACCCGACACGCACATATTATATCTCGACGCTAACAATTTGTACAAATGGGCTTTGAGTCAACCTTTACCCACGGGTGGTTTTGAGTGGGTCGATGATATTGAAGTGAATAATATCAATAATATCAATGTGAAAAAAGGGTACATACGAGAGGTTGACTTGGAATATGAAAATTTGTTACATAAAGACCATAACAGTTATCCCCTAGCTCCCGAAAGATTAATGGTTAATAAAGATTGGATGTCGGAATATCAACACTCCTTGATGGGTAATACTAGGTTAGCTAATGTAGAAAAACTCGTACCAAATTTGATGGATAAGACAAAATATATAGTTCACAACAGAAATCTCCAGTTATATCTATCGGTAGGTATGAAACTAAAGAAAATACACAGAGTTCTAAAGTTTGATCAAAGCCCTTGGATGGAGGCCTATATAAGGTTGAACACAGATTTAAGAAAGATAGCTACCAGCGATTTCGAAAAGAATCTATATAAGCTCATGAATAACTCAGTATTTGGTAAAACTATGGAGAATCTAAGGAAGCGTGTTGATGTTAAATTAGTCAGATCGAATGAGGAAGAAAGACTTGGGAAACTTATAGCCAGTCCGGCTTTTAACAGAAGCAAGATATTCGATAACGACTTAGCCGCGTTGCATATGCAGAAGAGTAATATAAAATTCAACAGACCGGTGTACGTTGGTACGGGTATTCTCGACTTGTCAAAACACTGAATGTATGACTTTTATTACAACGAACTTAAGAAGAAATACGCTGATAGATGCGAGGTGTTATATACCGACACAGATTCTTTGTTGATGGAAATACAAACCGAGGATGAGTATAAAGATATGACAGAAAAAATAGATATGTACGACACGAGCGATAATCCACTGCACAGCGTAGTAAATAAAAAGGTGTTAGGTAAGATGAAGGATGAATATGCTGGGTATCCTATAGCGGAGTATGTCGGATTAAGACCTAAGATGTATTCTATAAGGAAGTCCGATTATGGAGAGATAAGAAAAGCTAAGGGTGTTAAAAAGTATGTGGTAAAAAAGCATATCAAACACAAACGGTATAAAGAAGCATTATTCAACGGTAGAGCATTCAAACACGAAATGAACTCTTTAAGAAGTTACAATCATAAGATATATGGATTAAGAATGAACAAGACATCATTATCCATCCCCCTTAGATACAAAGAGATGGATTGACTACCTATGCTTATGGTTATTTAGAGCAGTAATACTGTATCATTGGGAACTATGAACAACTCTTCTCGTACAAAGGCCCTGCCTGGTCCATCTTTAAGATAATAAAGAATAGGCTCTCCTTCTTTCATAACCAATCGACTAATGTTATAAGTCTTAAGAGACCAAATCGGATCGGTTGCGCGACGTAGGCCTCCTTCGAGTTCAAGGGGCTGGTATAAATATCTTACGCTTACTCTATCCGGAAGTTTTTGTTCTTTATAATTACCTCTCCTCGGTGCCGAAAATTCGGAAGTCACGGATTTCATTTTAATCGCATCGGATGGTTTCTTCCCGATTAATCTCGTTACTTCATTATTCAGCGCTAATACAACAGCTGATAATCGTGTCACCCATTCGGTTGATCTTAATCGTTCCGATTTCATTTCGATCCCTTACTGATAGCCAAACAAACGTTCTGCTAATGTCCTGTTAAATCTTTCGACGATAGCTTGACTACTGTGGGCCTCTTTTTCACCACGCCTGATTTCGACATTGTGCGTTGTTAACAGTTAAGTTATTGATCCCATAAACTCGCGACCGGAATCTACTTTAAATAGCTTAGGCCATTTTAGTGATCCGCGTTTATAAATACGACTCAGTGCATCAGCTACTTCTGTTGAATCTTTTGAGGTTAATGGCTCAGCCTCTTTGTATCGACTAGCCACATCCACTACGGTTAAAGCGTATTTATACGTTTTGCGTCTTACCTTATCATGGGGAAGAAAGAAGAGGTCAGCCTGATGAACTTCATTCGTTGTAAAAATATCAAACTTCTTCCTCGGTATATAACGCGGTGCCGGTAAGTATATTTGCCACATCGCTTGTTTCTTTAACCAATCCTTGGCCACGTCTTTAGATACCTTAGCCGCGGTGGCTAATTATTTTATTGCTCCTACACCTTTCCAATATCCTCGTGGGCTATAGTAAATTTTATCCATTATTAATTAATATTGATGTTTCTTTTAATATGACTTATGACTATCGTTGAATCCCATCATCATTTTTGCATAAAAAATTCCATCTGTAGTGGTGGTATAGGTATATAGATCTAGCTCCAGTGGAAGTGGTCCAGAACCCCCATTACCTATACTACTGTATATATGGTAACGTTTATATAAGAAAAACCTTAATTATAATCAGAAACAATTATACTAAAAACCTAAATTATCGTGTTCAATTGAGAGCTTCAAGAATACTGTTTATAATAAATATGTTGTCACCTAATTTAAAAAACACACAATTACTCCCACATTTTTTGCACCATTATGAATGAAACTGCTGTGGCAGTATTGTCTGAGTGTCTCTCTGCTTCACATTGTTATATTTCTCAAATTTTGTCCAAAACGAACGTTTAGTAGCTTGATTCTGAGCATTTTGTCATGGGGGTGGTACGGGGATATGATTGTTGACAAACAAGCTGCCAGTGACGTCACAAAAATCGCGATTCAAAATCTATCAATATGAAGCTTATTAGATGTTTGATAAGTTGCGAAATATTAACGTTGCTACCATAATTAATAGCAGTCATAGTATTTCGATTGAAAGGATATTCACACTGTTCATTTCTGTAATTCGTTATGGTCATGTATAACGTTGTGTTTTGCAGTATATTCTTATAATTCAGGAAGCGAAACCTTTTTGCCTACCAGAACATATCTAATTGGCCTCTACTCTGTAATATCTATATCCTTCTTGTATTCTATACCATTAATGCATGGTTGTAAGAATCAGAATTGTACGGGATACGGCTTACAAAACAACTTATCCAAAATAAATAATCATCACCCTCGTCAATCTTATCAACCTTTCTAACTGTCTCTGCAATTCTCCGTGCGGGGACGGCCGCTGGGAGGTTTGAGGTTAGATCCCCGGCCGCGTCATACCAAAAGACGTTAAAAATAATACTGATTGTTACCCTGCCTGGCGCTCGGCCTTAAGGGCCCTTATCAAGGACTGGTCGGCTCGGAGTCCGTATTCTGTGTTTTAGTGGGGTATTCATGTTAACCTGCGGCATGGTATCTCAGTGTGCTAGCAGTATGAAATCGGCATTAGCCTGGTCTAGTACAAGCAGCTAAACACACACACACACACGCACGCACGCACGCACGCGCACATGCACACGCACACACGCACACACGCACACATACACACGTCGCTATGTCAGTGCAATAATGATAGGATTAAAATCAATGTTAAATATGTTTTGGCTTCTAATCCTCACATGATTAGACCCGTGAAGATCCGGGGAAGAATAGGTCTTCAGCAACCCTTGCCTGCCATAAAAGGCGACTATGCTTGTCGTAAGAGGCGGCTAACGGGATCGGGTGGTCAGGCTCGCTGACTTGGTTGATGCATGTCATCGATCCCAATTGCATGGATCGATGCGCCTGTTGTCAATCACTGGGTTGTTTGGTCCAGACTCGATTAATTACAGACGGCCGTCATATGGTTGGAATATTGAGTGTGGCGTTAAACAACAAACAAACAAACACACTTATTTTTAACATCGACATTGAAATGTGTGGTACGATGTCTCATGTTTCGTTGTAATGACATTTCACATGTTTCAGTTGAGTATTGGGAGATGAATTCAGTATCGATGTGGAATGAGCATCTTAACGTGGACGGTTGGGCTCCATACCATCTTCCAGTTCGGTAAGGTTTGAACAGAACCTACAAAACATCATCGCATTTGCCATCCTTATTTCAAAAGTGTAAATATGCCAACTAACCTAGATTACCAACTTAATATCAAGTATGTTGGATTTTGGTCGCGTAAATGCAATATTTTACATCGCACGCCGATTTGATCTTCTAAAAATTGAGTTTTAAAACGTAAACGAAAGGTTGGTATCTGTATTGCTGTATTTACCTTGAGTCTTTATTTCACTAAGGAACACCCGACTCTCTTATTGTTGCTGTAACCTGCTGACATCCGTTTATCCTTCACAGTACCAGTGACCAGTGAAGTTGGAGGTGGACACTGTGGTAGTAACAAGTGGGGACCTGCATGTGACAGGAACTGTCCATCTAACTGTCGCCCTTTTCACGGTATCATTCACTGTGATTTCACTACAGGAGAGTGTCTAGAAGGTTGTAACGGGGGATATCATGATACCTTCTGTCGCAAAGAGTGCAACTCTAACTGCATCAACAACATCTGTAGCCAAGTAGATGGCGAGTGTACCAGTGGGTGCAAGAATGGGACATCGTGTATAGTTACAACGCCACCAACAAACAAGCCTGATACAAATATCACGCAGACACATTGTGGTAAGAGTTGTATGCAGATTTTCAAGTAGATACAAGTTCGAACTTTCCCCGCAACATAATGCAGTTGCTTGTATTTATAAATGTCGACTGAGGTTATCCAGTAGATAAATGGTTCCGTTTGTTCTGAGTTTCAGATTTCACTAGCTGCCTCAGTTTCAGTGTTCCCTTGATCATAGTGAGTGTGTTTTTGTGTGCACTGACAGGATTGTTTGCATATGTCATATGGTAAGTAAACACATTCAAACCTGGATATAGGCAATTATTGTAAACTTTGCAAACGTAAGCGAAAGCTGTTTGTCACTGGCATACATTTGTCAGCATATGTAAAGGATGTTAATGGTCCATTTAAAACAATATGATTAAGCCTTGGTGCAATGTAATCTGGTCTGTGCCAGTTAATGGTCTAACAATTCTTTATTGTAAACAGTGTTTTATTGTTTATATTTCGTCACGAAATACACTTAGCTGGAATGCCATATGTTATATGAATATCAATTAAATAATATTCACAGGCGCAGGCACAAAAGGCAGAGAAACAAGAAGGCTGATAAGGGTCCTGTAGATGAATCGGTATGTAAAATCACAACTGAGTGTTTTATACTGTACATGGATCTTTCAATTGATAGATTTTGCCAGATTTTTACAGTGGTACGATCCTTAATACCCACACGGCTTATCTGTTTTGATTTGATTAGTTACACATAATAAATTGTGTTGCATAATTCTTAATTCAAGCTGGCGACTTTAGACAGTGTTCGTAAAACAAAATGTTTGAAAAGACGTCAGTCACAAAGGAAACAACTTTTAAGCCCGAGAAATCTAAATGTTTGTGGACATTTACTCAAGACGCTGTAACGTCTATTTTTATTTCTTACAGGTTGAGATGAACACACTGGATAGTGGACACAGCCATTGATGCTTTCAGCACAAAAATTGTTGTGAGTGTCAGAATTCATTATTGAACTCATGGTGCACCCAAAAATTACACACATTATAAACATCTCTTTTCATATACGTTGTCATCATACCTAAACCTCTCCCTATACACAAATATGCAGGTTTCTTGGTTTGATTTGAATGCAGATTCACCATTGTCAAATATCTAGTTTTGTTACATCTACGTGTAAAGCTCACCCGTTTAATAACAATATAACTATACTAAACATTCTGTGATTTCATCACGCGCGGACGGGACTATTTTGGGCATCAGCTGGTTTTTCGAATGGGGGTGTTAGGGTTACTGTGCAACTATACGGTGCAACGTCTTCCCTGCTCACTATAGACACCTCACTATTTCACAAAACACCAGCAATATATAGACACACTACGCATATCGGCATGGATCTCAAACTGTATTGTTGGCATTTTGGGGCATGGATCTCAAACTGTATTGTTGACATTTTTGGGGTGTCACCTGTGATTTATCGCATAACTCAAGAACAAATCCGAAATATAGTATGCATGGTGGAATTATAAAGGTTCAGATATTTTCACTAATAGTATTTTGCCCAAAACATCATAACGACATTCATCCCCGTGTCTACTTATGACCTTGAACTTCGTCTTGTAAACTGGGAGTAGCGCCCCTTGGATAAAGTGGACAGTCGTTAGAAATTCCATACTCGACTCAAATGATGCAATCTCGTCGTGAATCCTCTGTGCTCAGAAATTGAGCGGATGATAAACGATGAAATGTATCTATAACGCGCTGAATTCCAAACACCAAATGTACACTGAAAGCGCTACAGATGATGTAACGTAACGGTAATGATAGCAGATAATCCACATGAGTCGAATGTAACTACAGAGCCAACGAGAAATGAGGCTCCACTCATCTAAGTTGGAACGAGTTGGAAGCTAGATTTTTCAGAGAGTGTGTGTGCGTGCGTGCGTGCCTGCCTGCGCGCGTGCGTGCGTGTGTGTGTTCGCGCTCACCGCGTGGATGTCCCAATCAGAAAAAAGTATACTCCGAGCCGACCAGGTCTTGATTTTCATATTAGTGCCGAGCGCCAGGGATGACGCGACCAGAGATCGAACCACGGCACTCCGGGCGGTCCAGACCATCCACCAGACCACGGTGGCAGTCGTTGACGTAAACGTCTGTCCAGATGGTTGACGGCCATGTTAGTACGTTTAGAGCACTCAAGTTGGGTGTGATGAAATGGGGTTTACGTCGCCTTTAAGATTAGAGCACTTATATAGCGACGTGGTTGCGTGCGTGTGTGCATGCGTGCCTACGTACGTGAGTGTGTATATATTCTGCTTGAAATTGGTCCGGAGAAATGTCGTTTACTATAAATGTATAAATCGACGTGCATGGACTATGTGTGGCTGTTTATACTAGTCGGGACTAATGCTTGTTTCATCGTGCAAGACCACTGAGATCAGCGTTAGAAATTGGCACTAGTCCTGTAGTCCTTACCAAAGTGCCCAATAGTAAAGGCCAATTTTAAGGGGTTTTGCTATATGTTATTATATGGACTAGTGGACAAAAACTGTTAGGTTCTAACCTAGCTGAGATACCATTCCGCAGTTTAACATGGATACCCCACTCAGTATACTATACAAATCGACCAATCCTTGTTTTATCCCCTCTATGCCGGTCATGGTAACAACAAGTACCCCCGACCCCTGGTGTTTGCAGAGTCGGGACAAAGTAATGTCCTAACCTGTTACATTGCCCTGGAAAAAAGCAGGAGCTGTTCTTCGCCCACAAGAGAGAGCATCCCACATCATGATACCTCCACCGAATCTGTCGACTTCATGAACGCAACATCCGACATCACGCTCATTCCGTCGCCAGTATACACGCGGATCCGCCCATTTCACGTTTGAAAAAGTAAACGTGATGATCACTATATCAATTATGTTATGCCAACGTTCTTGAAGCTACTCATAATGTGACCGAGACCACTGCAACCGCTTTGAGGTAAAATAAAGTCAACGTAGGTCTTTCGTGATCGGATTCCGGCAGCTCGTAATTAAACCATGAATATGTTTTGCAATGTAGGTTGCAGTGAAGGGCCAGGGTTCCGTTATACAAAACTACCGTAGTCCTTTAGTGATCGTAACTCCACACGCTTTGAAATAGACGCAAGACTGTCGTTGCGCTACGCTCGTTTTATGGAACGGTTCTCTGGGCGTCGCGATCCTGGACTGCTGTAAGTTTTCTCTCATCCGGGACGATCTCTAGTTGTGCCATATGACCAATATCATGCCCAAACTCTGGAAAATTGTGCTCCGGGCAACGGAGAAATACCTTGACACTGATACTTGTGATTCATCAGCTTCAAGTCCACCAATAGCGTTAATTTCGCATTATTATTGAGTCTTCAATAAGAGTCAAAATTCAACTGAATTTGATAGTGATTCATAAACACATGCTCATACGTAATTAGCATTTAGCTGAGATGTCTTAGGAGTTTTGAAGCGATTTTGGTAACACGTGACAAATCCCATGAGTTGCATGTAAAAACTGCATTAATGGCTACCATGAAATAAATAATGAATATGTCAAAGTTCATCTCTAATAACTCTGTCAACCGTTGTGACACAACAAAGTTAACAAAGATCATGCAGACCATATTTTCATGTAGAAGTCCGACATGGGAAACTATCCATCCATGAAATTAAATTTTGCTTTCTTTTTTAAAATGTATATATTCTTTGTCATTTTTTGTATCTGATGTTAGTGTTTATTTTCAGCATTTCTGCAAGCATGGATGGATGTCGATGCTTGCGTTGCGTCGTTTTATGTAAGTATCGGTAACAAAATGTGCATAGTAATTAATTGTTGGTTCATATTGACACGACGAAAGGGCCCCGTCTACCCATCTACAGGGTATGGTTTAAACATATTAATGTAATAAAATGTGTGAAGTTTGATTGGTAAATTATTGATTATAAGTAAAGACTTATAGTCATGACGCTCTGGAACTGCAGATACACGGTCAAGTATTCCTTACTATCCATGAATATGTATAGCTCTGTCTGGTAGTGTACTGGTACCTCAGAAACGGGGATGTTGTAAACATGTCTAGGAAACTTAAAATCAGGGATGTGTTTGGTGAAAATCATTACAATTTGATGAAGTCACACGTTGATCTGTAGTAAACAAACCTGATAAGAACATAGGCAGAGACCGACATTAAACAATAAAGAAATTGTCTTGAAGCTATTTATCACATTGTCATTTTCAGCTTTTGAAACGTGATATGTTTACAAAGTCAAAAATCGAAATACATGTTAGCTACAAATTTGCCTTTGTTCCTTTTACGCATCTAAAAACAGACTAATCGAAAATTGAAAATAACTGTAGAGTATGTTTATAGTTCTTTGAATCATGCATTACAACAAATACTTTGACTTTATTTATGAAGATATGCCTTGTTTATTGTACATATATAATAAAAATATATCACATATGCACAGTTACAAAAAATGCTATAAAAGAAGCTTGAGATCCTCAAAACAATTAACAAAATTCTTAAATATAATTACTCAGCTAAAATCCATACCACATTCCACAATACGAATTAGTTTAAATTTGGTGTATTGTTATGTTTTGATACAGGCACACATGTTATTGCTTAGCTTTTTTTAATGAAGTACCTGTGAAATCATGCATCAGAGCTTAACTGTTTATGAGCGTACGTTCTGTGGTGATGTGTACTGATATAATCGACATGTAGCGTTGACGTGTATGTTTCAGTTGTTAAATTGTTTTACGATAACGTTTTTGCTTTCAGGGACAGTGGTTGTTGGTATACAGAATCGACAATGCCCACGCGGTTTCTATGGTAGCAGTTGCCAGCATACGTGTCCAATGACTTGCAATAACCAGCAATGTAACATTGACGAAGTTGGTCGTACTTCTTGTGTTGACGGATGTGTGGATGGATACAGAGGCATCTCATGCAGAATCCCATGTCCAGTGAATTGTCAAGTGTGTGAACGTTTCAACGGCAGCTGTATTAGCTGTAAGGATACCTTTCATGGTACAAACTGTACTCTCACATGTGAAGAGTTGTGCCAGGGATTCCGGTGTGACACAGACAAGACATGCTCTAAAACCACGTGTCTTGACGGGCGGTATGGACAGAACTGCAGTAACAAGTGCGACCCCCGGTACCTGACATGTACCCAATCTACTGGAGACTGCACTGCCTGCAGAGATGGTTACTATGGACAGAACTGTGAGCATGATTGTCCTCCGTGCAGCTTTACACGCGGTAGTATGGATCAGATATGTAAGGATGGATGCAAGACGACTCCATGTACAGACACCACACCCGGCGACTCTGGAAATAGTAAGTTACCCAACGCTTATACTGCCAAACATAATGTAAGGACGCATCAAGGATGTCAGTGTATCCCCCTCGAACATCACACGAGAATACACAATGCCTAAGCGAAGTATTTTTAAAGCATTGGACAATACTATTGTTTGTGTTGTTCTCATAAAATAACACCTTGACAGACGTTTAACTGCTGTTATCTACTTCTGATTCAGAACAAATTAACCAATAGTGTCGCTCAAGTGTTTTTGAAAGCAATTGGACAAAACTATTATCATGACATGAATACAATAGTCTAATATCTTGGTACCACTCTTATATGGATTTATATTCAAACACATCTTCATTGTAGCACTTTAGAATAGTATTGGTCATTGTTTTTAAACTAGGCAAGGCATAAATTCAACGAGACCAGGTTAAAGCCACCTTTCGCAAATGAAAACAAAACGTTGACTACTAGCCAGATTATTACATTTGTTCAGCAAATAAGACATACTGCATTGCATATCAACTGAGCCAGAAATACAATATATCATTTGTGTATCTCAGATCAAATTTATCAGTTCTTAGGTAGGTGCGATGAGCAAAATTTTATCAATCATTATGTATTTAAATCACTATCCAAATCATCTATCTACATTCCCACTACGCCCCATTAACCTCCCTTGTAACCGTTGCTATTCCGAGATTGAGGCTTAGCCCATGCACAGACATGGTCTGGTCAATATCATCTGCATATTTGGACTTCACGGACATATTATTAATTCATCAAAGTAACAAAGATGCAAAGGGGTAATGGAAAACAGTACCTGTTCATAAAATGCGTTTGTCTGTCTCTCAGCAACATATACAAATGATATATGGACAAACAACAAACAAACACAAATTAGTCTTGCCTTAAACTATTATATACTGAACCATAACAATTGTAAAAAAGTAAAAACTTCGCAATTATGATATTTATGTATATATTACATCTGATCAAACACCACTTAACAATGCAAAGTCATCCCCTATACGGTGACATGTCACTTTTACAGCCTTGGGAAATCATTTGTCAAGATGGGGGTGGATACACCAAAATGTCAGTGACGTGTGGCGGCACCATCAGCCTGGATCAGAGCTATGTTCCCCTTAATAGCCTCCACAGGATATCACATGCATGCTCTATCGGACAAAGGTCCGGAGATCTTGATGGCATGTTCAAAACAGAAACTTGGTTTCTCTGAAGATCACGAGTCATTCATGCTGTATGGGCCGGACATTGTCTTTTTGGTTTGGTTTGGTTTGTTGTTTAACGCCGCACTCAGCAATATTACAGCTATATGACGGTAGCCTGCAAATAATCGAGTCTGGACCAGACAATCCAGCGTTTGATATCATGAGCCTCGATCCACTCAATTGGGATCGGTGACATGCATCAACCAAGTCAGCGAGCCTGACCATCCGATCCCGTTAGCCCCCTTTTACGACAAGCATAGTCGCCTTTTACGGCAAGCATGTTTTTTGGGGACAAAATCCACGATGTTGCTGAATAAATAGAATGACCACATGTCCGGCAATGTTGTCACAATAACGCTGAGTGTTGAGATTCCCATTAACTATCACCCGATTAGTTTTCCATTATCATAAATGTCCGCCCATACCATAACGCTTCCCTATAGATCTCGCTGGACGATGTTATCGGCGTCATACTTTTCACCAATTCTTCGATCGGCAAACTGCACACAAAATCGTGATTCGTCTATGAATACGTCTGGTTCCCTTGAGCACAACACTATCGTTGAGTTCGCTCCCATGCGAGGTGTTCAGCCATATGAAGTTGCGTTAACGGCGTGTGATCCAAAAGAACAGAATTTTGTTTCCACCCAGGCAACAGTTTGTGACGAATAAGCAATAATCTGGATGAATGTTTCCGATAGAACTTATAGAATGTTCAGTAAGCTTGTACTCAGTTATGAAAGCTATATCAACGTTCTGGTTGTCTATAATCTCACTTAAAGAGAAGGGTTGAGTTTGCTCTTTTAACAGGAAATGAGTAGAAAGAATAATAAATAAAATGATTTTATTTATATGTTCTATTCTGCAGTGTTTTGAATATATGTTTTCACATAATTGGCAAATAAAATCTTCAAAAAAAGAAACATGACACTGACTTTCAAAATGTAATATAACGCGATCCTTTCAAAATAGGACACAGAAACCATAATTGAAACACTGTTTGAAGATCAATGTACACAATGTTCAAAACATTAATTGTGTCACCTAGACAGACACACGTACACGATACAGTTAATGTCACAGGGGTACAGAAAATATCAGTATCGGTTGTGCCCACCACGTGCATCAATCAGCGCTTGACACAGACGACCCATAGATGCAATCAAGTTGTCAATAACACGCTGTTGGATGTGCTGCCATTCATGCTGAAGTGCATCAAGAAGCGCCGGAAGTGTTTGAGGCGGTGGATTCCTTCTGCGAAAGCGTCGATCCAACTCGTCCCACAGATGCTCAATCGGGGACAAATCTGGTGACCGGGCTGCCCAAGTAATGTCTGGATGTTGTTGTGCTGTAAAAAGTCCTGACAAACACGTGCAATATGCGGTCGAGCGTTGTCCTGCTGGAACTGTCCGCCATGAACGTTGACGTGAGGAAGAAAGTAAGGCTGTAGGATCAAGTCTCTGTAACGCACACCTGTCAATGCACCTGCCACATGCACAAGAGGCGTCCTACCACCGTGATGAATTCCGGCCCATACCATGACACTCCCGCCGCCAAATGGGACAACCTGCTGCACACAGTTGGGGACGTAACGTTCACCCCGACGTCTGTAGACACGTGCGCGCCCATCAGCACGTGTGAGTAGGAAACGGGACTCGTCAGTAAACAGTACATTTCTCCACCTTGCACGTGCCCATCTAACCCTCTGTTGGCACCAAAGCAGACGGCCCGCCAGATGACGTTGGGTCAATACATGACGTCTAACAGGTCTTCGTGCAAAAAGTCCAGCCTCCCTCAGTCTGTTGCGTACTGTTTGATCTGATATTCTGCGTACCCCAGGGATCTGTGTGGTTGTAGACGTGGCTGTGGTAGTGCGGTCTGGGAGGTGTCGCAGCCGGATGTATCGATCTTGTGCTTGGGTTGTCACCCTTGGTCTTCCTGACCTTGGTCTGTCGTCAACTCTGTTGGTGTTGTTGTATCGGGTCCACAGTGCGGAGATTGTCTGTCTGGATACACCAAAGTGCCTGGCCACTTCTTGCTGAGTTGCTCCAGCTTGTAATCTCCCAATGGCGTTGTTCCGTTGAGCTGCATTCAGTCTTGGCATTCTGTCACCGCCTCTACTGCCGTTATAAGGACTGTATGAACAGCCGTTGATGTGGATCCTATGCTGCACGTTTTTTACAGGCGGTTGCGTTTGGATGAAGCTGTAAAATTGATCCCCAAACGCTACGTTTATGTGCATTGCATGTGTTTTCCCGAATTATAGACACATCATGTTTCTGTTTGACTTATTTGGTTCTCATTTAATATAATTATTTTAGATATTTGGCAAAAAGTGTTTTTTTTTAAGAGTATATATTCATGTCCCCAAATGCAACCTTTACTAAATACAGGGGTAGAAGACGCTGTCATTTCAACTGTCCCATTTGTATTGAACATGCTACTTCTAGGTTAAATATTCAAACTGCCTTAAACAAGTTTATGTTAACCCCCAGCCCACAAGATAGTTCTGAATGTGAAGCACTCGTTGATGCCTTCTCTGACAATCCGTCAATAACGATCAACAAAGCCTTGCACAAGTACATCAAATCTACCAACAAACCAATGGTATGATGTTGAATGTAAAGTTGTAATACGGAGGAAAAGAATCACGAGTTCAATAACGAAAACAATGTATCATTTGCAAATAGGGCTCTTTTTACCCCCCAAAAAAGGATACAACGAGTTACTCAGAAGAACACAACGTTAATATAAACAAAACCAGCTAGAACAACTCGGAACCTTGCCAGGGAAGGAGCCAAAGGAATTCTGGGCACTATTAAATAAACTTAGAATGTCATCCCAGAAGGAGTCTGTTTATCCTAATGATAAGGAGCTAACAATCCACTAAAACACAGATATCGTCTCCGAATAACCTACACATTTCATCAAGCCATAGAGATATGCATATCTGTGACAGTCTTAATATACCAGTACCAGCCAATGACATTCTCACTTCTATAAAACTAAACAAACAAAAGATAACATGAATTTTTTAAATCAATATCTTGTGGTCACTTCCCACAGAGCTGGGCAACCTGTCTGTGATGCGTTCAACCGGTTTGGCGTGATATGCTCACCTTTTCGCGAACACCTGAAATCATCACCAGCTGCTTGGGTAAACTATTTATCAAGGTTATTAATGAAAAATAGATTTTTAAGACCACTGTCTGTCTGGCTAAGGAAGTCAGATAATGTGTTTGTTCTTAAAACATTAATAGATTCTGCAAAATGTAAAAAGAAAAACAACAACTGTACACTTGCTTTGTAGACTTTCAACTCAGTTGACAGATCACTAATCCTAACAAATCTGATATCAGATAAAATCACAGGAAGTGTGTTGGAAATAATATCATCACTACATAATGATATTTTTTATAAAGTGAAAACTAAGAGGTCATATCAAAATCTTTTAAATCCAACATCGGGGAAAGACAAGGATGCACTTTTTCTCCCATATTATTTAATATATTCCTCAATGATCCTCCACATTATATCAAATCTGGTAGTAATAATATAACACCTAATGGTGGTTTGCCGACGACTTAGTACTATATGCCGATTCCGCCAAACAATTACAAATTGTACTTGATGGCCTGAGAGTATTTTCTGCGACAAATGGGAAATCAAGTAAAATAGACGAAAATAACACTAAGATCGTGGGTGATACAAAAATACTAGTTACGGATAGATGTAATTACTCAGGAATAACCTTTGAAGCAAATTAGTGCTAAACTTCTCCTGAAAAAGGGTCAAAGGCCTTCCACAAGCTTCACTCTACCATTATTTAACCAAGATATACCTATAACGTTTTGCAAATTAGTCAAAGGATTCATCAAGCCAGTAATCTTACATCTTCCTGAGGCAAGAGTGTTAACTGACTATAAAAGTCCAGTTTCCACCCTTGCCGAACTAGGCTGGTATTATGGAGTTACATTTTGGCTGGACTAACGAGTCTATGCATAGTCCAATCAAATTCGCGCACCGAAATCGAAATCCGGTTCGTAAACTGTCGTGCAGATTTTGGTCGATTGCAGGATTTGCAAAACATGTGCACCGCCAACTCGTTGTAAGCAGATATTTTCCAAATCTTTTCATGTTTTAAATCAAGGTGCTCACGTGATTTGATGCATTTCGCGATGTAAGATCCGTTTTATCACAATATAGATCTTAATTATCGATCAGATGGTTTTGACTGGGGGCCACCATTTTGCGTGAAGCAAACGCAAGTGATATGAGAGGTGTAATCTGATTGGTCCATAGGAGAGGCTTAGAAGGGACAAAACTGGTAATAACCACTGGTGGCGCTACGATCGAGCCAAGTAATTCCAGCCTAGTTCGGCAATGGTGGAAACTTGACTTTTATAGTCAGTTAACTCTCTTGCCTTGGGAAGATCGTAATCTTATGTATTTGTGAAATCTTGAGTAAAGAATCAATCCTCCAGAACAACTCTGATTCGTTCATCCCCGAGAAACTGCAGCTCAGATTTTTGTTAGGTGTCAGCAAATCAACTGGGCAAGCCGAACAGACCTCTTATTTACACAGTAGTAATAAAAATAATGAATTTCTATCACCATGTTGGTTCTTCAAAAAAAGGTTTTACTTCAGAACGTTTTTGTTGAAAGTACATCTTTGGTGAATAAACTATTGGGATGCGTATACCAACTCAATCTATTCCAAAAGAACATTGTATTCAGATTTCCTACAATTAACTCTGAACTCAACTCGATCTTCAACGAATCTCTTCATGGTGCTAAGGCAACTAAAGGCATAGGAAAAAACTTACAGGATAGTTAAACTAAAATTATAACCTTATCCCAGTCACTATAAAATAAGTAAATATCGATCGCACCTGCCTGAATTAAGATTAAGTGACCATTAATTAACTTTAAAACTTGGTACAGATACAAAGCCACCAATTAAACAACACCAGAGGCTATGCTCTACTTGTTCAACTAGTGATAATAAAATCCACTACATACTTCACGCTCACGAAAAGAATATGCTCTTTAGAAAATTATCTCCACAAAATGTAAATCTCCACAATAATGCAAACAAATTATTTCTCAAGATCCTCTCAAATAAGCAATAAATATCCATTGATCATTATCAACCTATGACATTTAATGTATAATATCATCAAATCTGTAATATGAACATTTTCCTTAAATGCGTGCGTGCATGTGTGTATGTATGAATCTTACTGTTTTGTCATTTAAATAATGCATCTATTCCGTAATGGAATGTTGTTGTTTTTGTAATAAATATTATCTTATCTTACCTGTCGTATCTCATACCCTGTACATACATGGTATATAGCACAATAAACAATTATAGTATGTGGACGAAAGGGTGTTTAATTTTTTGTTTGTAATTATGTGAGCAATAAAAGATACTATGTGCATTGATTGCAAGCGCAATTTTACCACCGTAAAGTAGAGAAACGCACGGAAGGAGACCAGGTGATTTATAGACTTATAGACATCAAGTGTAATTACTCAAGCAAAATGTTTACTTGTGAAGAAAATATCACTTTGTTATTTTATGAGCGCTATCTCAAGATACCAAAGAATGGTTTCGCCCATTTGTTGATAGTTACGGATAGTTATCTGTGAAACTACTTTGTGAATGAGGATACATTGTAACCTCCTTCCTCATTGTCTGCATGTGATGGTGTGTCTGAGCCATGGGAGGTATCATACTAATTACTGGATAACACTTTTACTGCTTCTTTTAGATCCTACTAGATGGGCACTTTTCTTGCATTTGGCCTGAGACTAATGTGAATACTAATTGATCGGTACACAATATCATTTTCAATAATCTATTGTCATATATCATTCCATCATTCTATAACTATTTTTCCAGCTGTCCTGCTGCGCCTGTCTTTGTCTGCGGTTCTACTGGTACTGGTCACTTTAATCGCCTTGATACTGCTTCTGTGGCGGCTCATGTAAGTCGAATAGTTTAGTGAACTCTCTCTACCTAAGTTCGAGACATGATTTTAAGTGCAAAGAAATTATTACATATAAACACGGTGAGTACATGAAATTCTCCCATGGGAGTCGATCATGCTCACAGCGGCATTAACATTGTTGACTTGTGCTTTAGCGCGATTATCTGTGATTCGACAATGACAAGTATCTGCAACAATATCTCAAGCCGTGATACCTCGGTGTATTTTGTATTTTGATTATAAACGTTTACAGACCTATTTGTCATCTTCCATGGAGAAGAAGTCATTCACCAAGATAACCTTTACAGAAGTAGCATAAGATATTGCTCGACATTATTTTGCAGTGGTTAGTAGTGAGCGAGTACATATTTGATGCGGCAGTGCCATATTTCAGCCACATCGCGAGCAGAACTAACACACATACATTCTTACATATCTCATTACAACTTTTTTCAAAACGTCAGGAGATTTAGCGTGACGTTTCCATGTATGTCTAAAACAGGAAGAAAAAGGCGGGAGACAAAAAGGATCAAGAGCGACTGCTAACGGAAGATGCTGACAGGTAAGTCAAACACATGACAAACACAAAAAGGAACGTAGATAACGTGACCTTTGCAGTTTTGCAACAGAGAATGACATCTCTTCCTTCAAAAGTTTAGGACAATTTGTCAAATTTGAAAGTAAATATACCATCTGAAGTACAATATGCATCCCCATGGGCACCAATTGTCCTCTCCGTTCTGGTCTGGTCAGAATGTTCAAACGGATTGGCAAAATCAAAACAGAGAATTTTGCCAAGGACTGTAACTTATGTTTCAGGTTTTTCGATGGTCTGATGTCGTTTAATAATGGTCAAACAGCCAATTTCCTTCCACTGATTTACCCATGTGAAGTAAAGAGAGGAGACTATTGAAACCGCCTCCTATGGTGCGTTTTGTTGTTTGATGTGTGATCAGGGCGACACTATCCCAGCCCTTAGTGAAGCTTTAACCCTCTTGGTGCCACGGGACCATATATGGTCCCTCACTTTTCACACCCGCATAGTGCCAGGGGACCATATATGGTCCCGAGAAAATGCCCTTTTTAAACTGTGAATTTTGATATCAAACACTGAGTGCGCAAAGTCAAAACTATAACCATCATCACCCCAATCATCTTAGCTTTAAAATCGTGTAACTCATACTTTATACAATGCTACGGATTGCGAAATATGGCGAGATTAGTAAAGTGACTACCGCTCTTCTTCGCCTTTTTTCTGCCATGTTTGAACACCAAGCGAATGACGGCGAATTTTGATTATGCACCCATGTCACATACACGTAAATATTTTCAGACAAAATCCTTGTTCATAAGAAAAAATATGACCTGAGTGGTCAGAAAGACATATTGTTCCCAACTGTATACTTATTCACGTAAATACAACTCTGTTCACTCCTTTATGAACAAGTTTATTACATGTTTTGTATATTTTTATCGACTCTCGGTAATGGCGGAATGGTCGGTACACATGAGAAAACGACAGTGTATATTTCCATTACATTTATGACGTTCATTGAATGAATTTATAACCATCATCACCCTAATCATCTCAACGTTAATATCGTGTAACTAATATTTTATGCAGTGCTACGGATTGCGAAATATGGCGAGATTAGTAATGTGTTTACCGCGCTTCTCGATCTTTTTCTGCCATTGCGAATGAAGTCATTTTTTTTATCATGCACCCATGTCACATACACGTAACTATTATTATATCAGACAGCCAATTTGAAAAAAAAATCTGATCGGACTGGTCAGAAAGGTTTACTAGTACCCACTGTACAGTTATTGACGTAAGAGTACAAACGTTTAGTCGGCAACGGAAGTTTTTTGTTCAAGTATTGCATATGTTTATCGACTGTGTGTCATGGCGATTTAGCACGGCGGTACATACCAACCGACAGTGCAGATTATCTTTTTGTTTATGATGCTGATTTACAGAAAATATACAAATCAAAGATATGGAAAGATAGCTATAATCGTTAATATTAAGTTGGTATAGTGTATATTTATGGGCAGGAGGTTCATGATCAAAACCTAAACATTTAATGGCCAAGCACGAAGTGGAACGACAGGGCACGTTCGCATCATATCTGTGCCGCGATTTCTTGTTTACCGGTTGTCCTACATACTCGCCCGTTCAGACAAGTAACTGCTACTTTTTTATATGAAATGACTAAGAGTCATATGTGATTGCTCAAACTATCTGACCGTGTGAGTGACTTGCCCTAACTGTTTCACATTTTGTCGCAAATGGAGATTTCAAAACGTGAGTCGTCGCCATATTGTAAACAAATTGTGTCAAGGTCGGTTCTACATGTGGTAGCTCGGCCCCCGTTTCTGTCGATGGTACACGCGATACAAGCATAATACAACTACATAACTTCTACAATGATGACATCAATACCTTTTTGTATTTGGATTAACCGCTTATGGATACGGTGTGCTGTTAAGTTCGATTTCGATTTGTTTTTCCTTTCATTGAAACTGTGATAATGGCGCTGTGATTGGTTTGCTGAAATAGTATTTTCCATGAGTCTAATGTACATGGTACATGCTGTGATTGTAGAAGATAACTGATAACCAATTGTGTATGCATTTATATCATCAAATACACATTACTAGTCTCTTCAGAAAATGGAATATATCATAGCTCGTTTTCAAACATTCTGCCATCGATATTAGATCAAAAATTAATATTAGATTTACAAATTATTTATGTACACTGTACTCTCGATTAACGTATGATAATCTATTTCAAGTCTTCAACTCATATTTGATATGTCATCTGAAATGTCAGTAATGAGTACAATTAATTTTATTTCGTTACAATCTGCAATTTTATTCAAATAGGCTAATAGACGGTCGGTGATTTCCCGCCGCTGTGAATTTGTCGTCTGGACAGGTGCGCGTGATTTGACCTCGCGTGTTGTGACGTGGATGACGTCACATGAAACGGCTGATCTAATGTTGTGGTAGTATAATGGATACATTTTCCAAATAACAATATTCTCTTTGACTGAACTAGAAAGCATATCTAGTACATCACGATTGGAAAATGTCTACGGCGACCGACGAGTGAATGAGACCGCTTATCATTTGACTAACAGTGTTAGAATATTTGGCGCAGTTTTCTAATTTTGGTATGTTGACGTGCTTTTCATATCTGTTTGAAGGCTTGATATTCCCCAAAAATAATATGCATTTAGTTGAGTACAGTGAGAAAGCTGTCAAAATGGATCCAATATTAAACCACCTAGATTTTTAATATTTTAGCTTCATCTATTGGAATCTCGAATGGTTCAATTAATAACATACACAGTAAAAGTATTTAGAATTTATCACAATATATAGATAATCAATTTCTGAAAGACAAAAAGTTTTAAGTGTAAATGTGACTCCGTTTTGATTTTTTATATAGTTATATTTATGTCTTTTTTCACTCTGCATTATTTAAATTACCAAATACTTCGACCAGTGACATAGTAGTAATTAGATTCTACCTGGGACTTTGTTTTGTATCCTAGGTATGAAATAGATTTTCTTTTTAAATAAATATTTGTCTAAGAGCAAAATCAATACATTAATCTTGTGGGTTTTTTTCACCATTTTAATTTGTATATCTTCCCTCCAAGCTGTTGTTTAGCTAGGCCAAAATTAAGAAAAAAAGGAAAGACATTATAAACCATTTTTATTAAAGATTTTGCTGGTTAAATTTTCGAAGTTCAATACCAAGAATATATTTTTCCTTTTATGACAAATAATTCCATTTCTTTCATTGGCCTACGATCATTATCTATTTCAAACTTTTCCTTTAGTGAATGGGATGGAATGGGAAACTAGTGGAAATAAACTATCACGTATGTCCTTAAATGTACATGTATATACCTAGCTAGGTGTAAATACACTTCTAAAGTCGTATTTATAAATCAAATGAATAAATGAAAGAAAAAGTGGTATTTCATGGAATGGCCATACAAGTATATTTTGAGCAAAGGTCAAAGTTAGGCAGCCAAGTGCGAAATACGACCTGATACGAAGATGTATGTTTTCTGGTGGTCATAGTGAAACAATGACATAACGCGCCCGAGTTGCGAGTGATCGAAAATAGGTTTGTTGAATAGTTTGCTGCCCATGAAAACGTTTCAACAATTTTGATTGAATCTACATGTACTTACTTTTGGGTGGTATTACGTTAGTATAATCTTGTTTATTATTAAGAAATAATAATGATGGCGGATATTGAGCGATGTAAATTTGAGTATTGTTAGGGCTGTTTAGCGATCTTTCACATTTTGTCCTTTGAAAATGTACGATGTCAATTACCCCGAAGTTGTTTTTATCACTAATAAAAGAGCACGGTCATTGAAACATACATGGACGTAACCGGGATTTATTCAAGATATACATTCCAAACTGTCATTCGTTTTGTGACATAATCTTTGAAACAGTCTGCGTATGAATTAATCACGACCACTTCCGTCAATTTTGTTTTGACGTCAAAAACACGCACAATTTCATAGGGATTTTTTATCGGTAAATATAACTCACGGAAAATTTGCAGTGAATGTGTACTTCAACATAAATATCATATGTCTATCACTGTTAGGACATGTACTTGCCAATGATATGAATTATTGGTCATTTAGATTTCAAACAAGGGCGCTTACTTGATTTTGCTTGCCGTATTCCGGTGCGTCCATATTACGATTAATGTGGAAACGTAGGAAACTTATAATACAAGCACTTTTATCGATGGCTGGGCAGTGCATAGATCTTTTGGATTTGGTGACTTTAGATACTGTTGGAAAGACAATCAACTCGAGTTGCATGTTATACAATTTGGTTACATTGTGTGAAGAAATAAAGACGTTGCAACACTTTTGATACAATGTATACGTTTTTGTAACCGCGACGTCAGCACAGTGTGGCACTGAGCGGTTTGCAGGCTGACTGACGTCCAGGCACCATGAGGGTTAAACATGCTTTATGGTTGACATGTGGAGGACATTTCCACATGCGACGCATCTGTGATCAAAATTATGTCTTACAGTTCCCTATTTTGACATGTAACATATTCCCGTGTCCCCTGTAGGATGAACAGTTGACTTGTACTTGCATGCGTTTGTGATGGGTATCACAGGTGTTGCAGAACATCCGTTTCGCGAACACCTGGATGCATCACTATTTGATAGTAATTCATAAACACCTGCTAATGACATAGTCGGAATTGTACAATGGACACTGCTTTAAGCAGATATTTATTATATTATCATGGATAACAAATAAGAAATCGCATGAGGAGTAATTTGTAACAAGTAAAATAGTGGTAATTTTGGCCCAGAAATGTAGTGATTAAAAAAAATAAAAAATGGAGATGTCGGTGAAGAGTATTTCGACACACTACCAAACCAATGCTTGAAGCAAAAAATTATGCAATTGCCAATCCACTCCTACTTTAGTTATTTATTATTTTAATCTGGATTTAATCCGATATCAATAGTCTATTTCGTCGGCAGTTATTTATGAAGATTTTGGCAATTTTTTATGGTGATCTGAGAGGGCTTCTCGAATATGCGAATCACAGCAGTCACAAATAATCTAGAATGCCAATCAAACAGTTATGAAAGGAATACTTTGATATTTTTGTTTGGTCAAATCATTATATATATATATATATATATATATATATATATATATATATATATATATATATATATATATATATATATTTATCATATAATGGGTAGGTTTCTCGGCAGGATAAAGCCTACGGATAAAAACGATATCCGTCTGGGTCATATGTGGACAGAGATGCAAATATCAAAGGTCACGTAGGGACTACTTTCACTGTTTATAAACAAACATGGCGTCGCACTCGTCATTCGGTGATCGAGTCAGAATTAACCATCGGAAATCTGGATAAACTACAGGGATAATTGCTATCATTATCAAAAGAACAGTCTAATATACTGAAAATCTGTGTCTAACTGTGACGTAGCTAAGGCATTGTATAAGTTTTGGCAACTTTGGAGATATAAATTTCGAAACAATTTGGCGAGGGCACGAGGCCTAGCCAAGCGGGATCAGTAGCCATATCTGTGCTTGTAGACCTCTGCGGCTTGAAACCTTCTCCACAAATTAAAATAGTAGGATTTGGCGGAAATATGTTTGAATTGCTACCTTGTTTCGTTTTGTCGCTGTGTGTACATCTGACAAAACATCTTATCGTTATGACACACCGACTGTCAACATCTGACCGTGGCCGTGACGTCTCATAGACTAGGGTAAGAGTAGTTTCCCTTTGACAAAGGGCAGTTACTCTAGCGGACAGACCGATGGATTGCCGCGGAAGGCAATTAAAAACAATTGTTGTTTTGCGTATATGTTGCTTCGCCACTGTATAAGAAACATATTTCGGTTGGAACTACATTGGCTACTGTCCTTGTCCGACTGACACATCACTTACCCTGTGACGTAATAAATATTAATGCGCGCATTCCAGGAAAACTCGCAATGTTTCGGTAATGTTTGGGAGAGAGGGAAAGCGATTTTGAAGCACAGAATTAAAGAATGACATTATATGATAAAGAGGTTATCACGCTTGTGTGTTTGGGGATGGTAAATATCCTGCATTAGGAATAAATACTATGTATTTAGCTCGCCAAGGCTCGCGAAATACAATGTTTATTCCTAATGCAGGATATTTACCATCCCCAAACACACTCGCGTGATAACCTCTCTCTCTCTCTTTCAATATATACGTCAGACACATTTTCCGGTACATTTGGAAATCTCTTTCACAAGCTCTTATTCTGGAAGTTGCCTAATTTAATTTTCATAATCCACTGTAATTGTGTATTTAAATTCAGTATATTTAATGTATGAATTGTTTGAGTGTTAGTGGCTTCAAAATCAGTAGCAAAGAAAGAACATACAAATGTGTGTCAAAAGGCAAGTGAAATCAATTATTTTGTCACTCTAAACTGGAGTGTTACAAAATATTTCTACTGACCCAGATTCCTAACTTAATTAATGCATTGACTACGCTTTTATTGACATTCTAAAATTTAACAAATAATTAATTATTATCTTGCTACAACTAAACAGTAACAGCTAACTTACGAGGGGCGTTCAATAAGTTTTGCTAATTCAATATAAGACCAATTCGCAGAATATCTTTTGCACTTTTATTTTTCAATATAATCTTCATTCACCTCAATACACTTATTCCATTTGTCCTTCAAGCTTTTAAATACCACTTTTATAGAAATCCGCAGATTGGGCCCTCTAACCACGCCTCTGTGGCAGCCTTTATGTCCTCGTCATCCCGGAAGCGTCTTACACAAAGGGCAGATTTCATTTGCCGGAACAGGAAATAGTCACTGGGGGCTAAGTCTTGGCAGTACAGTTAAATCTCCCATCCTACAGCCCAGACTTAACCCCAAGTGACTATAACCTATGTTCGTGGAGTCGAATCCCGGTTCGTCCCGATTATGTTTTTAGGTTTTTCAGCACCATACCTGTGCTCGGGAGTTGTGGTAAACGTCTAAGACCTGCAACTCTTTGGGCTTTCCTCTTGCTTCAAGCTGACACGCCGTAATATACGTTCAACGGGGCTTTGAACACAGCTGACTGACTCACGCACTGTAAAAGAACATCTATGTTTTTTTATTGCGACGATTTTACAATTGATATATTGTTTTCCTGGTTCTCCTAAATTTGTAGAAGTATGTTTACGTGTCAACATGTGAACCTATGATCATAACAAAGCAGTAAGGCTACCTTCAGTACCACTTCCTGTCCGTCGCAACATATGTTTAATGAACGTTTCAATATTGTATCGTTACGTCAATAAAAGTGAATGATATAGCTTGCACTAATAAAATGGGAAAATATACAAGTCAAGAGAGGTCACTAGTTAAAATACGACAACGTTTGGATACACCTGCTCAAAATATATCAATTTGTAATCGCCTAACAGTAATATCCTTTTTCCTTAGCGTGAGGCAAATTCGCGATTTTGATGAATTTAAGACGAAGGTAAAAGTCCCAATTTGATTATGAGAAACGGAGGTACATATATCATTGTTGGTTCATTGGCACTGTCACCTCGAAGAGCATGAATCGTTGTATTTGTATCTGTCCAAACACGCTAAATCATGTCAGATGTCATTGGCATATTTGTACAGGTTAATTAGAGAGATCAACGTTATATGATGATATAGTGATCCCACCCAATATCATTACAGACCTAAGTGTAAGTGTTGCCTTACACTGACGTTCGCTAACTAGGACGCCTCCAGGTACGTCCACACCTATTCAGAGAGTCCACAGTGAAACAGATGTTGAAACAGAAGTAACCAGTTTTACTGTCTCGGCCCAAACAGTTTCCAATTTGTTCGTTCAACATTTGTGTTGATAAATGCTACCAAGTTAGTGATTGTCCAGCAGCAGACAAATCGACTTGTACATATGTAAAGGACAAAACCGTTTTCATATTCATATATTCATAAACATATATATCATAAGCATGTGTTGAATTCGCCATACTTCTAACCTTTTGTTTGATAGAGGCTTCAACTGGATGAAAGATTTATTCACAGAGCCGTACACATGTCTGACATCGACGATGCATGACTGTCAACAGACACATATATTCAAACATCAGGGGCAGTTAATTGTGATCATCATTTCCGGTAAACATACATGTATAAAGCATATAAGAGTGCAAATAAAACGTCCATAAAATATCAATACACAGTAACTTAAGTTTACATTCTAACAGCCTGTGTTTTGGAAAGTCCCCGCCAGTCTTAAAGGACATGAAGACATCCTGTCCTTTAAAAAGATTTTTAGGGCTTCCTCTTGCGTGTCAGTCAGGTTTTCAATGTTGAATTTCTCGCAAACTCTGTCGTAATCATGGGGGCTGAAGTCGTTGTTGAAGTCACCAACCTACCATTTTGTTAGTTTGTAACTGGCATTCTGATTTGTCCATTAGACTGGGTAGCGTAGCAAATCAATAAGCTAATGGTTATGATCATATGAAGGGCAGGGAATTTAAGATCGCAGGAACAACGTGAAGGGACCCAGTGGTTAGTGTACGGTTACTGAAATGCGAACACTGGACATATAGAGGATGCCAATTTTATAAACCTTTTCATTGGGATCTCTATTAAGTAAGAGAGTTCTTTCTATAGGCATTAAAACCTATTAAGAGGTTTTACTCACAAAGTAAAACCTATTATGAGGTTTTATTTTCGTTCTGGAGGTTTTACTTTGAATGTAAAACCTCTAATCCCAGATTTAACCAAGTAACTGAAAAAAATGACTACAAGTAGCAATTCAAAATTTTAATTCAATTAAAATTGAATGTCATGTGTACAGTGAATGAAGACTGGGTAGCAAAATGAAAGTCGTCGTCGCTCATCTTTCCACTACAGATTTTCTCGTGAAAGGACAGCGAGGTTTCAAAACACGTGCTTTTAAACAAGTGCTTATCAATGCTGCACAATTTGCACGTGAAGTAACTGCTAGCCGTTACGTCACAACTACCTCTAGGTAACAGTTAGATTGTTTAAAGTCGTAAATCTTGTAAAGCAAAAGACACCTTTTAAATTTGCGAATTTTCGTTTTGAAAAGTTTCAAAGAAGTAGAATATTGCAACACAAACATTTAGAGACCGAAGATTTCACTTTCATTTAAAAGTAAGTATTTGAGTTGCGTTTTGTTGTTGACACATTCAAGTGCTCTTGACCGCCTGGCAAGTCAGCGAATTTCACGTGCAAGTTATGATATCACATCTTCAAGGAAGCGCTATAATGAAGCGCCTCATTTATAGATGCTTGTTATAACATTTAATCAATTTAGACGGTTTATAAGTATGGAAAAACACTTTCCCTCGGTTTTGGTAGATAGAGCATGCCCTGGGGGTCGGGAAAAACCGCGGGGGCTTCGCCCCCTTGGTTTTTCCCTCTCCCCAGAGTATGCTCTGTCTACCAAAACCTCGTGAGCGTGTTTTCTCCAATCCGTAAAGCCACACTCAAGACATTTACCAAATGTCTGGTCCTAACTAGATTATTTACAGACTGCTCTCTCCTTCATGTACCTTGAATATTGCGGAGTGTGGCGTTAAAGAACAAACAAATACAATATAAGTTGTGTCTTATTTGTTACTGATATTGTTAGTGGCTGTATCCTTAAAGGGGGTTGAAGTAAAATAATTGTCCCCTTGAGAGGGTATGTATGACCACATCATTCTACGTAAGGTTAATCAAACTTCTATTTTAATCGTACAATAATTGTTTGTTGAACGTTTTAACATAATTTGATTACACAACTAGAGAGACGGTGAAAGTCTTGCTGGGGGACCATGAAGATAGCAGAGATACTATACGTCCCTATGGTCCCCTTGTGTGGTGGCCTAAATTTGGTTGCTGGCGATCTATGTTCCGTTTTTGTCATGTATTGTTTTGTATAACCATGTATTTTTATGGTTATATGCTAGTTACATACTAGCATGTGGGGGGCTTCCTGAGAAAGTTGTCACCATCATGTGGTTTAGTACTGCAAGTGATAAGAAGTATGTATATATTTATAAAACGGTGTAATAACCAGATGATTAACATGTACTCCCCTCTCGGTAAGACAGTGAAATCATATATTGCAGACAGTCACCGCTTTTGTCAAGAGATAGAGAGGATCACTGAACCTGACCAGACCATCAGCTACAATGTTGTTCACCAAAGTTCTTCCTGATGAAACCCTACAAATCCTCCATCAAGCATTTCCAACCGAGATCAACCGCTGGATACCAACCTCTCCATACACACAGCCATCAGTGTCATCTCAATCTTCTTCACCTGTGGAGACGACACCTACGAACAGATCCACGGGTTCCCCATGGTATCCTCTCTTTCTCCCCAATGTCCCATTTTAATGCTATACTGCTGTTCACTTCTAATTCGGTTGTGGTCTTAAGTAGTTCTAAAAAACATGGGAATGTCTGATTAAAAGTAATCACCTCACAGTAATTATAACATTAAAGTTCATCTTGCTTTTAAATATTTCTTAAATGTTTTGTTCTCATGATCTTATTATCTTCAACATGTCTATATTTCAAAGACAAGAAACCTTCAAATCTGAAATATATGTGATTTCTGTTCAAATCACATGTTGTTTTCCGCCAATCCCTTATATTGTGTAACCAATAATTAAGGTTACAATGATATATGAAAATCTGATCTGTTTTGTATTATCGTTCTGTAAGATTGTGGTTAGTAGTTGTTTATGTGTCCTCGTGTATCATTACCATAAAAGGTTGTGGTACATACAGGTTATCACGCTCGTGTGTTTTGTTCGTGTGTTCTGTATGAGGAATGATCATTGTACCTCGCGAGCCTTGTTGAACTAAATACATAGTGTTTATTCCTATTACGGGATATTTACCATCCCAAAACACACGATTCTTAAATTCTACCGTTGAAAAATGTATTCTTATCTCTCACAAACATTGCAAGTTTTCCTGGAATGTGCTCCTTAATGTATTACGTCACATGATCAGTCAGGTTGACTGGTTCACCGAACGGTCGGTCGGAATTTGACAACAGACAATAGAGTTTCAAAAGAAACTTCTTTTTAGACACTAATTTTCGGTATCTGAGACTATTATTTTGATAATGCTAACAAACACGTGTTAAATAATGTGCCTCATTGATCATTTGAAAAATATCTACAATTAAAGGTTTGTTTTGGTTCATGTTTCTGCACGTGAGCAGTGTTACGGGTCATCAGTTTGGCGGCGAAACAAAGGCATCAGAGTTTCCTGGCTACTGCTTGAGGTCGTTATTGCCAACGTTTTCGTCTGCCTTAGAACATGGTTCCCCTTATCACGGCTGAAACATCAATTTCCAAATATATATAATGTCTTAGTTCCTAAAAAATAACTTGCACTTACTGTTGATTCCACTGTGAAAATGTGAAGCCCTTTTCTGGTGTCCCCCGCCGTGATGTTGCTGGAATATTGCTAAAAGCAGCGTAAAACCATACTCACTCACTCACTCCACTGTGACAAAAAACATATATAAATCATACCTTGCAGCAGTCGCGTCGGCTGCGTAGTGGACGGGAGCAACATTTGTCAGTGAAATGCTGCAAAGATAGTGATAAGTCCTGGGGACAAAATGACCACCAGCAGACAAATCAACTAACTTCATGTTTTAAAAGTGGCCAACATATGCATACACCTTTTTAAGGTGAAGTATATCATAATTCATTCAAAATCCATTCTCGTAGAAGAGGCGTCTCACATTTCATAGCGAGCTGTATTCCCGTATCCTGAAGAATTTGTATGTTATTAAGCTTTCAGGTTCAAAGATATTTGCATTCATATTAACTTCTGAATTGCGAAAGGACATAGTATTACCGTACTTATCCACGAGATCATCTACAAGCGTTGTAACTACATTTGAGTAGTATATGTATGAGTTTGTTTTGCTGATATCTATCAGTCAGTTATGCCCATCGCTCCTCTCGAAGCATAGGCCGCCGAAAACAGTCCACCAGAGTCCTCGGTCCTGGGCTTCCCTCTCTAGTTGTTTCCAGGTGTGTCCCATCTTCTTGCTGTCTGCCTCGAGGTCCTGTCACCAGGTGTTTCTTGGCCGTCCTCTTTTTCGTTTTCCCTGGGGGTTGGAGGATTCTTCTCAGGCAGTTGTTGATGAAAGTCTGCACTTTCCTACTGGTTGTCTTTGTTGTCCTCCATGTCTCTGCTCCATACAGTAGCACTGACTTGGCTTTGGAGTTGAACAGCCTGATCTTCGTGGGAGTCGATACCACCTTGGAGCTCCATATGTTCTTCAGCTGCAAGTATGCTGTCCTTGCCTTGTCGATTCTTGCTCTGACGTCTGCGTCTGTGCCTCCTTGCTTGTCAATGATGCTGCCCAGAAATGTAAAGGCCTCCACTTCTTCCAGCTCGCTTCCATGGAGTGTGAGTGGGTCCTCGCTTTTCGTGTTGATCTTGAGGGATCTTGGTCTTGCCCTCAGGGATCTTGAGACCAACCTGTGAAGAGGTGGTTTCCAGCTCTGTTGTCTTGTCCTGTATCTGTTGTTGGCTGTGGGAGCTTTTATCTATACACCTGGAGAAATGTTAAGGGCCCTCTGATATTTTTGCCATGAGATTTGAAAATATGCGCACTGGTCCTAAATCTATGACACGATGACAAAAGCAACAACCGTGACATTTAGGAATCCAATGATTTAGGCGGGCCATATGATTGTTCTGATGGCATTCTGCTGGAGGAAACGGTCGGGAATTGTGTGGTCTCGAGTTGTCGTCTATGTAGAAGGGTCTGGTTTATATCCAGAAGGTGGTCATCACAGTGTGGTACGACCATCGGGTAAAAGATATGCACAGTAGCTATCTCCAGTTTGCAGCCATGGGACAGGCAACCCGCCATCATGACTGATCCTCAACCAAAGGGGACTGTGTGACATACGCTCATGTGTGTGTGTGTCGTGTTTCTATGCCGCCAGACCCGAATTAGCCGGTGTGTGACACCAACAAGAACCAGATCTCATCCTACAAGTGAATAATCCAGCATATGCATGTCCTCAGGTTCCAGCCACGCTTCGCCAAACACCATGCCAAATGATCCCTGCGATGACGACATAACAGCATAGGCACTTGGTCACATTTATCAACATTTATTAGGTTTCTGCATCTACTTTACAACAATGTCGTCTCTGCCTCTTCACATCGTAATTAGTATATTTGAGGTAGCTTAATTAACACGAACTAGAAATTAATTATCTAACTGCCAAAACTAATTGAGTTTTTTTCTAAATACTATTTTCAGCCTGGTGGGTTTCAACATTGTAGACGAACATGTAGGCGTTTAGGCATTACTACGTTTGCAATTTGCAAAGTTCATGTCAATTATAAGAGTAAACACTTTGCTAGACTAATAGAAAATGGAATTCTCCATGATAAACAGGCCGACTGTGTTTGTGCAGATATTTTTTTATCCTTTTTTTGACTGATACTGTTTATCTAGGCCAATACAATTTTCACCGTGTCAATGTCACAACCTCAGTAAATACTTTCGTGAATCATTACATCGTACATGAACAATTCGCTACTTGTCGGTGTCACATTAACTGTTCTGTTTTTCTCAGGTCTCAAACATCCAACAAATCGTTTTAAGTCTGTTCCATGCCCAAACAGTTATACACACATACTCAGACTAACGAGAAAATCGAGAGGCAGAATCCGATTTTGCCGATTCTCAGCTGACGCTCACATGAGCATGAGTTTACTGTATCAATATGAAAAGAAATTATTGTTCATTACTGCACGTAAACGTCAAGGTTGAAGGTGCGTGTTTTTGTTAGGCTTGCCTTTTCCATTATTACTCTATTCAACAGAGTATCATACTCAAGCTTTAGCAATTATTTTTAACCTAAGTTTTACCATTTGGCTATTGGTATGTAGACGGAATTTCAGCTATACAGTGCCTTTTTATTTTTTCTGATTGCTTTTTCTCAATAAATGTGTATTAGACGCTTTCACTTTGTATTGTCCTTTGTCCCGTATTTGTTGTCATGTTAATATATTTCAATTGCTTACTGCATAAAATAATGTATGAACCAGATAAGAAGTCATGTAGAGCGCATTGTTATAACATACAGTTAATCCATGCGTGGTTCTATTAGTGCATGACTACGTTTGCAATTTGACTAAGTTCATGTCAATTATAAGAGTAAACACTCTGCTATATTAATAGAAAATGGAAGTTTCCATGACAAACAGGCCGACTGTGTTTGTGCAGATATTTTATGTATTCTTTTGTTGACTGTTACTGTTTATTTAGGCCAATACAATTTTCACCGTGTCCATGTCACGACATCAGTAAGTACTTTCGTGAAGCATTCCAGCGTGCATGAACAATTCGCTAATTGTCGGTGTCACATTAACCGTTCTCAGTTTTTCTCAGGTCTCAAACATCCAACAAATCGTTTTTAAGTCTGTTCCATTCCCAAACGGTTATACACATATACTCAGACTAACGAGAAAATCGAGAGACAGAATCCGATTTTGCCGATTCTCAGCTGACGCTCATAAGAGCATGAGTTTACTGTATCATTATGAAAACAAATTATTGTGCATTACTGCACGTAAACATCAAGGTTGCAGGTGCATGTTTTAGTTAGACTTGCCTTCCCATTATTACTGTATTCAACAGTGTATCATACTCAAGCTTTAGCAGTTATTTTTTTTACCTAAGTTTTACCGTTTGGCTATTGGTCTGTAGACGGAATTTCAGCTATTCAGTGACTTTTTAATCATTCCGATTGCCTTTTCTCAATAAATGTGTATTAGACGCTTTCACTTTGTATTGTCTTTGTCCAGTATTTGTTGTCATGTTAATATATTTCAATTACTTACTGCATAATATAATGTGCGAACCAGATAAGAAGTCATGTAGAGCGCATTGTTATAACATACAGTTAATCCATGCGTGGTTCTATTAGTGCATGACTACGTTTGCAATTTGACTAAGTTTAGGTCAATTATAAGAGAAAACACTATGCTAGATTAATAGAAAATGGAATTTTCCATGACAAACAGGCCGACTGTGTTTGTGCAGATATTTTATGTATTCTTTTGTTGACTGATACTGTTTATCTAGGCCAATACAATTTTCACCGTGTCCATGTCACGACCTCAGTAAGTACTTTCGTGAATCATTCCAGCGTGCATGAACAATTCGCTAATTGTCGGTGTCACATTAACCGTTCTCAGTTTTTCTCAGGTCTCAAACATCCAACAAATCGTTTTTAAGTCTGTTCCATTCCCAAACGGTTATACACATATACTCAGACTAACGAGAAAATCGAGAGACAGAATCCGATTTTGCCGATTCTCAGCTGACGCTCATAAGAGCATGAGTTTACTGTATCATTATGAAAACAAATTATTGTGCATTACTGCACGTAAACATCAAGGTTGCAGGTGCATGTTTTAGTTAGACTTGCCTTCCCATTATTACTGTATTCAACAGTGTATCATACTCAAGCTTTAGCAGTTATTTTTTTTACCTAAGTTTTACCGTTTGGCTATTGGTCTGTAGACGGAATTTCAGCTATTCAGTGACTTTTTAATCTTTCCGATTGCCTTTTCTCAATAAATGTGTATTAGACGCTTTCACTTTGTATTGTCTTTGTCCAGTATTTGTTGTCATGTTAATATATTTCAATTACTTACTGCATAATATAATGTGCGAACCAGATAAGAAGTCATGTAGAGCGCATTGTTATAACATACATTTAATCCATGCGTGGTTCTATTAGTGCATGACTACGTTTGCAATTTGACTAAGTTTAGGTCAATTATAAGAGAAAACACTATGCTAGATTAATAGAAAATGGAATTTTCCATGACAAACAGGCCGACTGTGTTTGTGCAGATATTTTATGTATTCTTTTGTTGACTGATACTGTTTATCTAGGCCAATACAATTTTCACCGTGTCCATGTCACGACCTCAGTAAGTACTTTCGTGAATCATTCCAGCGTGCATGAACAATTCGCTAATTGTCGGTGTCACATTAACCGTTCTCAGTTTTTCTCAGGTCTCAAACATCCAACAAATCGTTTTTAAGTCTGTTCCATTCCCAAACGGTTATACACATATACTCAGACTAACGAGAAAATCGAGAGACAGAATCCGATTTTGCCGATTCTCAGCTGACGCTCATAAGAGCATGAGTTTACTGTATCATTATGAAAACAAATTATTGTGCATTACTGCACGTAAACATCAAGGTTGCAGGTGCATGTTTTAGTTAGACTTGCCTTCCCATTATTACTGTATTCAACAGTGTATCATACTCAAGCTTTAGCAGTTATTTTTTTTACCTAAGTTTTACCGTTTGGCTATTGGTCTGTAGACGGAATTTCAGCTATTCAGTGACTTTTTAATCTTTCCGATTGCCTTTTCTCAATAAATGTGTATTAGACGCTTTCACTTTGTATTGTCTTTGTCCAGTATTTGTTGTCATGTTAATATATTTCAATTACTTACTGCATAATATAATGTGCGAACCAGATAAGAAGTCATGTAGAGCGCATTGTTATAACATACATTTAATCCATGCGTGGTTCTATTAGTGCATGACTACGTTTGCAATTTGACTAAGTTTAGGTCAATTATAAGAGAAAACACTATGCTAGATTAATAGAAAATGGAATTTTCCATGACAAACAGGCCGACTGTGTTTGTGCAGATATTTTATGTATTCTTTTGTTGACTGATACTGTTTATCTAGGCCAATACAATTTTCACCGTGTCCATGTCACGACCTCAGTAAGTACTTTCGTGAATCATTCCAGCGTGCATGAACAATTCGCTAATTGTCGGTGTCACATTAACCGTTCTCAGTTTTTCTCAGGTCTCAAACATCCAACAAATCGTTTTTAAGTCTGTTCCATTCCCAGACAATTTTCACCGTGTCCATGTCACGACCTCAGTAAGTACTTTCGTGAATCATTCCAGCGTGCATGAACAATTCGCTACTTGTCGGCGTCACATTAACCGTTCTCTGTTTTTCTCAGGTCTCAAACATCCAACAAATCGTTTTTAAGTCTGTTCCATTCCCAAACGGTTAAACACACATACTCAGACTAACGAGAAAATCGAGGGGCAGAATCCGATTTTGCCGATTCTCAGCTGACTCTCATAAGAGCATGAGTTTACTGTATCATTATGAAAACAAATTATTGTGCATTACTGCACGTAAACATCAAGGTTGCAGGTGCATGTTTTAGTTAGACTTGCCTTTTCCATTATTACTGTATTCAACAGTGTATCATACTCAAGCTTTAGCAATTATTTTTAACCTACGTTTTACCGTTTGGCTATTGGTACACTATTGCCTAAAAGTTCATTCCCCTAACACGCGTTGAGAACGCGTGTAACACGCATGTGACACGGGTGCTCAACGGGTTACACACGGGTGTGCAACGGGTTGCACACGGGTGTGCAACGGGTGTGCAGCGCGTGTGCAACCCGTTGCACACGCGTGTCCCACGCGTGTAACACGGGACCGGGTTCCAGTTGAAGTTGACAAAATTATCAAATGAATAGTGAGATAAAACAAAACAGTGAGATGTGAAATTTGAGTTAATGAGCGGCCATTGAGCTGTGTTCACCAGACCGTAAATACAAGGTCGGCCCGTCTTAATTAGTGTTCGGTTGTTAGACTTTTATGGCATGAACCATTCCACTAGGGTCCCGTCTAGCCATTGTGGCTAGCCGACAGTAGAACAGTAGTGAATTTAGATGCGAGTTTATTGCTAGGGGAACCCCCGTGTTGACACGATTGTCGCGGGTTTGGTAAATGTTCGCCATTAATAAAATGATTGTTTGTGGATTGCGAACATATTCATTTGCCCACACGAGTCATTCCATTTGATTGCAAATATAACGTTTTTCGTTCGCCAAATTTATGCTTTAGACAGTACAATTATGATATAGCCGTCACCACTACTAATGTCTCATTATTTCACGTAGGAATATGTCCCATTTCCCCACACCCCACTTTCTGTTTTGTATTTTGAAGGAATAAATATAAGAAGGTTTTGTGTGGGACACTTTTATACTAATTAAAAGAGGATGTTGTAAATGAATATGAACAGCCATGCTGTCTGACTGTTGATAGAATTTGAGATCTTCACAATCACCGGGTGTGACCATGTAGACAGAATCTCGTTAAGGTTTGTGATTTTTACATTTGCCCAATGACCATAGTGAGTATTGCTGGGGATACCAAACGTAACAGTTTATTATTAGAGGTTGTGAGTACCTTTTCCACGTAGATAGGATATATTTAGGATTTTAATCCTTCTTTGTGAGGCATTTAGAAGTTGGAGTACTACGTTAGGATAAGATTTATGGGTGACCTTAATCCTTTCTTTCTCTGTGGGTAATCCTTTCACGTTGATTGGAGGAAGTCACTCAACCAGGTCATGACAGGTCGTGAGTTTACTCACTAACTACTGTGAGCGTTTTTGGCACAACATCTTTTCTTGTATAAACATAGAAACGATGCTCACTCACTGTTAACCCTAAAACACATGATTGTAAACTATTCAAAAAGGGGCACTAATCTCTGGCTTCTTCTCGGGTGTCGGACTCAAACTCATTTATTCTTAGAATAACATGACATACAATTATCTACAATTTTTATTATGTACAATTTAATAAAAATAATAAAAATAGGATACGTGGATACTAATACAATTTACCAATTGTATTGTACACATTGTTAAGGAATTTAGATAGGCCTTTTAGATTTCTTACACTGTTAGTGGTCATAATTTTCTTAAATGTTTGGAAACTTAAGATATTGCTTATTTAAGAGTTCATATCGCCGTTGGTGAAAAGCTTCACATTGGAATAAATAATGCAATTCATCTCCCACAGCGATAGATTCACAGAGTGGACACTGGCTGTCTTCCCTGGGAATGTTCAGCCATCGACCAGTTTCAACTGGTAATCCTTGGTTAGAAAGTTCTGACTTTAATTTTGAGAGCAGTAGATATTTCGCAAATGAAGGTTGATTCTTCAGGTAATACGACCTTTGGATTTCCGCTTGGGCTTTCTAGCTGCCGTGAGTCAATTTGCTCGTTAACGCAACCGAGCGTGACAAGAGACTGGGCTACCAGTCTGCAAGGACAGCTAAATAAGCTTACGCATTTTTGAAAACTGATTGGTTACCCGTGATCTATGAAAATTTCAACAAAGAGCGCATGGTAATTAATTTCTTCAGCCTAAACAAACAGACAAATAACGGCGAAAGCTCATCGGATGTCGTTATTTGGAAATACCCCTGATGGTTACAGTTTAATAATAAAAAAGTATCCCTGAGTGAAGAATTTGCGGATTTCGGATTGCGTGGATGATACAATTACTAATCCCTTGTTGTCATCCACATTTTCTGGTATAACCCTACACTTGTGTATTTGTCGTAATTCACTTGCTGCTCAGTTACTGAATTTATAACATGTATACTTAGTTGTAGCACCACTCAGATTATAAAGGTTCAAATTTGGTCTTTCTTGTACCTGGGGTAATTATTCAATCTAAATCCAGGTTTGAAGTGAGGTGGAATGTGAGTATGTGATATGCACGTGGCAGCCCAGCAAGAGATGTATGGTCAGTTGCTTTACTTGTTTTGTAAATCAACTGATCATTCCCAGACATCAAAGGATCAACAGGAAATACGTTGATTGATTAATTACTGTTATCTTGCACAGTGGATCTGTCAAAAGTAAGTGTTTACATGTGAAGGTAGGTTTACTAAACCTAGGCAATACACTCATATCATGGCGTGAAGTACACATGTAAAAACAACATACTTTGTTCAAAGGGTAACCGATAATACACTGACTTGTTGTTCATTGTTATCTAACTCAATGTATGTTTTTAAGAACCGAGGACAGGCGTGGGAAGGCACGGCGTCGGCTGGCGAGCATGTGTGGCTAGAAGTCTAGCGGCGGTATCCTTCTAGTAGTCTCTTGGTCAGCTTCTCATCCTGGGGGTTGGGATTCTGGTAGAGACTCTTGGCAAGGAGGGCGGCGGTATTGGCGACGAAGTGGTTTGAGGTCGGTACGCCACTACTCTGGAAGAAGTGGTACAAGTCTGTGTAGTTTGTGATGTCGTACTCGATGTCCTGTCCCCCCTTCTTGTGCACCATGACGAAAGGGACTCCTTGTTTGGCGTAGAGATGTTCCTTTGGGGTGTTGATCTGGTCAACCTTGAGATCCGGCCGGGCCTTGTAGTGGTTGATCGGAATGTCTGACTTTTCCACTAGTAATTAAAGTTCTTTGGTATGACCTCTTTTATCCCTGCTGACGTTATCCTAATGTTCAATTTCAGTCTGCCTCACCAAGCGTAAGAAAGCATTGTACATGTTCTGATAAACCATACTGATGCAATTAAGCAAATGAATATTTGCTGTGGGCAAATATCTATTTTCTATATATATATATTTGTGGATATGAAGCATTCTAGTTAATTGTGGATACACTGGGCAGACAGAATTGTGTTTATTTCCAGGCCATCCTGATCGTCGTTTACTACTATAAGGTGTATGTTTTGAGGCAAGATCAAAGGCGCCGCACAGCATTTATTAGATTACAGACGGGGTCGTCCGTTTCGCTTTAAACAACCACCCCACCCTGTCTGTAGGAGTTATATAATCGGTGCGCAAATAACTGTGTCAAGTCCACTGCCGGGCTGATGCGGTGTCAGTGTCAGCGATGAACATGAATGCTCAAATTATAGACCTGTAGCACTCACAAGTTGCTCAGCCAAAATATTTGAAAAGTGTATATTCAATTCTCTGATAACAGCAACTATAACCTTAGAAATAGATTCAACATACAAACAATCAAATGTAGAACACAGACCTATGCTTAATAATAATTTCTTCTGGATATGATCAACCTGCGGAACCCTCTATCCGATGAAGTAACTAATGCTCGCTCATTAAAAGAAATCAAATCATTAATTAATCGTTCTGATGCAATTACTAATAATTTTGACTTCAAATATTTTCATAGATCATGCCAAATTGTCCACTGTCGCCTTAGGCTCGGATGCAGTGACTTAAACGCTGATAAGTTTAGACGACATGTATCTGACATACCAGACTGCACTTGTGGATATCACCTTGAAGATGCAATTCACTTTTTCTATAACTGTCAAAAAATACGATAATATCAGAAACACTGTGTATTTCTACACACATGGGTATGGTCTAAAAATGATATTACGTGGCAGTAGTTAAGCAGTTCTACAAACATGACTCTTCTTAAATCAGTTCACGACATCATTGTCAAAAGCAAAAGGTTTGAGTAGCTTAATTTTATGCATGTAGTAAAGGAAAACTGCATTACCTTATTTCACACCACTTGCTTCAGTGTATTGGCTTCGTGTATTTCATTTGTGCATTTTGTATGTTTATGTTCATCACTCTCTTATATATATCCAGCTGTTGTTAAGTTGTTACCTGGAGAGGTATTACATAAGCAAGTTTTGCTTGTTTACCGATCCAGATTTCTTTTGAAATAAAAATATGTTTAAGCCAACACAGCTAACCCTAAAACACATGATTGTAAACTATTCAAAAAGGGGCACTAATCTCTGGCTTCTTCTCGGGTGTCGGACTCAAACTCATTTATTCTTAGAATAACATGACATACAATTATCTACAATTTTTATTATGTACAATTTAATAAAAATAATAAAAATAGGATACGTGGATACTAATACAATTTACCAATTGTATTGTACACATTGTTAAGGAATTTAGATAGGCCTTTTAGATTTCTTACACTGTTAGTGGTCATAATTTTCTTAAATGTTTGGAAACTTAAGATATTGCTTATTTAAGAGTTCATATCGCCGTTGGTGAAAAGCTTCACATTGGAATAAATAATGCAATTCATCTCCCACAGCGATAGATTCACAGAGTGGACACTGGCTGTCTTCCCTGGGAATGTTCAGCCATCGACCAGTTTCAACTGGTAATCCTTGGTTAGAAAGTTCTGACTTTAATTTTGAGAGCAGTAGATATTTCGCAAATGAAGGTTGATTCTTCAGGTAATACGACCTTTGGATTTCCGCTTGGGCTTTCTAGCTGCCGTGAGTCAATTTGCTCGTTAACGCAACCGAGCGTGACAAGAGACTGGGCTACCAGTCTGCAAGGACAGACAGACAGACAGACAGACAATAGTTTATTAACGTCTCACTCCTGTACATACATAAAACAGCTTTATACAACTTGACATAGATAAAATGTACAGAACCATTCAGTAGAATTATGAGAGACGAATTATCACAGAATTTATACATAAATGATATAAAGATATATAGTAATAAGTTATCCATATAAAAGATGTTTTCTACGATTAAGAATTAAAAAGCAGACTTTGGCAAGTATAAAACACACACTGGAGTCACTGAAAATAAAACAAAGTTTGTCGACATCAGGCATATCTAAAACATTATAAGATTTAGCAATACATTCATTAAAAAGAGTTGCCCTGATATCATCATATAATGCGCAGTGAAACAAAACATGGACCTCGTCTTCTACGCTGTCATTACAGTGAAAACATCTTCTATTATTGACAGGTACACCTTCGTATCGACCGGTTTCCACTCGAATAGGAGCCACACCACATCTAAACTTGGCTAGTGCCGATCTATAGTTTCTGGGCATCTTATTTGAAACATAGTATTCTGTCCCATATACTTGTTTGTAACATCGATACATTCTCAATTTATTAAGCCCATTTCGCCCCTCTTCCTTTCTTAAGATATCGCTCCAACGGGTAACATATTCATTTTTACACCATTGTTCCACCTGTGTACAAACAGAAAATTTATCAATAAAACCTGTAGCGTTTAATATATGTCCTAAATCCATATTATTAAACTTCTTTCTTACCCTACCATTCCAATTTTTACAACCATTTACAGCGTATCTATCAGCCCAGTTAAACACGTGTTTGTTTAACCTACTAGGCATATTCTTAAGGCGACACCATTGTCTTGCTACACTTTTCCACTGTCTGACAACAGGCGGTATCCATCCCATGTCCCCATTTATAGCGACGTTAGGGGCGTATTTGCCGAGTCCCAAATAAAATCTAATGGCTCTATGGTGTACAGCATTTATTGCTGACACATCATAATTACCCCAGATAGCCGCCCCGTAGTCAAGAACAGACCACACCATACTATCGTACAATTTGGAATAGGTTTGGAAATGCATACCGCCTATTGTCTTAACTTTGGATATCAACAGACCCAAAGCCCTATTAGCAGACTTCGCTGCTGCACGTGCCATTGCAGTAAAATCTAAGTGGTCTGTGAACAGTAGACCAAGATAATTATATTTAGCAGCAATGTCTAAAATCATATTTCCGACATTAAAAACATGCTTTGTCTGTATGACAGACGGATTTCTAAAATGGACAATTTTAGACTTTTCCTTATTGATCTCGATCTTATTTGTGCAACACCAAGTATGTAAAACATCTAACAGTAGACTGAGATCAGCTTCATGCTCAGCTAGCAATGCTAAATCATCTGCATATGCTAATGCTGCAATATTAAAATTGTCTACAGTAACACCAATATTAAGACTGTTGAGAGTGTATAATAAATCATTTATGAACAAGTTAAAAAGCAAGGGAGATAACAAACACCCCTGTTTTAAGCCACGGTTTACCGTGAACCAGGAAGTAAAGAAACCATTCACTCGAACACTGCATTTAACACCCTTGTATAATGATTGCAAGGCAGGCAACATTTTGCCTCCAATACCATGGTGAGAAAGTTTATCCCATAAAATGTTTCTATTAACACAGTCGTAAGCTTTCTTAAAATCTATGAATGCAACAAATGTAGATTTCTTTTTTACTTTTCTGTTTTCTATAATTGCTGTTAGCGTTTGGACGTGATCGATAGTAGATCTTTTTTGTCTGAATCCATTCTGTGAATCATGGAGTACGTCGTTAGCTTCTGCCCACAGTTGTAGTCTTCTGTTAAGGATACTACAATACAGTTTATAAATGGACGTGGTCAGGGTGATACCCCTGTATGAGAGGGGGTCTCTAGGGTCCAGGGTTGAGCACTTTGGAATGGGACTAATTATGCCTTTCGACCATATTTGAGGAATCTTTCCTGTATTAAAACAATTATTAAAAATATAGTGGAGCGTTTTAGCGATAGCATCAGACTTCAGCACCTCGGCGGGGATTTCGTCAATACCCGTTGCTTTTCCTGTATGAGCCTTATGGATAGCAGTCTTTACTTCAAATAGACTTATGCTGTCGTTGAAAAGAACATGGTCATTGGCGCTCTCACCGTCTCTCCTAGAAGCTAACTTCGTGTCACTGTCTCCATTTAGCAAACCGCTAAAGACATTTTTCCACCTTTCCAACACTATGTCCTTGCCCACACCCACATTCCCATCCTCCATAACTACTGCCATCGGTATTGTCTTGTGCCTCTCCGACCCTACACCTACACGTCCTATCTGTCTCCAGAACTCACTATCACGAGCCGTACATAATTCATCTAGACTGTTCACGGTCTCTTTCACATATGCACGTTTAGCCTGTTGTACACTTTTATCAAACTTCTTACGTAAAGTCACAAAGCAGTGTTTCAGAAATTGTTTATCTGACTTAGTCCTGCATTTACACCATTTCTTTTCGGCTTCACACATCTCGTTCCAAAAAGTCGTTAGTGAATCGGACCACCATGGCTTCTTGCTCCTCCGTCGTTTATTAGAAGTCTTGGAGTTCAGCATATAGGACCTACTTTTCAGCTTACATCTCATTTCTTCTTTAACCAAGCTAATCAAACTGTCTGAGGCTGCGTCGATATCACATTGTGTCACATGTGAGTTCTCCAGGCGCTGGATAATGTCATCTAAAGTCGTCAAACATTCCGGTGATGACATAAAGTCACGTGGTATATCTGACGTACTGTATTTAGTCACTCTGACACCTTTATCACGAATGTCCACATCCTCATGATTATGTTCAATATCACATGTCCATCGCAACAACGAGTGGTCTAACTTGGTGATTAGATGTCCGTCTACCTTACCGACAATATTTGCATTACACGCTAATACATCTGATCTAATAACCTCAAAATTCTGAAAATTAGGAAGATATTCATATGGCACAATACAGTAGTCAACCACTGACTGACCTCTAGATGATACATATGTAAAATCATTCAAAACAGCGTTTCTCCCATTGAGAATACAACAATTAGAGTCAATCAGAAATTCTACAAAGCGCCGCCCGTATGCATTGCATGTGAAATCCACCACATTTCTGTCTTGGATATTGTCTATTCCTTCAATAAAATCAGTCTGATCGCCGCATCTACTATTCAAATCTCCACAAATATATAACAGTTTTCCAATTGTTTGATACTCAAGTATTTGCGATAGCAAAGTGTCCAAAAAGTCAGCGACACATATATTTCTGGTGGAATGTTCAGGGGGTAGGTAGCACACACATATGAAAAATTTAGTATCACAATAATGCTTATCACACAGTTGCAACCATAAAATCCCCTCATGGTTGTTGTCTACAACGGTTATATTATACATATTATACAAAGACTGTCTAATAAAAAAACCAACACCCCCCGAGCCGTGCTTCGCACGTACGTGTAGGGCAGTACGGTTATGGCCGTACCACACATAGTTATCCAGACACAGTTTCTTGTCTGCACACAAGTGCGTTTCTGCCACGCCCACAATATCAAGGTCACAACATAGTATTGATTCACTGCGTATTACATGATTGTCGCTCTCACCGTCACAAGACCATCCCGCCACATTCCAAAATCCGCATCGGACCTATCTCCTCCCTCCTCTTCTATGTTGTCCATAGCCTGATGTACCCCGAGTGTTTCTCTCTTCGTCTCGTCTGTCACTTCCACGCCGGTTCCCCTTGACTGACTCCCATGCTCCGTCCTCTGCACGTGCTCTGTTATCATCGCAGTTGTCAATTTCAGACTGGGGCCATGTATTTCGGTGTCGATTGCTGTCAACATTGTCTCGATTAGATCGGTAAACTTGCAGGCGGGCACCTCTTACTCTCACCTTGTCATTTCCAATCGCGATGGCGATCGTTTTCAGGTTGGCTTCATGTAGTCTTTGTTGACGAGTCTTGTCATTCATAATAAAAATGTCTTTAAAATTTCTGGAGTGTTGTAGCTTTGATTTGGATTGCAGGATCAGTGACTTGTCCTCCATTGAGCGACATGTGGCTACAATAACACCGGGGTAGCGTGACTCCCCCCTGTTCGACTTTCTCTCAGCATGTACTATGTCCACATCCTTTAATCTCATACCATCTTTGAGAACACTATTTACCTTATTTTTCACATTCTCACCTTCAGACTCTATAACATTCCGGAAGATAAGGTTCAGTTTGATGAGATCTTCTTCTTTTTTGCCAACAGCTGATTTCATGTCGTTCAGCTGTTTGTTTACATTGTCGATTTCCGTGGACTGTTTGCTGTCGATCTTGCTGATTCGATCGTTTATTTGTTTAATTTCACATTTCATATCTTCTCTGACCTCCTGCAGCTTTATGTTTACTGTTTCCTCCATTCTCTTGATCATATGTTTCTCGAATGTGTCCATTTTCTTGGTCAGAGTGGCAGTGAGAGAATGCATTGCGTTCACTAAGTCTGTCATACTTTTATCTTCTGAATGTTTTTTGTCAGAGTCATTTCTCACCTCATGATCACTCTTTACTTTCTTATGTTCACTGTCCTGATCATCTGCCGAGAGCGTTCTCTTTCTTCTGGGACTTGTGTCTTTCACTCTCTCACAACTCGAGGTAGCCATTACCGCCGACACAAAACTTTGTGACAGGCCCAAGTCCATCGCGGCCTCTGTTTCGGTCATTTATATATCGATCTTAAAAATAATATCACAGATCGTTAGTCCGATTGACCACTCGTCCCACACAACTTACTATTTCTTTTTGTGGTTTGGCGATTTAGCTTTATCGCTTTTTTTCTCACTTCGTTTTCTCTCCGAATTCAAAACTGTCCTCACTGGTCACGCAAAGCTCATCGGATGTCGTTATTTGGAAATACCCCTGATGGTTACAGTTTAATAATAAAAAAGTATCCCTGAGTGAAGAATTTGCGGATTTCGGATTGCGTGGATGATACAATTACTAATCCCTTGTTGTCATCCACATTTTCTGGTATAACCCTACACTTGTGTATTTGTCGTAATTCACTTGCTGCTCAGTTAATGAATTTATAACATGTATACTTAGTTGTAGCACCACTCAGATTATAAAGGTTCAAATTTGGTCTTTCTTGTACCTTGGGTAATTATTCAATCTAAATCCAGGTTTGAAGTGAGGTGGAATGTGAGTATGTGATATGCACGTGGCAGCCCAGCAAGAGATGTATGGTCAGTTGCTTTACTTGTTTTGTAAATCAACTGATCATTCCCAGACATCAAAGGATCAACAGGAAATACGTTGATTGATTAATTACTGTTATCTTGCACAGTGGATCTGTCAAAAGTAAGTGTTTACATGTGAAGGTAGGTTTACTAAACCTAGGCAATACACTCATATCATGGCGTGAAGTACACATGTAAAAACAACATACTTTGTTCAAAGGGTAACCGATAATACACTGACTTGTTGTTCATTGTTATCTAACTCAATGTATGTTTTTAAGAACCGAGGACATTATAAAAATAGTTGTCACGTGGGCTTTCTCAGCTAACTTGGCACCTATGTGAAACAATTGAAACAAACTAAGTGATCAGTTAAGAAACAAACACGGGTTATAATATTCGATACATTTAAATAACGTTTAAAAACGATATATTTAAATATTTGAATATATTTCATATATATTCCAAATATTGTTTCCAAATAATTATTATTAAAGTATTTGATTCTCACATAGACATTGGACATCGAATAAGTATTTTTGTACAGCTGCAGACGCAATGGATATTGTTCCTTTATGTTGATATTCCCGGATACATTATAACTTTGGTAGGTTGTAATAATTATATTCGCATTTTGTTTTCATTCATTCGCTGCAGCTTTGAACAGAATCATTCTTGTTCCTTTCCGTTTGGTTGGGAAGTTTTTCGATGCGCGATAGACGTTGTTTTCACAAGTATTTTCTTTTGTAAGCGTGTATATGTTACAGTCAATGTGTAAAATATGATTCACTCAGGCAATTTATTAAATATCTAAATATTTCAGTCATTTTACAAATTGACTGAATAATCCATTCATTTATTTAACCGACTGACTAAAAATGATAAAGACGATCAAAAGAGCTTAAACACATCACAATATATTAATTATGCTAAGAAAAGAAGCCCAACAATACAGAACTGTACTTGGTGATGATATTAAACATAAACAAATATTTGGAATTCGTTATCATATAAATAAAGATGGACATATTTTTCAGTTAATTTGTAAAATAAACTGAATATTTAGGCGTTTAATAAATTTCCTTAGTGAAATATGTTTACATTTTGAATGTAAACATATACACACGGTAAAATAAGCAATGTTCAGATGAAATATTTACTTTGTGTTGCAAGTCAAAATAGTGTACACAAAGATCGCACAATTACCAAGCAAGTGACTTATCAAAACTGCATCACCATTACCGATGCTCCCCACAAATATACCTACATTTCCAAAACTGTATTTCATTTTTGTTGATCAATGTGACCATACGTCCTTCTACTTTCAATAAAAATGCGCTTACGAATGGCGAGCACAGGTCGCGAACAAGTCTAGATTTCTGCTATATCATCCGGGTACTCACTGGGAAAATACAGTAATGCACAGGTAACAACTACTCCCGCGGAATTGCTTTAGATCAGTGCTCCTTTGTACGTTGAAATACTATATATTGTGAATGCCAAAATGATGTATAAAGGATCAAGAAGAAGATACATTGACCGTAGCGCTGGGAGTTTACTCAACAGACCCGTGAAAATTACACTGCTGTATATCTTACTATTTATTTTAGATGACGCAGTCAAAGCTCACTTCTCCTGGCGGCCATTATCGAACGGCCAGCTAAAACACAACCCCGCGCTTACGTCTACAGGTCTCTTCCTGTAGTACGGTAATTAGTATTCTCTCCCTCAAGTGTATCCTCAATGATATAACCCACCCTCATTAATTACATGCTGCTCTTTTCCAGCCTCACGGCTATGGAGCTGAGATAAAGAGTCCAAGTCATCATAAAGTAATTAGGGTCCAATAAAAACAATGCACCGCCAAACCTCATACATATTATCACTGAAAGTCGTACTACAGACGTTTAATGTCAAATCACAATAAAAGCATTTCAATTGCAATAACATGTTCCAGGACCGTGTATTCTCTTAACACCATCGGATTTAGAAGCAATGGTCGTATAAAACAAGACAGATCTATTTAAACACAACAGTATTCATGTTATTCCAACAAAATCACATAAAGAAAGGAGACATTAGCAAATACATGTGTATTATCATTTTTCGTCAGGATAACAAAATTTTCTCTCCTTGTTACCACCTCCAGGTTCAGCTTAAGACGGGTCCTCCTTTGGTCAAAAGTTTGTTCCCCCTCTAATGAGTGTGTCACGCGTTGCACACGAGTGGCGGACGGGGTGCACACCCGTGTGCAACGCGTTGCACACGGGTATCACACGCGTGACCAACCCGATGCACACTGGTTGCGTAACGCGTTGCCCATGCGTGTAAGGGGAATGAACTTCTAGGCAGTAGTGTATGTAGACGGAATTTCAGCTATTCAGTGACTTTTTATTTTTTCCGAGTGCCTTTTCTCAATAAATGTGTATTAGACGCTTTCACTTTGTATTGTCCTTTGTCCAGTATTTGTTGTCATGTTAATATATTTCAATTACTTACTGCATAATATAATGTGCGAACAAGATAAGAAGTCATGTAGAGCGCATTGTTATAACATACAGTTAATCCATGTGTGGTTTTATAAGAAAGACCGAAATATACTGTTTCTTTTGAGTGTTTTGTTATGAAAAGAGATTATTGTGCATTACTGCACGTAAACATCAAGGTTGCAGGTGCATGTTTTAGTTAGACTTGCCTTTTCCATTATTACTGTATTCAACAGTGTATCATACTCAAGCTTTAGCAATTATTTTTAACCTACGTTTTACCGTTTGGCTATTTGTATGTGGACGGAATTTCAGCTATTCAGTGACTTTTTATTTTTTCCGATTGCCTTTTCTCAATAAATGTGTATTTGACGCTTTCACTTTGTATTGTCCTTTGTCCAGTATTTGTTGTCATGTTTATATATTTCAATTGCCAACTGCATAATATAATGTGTGAAACAGATAAGAAGCCATGTAGAGTGCATTGTTTGATATACAGTTAATCCATGCGTGGTATTAGAAAGAACGAAATATACTGCTTCTGATGATATACTAAGGTAAAAGCATCTGCAACAAACATTACAAATATGCCCGATTCAGCGAGTATCTAAATCCACATCTTCTACAGGATGACGCCAGTGAAGATCTGGGGTAGAATAGATCTTCAGCAACCCATGCTTGCCGTAGAAGCGACTATGCTTGTCGTAAAAGGCGACTAACGGGATCGGGTGGTCAGGCTCGCTCGACGCCATTGAGCGCGGAGATTTTTGTTTACTTCCGTGACCGACAGCCGCGACGGAGCCAATGTTTCGATTAAATCCCCCGATATAGGTAATAAATTGCAAAGATTGAAGGTTTGCGGCATGCAGGGCGTATGTGTGGAGGGAGGTGGGGACGTATGGTGAACATGACATCAAACGTTTCTTTTCAATTAAAATTTTCAACGATACAGCCGATAGGCAACTTCGGCCAAGATGGCGAGTGACGTACCTTGTCTATTTCTATATATGGTTTCGGTGTTTCGGTAATATCACTATTCTGCTTCAGGGGCCTGTGCACTGAAGCATACATTGGAAGATATCATGACTGCCGTAATCAATATTAAAGTCAGTGTTGTAAATGACGCCGTTTCAAAGCCAAGCACTCAATTTGGCGACAAGGCGTGACAGAAAGATGAGGAAGTGGCTCCCTCCAAAAGTCAACAAACAGAAGACTTCAGATTCAGGTAAATGACTGTCAAGAGAGACAAGAGAGACAATCTCATTATTAAGAGAACCATTAGGTAGTTTATGGTATTGATGGGGAAAAGTGGGACACATCGCAAAAGAAGGTACGAACTATATACACTTGGCATTGGTACAGAAGATAACAGTTTCCAGCCTTGCCGAACTAGGCTGGAATTCCTGGGCTCGATCGTAGCGCCACCAGTGGCTATAACAAGTTATGTCCCTTCTATGCCTCTCCTATGGACCAGACCCGTGAAGATTCCGGGGAAGAACAGGTCTTCAGCAACCCATGCTTGCTGTAAAAGGTGACTATGCTTGTCGTAAAAGGCGACTTACAGGATCGGGTGGTCAGGCTCGCTGACTTAGTTGATGCATGTCATCGATCCCAATTGCGTGGATCGATGCTCATGATATCAATCACTGGATTGTCCAGACTCGATTATTTACAGACCGCCGTCATATAGCTAGAATATTGCTGAGTGCGGCGTTAAACAACAAACCAAACAACCACATCCTATGGACCAATCAGATTCCACCTCTCGTATCACTTCCATTTGCTTCAAACAAAATGGCGGCGCCCAGTGAAGACAATCTGATGGATAAGCAAAACCTGTATTGTGATAAAACGGATCTTACAACGCGAAATGCATCAAATCACGTGAGCACTTTCATTAAAAACATAAAAACATGACGAGTTGGCGATGCACATGCTTTGCAAATCCTGCAATCGACCAAAATCTGCATTACAGTTTACGAACCGGATTTCGATGTCGTTGCACGATTTTGATTGGACTATGCATAGACTCGTTAGTCCAGCCAAAATGTAACTCCATAATAACAGCCTAGTTCGGCAAGGGTGGAAACTGGACTTTCATAGTCAGTTAACTCTCCTACCTCGGGAAGATGTTCAGATAGCCGATAAGTCAAAACTGACGCCATTTTAAGGATATTAAGGAATGATAGAAGCAATGTTTCGTTGCTATTACTGATTACAGTGAATTCTTTTCACATGCAGTCATAGGTCATATTTAGACTTGTATGTATTCAGACATGATTCACAGATTAAGTCATATTTCTTGTTGACGTGGGTGCTTGAAGCTAAGGGTCCCTTGTTAAATGACACACATGACTATATTAATATAACTCAGATTCTAACGTAAACTTAAATACCGAGTATATATCATGCAGTGAGAGTTCAGGTTGTTTTATGTATGTGTCATAGCTTTCTTCTAACATCAAATTCCTATTAGAAAATATATATCAATCAACCTATATCGGTAAACTAATCTGACTATTCTTAAAGTAAATTCAGTATAGCGAATGCACTAACTGACCGCCGCATACAAGATATTTTATGTTTCACATATGCGGCTAAACTCACGGTCACTCCAGCTGTGAGACAGTGGCCAATTATGCAAGTCTGCCCAGCCAGGCTGACACAAAGGGTCACTCTCTCTGAGAACCAGTGATTAGTGAGGTAACTTCACGTCACAGGGCCGGCACACATGGTCAGTCCGACTGTGATATAAGGGTCAGTTAGGCAATATAACAACCTACTTGAATAAATCCGTAAATAATGACATACCCACCCATTGTTACAGCCGATCAACCGCTGACACCTGGGATGTTGTGATCTTTAGTTATGTAACGTAATGAAGGCCTGAGTTGTATATATACGGCGGTCGGTGGTAGCAAACTTCACTCTGCTTCCACCAATAAACGCCACCAACTCAACAGCCTTCTCTTAATACGTTAGATGTAGGTTAGATCTATTTCGACTATATCGTAGCGTTGTGAAAATTATCATTGACTTAATATCCAGACAAATACTTCCTCTCGCGAACATATATTAGTATATTAGTATATTAGTATATTAGTATACTAGTTGCACGGCAACATCCCAATATGAGTTTGTGTACCAATTTCAATAACTTGTACGTTCCTACATTCAGTGACACATACTCATAGCAATGATTTGCCTGCAACTTAGTAACATTGAAAACTGAGTCAGCCAACATGTATTTATATTGTCTCTTATAACAGAATATCCACGCGTGACTGTTTTTCTACCAGACATATTTTCGCGTAATTAATGCCTTTTTATAACCATCCGTTAAACAAATATATTCTACATCTTTACAGTCATGTTATTACCGGTTGTATGCCGATTGTATTATTATGATCGTACGTTTTGTACACGTATTGAATTGTTATAATTATATGATTAGATACAATTAGATGAATATGACTCAACCTCTTAACACGTGTTGTACACGTATTATATTATCGTGCCATTACAATTAAATGTACTTCTGTGTAAACTTCACTCTGCTTCCACCAATAAACGCCACCAACTCAACAGCCTTCTCTGTCCTTCAAGGTGATAGCCAGTCGTGACCGCTGCTACCGCTAATTCCCCCAATTAAGTAGTACACCCAAAAGACAAGCTACGTCACCCAAAAGACAAGCTACGTCAGCTGGTGAGAGGATCCTTTCTTGGACCAGGTCAATGACTGACAGAACACCGGAGAATTACAGAGAGAAGCTGAGGAACTTTCAAGGTGAGTTCAATAGTGAACCCACAAATATCTCTACTCTTGAAAACCTATCAGAAACTGTTAATCCAACACAATTGCCAACTCCTGACAAAAGACCCATCACTCCTATTACGTCACCGACGCCGGTTCAAACTACGTCATCAACGTCCGCGTCACCAACGCCGGTTCAAACTACGACATCAACGTCCGCGTCACCAAAGCCGGTTCAAACTACGTCATCAACGACAGCGCAGACGTCAACCACTGCCACTACATCGTCAAGCACGACCACTGCATCTACCAACAGGACCTCCGTGACTACATCTAATCCACCTCATATCAGTACCACAACAACACCGTCGGCCATGTCCCACCTACAAATACCACGCTATTCGGGATCCCAAGATGCAGCTACATGGTGGTCAGACTTTGAAACGTGGACACAGCTGCAGGAAGCGTCCGATGGAAAGGCTTGTTTGATGCTCCCCTTCCTCCTGGAGGGCCCAGCAAAACATTGGCACCAAGGACTCTCAGGTCAAAACAAGTCTGACCTGAGAGAAGTTAAACAGGCATTTCTTTAGCGGTTTAGCCAATCAGGACATTTTGACTTGGCTGTTTTGTCCATTAACAAGAGACCAACAGAGAGCGTGGAGAACTACCTCAGCAGAGTTCAAGAGGCTACACTCCATAAAGACATTCCGGTACACCTTACTGTAGCCATAAAAGTTAATGGACTTCTCCAATCATTGAAGCAGTGGGTGTACAACAAGGAACCGAAATCTATGGAGGAAGTGAGCCACCATGCCCAACTTGCTGAGAAATCAAACCAAAGCACTATGGCATCACAAGTCAACCTGATTGATCAAGTTGACAAGCTGTCTGGCCTGGTGAAGTCTCTCTTGGAGGTCAGACATGAGCAGACAGTAGCTGCCGCGGCCCCTGCCCCTAGGCCAGCCCCAGGTAAGAGATACAGGCAGCAGGAACAGACCCCATATCAACCAAGTCACTATGAAAAATACCAGCCACCACCCTTTCCTTACCAGACCTCTCATCAACAGAGCCAGTTTTACCCTAGCCCACCCCAACAAGTCCAAACAGCCCCTCCTAGCCAACCAAATTTTCCCAACCATACACCCCAATCTTATCAACCAAATTTGCAGGCAGGTTACCACAACAAACCTCAGCGCCAGTCGAATTTTCAAAATTCACAGTCAGACAGATCTCAACGTAGATGTAGAGGCTGTGGAGGATCATGTCAGGCTGTCCTCATTATAGCACGTTTTGTGACTACTGTAGCAGATATGGCCACCCCCGTTCCCTATGTATGACTGCTCTTTTTGCAAATAGGAACCAGCAATAGGAACTCTGGCCTGATGTTCAGAGTTCCTCTGAGGTCAGGCAGTTCAAGAAAAAGTCTTCATTTGACTCAAAAACCCAAAAGTCCCCAGCATCGATTAGTTCAACTAAGGATGTTCCCATTACTTCAAATCCGAAACAAGCATCAACTAGAACTAGTAAACCTATTCCCAAGACTACAGAGTCAGAACAAGCCTCTATAGTTACCTCCCTTACCAAAAATACTTTCCAAATCAAAGTGAAAGAAGTTAAGACTACTGCTTTGGTAGACACAGGTGCCACAATCAGCTGTGTACACATGAAATTCCTACATAAAATAGGAATTTCAGAACCTGATTTACAACAATCCCACTTGACAGAGATTTTAGGTGTAGGTGGTGAACGTCATCCAGTCCTCGGGTCAACAACTCTTGACATCAACATAGGTCATGTTAAGTATACTCAAACATTTCATGTCTTTTCTTCTTTGCATCATACTGTCATCCTTGGTATGAATTTCCTGCAGACTAACAGGGTAAACATTGATTTGTCATCACGAACAGTCAATCTACATGATGGCCTTATATCAGTTTCTCTGTTAGCAACCAATGCAGGACTTGCTAGACCCCTGAAGACCGTCTATATCCAACCCCACTCCCAAGCAGATATTCCTGTCCACATTTCACGATGTCCCCCAGGTAAACTCCTTCTTCTAGAGCCTTATCCAGGCTTACAGCAACTTAAACTACAAGGAGCGAAATGTCAGCGAACGTCAGTGGTAAAACCTGCATTAGATTCCTGAACCCAAACAGCCATTCAGTCAAACTCAGTTGTCGCAAAGTTGTTGCCTCTGCTTCTGCTATTGACCCTTCCTTCATATATATCCTTTCATCAGAGCCTCAATCTTCTCCTTCTGTCAATGCTCTCTCATCGGATTCAGAAACCTCTGAGTCACCAGACCAACTATCCTTTGACCTCAGTGACTCTGACCTCACTGATGACCAGAAGCAACAACTTTAATGCTTTCTTTTATCACAGCGGTCAGTCTTTGCACAAGATTGGTCTCAGTTAGGTAGAACACATTTCCATGAACACAAGATTGAAACAGGAGATGCTATGCCAATTAGACAACGGTTCTACCGTCAGTCGCCAGCAGTCCGGCAAGAATGTTCAAAGCAGATTCAGCAGATGCTGAAGGCCAATATCATTGAACCAAGTTCCTCAGAATGGTATTCCCCAGTCGTCATGGTTAAAAAGGCTGACAACAGCTACCGCTTTGCAGTCGACTATAGGAAATTGAATGCGGTTACGAAGCCCATTTTTTTCCCTCTACCCAGTTTTGATGATGGTGTCGATGCCATTGGCGAAAAACATGCCAAACTATTTTCTGTGCTGGACTGTGCCAGTGGCTTTTGGCAAATACCATTGCATCCAGAAACTAAGGACAAATCTGCCTTCATTACTCAAGACGGCATCTTTGAATTCAACCGTCTACCCTTTGGTCTTAAAAATGCCCCTGCAGCCTTTCAGCAAACCATATCTAGAGCTCTGCAAGCCATGAACTGGAGATACATATTAATTTATGTTGATGATATAATAATCTACAGCAGGAACTTTCAGGAACATTTACAACATCTAAAATGTGTCTTTTTAAAATTGAAAGAAGCAGGCCTAACCTTAAAACCAAGCAAGTGTAGATTTGCCGCGAAAAAAGTTACTTATCTTGGCCATGTTTTTAGTAAAGATGGTACAGAAGTAGACCAATCCAAAATTGAGGTTGTAAACAGCATTCCTCAGCCTAAAAATGTACATGACACTCCGCACTTTTTGGGTCTCGCTTGCTATTACCGGAAATTTGTACCAAAATGTTCCAAAATTGCCGCCCCTTTATATAATCTCCTCCAAAAGGATACACCTTTCTTGTGGTCTGAGGAATGCCAACTAGCCTTTGTACAACTGAAACAAGCATTAACATCAACTCTTATCTTAGCATATCCAGATCCAGAGCAACCTTATATTCTTACAACAGATGCCTCAACAGCAGCTCTAGGGTACATTCTTGGCCAACGAGATGCATCCGGTAATGAGAATGTTATTTGCTATGGAGGCCGGGCCCTGCATGCTTCTGAAAAGAAGTGGGGTATCACTCAACTAGAGTGCCTGGCAGTCCTAGAAGGCATCAAAACTTTCCGTGTGTATCTGGCATCAAGGAAATTCAAAGTCTTTACAGATCACCATGCACTGATATGGCTGAAAGAAATTAAAGCCGAAACAGGTCGTCTTGCCAGATGGTCCATCATGCTCCAGGAGTACGACTTCGTGATAGAACATCGAGCAGGTAAAACAAACACCAATGCCGATGCACTATCAAGAATTCCTTACCCTGAACAAACATCAGCACCGGTAACAGATGAATTTCCATCTCCTCCAGTAACTGTCAGTGTACCTTCTCCTTTGCCAACATCTAGCTCTAAACAACTATCTTATGCTGAAGTTGTCATGTCTGATATACCTTCAGCTAATCGTTCAGTGACTAACACCTCTATCCCAAAGTTTTCTTCATCTCAGCTTGAAGACGAACAGTGCCAATCCAACATTCCAGAGTCACAGCATATTTCTGTTAACTTTGTGTATCACAAAGAGCCCCCGCAAACAGGTCCATTCATGCAATCTGTTGATACAGACATTCATGACAATGACCTTGCTGAGAGGCAAAGAAAGTCAAGTGCCTAATCATTGATTACCTTGAAAAAGGTGAGATTCCAGCCAATTACACGACATCTCAAATCAATGGTCTACAAGGTCGTGCCCAAGAGAATGAACTTCTTGATGGCATACTGTACCATTTCTTCCTGCCAAAACATAGAGGACAAAAAGGCAACCGACCACCCACAGTCACCCAACTAGCAGTACCCAAGGCAGACAGAAAGAATCTGTTGTATGCATACCACGACTCCAATGCAGGTGGATGCCACTTTGGGCGTGACTCAACACGTCAAGCCATCATGACAAAATATTATTGGCCTGGGATGTACCAAGAAATAGAAGACTATATCAAGTCCTGTGAAGCTTGTCAAAAGTCGAAACGCTTTGCACATTCCAAACCAGCACCAATGGTACCAATGCCCATTGAAGACAACTCTCCAGACTCCATGTAGACATCCTTGGACCCCTTCCAACAACCAAAGAAGGTTACAAGTGGCCATTGATTCATTTTCACGATGGATTGAGGCGTTTCCAATGAAAAGCCAGGATGTTGTGGAAGTCGCAAAAGTTCTCTTCAATGAGGTATTTACAAGGTATGGTGCACCACGAACATTGCTCACGGATAGAGAATGCCAATTTACCTCAAAATTGGTCAATGCAATCTGTGAGATCTTCGAGGTCCGACACCATTACACAAGCTCCTGTCATCCACAGACGAATGGAATGGTCGAAAGAAGAAATAGCACAATTGCTCAGGTTCTGAAAGCATACTGCAAACCTGACCAATCAAACTGGGCTGACATTCTCCCATGTGTACTTATGGCCATGAGAAACACACCATGCCAGTCCACCAGTTACTCTCCTCACTATCTCCTCTTTGGCAGAGAAATGCATCTGCCATTTGATATATCATTACTGCCAAAACCATCACTTGGTAAAGATGCAGAATCCCACCTGAGGCATCTCCTTGAGAACCTCAAAGTTGCAAAAGCAATTGCCCGTGAAAACATGGAAACAAGTCAAGAAATTAACAAGGCGTATCAACATCCTAAATCACAAGAGCCAAACTTTTCTCTTGGCCAGCAAGTGTTCTTACACAATCCTGCTGTGACAAAAGGTCTGTCGCCTAAACTTACACAACCATGGAAAGGTCCATACTACATCTCAGCCATTGGACCTAATCACACCTTCAAACTTCATAGATGTTCTGATAACATGGAACATAAATCAATGGTACATGCTAATCGGCTTAAACCAGTCATTTTGAGACTAAATGATGGGCCACAGCAACCACTATCGGGCGGACTTATCAAATGCCTCAAACCAGTCAGGCACCAACCTCAATGAACCATCTACCACTGAGCCGGGCCGTGCACTCCCTACATCGGACGATACAGCACTGGACCCCACAGGCTCTGATATCAGCAGGTCAGCCTCAACACAGGGACCTCAACCAGCCAGTCAATCATTGCGAGATCAAGTGATCTCACGGCCAACAAATCATACACTGCAGTCATCACAACAAAACCTGTCATCTTCACAAACACACACACCATCTCATCGTCCTGTGCCAAGCACATCCTCACCCTCATCCTCATCACAACAGACACCTAGCCAGATATTCCCTGTCCAGAAGGTTATTCGGTGCAAACAGGCGGAAGGTAAACGCCACTATTTAATCAAATGGCGCAACTACCCATCACCAACCTGGGAACCGGAGGAAAACCTTGGGCAAGGTTTGAAACAGGATTTTCATATCCGAAAAAAAACAGTCAGGCAAAAAGCGTAAACGTAGGTCTAAGCATCTTTTTTTTTCAATAAGAGTTTAATTCCATTGTCCCGTTACCATATGTGTGAGAGCAATGCCAGTGAGGGTTGAGATGTCGGGTTGGCCAAGGTTACTTAATGATCCTGATCAAATCATTTCTTCACCTTTCATACCCTGATTTTTACACTACATTATTGTAATTTCTCTCATAGGTATGCAACTGGGGCAACTCTTTGTAGGGCTTCTGCTCTACATCACAGCAGTTTCTTCAACGAAGCCAATCCAGCAACTGAATTATGGAGTTGTTTTTCAGCCCCATCTTCCAGTACACTTTTCCACGGAAAACTGGTTACAAACTTACAAGATTAACATCCCCCGGAAACCAACACTTCCACAGATGCAGGGATGTCATACTGGGAATGCAACCTGTGCACTGATCCGACAAATTCAGACACACCTGAATACTGTCAAGACCAGGTGTGCTGCAAGACTTGAAGCAACAAAGAAGTTGGTGTATAGTATCATACCAAATTCCAAACAGCATGTAAGGTCTCGGTCAAACGGGCACTTTTTCATTTTGTGGGTAGCTTTTCTAAGACTCTTTTTGGAACAGCTACCACCAATGATGTAAATATTTTAGCTAAACATATCAATGCCCTCGTTAGCCATGAAAATTTAGTCTCAAATAACCTCCAACAACATGCCAAACATTTATCATCTTATATGTCCTTAGTTGACTCACGCTTTCATAATGCCATGAAAGCAATCAAAACCAATCATGACGCTATTCATTTTGCAACAATAACGCTGAACAGAGATGTCAATTCTTTAAAGTCCTCGTTTGTTGCCCTATCGGCATTACTGATGGATCAGGTAGAGCAGGTACTGCCGTTGACCACCAACTACAGGAACTAAAATTAGGCATCCTAAGTTTGGTCAATAATAGACTGTCTCCTCTCCTGATCTCAGAAGAAACTCTCCATCAGACTATCCTTCACCTTACCAAACTACTTTCTAGCAGTCGACCCAACTTTGTACTTCTGCAGAGAGATCCCTCCTTCTACTTCTCACAAGGTCAGTTTATATATACTCGGGCTGGTGATCGTCTTTATGTGTCTATCAAATTCCCAATTTCCTCTTTTGGCAAACCATTACACCTTTATAAAATGATTTCTCTTCCTGTACCTCAATGAGACATCTCTCCATTCTTCTCAGCTCATATCTATCCCCTCATACTTTGCTGTCAGTGAAGATAATCAGCACTATGTTACTCTCTCAGACACCCAAGTGTCTACCTGTATCGGGCGTAGTATTCTTCACTGCCCATATATATATCGCTAACGCCTGTCACTGTTCCTTCTTGTGAGCTCGCGCTTTTTCAAAACAACAGAGCACAAGTAAAGCAACTGTGTGACTTTCGTTACGTAACCAAAGCTCATCCTCCTACTCTACTTGAAATTGACCACTCTACTGTGTTAATCTATCGTATCCCTACCCTATCCCTAACCTGTCCTTCCGTGCAATGTATGATTCCAGGGTGTTCCTTCTGTCTCCTGAAGTCCCCGTGCTCCTGTGCTTTGTCAACTGAATCTATCTTCTTCCCCGCATCCTTCAGCTCTTGCACAAACAGCACAACACACTTGACTCGTTTACACCCTGTCAATCTTGCCCTTCTTCAACATTTCTTTGATGACTCTACCCTTTCTGCTATTGCCGGAGATACTACCTTCAAAAGGCCTATCTCAATCACCAATATTCCTCAATTTCACCTCTACTCTCACAATTTTTCTCACTTTTTGGCACGAGATAACCAAGACCATCTCAGTCTTAAAAGAATGGTTGCCAGTGCCAAGAAAGATGAAACTGTCTTCCAAAATCTAGCTGAACCTTTATTAGATGGTGAAATCAATATTCCAAATTCGTGGCCTGACACTAATGCCTTTATTGTTATAGCCAGTACCGTCATATCGTCCTTTTCGGTAAGCTTAGTTATTTGGCTTTTCTTTAAATGACGTTCTTTAACGACTGCTCTTGCTCTCCTGACCAATGCGAGACCTATTCATTCTTTACAACCACCATCTTTTGACTACAAACAGCTCATGCCTACCACATCAAAACCCGACACCCTTTCTCTACCTGATCTAACAGAGTATCACGTTTCTATACTGTTAGGAGTTCTATCCATTCTACTTTGTCTTATCATTTTCACTCTTATATTCAAACAGAAGAAATCAAATCAAAATTGCCTTGTCTTAGAAATCACCACCGACCCGGACTGTATTACCATTCCTATAATTGCTCTTTCTCTATGTCCATCTTACTGGACCATCAACCCCCCTACTTATATTCACAATCTCAGAGTCAATGATTACTTCTTTCCTAGTCTTTCTCTGGAATGGCCCAACTTCTGCATCAAAAACAACCTTACGGACACCTTCCTTTATCTACCAACTGAAATTCGTTTAAATATTTTTACTGCCAAGAAACTGCGAAAAATGCTAAACCAACCTGTCAACACCTATATCCTGTTAATCCATGGAGGATATATTAAGGCTTTGGATAATGATATGATAAAACCAAAAAAGGCGCTGTACCCAAATCTTACCATAACGTAGTATTACTTCCTACCACCCCAACGTCAACGTTGTCTTGAATAATTATTATCTGTATATCTATTCTTACCCATTGTGTCCATACTTTACCATATCTATTAAGACGTATCCTTGCCAATGTCCATTGTCACTTCTAAGGACACAGACATATCCAAACATTCGTTTTGATGAACATAAGTGTAATGTCATCTATTGTTTTTGCATTGGATTACCATGTCTGTAGCACTTCTATTGTTTTTTGCATTGTATTACCATGTCTGTATCACTGTTTATCCTTATCTAATTATTTCAATTCGATTTTTTGCTTTTGAGGACAAAAGCTTCCTGTCGCAGAGGGGTATTGTCATAGCTTTCTTCTAACACCAAATTCCTATTAGAAAATATATATCAATCAACCTATATCGGTAAACTAATCTGACTATTCTTAAAGTAAATTCAGTATAGCGAATGCACTAACTGACCGCCGCATACAAGATATTTTATGTTTCACATATGCGGCTAAACTCACGGTCACTCCAGCTGTGAGACAGTGGCCAATTATGCAAGTCTGCCCAGCCAGGCTGACACAAAAGGTCACTCTCACTGAGAACCAGTGATTAGTGAGGTAACTTCACGTCACAGGGCCGGCACACATGGTCAGTCCGACTGTGATATAAGGGTCAGTTAGGCAATATAACAACCTACTTGAATAAATCCGTAAAAAATGACACACCCACCCATTGTTACAGCCGATCAACCGCTGACACCTGGGATGTTGTGATCTTTAGTAATGTAACGTAATGAAGGCCTGAGTTGTATATATACGGCGGTCGGTGGTAGCAAACTTCACTCTGCTTCCACCAATAAACGCCACCAACTCAACAGCCTTCTCTGTCCTTCAAGGTAAGTCACTATTTACTTAACTGTTAACTTATTTTGTCAGCTACGATCTTAATACGTTAGATGTAGGTTAGATCTATTTCGACTATATCGTAGCGTTGTGAAAATTATCATTGACTTAATATCCAGACAAATACTTCCTCTCGCGAACATATATTAGTATATTAGTATATTAGTATACTAGTTGCACGGCAACATCCCAATATGAGTATGTGTACCAATGTCAATAACTTGTACGTTCCTACATTCAGTGACACATACTCATAGCAATGATTTGCCTGCAACTTAGTAACATTGAAAACTGAGTCGGCCAACATGAATTTATATTGTCTCTTATAACAGAATATCCACGCGTGACTGTTTTTCTACTGTTTTCTACCAGACATATTTTCGCGTAATTAATGCCTTTTTAGAACCATCCGTTAAACAAATATATTCAACATCTTTACAGTCATATTATTACCGGTTGTATGCCGGTTGTATGCCGATTGTATTATTATGATCGTACGTGTTGTACACGTATTGAATTGTTATAATTATATGTATACAATTAGATGAATATGACTCAACCTCTTAACACGTGTTGTACACGTATTATATTATCGTGCCATTACAATTAAATGTACTTCTGTGTAAACTTCACTCTGCTTCCACCAATAAACGCCACCAACTCAACAGCCTTCTCTGTCCTTCAAGGTGATAGCCAGTCGTGACCGCTGCTACCGCTAATTCCCCCAATTAAGTAGTACACCCAAAAGACAAGCTACGTCACCCAAAAGACAAGCTACGTCATATGCATAGGCTATTGATAATCCTTGTATACTGATTGCCTTCACAGAGAAAAAGCATGTTGTGTTTTATGACGTTATTTATACAAATATCCTGTTTAGACAGCCGCCTCTGTCGTCTAGACTAACTGGTAGAGCTACTGTCCGGAGAGCGAAAGGTCGGGGATTCGATCCCCGGCGACGTCATACCAAAATAAGTTAAAGGTGGTACTTGTTGCTACCCAGCCTGGCGCTCAGCATTTAGCTAAAACAAACACTTGCTGGCTCAGAGTCAGTATACTGTGTTTGAATGGGCTATTTTGTTCAACTGCGCCATGGTCCGGCATGGTCCACACGCACGCACGCACGCACGCACGCACGCACGCACGCACGCGCGCGCGCGAGTCTGTCCCAGACAATCCAATATGAGCATCGATGTACGCAATTGGGATACAATGACATGCATGAACCAAGTCAGCGAGTCTTACTACCTGATCCGGTTAGTCGACTCTTAAGCCAAGCATAATTGCCTCTTACGACAAGCATGGGTTGCTGAAGACCTATTCTAACCCGGATCTTCATGGGTCCAAGAGAATGGTCCAACTGAATATTGATTATAACGTTTTTGTCGGTTATTGTCTAAGTTAAATGAAACAAACATTTTCATTTTTTAAGATGTTTAGTTTATGAGCGGATAACCTAAAACAAACCGGCGTCATTTTGTGACGTCAAATTCTTATTGGTTATCAGATGCTTACTATTTGGAGAAGAAAACGTTCTCCAAAATATTATGTTTGGGGAAGATTGTTATTAAAATTGTGATATATAATTCGTTTTGATTATGGAGTGAAAGCCAACCTAACAGAGTGTACTCTTATAAGGAACCGTTTTGCGGGTCTATTAAGAGTGCACTCGATTTTGGGCTATCACTCCATGACCTAAAACATCATTCAAGCTAATCCATAAGTCTTAGCAATGACGTTGCAATAGAATAACACATGGTTTGATTGTGTATTGCTTTTTTTCACTCCAGGATAAGACGTACAATTATTTCAGTATCAAATCGAAGATGCATTTACAAATTCTTTACCTAGTAACCTGTAATGACACAGGAATACGAAGAGTGATGTCGATACGATAAAGTCAATTTGTTGTTTTTGCTACACATCTATTGTTTCACATATGACAGGATTTCTAATGTGACGATTTACCGTGTCGAGTCTACAATAACTACGAATGTGTGTTTAATATTAAAAAGGAAAACACGTTTTTCGGATATAAAGTGGAAATAAACGTGTAATCTGAGGTCCATATGACCAACGTGTGGAATGCACGTTTTATTTGGCTGACACATTTTCAAATTTTACCCTTTCTTGAAATAAATGAGCATTCCAGTAAAATTAAACATATATAACAGAGGTGTGTAAATATGGTCATCGTCGTCATGTATTAAGGTTCAGCTTAAAACAGGCGCCGGGGGAGTGTAATGTAAGGGTAGTGCATATAATGTAAAGAATGCATAACGTAGGGTACACCCCCACACACGTTCAAGTGCATGGTGGTTATTTTTGGAACCTTATTATATAATCAAATGACTCTATCGTTGCCTTATACATGTTTACTTTCTTCATGAGATGATTTATATGGTATACACTACTGCCTAGAAGTTCATTCCCCTTACACGCATGGGCAACGCGTTACGCAACCAGTGTGCATCGGGTTGGTCACGCGTGTGAGACCCGTGTGCAACGCGTTGCACACGGGTGTGCACCCCGTCCGCCACTCGTGTGCAACGCGTGACACACTCATTAGAGGGGGAACAAACTTTTGACCAAAGGAGGACCCGTGTTAAGCTGAACCTGGAGGTGGTAACAAGGAGAGAAAATTTTGTTATCCTGACGAAAAATGATAATACACATGTATTTCCTAATGTCTCCTTTCTTTATGTGATTTTGTGGGAATAACATGAATACTGTTGCGATTAAATAGATCTGTTTTGTTTTATACGACCATTGCTTCTAAATCCGATGGTGTTAAGAGAATACATGGTCCTGGAACATGTTATTGCAATTGAAATGCTTTTATTGTGATTTGACATTAACCGTCTGTAGTACGACTTTCAGTGATAATATGTATGAGGTTTGGCGGCGCATTGTTTTTATTGGACCCTAATTACTTTATGATGACTTGGACTCTTTATCACAGCTCCATAGCCGTGAGGCTGGAAAAGAGCAGCATGTAATTAATGAGGGTGGGTTATATCATTGAGGATACACTTGAGGGAGAGAATACTAATTACCGTACTACAGGAAGAGACCTGTAGACGTAAGCGCGGGGTTTTAGCTGGCCGTTTGATAATGGCCGCCAGGAGAAGTGAGCTTTGCCTGCGTCATCTAAAATAAATAATAAGATACAGCAGTGTTATTTTCACGGTCTGTTGAATAAACTCCCAGCGCAACGGTCAATGTATCTTCTACTTGATCCTTGATACATCATTTTGGCATTCACAATATATAGTATTTCAACGTACAAAGGAGCACTGATCTAAAGCAATTCCGCGGGAGTAGTTGTTACCTGTGCATTACTGTATTTTCCCAGTGAGTACCCGGATGATATAGCAGAAATCTAGACTTGTTCGCGACCTGTGCTCGCCATTCGTAAGCGCATTTTAATTGAAAGTAGAAAGACGTATAACTGATCAACAAAAATGAAATACAGTTTTTGAAATGTAGGTATATTTGTGGGGAGCATCGGTAATGGTGATGCAGTTTTGATAAGTCACTTGCTTGGTAATTGTGCGATCTTCGTGTACACTATTTTGACTTGCAACACAGAGTAAATATTTCACTGAACATTGCTTATTTTACCGTGTGTATATGTTTACATTCAAAATGTAAACAGATTTCACTAAGGAAATGTATTAAACGCCTAAATATTCAGTTTATTTTACAAATTAACTGAAAAATATGTCCATCTTTATTAATACGATAACGAATTCCAAATATTTGTTTATGTTTAATATCATCACCAAGTACAGTTCTGTGTTGTTTGGCTTCTTTTCTTAGCATAATTAATATATTGTGATGTGTTTAAGCTCTCTTGGTCGTCTTTATCATTTTTAGTCAGTCGGTTAAATAAATGAATGGATTATTCAGTCAATTTGTAAAATGACTGAAATATTTAGATATTTAATAAATTGCCTGAGTGAATCATATTTTACACATTGAATGTAACATATACACGCTTACAAAAGAAAATACTTGTGAAAACACCGTCTATCGCGCATCGAAAAACTTCCCAACCAAACGGAAAGGAACAAGAATGATTCTGTTCAAAGCTGCAGCGAATGAATGAAAACAAAATGCAAATATCATTATAACAACCTACCAAAGTTATAATGTATCCGGGAATATCAACATACAGGAACAATATCCATTGCGTCTGCAGCTGTACAAAAATACTTATTCGATGTAAAATGTCTATGTGAGAATCAAACACTTTAATAATAATTATTTGGAAACAATATTTGGAATATATATGAAATATATTAAAATATTTAAATATATCGTTTTTAAACGTTATTTAAATGTATCGAATAGTATAACCCGTGTTTGTTTCTTAACTGATCACTTATTTTGTTTCAATTGTTTCACATAGGTGCCAAGTTAGCTGAGAAAGCCCACGTGACAACTGTTTTTATAATGTCCACGGTTCTTAAAAACATACATTGAGTTAGATAACAATGAACAACCAGTCAGTGTATTATCGGTTACCCTTTGAACAAAGTATGTTGTTTTTACATCTGTACTTCACGCCATGATATGAGTATTCCCTAGGTTTAGTAACCCTACCTTCACATGTAAACACTTACTTTTGACATATCCACTGTGCACGATAACAGTAATTAATCAATCAACGTATTTCCTGTTGATCCTTTGATGTCTGGGAATGATCAGTTGATTTACAAAAAAAGTAAAGCAACTGATCATACATCACTTGCTGGGCTGCGACGTGCATAACTCACATTCCACCTCACTTCAAACCTGGATTTAGATTAAATAATTACCCCAGGTACAAGAAAGACCAAATTTAAACCTTTATCGGGTAACCTGAGTGGTGCTACAACTAAGTATACATGTTATAAATTCATTAACTGAGCAGCAAGTGAATTACGACAAATACAGAAGTGTAGGGTTATACCAGAAAATGTGGATGACAACAAGGGAGTAGTAATTGTATCATCCACGCAATCCGAAATCCGCAAATGCTTTCACTCAGGGATACTTTTTTATTATCAAACTGTAACAATCAGGGGTATTTCCAAATGACGACATCCGATGAGCTTTCGCCGTTATTTGTCTGTTTGTTAAGGCTGAAGAAATTAATTACCATGCGCCCTTTGTTGAAATCTTCATAGATCACGGGTAACCAATCAGTTTTCAAAAATGCGTAAGTTTATTTAGCTGTCCTTGCAGACTGGTAGCCCAGTCTCTTATCACGCTCGGTTGCGTTAACGAGCAAATTGACTCACGGCAGCTAGTAATCCCAAGCGGAAATCCAAAGGTCGTGTTACCTGAAGAATCAACCTTCATTTGCGAAACATCTACTGCTCTCAAAGTCAATATTTCTCCCAATACTAAAAGTCAGAACTTTCTAACCAAGGAGTACCAGTTGAAACTGGTCGATGGCTGAACATTCCCAGGGAAGACAACCAGTGTCCACTCTGTGATTCTATCGCTGTGGGAGATGAATTGCATTATATATTCCGATGTGAAGCTTTTCACCAACGGCGATATGAACTCTTAAATAAGCAATATCTTAAGTTTCCAAACATTTAAGAAAATTATGACCACTAACAGTGTAAGAAATCTAAAAGGCCTATCTAAATTCCTTAACAATGTGTACAATACAATTGGTAAATTGTATTAGTATCCACGTATCCTATTTTTATTAAATTGTACATAATAAAAATTGTAGATAACTGTATGTCATGTTATTCTAAGAATAAATGAGTTTGAGTCCGACACCCGAGAAGAAGCCAGAGATTAGTGCCCCTTTTTGAATAGTTTACAATCATGTGTTTTACGGTTAGCTGTGTTGGCTTAAACGTATTTTTATTTCAAAAGAAATCTGGATCGGTAAACAAGCAAAACTTGCTTATGTAATACCTCTCCATGTAACAACTTAACAACAGCTGGATATATATAAGAGAGTGATGAACATAAACATACAAAATGCACAAATGAAATACACGAAGCCAATACACTGAAGCAAGTGGTGTCTGTAAAATAAGGTAATGCAGTTTTCCTTTACTACATGCATAAAATTAAGCTACTCAAACCTTTTGCTTTTGACAATGATGTCATGAACCGATTTAAGAAGAGTCATGTTTGTAGAACTGCTTAACTACTGCCATATAATATCATTTTTAGACCATACCCATGTGTGTAGAAATACACAGTGTTTCTGATATTATCGTATTTTTTAACAGTTATAGAAAAAGTGAATTGCATCTTCAAGGTGATATCCACAAGTGCAGTCTGGTATGTCTGATACATGTCGTCTAAACTTATCAGCGTTTAAGTCACTGCAGCCGAACCTAAGGCGACAGTGGACAATTTGGCATGATCTATGAAAATATTTGAAGTCAAAATTATTAATAATTGCATCGGAACGATTAATTAAGGATTTGATTTCTTTTAATGAGCGAGCATTAGTTACTTCATCGGAAAGAGGGTTCCGCAGGTTGATCATATCCAGAAGAAATGATAATAAGCATAGGACTGTGTTCTACATTTGATTGTTTGTATGTTGAATCTTTTTCTAAGGTTATATTTGCTGTTATCAGAGAATTGAATATACACTTTTCAAATATTTTGGCTAAGCAACTTGTGAGTGCTACAAGTCTATAATTTGAGCATTCATGTTCATCGCTGACACTGACACCGCATTAGCCCGGCAGTGGACTTGACACAATTATTTGCGCACCGATTATATAACTCCTACAGACAGGTGGGGTGGTTGTTCAAAGCGAAACGGACGACCCCGTCTGTTATCTAATAAATGCTGTGCGGCGCCTTTGATCTTGGGGGGTTGCACTTCTTTATTTAATCATTACGCTTTTTTACCCTAATAGTACAAGTGCTTCCCCGTGTGCGAGATAGGCTTAAGTCGGAAAGCGCACGTTAAATCTCCGAGGTACCTATCTACCAGAACTCTATTTGCTGTTCTGGCCATACATAAATATATGTAAGTTACGTACATGGGGAGGCTAGATTATTTACAGCTTACAGCAATATAGTGCAAATATTATGTTCAAAAAAAGAAAACGTTGATAGATCTATAACACACTTTTTGTACTATTAAACCAACTGTGGACTTTTAAGACATTTTCGCTTATTGTAATAACATCTAGCTAACCAATTATGTCTATCTCTGAAATCCACAAGCATAGTTGCTGTCAAACCTAAAAAACATATTTAGGGAGGTCAGTTTTGACTTGCCAAGCACCTAAGGTGAGTTTATTTTTAAACTGTCAAAAGCGATTGTCCCTTCAATACTAGTATATGTCTGGAAGCTGTCTCTCGGACTGTTATGAGTTATGATGTATTTTATGATATAACTGGGGAATGTTCAAATTAGTTACTGTCATTTAATCCAACGTTCTAACTGTCAACTGTCTCAACAGGATCATAGGTTTGGTTATATATCTCCTCCCTGTCTCTATGTCTTAAGTTGTTAATCGGTAACTGCGGTCCAAATGTATCAACTTATTCATCTATTGTTGCAAACTTGACTGATTTAAACATATCTTATTGATCATGAACTACTCAGTCAGTCAAGCACCTGTATCAGAAATGTAAAACCAGCCATGTTTCATGTAGTCCCAATATCACTGAAAAATGCCGATGTAACGTGACAAATAAATTTACTCACAGACAATATATTTTTCGTGAGAGTGAAGCACAATTTTATTAAAGTTTTATTAACAATTTCATAAACTATAATAATATTAATATTAAAATTCATCATCACTTGCCAAGTTTATGAAAATGTCAAAGAAGGATTAAAATCCTAAAGATATCCTATCTACGTGGTATAGGTACTCACAACCTCTAATAATAAACTGTTACGTTTGGTATCCCCAGCAATACTCACTATGGTCATTGGGCAAATGTAAAAATCACAAACCCTAACGAGATTCTGTCTACATGGTCACACCCGGTGATTGTGAAGATCTCAAATTTTATCAACTGTCAGACAGCATGGCTGTTCATATTCATTTACAACATCCTCTTATAATTAGTATACAAGTGTCCCACACAAAACCTTCTTTTATTTATTTTTCAAAATACAACACAGAAAGTGGGGTGTGGGGAAATGGGACATATTCCTACGTGAAATAATGAGACATTAGTAGTGGTGACGGCTATGTCATAATTGAACTGTCTAAAGCATAAATTTGGCGAACGAAAAACGTTATATTTGCAATCAAATGGAATGACTCGTGTGGGCAAATGAATATGTTCGCAATCCACAAACAATTATTTTATTAATGGCGAACATTTACCAACCCGCGACAATCGTGTCAACACGGGGGTTCCCTTAGCAATAAACTCGCATCTAAATTCACTACTGTTCTACTGTCGGCTAGCCACAATGGCTAGACTGGACCCTAGTGGAATGGTTCATGCCATAAAAGTCTAGCAACCGAACACTAATTAAGATGGGCCGACCTTGTATTTACGGTCTGGTGAACACAGCTCAATGGCCGCTCATTAACTCAAATTTCACATCTCACTGTTTTGTTTTATCTCACTATTCATTTGATAAATTTGTCAACTTCAACTGGAACCCGGTCCCGTGTTACACGCGTGGCACACGCGTGTGCAACGGGTTGCACACGCGATTCACACCCGTTGCACACCCGTGTCCAACGCGTGCTCACCCCGTGTGCAACCCGTTGAGCACCCGTGGCACATGCGTGTTACACGCGTTCTCAACGCGTGTTGGGGGAATGAACTTTTAGGCAGTAGTGTAATTCCATTGGCATGGAGTGACCTCCCATTGTATTGTCTAAACTCCGTCCCAGCGTTTGACACCTAAGTTACCCTCCCGGTATGAAGAGCCCGTTTTGAGGAGCTTGTCTACAGCCTTGTTTACAGTAGTTGAAGGGCGACATTATTTCCGACGGTTCGAAGCAGTATTTTCTGGAATATATAAGCCCAAGACGAGGAAGATTCGATGCATTCTTTCTACGTCCTGACTTGCGTCTATCTATTTGCCCAGTGTGGACTGAATACCTATCGGAACGCAACGTTTTTTCGGCCTGTTTCCAACAATAAATCCCGGATTCATGAACGGAGCACTTGTCTCAATCATGATATTCAACTGAGACATGTTCTAGACATTGGTTAGTCCGCTGATGCTTGAAACAGGGCCTACTCTTTTATATAGTGATGCTTGAAATATGGCCTATTGGTGCATGTTGATGCTGCCACAAAGTTTTCCCCATTGTATCGCCATATGTGATTGTAAACCTTATCCTTATTTCAATAAAATTTGTTGTTTGATCATTGATCTTCCGTGGTTATTTACTCATTTCTTAATTTAGTTCCAATTTCCCGTTTAACCTTCGATTTTCAATTTCGGAATCAAGACGTAACACATACAAATTCATAACAAGATTGTTCTGTGGTAAAGATTTTCTTTTCTTTGTTTACTTTATAGTTTTTTATATACACATAACAAATATCGACAGTTAAGTTGAAATCAAGTGATGCAATGAAATTTGCCATCGGATACTTCATTCAACTTTAAGACGCAGTTAAACGTAAAACATTAATCGATTAAAGATGGTTAGATATCATGCCTCTAAAATGATATCTAATCATCATAACAGCACATGTTTTTTGCCATTAAAGTCGAGTTTCACAATTTGCATGTTGGACATTTGTATAAATTCAAAGGAGAGATCAATGATATGGATACCAAAGGAAACAACCTTTTTACAAGCCCATAATCAGGGATGGGTGTTGTGAGCAATTACGAAGTACAATTCTTTGGTAGGCTGTATAACATAGCCTGTTCCGTGAATATATCGATTTGCTCAGAATCAAGATGAAAATCGGCGGAGATCGGATATCTATACGTTACATATACAACAACGGTGAATATTTCTGTACATGTGTAACAGGTAGCCATTTTCCAACAAATTATGGAAAACATTACTATGAAAACTCGTATGGAAAAAAGTAAACATAATTTAATACGGATATGTCCCTACACAATATCACTCGCTCACGCCACTAATAGCATTACCTTTTATTAGAAAATTATTAAATAACTTAAATAAACTGTTCCTTTGACTGCTACTTATTTATCTTAAACTAATATATTCATGATATACTTACCCTGGAGATGTTCCTTACTTAAGAAAAAGAGATATTCATTGTGGAAATTGAACAGTCACTTTACGGAGAACTAGAACCGCACAGCAGACTGTGCTGAACCTAAGGGTTACGATCGCGACCTGACCTAAGCTACAACAAACTATATTTATCCCGGAGGTGAATTGGTCCCGGACACCCTGTGTTTGTTGTACAAGTCCAACGTATTAAGATCAGGTGGTTATAATGATTGCCTTAGTGTGTCTGCGTACCTTGATGGCATTGGTCGATGCTCATGCTTTCACTCCCTGGTTTGTCTGGTCTGGGGAGGACGCCATGTAATAGATGGAATATTGATGACTTTCACAAACTCACACTTTGTTCAAAAGACAAAACCAAGTATGATGGTGGAGTATTTTATTTCCAAACAAGAATAAATGTGAGTTGAGTTTAACGCCTTGACAAGTCTGTCAATTACTCCAGTGAGTAATGTAGGTCGGAGACATGAATTCTGTTGACCACGGATTATAATTGCGGCGAACCTTGGATTAGAACAATCGACCAGCATAGCCTGCAAAGCGAGAAGTGAGGCCCCAGCGCCAGTACAGAAACGAAAGGTCAACAGTTTTGACAATTCTACAGAACAGGTAAAATGAATTTAAAAACTCGATTGTCCTAAACATAATGCGATTTAGCTCACTATCACAATCGACATGAACAGCCTCAAATCACAATAATTATGGTTATTCATATTGACTATTCAGTGGATTAGCATCCGCATCAACATTGTGGTCATCCAGGTGTATCACGTGCCTCCCCGGATCTTCCTCTGCTAGTGCCTATAGTGAAAAGACCAAGTCATGACCTGAACTCAAAACATTCAATGAACGGTATTGGTATCATCCCCAAACAGGCATCCTAATGAAGCAGACTGAACAGGGACGGGGCTATTTCCTTAAATTAAACACGGAAACAAGTCATCATGGCTGTTGTTGCCATGTAGAGAAGGTTTGGGCACTTTAGGTGTTGCGTTTAGTATCTATCATTGCAATGTATTAGGATATGGAAGGTTATAACATACGCAGCTTTAATCATTCTAATCTTCTACACGTTATTCCATATTAAGACGATAGCGATGTTGTTTGTTTCCATCGATGATATCACGGCGAACTGTGTGTAATTTAATCCTGAAAATGTCATCGACGTGGTATGATGACACGCTATCAACGTTCTTACTGGGTCTGGCAACTATTTAGGCCTAGTTAGACAAGCACTGGTTAAGAGGTAACAATCTTCTCTGGAATCTCACAGGGTACCAATTATAACTATTGATCATTCGTAATAGGTATACATACGTCTAAATCCTGTTAGTATGTCAAAGACAGTAAATTTACGAAAAGTTTTTGAGGTCACCAGAAAGCTGCCTATTCGTTAAAGTAGTTTCATGATCAAAGAAAATACGGGATTGTTTCCATATGCTACAACTCTCATGTTATCGTAATACGTATGTAATCGAATGCTATTATTTAGATTGAGATACAACTGGTGTCAACTACTCACCAGGGAATAGCTTTGGTTTTCTTTGTTGGACTTGGAAAAATATCGTTTCACTCTTACAGGGATACATGGCAACTGGATATCTTGCAGGTGAATCACACACGCAGGATCAACAGGAGTCTTGTTTCCACCTGTGAGAGTTAAGATAACATGATGTGATGCTTTTCGCGGATCGTTTGCACAGCACAGTTTCACAATCAAATCAACTGCACAATCATTCAGACGTGTTGTGTAAATAGGAATGTGATTATAGCACGGAGTTTGGAATGTTTACTCCTTAAGCAGAATGGGAGAAGCTATTTCATGGTGTCAAAACTCGTTAGGCTTCTGAAATAAATCCTCTCTCAGCAAGGTCTTTTGATGCAATCAATCAACACGGCGGCAAACACTTTAACTGTTCATCAAATTAAATTTACAATGAAATAATTTCCCCAAAATAATTAATCAACATAGGCATGTATAAAACAATATGAACATTCATTCCCTGTTTTACATCTTAGAACAAGTTCTTGACTCCTGCGATTATCTTTCGCACATACTGAAATTGATATACAGCCTCTTTCCTCAGTAAAAAGTGCAGTAGCTTATTCAGGCCGAAACTAGGTCAATCTGCATTCCGTTTGTGATGAACCGGCACGTCAGCCCTTTCTCCCTCTCATTATTGCGATAAACGTTCAAACAAATGTTTTGCATGTCAGGGTTTGAATAAAACTAAAACTGTACAACTAACAAAATATCGAGACCAATTGTGAAATTATATAAACAATTGTTTAAAAATAAAGAAATGAATGTACCTCCTGTTCAAATACCCATATGGCCATATTTCAAATACTCATAAGTCCCACCGGTTTTTCAAAACAATATTAGAAATAGAAAAAAAGTTATTCAGAATGTTATGTCAACACAAACACATTTCAAAGAAAAAAATAAAACTCGTTCGAATGCATTATTCGTAACCTAGTTCCACTTATATGTGTTTCACTATTGTTTTCCTTCATATGCGGTGACCTCCGGTACTTACCGAATTCATAAAATCCGTTGGTACCCCGTGGAATGAGCGCGGTTGACAATTCAGGTCATGGGTCTCGCTTTCATTGACCCCTTACAAATGTTTAGCACATTTTATGTATTTATGGGTTTCTAAACTATAATAATAAAACTGAACAACTAACAATATCCCGGGATTGTGTTAAACACATATACCAAATAAGAATTGTCCCAGAAAATGCATTTCCTAGGCAATTACTCATAAACCCCCATGTCCCCACACACATTCAACAGAACTATTGCGAATTGGTCACAATCAATCAATCAATCAATGTTTTATTCCAACAAACCGCCATAGGTGGTACAGGAACAATACAAATAAAGTTATAACATAAACAATTAATTGTAGTGATCACTTGGTAAGTTGTAGTTTATAGTGTTGTTCTCATCTTCTGACAGCATTATTAATAATTCTTATAAATCTGGAGATATTTTTCACGATTAAGCAATTATTTGAGGTAAACAAAACCTTGAGCTTTGCGAGATTCGGCCATTTACAAAGATAAATTGGAATATAATGTGATCTCATGGTATCAAAAAAGGAGCATTTAAATAAATAATGAAACTCGTCGGCTATCGCCGGTGAGCTACATAGGTTACAATTTCTATTGATTCTGGGTATATTTTTCCAGCGGCCTGTCTCTACAGGTAAATAATGATTCGATGTCCGAAATGACATAATAGGTCGAGAGAAATAATCAGGTAACAGGAGGTATTTTTCAAACGACGGTAAATCTTTGAACAATTTATAGTAATTACCTTTTGAACTTTTATCTATATCATCCCTCCATTGTTGTATAAAATGATCTTTAAGAACTGTTTCTACCATAGAGACAAGCCACTGTTTACAAACGCAACCAGGATTATCAAATACATATGTCAAGCCACAACTGTTTAAAATACTTTTTATGTGAGATATCCAAACGTTACTATTACTAATATTGAGGGTGTGATCTAATTTGAACAGTTTAAGGATGCGTGATGACAACTTGAAAGGAGAAGATATGGTTTCTAAGTTATACCAAAATGAGATCATTCTTTTAGCAATTGTAATATTCACAGGAAAACGTCCAAGTTCACCGTAAACCATAAAGTTAGGAGTTGATGATCGCAACCCAGTAGCAAACTTTAGAAATTTAAGGTGAAATTTTTCAATGTTTATAACTTTTTCACAACCCCATATTTCACATCCATACAAGGCTATAGGTAGTATTAAGATATCAAACAATTGGATTACAGTATCAAGTGCTAGATTGAGGTTTCTTGATTTTTTCAGGAGTGCAAACATGGCCTTTTTAGAGCTAGACAGTAAATCGTTTATTGCGGTATTAAATCTTCTATTGCGATGAAAGTTGATACCTAGATACGTATAATTATCTACAATTTCAATTGGTTTAGAATCAAATTGAAAAAATAATTTAGATTTTTTACCCACGCCTCCTCCAAATATACTAATCTTAGTTTTGGCAATGTTAACATTGAGTTTCCACACATCGCAGTATTGTTTGAACACATCAAGATAATTTTGGAGATCTTTCTGGGATTCACCCAAAAGTATCGCATCATCTGCGTACAACAAAATAAAGAATTTAATACACATATACACATAATCATCATGAACACAAGTGATGTCAACGCCCCTACAAACTTTGCTCTCAAGATATACATCTAAATCATTGAGAAAAATCGAAAATAATAATGGAGAGAGATTTTATCCTTGTCGAACCCCGGAATAACTATAAAAGAAGTTAGAAATTTGGTTATCAACCATAACGCAAGATTTTATATTACTGTACATGTTTTTCAATAACTTGAAGAATCTCCCCTCTATATTGTATGATAACATCTTGTACCATAGGCCTACTCTCCAAATACTGTCGAACGCTTTTGTGAAATCGATAAAAGCACAAAAAAGTTTTCGTTTTGATTTTTTGAAATACTGATTTAGCATATTTAAGATGAATATATTATCAAGTGTTGACATATTTTCTCGAAATCCAGCCTGCGATGAGCTAAGAATTTCATTTGATTCTAAGTAACTATTTAATCTGGAATTCAAAAGACAAGTAAATAACTTTCCTAAACAGCTCAGAATGGTAATGGGCCTGTAAGAGTTCGGGTCAAGAGAGTCACCTTTTTTCTTATATATTGGGCGAATCACTCCCGTCAACCAGGAGTCAGGGATAACACCAGTGGATAAAATCAAATTAAAAAACGAAACGTAAAAGTCACCCAGAATATCAATTGAATCAATCAAATAATCATTTTCGATTAAGTCAAGGCCTGAGGATTTATTACGCTTCAGTCGCGAGATAGCTGAGCGTATTTCTTCTAAAGTAATATCTCTGTTGAGAGTTGAGTTATCATATGAACAGGGGTTGAGATCTTCTTCTATAACATCATTGTCGCCGAGGTATGAGGCATTAATCGATTTGAAAAAATTATGAAATACTTCTATGTTGGGTGTTAGTGAATTATTATCATTCACCTGTGAATTAAGTGTTTTCCAGAACTCTTTGGGCGAGTGTTTAAATTTATTACGTAACATTATACTTGTTTCATATTTATGATCCCTTATATGCCTATTTAAGCATTTCTTATACAACTTGCCATGATGGCGATACATTGAATAATTTACTTGATTACGAACTTTTTTGAAACGACGTTTCGATTTACGGTAAAGCCGTCTATTGTCCCGACATTCCTTACTGAACCAGGGCTTATTCGTCTTGACGGGCTCACGTGTTTTACAGGGAGATGTAGTTCGTTTGACTCCGAAGGGAGTCCGTGCGGCATCGACCAGCACGTGCGTTATGCCCTCAGCTAACCTATTGACCTCAGTATCAACATCAACATCAAAACTGTCATAACAAACAGCATCACTTCTATCTCGCAACTGCCTTATAACTTCTACATCAATGTTATTTCGGAATACACTAGCCCTATCAATATTGTAGCGTCTAGGCCTGTTTCCGGTAGTAGTTTTTGAAGAATTTAAAGTCTCAGAGACAGATTCATCTCTCTTTTTAACCTTACTCGCCAGCGATAGGGTAACAGGGCATCTGATAGCACAGGTGAGAAATCAAGAACATCAAAATCATTAATCAAAGGCATACAAGCAGCAGAGACAATGACGTAATCAATTAAACTCTTATCATTACAGGTGGTTCTTCCAATATTGAGATCATTACCTATTCGGCCATTGCATATGTATAAATTAAGGCTCCTACACAAGTCAATAAACTGTTTACCATAATTGTTAATTTTACCCATGTCCATACTATGCCTATGTTTTGGCATACCAGCGTTTTCCAATACTACATCTGGATCAAGGTCATTACTAATTTCATCACAGTCGAAACCAAATTCCTCTAAAACAAAATTATCAATAACAGTATAATCATTCATAGTTGACGTTCTCGCATTAAAGTCACCGAGTAACATGACATAATCTGTGCGTGTCAGGGCCTGCAAAACCGACTGTTCTACCTGATAAAACACATCATCTGGAGCATATTTCGATCCTTCAGGTGGGATATAAACTACCCCAGCTTCCATATCCTGTGGGATGTTGAGCAGAGTCTTTGAGATTCTGAACCAGAGAATGTTGTCATGTTCAGCGTGTAATAACGTTATATATTGCACAACAGTATTTCTTACTGCAAGCGCAATGCCACCAGAACGTCTCTTTGCTTTAGAACGATGTTGCAAAAATATTTTATAACCATTCAATCTGAATTCATCAAATGAGTCAGTTTTTGTTTCCTGAAAACATAAAATATCATTATTTTCAATTAAATCAATAAACTCGGGGTACTCGAGTCTTTTTCGTAAACCACAACAATTCAAACTAACTAAACGTACACCTTCCTGAGATAACGTATTAAAGTCATGTTGATCATTTATTACACTCTCACTATGTGAGCTGGAGTCAGAGTCAGAGTCAGTGTGTGCGGTCTCCTGTCCACCGGCGTGTCCCTATTGCTTGTTGTCCTGTGTGCGGCTGTTCGTGGTCCTCGCTGCACTGCTTGCTGGGGCTCTGTATGGGGGAGGCACGGGCACGGGCTGGAGACGGTTATCAACGTAGAGCTTATCTACAACGATGTGAGCTCTCTTTTTCTCAGCTCTTGCAACTTTCATCAGGGGCATAAGAACATTTCTCCTATAATCTGAGACTTCCCCTGGGAACTGTTCTGAGATTACATATGGTGTACCGGCCAGCATTTTACCGCATCTCTTCACTGCGTCTCGTTCCTTTGTTAACAAGAATTTGGCGATAATCGGCCGATGTTTGACTTCACCCGTGTATTGAGGGGTACGTCTCCTACCTATTCTATGAACTCGCTGAAACTGTAAGTTCTCACTGTCAAATTTAAGCTGTTTTTCAATAAAGTCTCTCAGAACCTTCTCTGTGTCCTCAGTTTCAAAGCGTTGATCATTTTGCCCTCGTACCGGGGATGGACTTTCAGGGATATTGGAAAAGATCAGGTTATCGCGCATCGATCGGCACACGCATCGATCGCATCGATCGGTCACGGTGACATGGACGCCGAGGAATCACCACCTTCAAGCATTTTGACAACTGCCTAGCATTTATAAGTTAGTTTCTTCGGATAGCATGAAAATCAAGTTCATGTTTGTGAATCTACCTGTTATCCAGCTAGCAACAATTCCAACCACAATGACGATCGCCATACCCAGAGTACTGAACAGTGTGTAGGAGAGGCTGTACATCGTCTCCAGGGCGGACCTGAAGGATAAAACAAGTACAGATCTTTTGGTGCCAGGATGCATACTGTGTGTAGGAGAGTCTCTAGGGTGGACCTGAAGGATATAACAAGTACAGATCTTTGGGTGCCAGGATGCATACTGTGTGTAGGAGAGTCTCTAGGGTGGACCTGAGGGATATAACAAGTACAGATCTTTGGGTGTCAGGATGCATACTGTGTGTAGGAGAGTCTCTAGGGCGGACCTGAAGGATACAACAAGTACAGATCTTTGGGTGTCAGGATGCATGCATTGTGTAGAAGAGTCTCTAGGGCGGACCTGAAGGATACAACAAGTACAGATCTTTGGGTGTCAGGATGCATGCTGTGTGTAGGAGGGTCTCTAGGGTGGACCTGCAGGATATAACAAGTACCTATCTTGTAGCGATATAACATATTTAGACATGTTGGGGTCAGGATGTATTAAGTCATTCTTTAGCGATGTAACACATATAGATATGGGTGGACGTTTGGCGATCTAGACTTGACAAAATTCTAAAAACCTCAAATGCCATCCTCTTTCACACCCTGCAGCAATGCCACTTGATTCGATGTTGTCATACATCATCGTACGTGTTAAAGAGGAAAATGCTAGCTGTCAGACCTGTGAAGCCTTTGCTGATTTTTATTATTATTATGAAATTACTATGTTGCAGCTCATTCCACATTGGGTGCTTTACGTACTGTGTCCTTTACCAACCTGCTTCTAGTCTCTGTGTCGGCACATTGCGGATATAAACGGGTGGTTGTTACCAGGCTGTCGGTGGTGTTGACGGACATTGTTGTCATGTTATAGCCCGGACAGTGGTCAGTTGGGCCTGGAGGGAGGTAGGAGGACGACATCCCGCTCGGCAAAGACATGGATCCGATCGTAAGCCATGACATAATTAAAGATGACGCCAGATACAAGTCCGATGGTGGCTCCCTGTTCAGAAGACACAGTCAAGGTCGGGCGTTACAAGACTGTTTTTTCTTTCTTTTATAACTGATTAGGATACAGGTTTAACTTAAACATGTCAGTCAGTAGTATACATTTGTTTGTTTGCATTGACATGTGTAACAGATAGATCGCTACCAGAATCAATCACATAGTTAAAGTGACTATACACACATAAACTCGGAAACCTTGTATTCCTACTGTAATAACTAAGTCTCTTGTCATCTTAATTCTTATTCTGGGGTCTTTCATGCTTTCTTGTGAATTTTCGTTTTGATCTGTTACATAATGAAGATTGACTGAAACAGATGAGAAGCTTAACAAAGACAAAGAATTAAATGTCTATTCGTTTTTAAACGATATTTTACTTAAAGCGAGAATTGGCTGACATTTGAACTTTACGGACAAGTATGGTAAGGTGAGCTGGCGTTATATTTGGAAGGGTAACATAAGACCAGTTAATACAAATTTAAGAATTTTAAACGAAATGGGAATATTACAAATTGCAAACTTAAAAGAAACGCAAAATGAATATACCCTTTAAGAAGCTAACATGAAAACGGATGATTATTTACCACTACACCTACCTTTGTATTGACAAAGGGAAACAGTGATCCTAAGTAGAACAAGGCAGTCAGTGGGGTCAAGGTCACGCTAGAAACAGTATAAATAATCTGAAAGACAACAGAGAAATGTGTATTGGTGATAAAACTATTTCACAACAAACGATAATGCTATCATATGGTATTCTAATCTCAAAACAACCCGTATTGCGTCGCCAAGAACATACCCGGGTCACTGTTCTGGATGCAACGAAGGACACAATGACCGCCAGAAGACAGCCAACTGCACCCATAAGCAACACTGAAAACATTACAAAACAAATATTTGCTTGAATACACGAATAATATTCATGTACGAACGATAGTTTTGCTTTGTTTAGAATGAGGGAATGCGTATCGCTTGAGTTATTGTGATGGTGTTCGTGCAGGATTATACATTGAAGTACGTCTCCTGCTATTTGAAATAGTGTGCCAAAATTTCAATTTCAAAGGAAAGTATGAAATAGATCTAGAGAATGGTAGGTAGAACAGACAACAGAATTATTCCCTAATATTGTTTAGCATCATGGAATTCAGATATATTAGGAAATCTTATATAATTATTCTTATATATATGATGTTTCTTTTATACTGTGTGGCATACATGAGCTTTTGAATAGTTACACTATTAAACTAGCTGCGAATTTACTAATTTTACTAATTTTCAACAGTATAAACAATATTTATGTCCATATAGAAAAAGGAACTGGTTTACACGTACATGTGAATTGGTATGTACATGACATAAGTTATTGGTGTGAAAGCTGTAAATGGTTTTATCTAAAATGTTCACGAAACCGAAATAATATTTACTATTTATGTTCATTTAATTTCTTTTAGCAAATGTAATTGACAATGAAGTTCCTTTATTCAACGAGTAAAGTATGATTTAGATACTGCATTTTCGTGTGCAAGCATTTGCGTCAATATGGAGTATGTATATACCAGCCATTCAGAATAGTCCAGTACCTTCTATTATCTGATAGTTGCTTTAAGAAACGATCTTTCATAATAGTCGGTAAGACATTCACAACACAGTTTAGCCATCTGGGGGAAGGCATCGCATCATGACACACATCAGCCAACAGTTGGTGCAGAGCATTCAGTGGTGACGCACATATGTCGCCATAAAGTGTAGGTGGTCTTTTGTGTAAAGTAAGACCAGACACGTTTAATAATGTCTTGAGACAAACAGACATCTATAATTGGATACATTCTCCGATTCCCAGAACGAAACCCGTCATGTATTACGTTTTCGACGTCAAAAATTTAGTGATCACGGATTTTAAGGCCGCTACGATTGTATCACATGTACTCAAAATGATAGTTGTTGCGCAGAAGCATAAATGTCAACATAGCTGATAAAGATTGCTCCAAATCGTGACCTACCTACGACAGTCTCCCCCAGCCGGCCCATACGTCAGGCAAGGGAACTAACTCCACTTACCATACAAAATATCCATTTGTCGTTTTTTTTCAGAACGAAAGGGTCTGTAGACACGGTGACTCGTTACCGTCCTTTGGTTTCTTACTCGTGGCTGAAATACTTGGATAATGATAAGAATCAATAGACATAATATGGACACAACTAACAGATGAAGAATATACATTAGAACAATATGCAGTTGACACGTTACTTTTCTTGAACGGTACAGAAGAAAGCTATTTGGATTCGTATATAGAGCATATATATATGCATGCAATTTGAGGTTGATAATCCTGACTGGAAAGATATAAGAGAGAAAATATGGGTAGATGTGATACAAAACATACTATCTATTTACCCGCCATATCCGCCGATGTACAAAACGTATAATTTGCACACACACACACACACACACACACACACACACACACACACACACACACACACACACACACACACACACACACACACACACACACACACACACACACACACCTGATGTTACGTTTGTTATTTGTAGGTTGCAAAATCCAACAAGCTGGAATGGTGTATGCAGGTGACCTTAAAATATCCACACTTGTGTTTTTTAATCATCCTAGACTTCGCATTACCGAAAAAGAGTGGAGAAGTAGACACAAGTTCAAACATGAAAGCTCTGATATTCTGTGTTTCTTTTGTAGATTTAAGCTAAAGGGAATAACATTTACATTTTATCATTAAGTATCACATATTACGATTCCGAAGAAAGTTGCCCAGGACACATCAACGGGTTCTGTTCATTCGTGTCCTTAATATCATATTTTCCGGAGCAATACTTGAATATCAAACTTTACATACACATCGTCCAAGACTAATGGCATATAATATTACTGCGTAGCTCATCAGTGCGTGATAACCCTTGAAAACCCAGTAACCCTAATCACCCAGTCACACAAAATCTCAACCTTCACGATCAGCTTTTGCGATACTACTCAGATAGTATAGCTTTTTTAGGCAAGGTCACCTTGACCCATGTCACGGAGATTGAAACCCCCGACAGTGTTGACTCAAGCTTCATGGTTTCAATACCTTTTAAAGGCATGATTTTAATGAACGAAAACGCGTGACAATAACACAAATGTGCCTGCATGACCAAGTGTCAATATATACACGTTGTTATGCAGGGGTGGGTTTCAGATTGTGGTGCACTCAAACTGTCACTGTTTTACGCCAACTATCACCTATTAATATAAAATATGTTATTCCAATTTTGAATAAATCTTCAAACAAGATTTGATTAGCGGATTAGACCTTGTTATCATTTAAACAATACAGATAACTCAAACACAGAGTTACGATCTCATAAAAATCAGATCTTAGTTCTCGCTACTGCTAAACATAGATATGAGGATATCCCATTACGGGTCAGAACGATCTTTCTTCCAATCAATCAGAACACCGCTTAACAGATCCGAAGTGACAGTCATAATGTGTTTTCTAATCATGCAAGCCCTTTAGAAGTACTGAAATACAATCTCGACCATCTATTAGACATTCCAGAATGTTCTTTTGTTCACTTTGCACATGTTGAATCGGGACACTTTGTCAAAACATATTTTCAGAACGTTGTCATGAATAGAAATCGCTCGATTTCTGATGGGCGAATGTCAACTTCTTATTAGTAATTTCATTTGTCGGTCAAAGTTCGACAAAGGTCGTTCTGACGTGACCTGTAAGAGGATGCTCTCAAATTTTGGTGTGTCGATTACTGTACTAGTCCGGACTGATGCCGATTTTATAGTGCTAGACAATTGAGATACTATACCATGAATACTTCACTCAGACATTATACTGACTGTGAGCCGACCAGTCCTTGTTTTAGCTCCTTAATGCCGAGCGCCATACAGGGTAACAACAAGTACCATCGTTTAACATCTTTTGGTAAGATGGGGGATCGAACTCTCTCCGGGCAGACGCTCTACCACTGGACCACGGAAGCGATCCTCATTAATTCAAAATGTGAGATGAGAGTACAGTGTTTCTATAGCAACGAAGGTTGGTAATGCAATATATGCTACCGATTTAAACACCATAGTAATATGTAATGACGCCACAGTAGACGATGACAATAACACATTGTTTTATTCACACACAGCTTTGTAATTATTAACTAAATATTATACTAGGGTAACATTGTTTTCGGTGACGACAATACAACCACCATCGATGTTAAAACGAGATAAAATATTGGTCTTATTTACATCTATGCAATTAAATACCGATACAACGTACCTTTGGGTACTGACACACTACATTAATTGTTTGATCAAAGAACTTAATATGAGTACACATATCAAGTCAGACATGAGTTTATAGCTATGTCGATCTGTTTTCAGGTGAAATATAAATAGCTATCGAATATTGCCTAACTCACCCCGTGTCATTCGCGATTTAACAGGTTGATTTCAGAATAATACTAACTGCGCATGGTATGCACATAACTCTCACTGTAGTACATTAAACCTTCTCGATGTGTCTTTTTCCCGAAGTGGTACTGTTTCTTTCGGCGTATTTCTCCACAAAGGAGAACGTCAGCTTTGGAAGATGCCGTAAATCGTTCATGTCCGATTGCGAGCGCGTCATATTTTGAACTACTTGCTTCCGCGTACCCGCCGGGTTGGCCTCGTTTTCGATTCCCTCATGAATATTCATGAGGGAATATTAAGAAATCTTCCAGAACCATGCATCAGTACTATCAACTTTCGACATGTCCAGTCCTTTTTTTCACTGGATTCCAAAGCTCCATAAAAAAATTCATACAAAGAGATTCACATTACTGGGTCAAGCATATGTACCACCAAATTCCCTTCGCAAAGATTAATCATACAATGAAGGGATGGCTTTCTTTAAATTCACATAATGTATTTGAGATAAGCGGAATTAATACCATGTGGATTCACAAAAAGCCGAAGTATTTGCTTGACTATTTACAATCTCAGAAAAGAACAAGGTTCAAGTCTGTCAAAACTTTGTTCACCACTATCCCGAAAACGTCGTTCCTTGATCCATGGGGCTTTTCTTACTAAACGTGGTGACCATTGATACACATATCTTTCTTTATAGGTCGATTTGTCAAAAATGAAAACAAATGCCATGTTTACTAAGAAAACAATATATGAAATGCTGGACTTCCTCATTGATAACGTCTATGTATAATTTGGAGGTAAGACATTCAAACAAGAAGTAGGCATCTAATTGGGCACAAATTGTGCTCATCTTCTTGCTGATCTGTTTATTCATAAATATGAAACAGAATTTCTGCTCGGACAGGCAGAGTGAAAAGAAGGTAATTTCGACAAGAAGTTTAACTTAGACATCAGGTATATCGATTATCTGATATCGTCCAATAACCATCAAATATCAATTCCCTTCCACCTGAACTAGAAATCAAGGAGACTAGTTAAACAACTTCATCTAGTTCATATTTAGATCTATGCATAAAGAATCAGAATGACAAAACACTCTTCACAAGACTGTTTGACAAGAGGGATGGCTTCAACTTCCAGTCGTCAACTTTATCTTTATGAGCAATATTACAGCACTTTCAGCCCTTGGTGTCAACATTTCACAACGTTTGAGGTACAATTGAACATGGTCGTTCTTCCAAGCTTTCAAAGAGCGTCATACAACTCTGCCTCAGATGTTGTTGTTTTATATTAATGTTACAACATTTATGGCCTCGGTAAAGCTTTATATAAGTTTATAGATAGACATGTGGAAGACATTTCCAAATGTGACGCATCGGACACAAAAAGGATGTCAGATGCAGCTCCCTATTTGAGCTTGCACCATATGTTCCCGTGTATTTTTCAGGTTAACAATTGACTTGCCTTTGCAGGTGTTTGTGACGAGTTTCACTGTGGGGCAGGATACGCTCACCTTTTCGCGAACACCTGGTAGCATCACTATAAATTTTGATAGTGATAGTGTAAACACATGCTCAGGATATAGTCGGAATTGTACAATCGATCGACTCTGTGTTTGGCAGAGATTTCATATGAATATTGAATCGGTTTTGTCGCTTTTATTTACAAATCGGAGAATATCGTCTCGTTATACTGTTTGCGTTTTATGTACATCTTAAAACCATAAAATGTAGTTATCACCACAGGTAGTATTTTTTATTATACCAATCCTAACATGCCTAGTCTAAATTACGAAGCGTAGTTCAGGTCATACAAGCTAAAGCATTCAAACCTGTGGTAGAGAACGGAACGTTTTCCTTTGCAGACATGAAAGGTTAGATTCCTTTTGAAACCGCTTTAACCGTAGTTTTGACATATTTATTTTCTCGATTTTATCTAAATTAGACAATAGCTAATGAACAACGAGTTATTTGGAATTTTCTGTCCCGATTGAATAGATTTCCGGGATACTTACTGCTTTCATTCACGAGGCAAAATAATTTGTAATTCCGAGTTTCAAGTAGGTTATTCTATATATTACTCATTATCTTTTTTGGAAGGAAAATAAAGAAAATTCGTCTGAAATGTCAACCCTGCAGAGACACTTCTCTGTAGCCAGCCTATTGTTCAGATGACGTCGAGCACATCCACAATGCCAGAAACACGACCATGGGGTCCATTCATTGATTCGCCCTGATTATGGTTCCTGTTTTGTCAGCGTAAGATCCGTGCACGACGTGTGTCAACAAAGGCAAACGTCTTTGTCCTACATTACTTTGGGCTTTCTTCCCATGAAGCCGACAAAACTATATGTGATAACACCGTGATATAACTGAAATACTGTTTAAACAGATGTTAAGATAACTTCACTCACTCAGATTTCATCATGAACAAAGGATATTGTCGTGTCGCATTTTTTCTGAACAATGACGAAACGTGACATCATGTCACCGCAACTGATCTTTTAACATTGATAGTCGCCAGAATATTCGTAAATTGTTATGCTCGATCTATCCAAACGTATCATATTCATCCGTTGAAAATATTTACCCAGGTCATCAGGTTCATTCAAACCATATAACATTTCGCCTCAACTCTATCAAATACTTTTTTGCCAGTCAGACAGATTACTGATCTGGACTGAACCAGTCATTGTACCGAAATTGTTGCACAACCAGAGGATCGAGACCTATCTATGGTGAGTAAAGGCATCGTTTTCGGGAAATTAACAATGTTTCAATGTATCAAATACATTCATCAGATGTCAGTTTGTACTTAATTATGGATTTCAGGCGACAATAGATTTGAGTGTTAGGGAATATCAAGATTAGAACAGACGTACACTTAACTCACATAGTGAGGATTAGGTCAATATGACATGAGACACGCACCTTGTATACGATACACAGGCCAGACAATGGAGGTGCAAACATTATGTTAGACCGGTAGCAAAATGGAGCGGCGTCCATCGATATCGTCAGTAATATTGTTACAGTTAGGAGTTAAACCATTGTGCTTTGTGCTGTTTACACCATAAAAATTAATTTACTCAAATAACAGACAATTAAATCAGTGCACCAAGGATCTCCCCAGAGAACACAAATATTCAGAGTAAACACAACAACCTTGTAACACCATTATGTTCTACAGGCCAGGTAGTCATAACGTCCCAATAGATGGTAGAGTGTAGCCACTTGCAAAACTGTGTTACATTACTGATTTTGTCCTCCTTTTTGTTACCGGCCCGTTTGATAACACCAGTGATATGTAACCGACAACTGACGATTTTGTATTTGTGTTCAACCATGTCACCTATGCATGGTCTTTGACGTCATGTACAATGCATATGGTGAGTTTAAACAGATAGCAGAATTAAAAGATGTGGTATTTCACAGGTTTTAACCTAAAAGTGGTACTATCTAAAGAATTACTTCATAAAATAACCAGACATTCTAGAGAAAATTGCGATCCACGAGATATTGCACCATATCTATTGTTACTTGTTGCACAGATTCTAGGAATCACGATAATAACAAATAACCATATTAACGGGTTACAGTAAAATGACTTAGAACATAATTAGCAAAGGAGTCGACGATACTGAATAAGTCCAGGACCGCTCAGAAGCCTTTCCTTAATACATGCGACAAAATCATTTCTGTTATCATAACAAAGGTAGAGATCACGACAGTAACAGCCAAAACAACACCAAGTACCGTATTTATTCGGTATCGTACAGCTGGTATAACACGAGTTCCTTCCGGTTATTAATTTTTTACTGATATAACAATGACAAACCCTTTTCCATAATCATAATAATAAAAAAAGCGACAAAACCTTTGCCACATTCATTTAAGATCTCAGCCCAAGGCAAAGACGATTGTACGATTCCGACTATATCATGAACATGTGTTTATGAATCACTATCAAATTGTGAACAACAGGTGTTCGCGAAAAGGTGAGCGTATCCTGCCCCACCGGTGGCACCCCCGTCACAAACATGTGTTCACCTGACCCTTGAAGATACGGGTTAGAGTAGGTCTTCAGCAACCCATGCTTGCCGTAAAAGGCGACTATGCTTGTCGTAACCGCGACTAACGGGATTGGGTGGTCCGGCTCGCTGACTTGGTTGATGCATGTCATCGATCCCAATTGCGTGGATCGATGCCAAAGATGTCAATCACTGGATTGTCTGGTCCAATGCGGCGTTAAACAACACGTCACGAATGGGAATTGCATCCGGTATCGTTTTTGTCACTAATATCCTCAACTCAATCTTCCATAAAACTGTTTGAAAGCTTTGCCGAGGCCGTGAGTGTTGTAATCCTGGCCAACAACTTCTGAGAAAGAGTCGTATGACGCTCTTTGAAATTGTATCTAAAAATTGTGAAATGTACACACCAAATGCTATAGCTGCTGTAATATTTCCTGACAATTGAAAAGTTGAAGTCATCACTCTTGACAAACAGTCTTCTGGAGAGTTTTTGTCACTCTGAACAGATGGGGTGGTTTCACTGGTCACTGGTTATATTTCTAGATTCCGTGGGTAAATCGGTGGAACGGAATGGGCTATTTGACGTTCTGGAGTCTTCTGGAGAGTTTTTGTCACTCTGAACAGATGGGGTGGTTTCACTGGTCACTGGTTATATTTCTAGATCACGTGGGTAAATCGGTGGAATGGAATGGGCTATTTGACGTTCTGGAGTCTTCTGGAGAGTTTTTGTCACTCTGAACAGATGTGGCGGTTTCATTATTCACTGGTTATATTTCTAGATCAGGTGGGTAAATCGGTGAATTGGAATGGGCTATTTGACGTTCTGGAGTCTTATGGAGAGTTTTTGTCACTCTGAACAGATGGGGCGGTTTCACTGGTCACTGGTTATTTTTCTAGATTCCGTGTGTAAATCGGTGGAACGGAATGGGCTATTTGACGTTCTGGAGTCTTCTGGAGAGTTTTTGTCACTCTGAACAGATGGGGTGGTTTCACTGGTCACTGGTTATATTTCTAGATCACGTGGGTAAATCGGTGGAATGGAATGGGCTATTTGACGTTCTGGAGTCTTCTGGAGAGTTTTTGTCACTCTGAACAGATGTGGCGGTTTCATTATTCACTGGTTATATTTCTAGATCAAGTGGGTAAATCGGTGAATTGGAATGGGCTATTTGACGTTCTGGAGTCTTATGGAGAGTTTTTGTCACTCTGAACAGATGGGGCGGTTTCACTGGTCACTGGTTATTTTTCTAGATCAAGTGGGTAAATCGGTGAATTGGAATGGGCTATTTGACGTTCTGGAGTCTTCTGGAGAGTTTTTGTCACTCTGAACAGATGGGGTGGTTTCACTGGTCACTGGTTATATTTGTAGATCAGGTGGGTAAATCGGTGGAACAGAATGGGCTATTTGACGTTATTGAACGATATGAGATCATCGATACACCTGAAGCCTTCTTGGCAAAATCGCCTTGATAATGTTTTGACAATCCGGGCAGACACACACGCTCATGGTTAATTTGAAATCATAAAACAGACTCTGTTTTTGGTTTAGACTTTTTATGATGGTTTTGTTGCTATCATTAGAGCTCTTATGGACTCTCTATTAACTCAGTGAAGAATATATTTCAACATGGAACTGATAGCGAAAAAATAAACCTCCATATTGATAATCCGTTTTGGAAAAAAGGCACTGTAGCCTATGACTAAATATTTCGGGAATAATGAATTAAAAAAAAAGGATAAAATATGAGATTCTTATGCAACCATTATGGCTTAATCCCAAACCTATGGGTTCAGACTATAAGAAGAGAATAGATTAGTTTCCGTAGTTTGCGGTTTTCTACTTCTCAAGAAAGTGACCAGACGCGAGCTTATGCGGGCAGCCTGACAGCTGATTAGCGACAACCGACGTGTGTACCCAATGTGAATATAACTTAGATAACGAGTTGAGATCGTATACTTGTGACTATTAATTATTGTATTTATTAAGTACAGGCTAGCGTTGATTTGTATCCATGGATGTGTGGAAATGTCCGTCTTCTCTACTATAGTCATGTATATTGGGTCGTCCCACTGGCTCCTGAAATTAATTGTAATTGAATGGTTCATATATAATTCATACGGTCGATGCTTCCATTCTCTTTCGACATAAACAAATAAACTACCCACGATATAATACGTATTTAGAAAATACACGATAAAGGTAACATTAGAAATATGATGATAATATTCGTTCATGTCAACGTAGAACAAATGTCGACCTTTCATCGAATGAAGCTTACACGTGATGGAATGTTGAGAAGCAAAACGACGATTATTACTTGGCACGCAATTCAAATGACATGGCAGTGCAAATAAACTATGCATATCTGTACCTGGATAAACATGTTTCAACAGGTCTATATAGACTGAGACGTATTAATATAGGCCAGGGCGACGATCAGAGACATTAGGTTTAAACAAGGGCAGCGTCTCTCTGTATGGTAAGTACATATTTTGTTTCCAAAACTAATTATTAAGTGACCAGAGAGATATTTTATTTACATGGTTCATTGCTAATGGCATACCTCATGTTTTCTACTTCCAACCCATGGCAAGCCAGTGTTTTCGTGTTGTGCCTTTGCCCCCTACAAACATCATTATTATGATGTTAATGAACATGAATTATCAAATATACAATTTGAAAACTAATAACAAACACTGTTTCCAGTAAAATGTTTATTTAATAGGGAACACTAAGTAAAATCTATATATTTTGGCAAATGTCCATTCTCAAGATTTTAGCATGAAGTGATATGCATAGTGTAGCCTAGATGTCCTTTATTATATCTTCATGCACCCGGAGAGTGAAACAGCAACTTAAATATCAGATCCATGTGATTATGGCTGTGTTGCTATGACTCCACACACTATGCTGTTAATAGACGCACTGAGGGTGACCACTAAATTAAAGTGAGAAAACACATTTCCATAATCATATGAAATCTCTATCATAAGGAGAATCCATTGTACGTTTCCAACTATATCAGAAGCATGTGTTTATGAATGACTATCAAATAGTGATGATACCAGATGCTCGGGAAAAGGCTAACTGAACAACGTATCATGCTTTGTGACATCACGGGATTGTACTTTGTCCGCATGCTTGTGTGTACCACTTGTGCGGGATACAACACAGCATGACATGCTGCAACTTGTAAGATCATAATCAATAAATATATAGTTGACATCGTTCTTATATACAAGATGTCCATTGTTTCACGGATACCGTACTGCTTTGTCTTTTCATAAGAGGTAACAAAGAAGATTATTTTGCCTCTACAAAGAACCAGTTCTTAACAAAAGAATTTTAATCGGGGTGGACATAGCTCTATATGTCATGTTACCGCAATGTATATGTAATACAGATAGCAATAAGAGAGTGCATGTTCTGTAACGCAAATGTCAACATCATCCTAACGCAGCTTATAAATGATCGAACCTAGACCAGACAAATCAGACAGCATGAGTAGCCACACATCACCAATAGCCGGAATATTGCATAAAAACACAGACATACACACGTTATGAAATATTGATATATTCTTCAAAGAAGCATACTCTGGAACAAAATAGTCTTGTTCGTGAAGTAACTGCTTTTAGAATAACTGAAAGGACTAAAACATCAACATCCATGTGCTCACTAAAGCATCACTATTGGTACAAATTTACTTATCCTGATGTTCCATTAACACGTCCGCATAATAATCCTTGTTAATCATTTATTACCTATAACAACTGAGATGATAGTGTCCAAATATGTCGATTATACGAGTAATACCGTGTTTGAAGGAACAAACATACTCCACAAAGTCTCTCAAAGCACCAGGACGTTACCTCTATATGGACGGATACATAGTTACAATAGTGCAGATCTCATATTTATAAAGAGTAAAACAATATAATAATATGACGATGAGATGAGCAGTCAATTTTACTGTTGACCCAAATGAAATGTAAATGTTAGTGACACGTTAACCCATATAACAGCTGATACACTAACTGAGAATAACATCTATCCCGTACATGTCTAACATACACTTTGTATACCTGGTGCTATCGTAAAATGGCCTGTGTTTATTCATAAATACGTGTGACGTAGGTGGGTCACCCAGCACCCATCTCGGCATCCAGGTAAGAACATAGTCCAGCTTAATTTCTTTACAACCTTTTGAACACTATTGTTGCTTGTAGTGACAAAGCTCATTGTTGACTGATGTTTTGTTTAGTTCAAAGTACACGTTAATATTTCCTGTACAGTTTCGTACAATCGAGATGTGTAATGAATGGGTTTTATGTTTATTTCTGTACCTTCACATTATAGTGTTTTAATATCCTAATAAGTTGTGGAATCATTGTCGTGAAGGGCGTAATGATTTTGAATTGTCAATTACATCATCGCCAGGCTGTTGTTTATTTATCGCCCCTCGCCGCTTAAGCAGTTATATGGCTAGAAGGAACATATATATCTTGGCGAGTTTGTCAAGGTGGGACACATGATTGTGTAATAGATAATCCATTCCTGATGAGAGAGCACATGATCAACACTTAACAGCTCAAAAGTTATCGAGATCATATTACACAGCCGTCGAGCAGGGGCATTCTGGGCACGGTACTATGTTAGTGGCTACAGGAGTGCGGTAGAAGTTAGGATGACCTAGCAAAGCATTTCATTCATGAGGGGATACAGAAACACTGATTTTCACAATAGCAAGAGGTGCATTATATATGTCTTTTATTGCATATATACTTTTCATGCGTTTAATCACATCGCTATTTAAATAATCAATTTATAAATGTTTCAAGAGAAGCCCCCGAAAAAAAGGGTATTAATAATATACATATAAATATTATGCACATTAACATGCCACAGAACAGAGCAGACCACGCTCAGATTTTCTGTTACCAACATGAACTGGTATACTCCGTACACCAACGTGCAATTAACCACGCCAAACCCAAAGCAGTATTTCAATGTATATTGTTTTAAGTTATTGAGAACTCTTAGTAAATTTAGAATATCTCTCCATAACTTCCTTGTCAATACATATCGTAGAACCAAGGTTAGTGCTTTTGAAAATTGTATATGTTTTAACTGTACATGCCCAACTGAAGATAAAAAAAACCCATTTTGAATCGATACAGGAGATGTATATGTAGCATCATGAGCCATTGATTTGGCTACGATTTTAAAAAAATGGAGATAAAAATGAATGGATTCTGTAAAGTTGTTTCAGTGCTAGATCGATTCATATTTCCTGAACCAAAGACAATAAAAAATAGACATATAGGAACTTGATGTTATTATGAAATCAAAGTTGGTATCAGCGTCAGATTTTGTAACCTGTTTATGACACTACGCATCGAATCTGGCAAACAAAGCTCACATAAGCTTATCTAAACAAGAATATTTCATCCAAAGGGGAAGATGTCACTATCTTATTGTATTGCCGCTGCAATAGTTTCGTAAGATTTAACAGCATGTTTCTATGCTATTTGCGAAATCAAAATGAATGATTATGGTATATTGTAAGATGGAACACTTAGTATTTGTTCGAAAATATATTTTTCACTTTCATTCGAACAGAGTAACATTAATATATCAAACTATACTAATACAAAACAAACATGACACTATACTAGTTTATTATGCTCCCAAGCATTATTACAGCATGGCTATTACATACAGGTTTTTATTTCACTGTATACATAAATATAGAATACTAAACGAACTACAATGTAATACCATGTTATGGACCAGACAATCCAGTGATTGACATCATGAGCATCAGTCTATGCATTTGGGATACGATGACATGCATCAACCACGTCAGCGAGCCTGACCACCCTATCCCGCTAGTAGCCTCTTCGACAAACATGAGTTGCTGAGGATCTATTCTCTACCCGGATCTTCACGGTTCACGAGTTTCATCAAATTGCTATTTCACTGAAGCGAGTTTAGCATTTTATTTATTACTTGCCGTCTTAAACGTATGTAAATAGGCAGACATCTACGCGATTCACAGCACAATCCAGTTGAGTTTTACACAATAATACTTCCACCACATTAAACGTTGACACGTATTAAAGTATTACCATACAACGGCTTGCCTTTAGAATTCAGAGTTCCGTTTCACAAAGCTATCGTTACGGGGATACACGTACAAATCTAATCTCTAGAAAAAGACATCAGCACAGGTGACAAAAGGAGAAGACTTGAGCGTTTTAGACTAGATCAGCTTACTGTAATTCGAAGTTAAGATCGACTTTTTATTTCTTATTTGCGAATCTAACTTCAGCCTGGAAAATGCTTAGTTGTTTAAATGTGTTTTCTGGCTTTACTCTGTACAATAGTGTTACATGAACCACTTAGCTGATGGTTACCAAGTATACTAATAATACATAACAGTAAAATATAGTACAAAAATAATAATAATACAATAACGAATGTGATCAAGACAGCATACTTGAGATTCTAACACATTCCTTTTACTATCAAGGGTGTCAACCATTTTACGTATAAGTATACGAATAAAATGTGCAAAATCATATATGTACAATTTCATACAAGCAGTGTGTTAGAAACAGATATAGAATGTTTACACAACTTCTCCCACCTATGTAGATAGGTGCACTGTACATAATATTATCTTGTTTCACTCTGAGGTTTGAGGTGTTACATATCTTACAATAACGTCACCGGCATTTTCATAAAGAAATAACATCCCATCATCGTCACAGACAACGCTGCTTAATAAAGCAACATTAGCACCCGTTGGCTTGATGAGAGAAATACAGTCTATATAGCCATCAGATAATCCTGACTTTCTCACTTCAGTGTCTTCTAGTTCAGAATGTCCTTCATCCAACCTCGATTCATCTATCTGCCAATATCTATACCCCCCCACTCCCGTCACAAGTATTTAGCTCATTTCGTAAAGCGACAGGGTTAGTCTGGTTCGCCTCGTTATGTTCCGGGCTTCTTGTGCCTGTTTGCCTGTAAGAGAAAACGCAGAGAGGCCAACACTTCAAATAGTAACCCTTTAGGTAATACTGAATGAACGAGTATGCAATTACTATTGTACAAATTATAAAATGACGATCATAAAAAAAGTATACCGATCAGTTTGTCAAATTGATCAAATAGAATAATCATGTGGCGAGATACAAATTTTGATAATATATAAAAGCAACAAAACCTTTTCAATATATATAAAAGTCAATGAGTATGTGTTTATGAACGCTATGAAATTGATGATACCAGGTGTACGCCCAACATGTGGCACCCATTACAAACACATGCAAAAGCAAGTCAATTATTCACCTAAAAAACAACAACATTGGAACGTATGGTAGAAGTCAAGATAGGGAATCTATTGGAAGATTACAATCACCCCAATTGTAACAGTCTTGTGCAAATGTTTTTTTGTCACTGAATCTTTATGTAACGATCTTGATATGAAACCGATGGTCTCCTTTATTTCTAGTTCAGGCAGGTAAATCAGTGGAAGGGAATTGGCTATTTGATTGTTATTGAACGATATCAGATCATCGACATGCCTGAAGGTCCAGGTAAACTTCTTACAAATACCTTTCCGTGCAGAAATCTAAAATTCATATGCATAAAGAAGGGGAACACAGTTGGTAGCTCTGTGCCTACTTGTTGCCTGAATGTCTTAACCCCATATTTCACACAGATGTTATATTTGAGGAAGTCAATCATTTCGTATATAGTTTTCTCAGTAACTTTCAGATGACATCTCCTTTTATATTTCCCTAATTGAAGATATATATGTAACTATATGTATCGGCACCATGTTTAATAGCAAAGGCCCCATGGATCGAAGAGTGAAGTTTTCCCCTTTATATTTGTAAATGTGGGATAGCAGTTGACTGAGTCGAAAAATCAAATGTTTTGACAGATTTGGCACTTTTCTGTGATTGCAATAATTGAAGCAGATTTTTTAAGAATCCACATGGGAATAATTTCTCTTGTCTCAAATATTTTCTGTGAATAAAAGAAAGGCCTTCTTGGTTGTATTAAGGATTATGGTTTGTCTTTGCTGGACACTATTTCTCTTTTTGTACGGATTTTATTGAGCTTTGGAATCCAGTACGAAAGAAGAAAAGACATATCTTAGACTTTTAGAGTCAAGTCAAATGTGAATAGTACTGGTGCATGCTTTTGGCAGATTTCTTCATGCTGGTCTTATATGTGGCATTATTTTATATGGCATTTGTACCAAGTTCTTTGATCAAACAATTAATGTAGTGATGCTATGACATACATGTATAAGGGTTATGTTATTTGAGGCCATGTCAGTGAGAACAACTACAAACTTTTCATGTCGAGCAGCCAGACTTTGACAGCTACCTGGTACAGAATGGATTTATTACAATTCTGTTTCCGTTCTTCAGTTTGTGTATTCCACTAATGCCAACATCACGCACTGACCTAACTCACTCGAAAGTCATTTGTGAGGTTCTTCTACTCTTTTGGCCTTTCTGGGGCATAACCATCGACAGCCTTCCATAATGATTCTAAAGTTGTGATCCTAATTGGTGGGAGACTAGTCAAGATAAAAAAAAACTCGTCTATATTTGCTGAATTCGACTTTTAAACCTATCACTCATTTCGTCATTTGTTACGATAGAGTTTTCGTTAAATTCCCTTACTTTATCATCGTAGAATGGAGATAAACATACCGTGTTTCAGTTTAAAAGCACACTAAGTGTTTCTCCTGTGTAATGAACATACCCCGTTGAGCATTCCTGTCTGTTGGAGTATTGATTTCGACACTGTAGAACCACAAGACAAGTAACGAGGACAAGCAAAACACCCGACACGACAAAGCTTAGGGTCCATCTGAGCGTCACGGGCGAAGGAGCTAAAGAAAAAATACATTGTAGATTAGACTAGGCCTTACAGGGTTGGCGATAAGTGTGTTCCTCCAAATACAGTTTTATGAAGTGATTCAGTTTTATAACCAGACCAATAGTTTCATCGTAATTGCCCATACAAAAAGAAGGTGTTCCTCCTAGATGTAGAAATACATGCACTGAAAAAACATTTGGAAATTCAATCCTGCTTGTGTGTGAAACCTATGAGGGTTCATATTTCAAGTAAGTAGCGATTTCTGGTCTATTGTATGATTTCTGATGTATGATTGTATACTGTGCCTTTCATCCAGTTTTCTGGTTATCACTAAGAATTGTTTCGATTGTTCTCTATTAAAGAGTCTTCACTAATTCTTCTGTCTTCTTCAACCGTAGTCGTCTCAATTTCAACAATCCAGGCAAAATACAATAGTAACAGTTCCAGCAATTGTCGAAAGCGGACATAAGTAGTTGTGTACAGCGGTTCAGTACCGCTCAGGATTTCAGTACCAAAATGACGGCACTTCCGGCCACGTGACCTGCGCAGTGCATGATGGGTCATGCGTGCGCATCCAAGATGGCGGCACATCCGTTTCCGGTGGCGCACGCATCCAAGATGGCGTCTCATCCGTTTCCGGTGGCCTGCGCACCTCCAAGAGGGCGTCGCATCCGTTTCCAAAAGGGCGTCGCATCCGTTTCCGGGGAGGAGGGGAAATCCCGGAGAAGCGCACGTAAAAGGTGAACAGGATCGACATTGAAAGAAGCGCGTCAAAAATCGTTTGTTGTTGTTGTTGTTGTTGTTCTAAACATAGAACGAGGTGTGATGCCTGCACGGAGTTGTGTGAGGCATTCTTTTAGGTCGAGGACATCGGCATGCATGTCTTCGATGAGATGAAGCACTTGTGTCACGGGTGTCACGGGTGCATGGGTGTCACGGGTGCCATGGGTGCCACGGATGCCACGGGTGTCGACGTGGACGGTGTTTCTGACGTTTTCTTTCGACTAGGTTCTGGGCAGTCTGCAGCGAAATGACCCACGACTTGACAGTTGTAACAGGGGCGCTGGGGTGTCTTCTTTCGACTGGGCTCTGGGCAATCTGCAGCGAAATGACCCATGACTTGACAGTTGTAACAGGGGCCCAGGTTCTGCTTCTCTTGACTGTTCATCTTCGGACAGACATAGTGACGGTGACCTTGATCGTGACGCTCGAGGCATGTCACTTCAGGACAGTACAGGTAACTGTGACTGTCGGTCTGGCACTTCATACAACTGTATCGAGCTGGCATGATTGGTTTCATAGAATGCAGTGTGTGAGTGGCTTCGCTCTTGTTTTGTTTTTATAGGAGAGCCACTGACACTCTGCTTCCTGATTGGTTCCCCAGGCAGCGCCCCCGATTGGTTTGTTCCGGTGCCTGATCAGCACCTCGGTTTTCCAAAACGGACCGACCCCTGTGTTTCTTTTCCATAGGAAATGGATTTTACCATGGGAGAGAAAGCACAACCCCGGTTCAGCCAATCAGAGCCCAGCATGGTCCGAGCGCGGTCTCTGATTGGTCGACAAGCCAGGCTTCGGATTGGTCCGATTTCGACCCGGTTTTTATCGGGGGTGCATTTCGATCCTGTTTTGTTTTTTTCTTCATCCTACACACAACATAACACTACTATGAGTTCAACTTTTTTTAATCCCCCTGATCACATGAACAAACAAAACAAAACAAAAGTCACAGGATGAGGGGAACATCCCTGTGATTTTTGTGAACACGAGGGGTGACCACGGGGGATGATCACGAGGGTGACCACGAGGGTATGAACGTCTGTACACTTTGAAAACTTTGTCACTTGGGGTGAACAAGACACTCGACTCTTCTCTTCCGTGCTTCTTGGGACACCAAACGTCTGTATTTTTCGTTCACTTCTCCATCAGGACAAAACACACACAAGTATTCGCAGGGGACTTTGGCGTGCTTCAGATGTTCTTTCCAGGGTTGGTCTGTGGCTTCCCATTGGCGGAGTGTCACACCGCAGCAATAACAGGTAACACGGTCACCTCGTCCTGGATAGAAATAGCCAGCCATGGCCATGTCATAAGGGGTCTGGGTCATCTGTTTAGGCCACGTTTGAAAAGACCTCAGACGTTCTTGAAATGAATCATAGTTGGGATGAGAAGGATGACACAAGGTGTAAGAAGGAAAAGGTCTCTCCAGAATGTCACTGAATCGCCATGTGTCGTCCATCAAGAGTGTGTCGTCCATAAAGAGTGGACGTTTTCTCGCTTCTTGTTCTCCCGCCTTTTCAGACGCCCACTCGGAATCGGTGACGACATCTCGGGAGGATGACATGGCATTCATAGAACGTCTTTGCTGATGACTGTGACTTCACTGAAAAAGGTCTGAGGGTTCGCCTGCTTTTATGAAACTCTTCACCCTACTCCCTTCAACGGAAGGTCATGACCTTAGCTTCGACCTCCTCCACCTCCTCCACCTCATCACGTGACGTCAACCTGTGTTTGGGCTGACGGACACACGGCATGATACATGACATGACACATGACATGACATGGCACACGGTGGGTGTGGGGACCGATGCGTACTGGAATGACTGACACCAGGCAGCTGATCTTTCAAGCATGGCCTTTCTCTTTTATCTATTTTTATTTTAATTTTACACTTTGGTGTGCACTGGCATGACAGACGCACAGACAGACAGACAGACAGACAGACAACGTAGACGACATCTCAACTCAACCTCTACCCTCGGTTCGGTACTCTATTGGAGTTGAGATCAACCAAGACACAAAGAGTCAGTTCAATCAATCACTGTTTAATAATGAAAAAACCAATCACAACCAGATACATTGGAAATACGAAAAGACAATGGAGGAGGGAGTGCTTTGCATGTCCCTACAACAACAATAACGCGACAACGTTTTCCTCTTTCATCTTCAAGCTCTTCTATCTTCAATCCCATAAGATGTGGTCCTCCATCAAACATGTGAGAGGTCCATCAGTTAAACAAGTACAGTCTATGGCCTCCAGAAAACAGACATGACACATCACTTGCCCGCTGTTGCAGCTGATGTATCTTAACACTACATTCGCGTTGTAGGGGAGTAAGTTGAGCTTCTCCATAAGGATCCTGGTCAACGTTGTCATCATCATCATCATCATCGTCGCAAACCATGGGCATACCTGAGGAGAAGACATGAACATCTTCCGGTGATGCTGGTGACCAAGAAGCATCAAGCAGGGGGAGCGTGTCCAGATCCATGGAAGGGATAGTCGCCTGCTTGAGCGCTTCATGATCAACACTGTCATCCTTCGCCATCGTCACAGGTGCATTCGGTGAATAGGTGGGCTCCCGAGGGGTTTGTTCCCACCACTGTTCTAGCACGGACTGGGCTGAACTGACATCAGGGGTCCTGTCAATCATAGGACAGAGTCAATTATATGAATAGGCATATTCATCATCAAGATCAGCATCAACATCAACATCATCATCACATCAAGAATGACTGAGACAAAGAAGAGCATGGTACTTACAGCTGTTCTTGAGGAGAGATCTTCAGAGATAATTTCTTCCGTGATCGTCTTTTTGCATGCATTGCAGGTGTTGCAGGTTTCAAAAAGGATGTCCCCTTCGTTTCGGTGTCTGTTGCTGCTGCTGTTGTTGCTGCTGTAGTGATGGTGGTGACTGGTACTGTTGCGAGGGTGGTGGTGGTGGTGGTGGATGCTGCTGCTGGTTTGCTGGTTTTTTTCTTCTTGATCTTCTTTATTGTCTTCTTCGGTGCTACTTTCTTGGGTTCAGTCAGCTTCCTCATCTTTGAACGTATCATGTCGCACATCACTTCGTCGGCCTTCGCACGTAACTTGGCGTACGCGTCGTCGGTCTTTATCTTGGCACACATCACGTCATACACTTCACCCCACAGTTCAGCAGTCATTTCACCACTCCCATCTCCACTGCTTCCTTGACCACCCATGTCGCACCATGTCTTGGCATTCAACCGTTTCGACATGATGTTGTCCGGATTTTCTGTTCGTTGTTTTTTCTTTCCAAGTCTTCACGGATGTGTGTCAACACTTGATGGTACTCTCTCCAAACACGTGTTTCTTCCAGATAAAACGCCAACAACCAACACAACGTGAGGAACATCAATCAGAGGGACGATGTTGTTGCTTGGTCCGTTCAGTGAAAAGTGATGCCCGGAGAGTGTTGGTCGTATTTAAAGCCGAGGAGGTCCTGCTTTCTGATTGGCCCGTTCCGGAGTGTGGTCTGAGTCTCAATTTTTCCAAACTGGCCCGACCCTTGTGTTTCTTTTCCATAGGGTTAGGCTTGTAGCGTGAGAGAGAAAGCACAACCTCGGTTCAACCAATCAGAGTTCACCATGGTCCGAGCGTGGCCTCTGATTGGTCGACAACCCAGGCTTCGGATTCGTCCGATTTCGATCCGTTTTTTCTGTAGGGGATTATGTCGATTCAGTTTCAATCCGTTTTTTTGAATTTTTTTATAGAAAGTCGTCTCTGAACCCAAAGGGCAGCGTGTCTACAGGCAGCCCTGTGGTTTCATTGTAGACGAGACGTCGCTTGTCGTACACGGTACGATAGTCTCTTCGGGTGGGTCGGGTCACAAGAGCGTTTTCGTGCCGAGGTTCTTTTCGAATGATCTGATGAGGGTAATTCAAACTGATTTTCTCCCCCTCTTTCCCAGGCCGTTGTCCCAGTATTAGTCCTTTCATTGTGTCAAAGTTGAGATGTTGTTGGTTTCGGTATTTCAAAGTGAACCCTCGCACTTTGCAGGTCGTGCGCGTTCCATCGGGTCTGGGGTTCATTAACTCATAACCATAGTTTTTGGGGCCTCCTGACACAATCGTCTTGATGGTGTTCCGTCCAGTTCATCTGTAAACTCACCCAACGAATGGCCCAGCTCTGGATTCGCGTCGTGGGGTCGATGAATGTAAATGACGCTGTCTGTGTCAAAGTACAAGACCCTGCGGTCCACCAGGGCAAGGGTCTCGTACAGCTTGAGACGTGCTTGGGCGGTGACCCAAGCAGGGATGGCGACATTGAAATGAGAATGAGGGGTTTGGAATTCTTTCTGCTGGATATAGGTCACTTCCACCATGTGTTCGTTGACAACAGTAACATCATCGATGGTATTGCGTTCATCCCTCCACAAGGCAAAGTACTGTACAGGATCGTTCATATAGATGTTCTGACTGTAGTCTACCCGTTGCCCAAACTTGCCCCAGAGCGAACTCAGTTGCATCTTGGTAATCGTGCGACGTCCTGGATTTTTTTCGATGCGGTCCTTGTCCAACCCAATGCCTTCTTTGTCGTAGATCTCCTGGATGTTAGCGTCATGATCCGTACATCCTTCAGGGTATCCGCTGGCTTCGAGCTTCTCCTTGAAATGTCGATCGATATTATTGTCAAAGAGTCCTACTTGCTGGGTGTCGGGGTCATGCTGTGCAAAGGTGTCAAAATGCCAAACGTCGTAGATCTGAAGCACCTGGTAGTCATACTTCTTCACGGCTTCCTGGAGTTCTACGGTGGCGTACGTACCCACCAATGACCTCTCTTCGTCCGTGTGCTCGCAGGGGGAGTCTGACCGGGTATCGGCACAAGTACGGCACAAAGGACAGAGCAGTTTGCCACCCGATCTGTAAGGCAGTAGCGGATGGTAGAGTCGTTTCGGGGGAAATGCTCTGGTCTTACAAATGTATGGATAAAGGGAACAAATATCGATGTACTTGATGGTTTCACCTTCTTGGACTTCGCAGCATAATCGCGTGGCATTGGTGCGTCCTCCATAGAAGGCGTCGCGAGGGTTGAGAGGCCCAGGGACGTGGATACAGTGGGGCCCCTGCAAGAAAGCACGCAGAGCAGAGTCCTCCTGTTGCATTTTCGTAAACTCGTGCTCCCACAGGGTGACGATCCGTTCCACATCAGGGTGTTGACTCAAGAGACTCAAGCGGTAGTGGGTGTCGGTGTAACGGGCTCCCAACGACGTGCCCAGGACGGGATGCGGTTCTCCATGTTGGGTCTTGTGACAGGCCTGGCACCCACGCCAGAAACAGCCCAGGAATTCGTAGATGGTGCCTGTCGCTGGATTGTAGCCATCCACACTGTACCGATGTTGGCCCTCTCCACACGTGAATTCTTTTTCACCTCCATTCCTGGCGTGCTGGAGGTGCAGATGGGGGTCCGTTTCCATCAGATAATGGAGCCAGTGCATACAGGCCTGGGAATAGTTTCTCTTGGGTTGGTAGCCTTGAGGTGGAAGAATGGCAATGGTATTGGGTTTCAGGTCGTGTTTTCGGAAGGATTTCATTGTGAATGCAGCAGCTGTCATCACTTCTACAAAGGGATCCATGCCAGATCTGTCGGAAGTCGGCGCATCCCCGTCTCAAAATGTCCTCATCGCTCTGACAGTAGGCTAAAAGTTCTCCTTGTAAGTCGAACAAAGCTCCTTCTTGCACTTTTTGGGTATGCCACTGGAGGAAGACTGTGCGTTCCGCGGGAGACATGCCATCGGGATCGTACATGACGGCTGGTGGATAGGGACCTCTGTAGGTCTGGTTGGGTTCGGTATTGAAAAAGTGTGGAAAATACCCTTTCTTCAGTTCTTTCAGCCCAAAGCTCTTGGGAAGCTTTCAGGCGGTAAGAGAAGAAATTTAAGCTGTCTTCGAAACACAACCGTCCCAGGGTCACCTGCAAAATTTGTTGACCATTCCGAATCTTGGTGGGGAGTTTCACCAGGAGAGGGGACAGGCCCTTCAGGATCAAGTGTAAATCATAGGATCGTGCATTATGGGCCATCACATAAATGCGATCCTCCTTCTAGACTGTATGGGTGGTGGTGTTCTTGTTCTTTGTCTTCTTTGTTTTCTTCACTTCCATGACCTCTTCCCGCTCCACCTCTTCCTCCGCCTCCTGCTGGGGTGATGCATGTCGTTGACGTTTGGAAGCGTGATTTCTTGAGGGGGTGCCATCCCAGTTTCTTTTTTTCCCCAGGTGGGCTGTTGTGCCCTTGCGTGTACTGTCCTCTTCTTCCTCTTGGTTCTTCTTCTTCTTCTTGGGTGTTTCAGCCAGCGTGGTCAACCACACACATACATCATGTCGTGTGGTGGGGCCTCAAAACACAATCTCACGGCTGGGACCATACCCTTCTTCTCTCCATGGACAGTGTTCGCACAAGTCCTTGCTCACTTCACTGATGCACCGTCCACATCCCAACTGCACCACGCACAAATTTGGAATGTGTTCCCCCGTGTCTTGCATGCATTCAAAATCGTAGAAGACGTATTGTACATTGTCTCGTAGGTGATGTTGTTCCTCTTCCCCCTCCTTCTCCGCTTCCTCTCCCTCCCCCTCCTCATCATCGTTTTCTTCACGGAGGGGCGTCATGTAACAATGATGTTCTGGGGTCATTGGTTCACGGCACACCAAGCAGGGATGTTCTTCATCTGAGCACTCGTGGTGAACCATGGGAGTCTCCAAGACGCGGACCAGCCGAAAACAGGTCGGGCACCTGTGAATCGATTGACAGGCGCTGGGTTTTCCCTCTGACGGTGACTGGAGATGTCGGGTGTAACACTGTTGTTTAGGGAACCAACGTTGAGATGTCAAGCAAGGGATCCCGTGCTCTTCCTTGGGTCCGCAATAGCTAGAGTGGAGGCAGCGGTGTCAGCGGCATTGCTTGGTGCAGGGGTGTTTTTCGGGATGGTCGTAACGTTGGTCGCAGTGTTCGCAGTAATGGTTAGAGCCATAAAAAGCGGACATGGAAGTGATGACATCGTAGTGCTGATCATGATGATATACATGTAGCACGGTGGCGTGGGGTGGAGCCTCATCACACACTCTCTGGTCCACCTCTTGACTGTAGACTTTCAGTTGATAATTCAAGTGGGCCAAGGCCCGTCCCATGCGTGCGAGGTCGTCCAGACCCTGACAGGGACCTTCAGGCAGGCCAAGGCGTCGAAACAAGTCCCGTGCCCGTATGCCTTGAACGTCGTCGCGATCCGTTCTCGTCAGTCTCACTCGCTGGGTTTCCCATTCTTCAGTCAGAGGGTGGGGCTTCTGGGCATAATGCTGTGCCACCACCAAGGCCCGTGCCAAACAGGATTGATCTTCGTTCTTGATCTGTACAATGCACTTTTTGCGTGTTAAAAAAGCTTCGAGTCCAATCACGTTTTTCAGCCGGGGAACACCACTGCCCGATCCTAGCCTGTCGGGATCTGCTATGTGTACTAAAGTCACAACCATGGTGGCATCGATGTTCAGGTCTTTGTTGGACTGTTGGACTTTTTCCACGGCACGCAAAATATTTAGCCCATGGAGATCTTCAAAGCGACAAAAGGGAATCCGTATGGGGGTGTTCAAAGTGGGATGCTCGATACCTAGACCAATACAATCACCCTTCTGGCCTGACATCTGTTCATAAAAGTCATCGATCACCCTGTCAAATAAAGCTGGCAGTTCCATGGGAACGCGGTCCGGTGGGGTACGGTGTCCAAGTAGTCTGGGTTGAAAGTCAAACGATACGTATGATTAGCAGTTCTTAATCGTCTGGAGCAGGTGGCATCTTTCCTCTCCAAACGATAGGGCGTACTTTGGTTGCTCATCATGATAGCGATGCGTGTCTGATGAACGTCTGTACTCTAAGAGGGACTGAACGTCTGATTAATGGACAACCCTTCCCCTAAACAGGATCGAAATCTGACCAATTCGAAGCCTGGGTTGTCGACCAATCAGAAGACAGCACCGACCAATCAGAAGACAGCACCCGAGCCGAGTTGTGCTTTCGCTCCCATGGTAAAATCCATTTCCTATGGAAAAGAAACACAAGGGTCGGGTCGTTTTAGAAAACCGAGGTGCAGACCAGGCACCGGAACGAACCAATCAGTGCGTTGCGTTTTGGACCAGCCAGGAAGCATCCATTTTCGATCCAGTTCTTCTCCTATAAAACAAGAGTGGATTCGAGTGGGTCAGTGTCACTTGTAAAATTTATTTGATAAAATCAAGAACGGCTGAAACAAAGAAGAGTGGTACGACGACTCGTGGTGGAGATGTGGTGATGGATAGTGCAGATACTCGTGGATGTTGGAGTAAGAGTACGGATGCTGAGGATGCGGTGTCACTGCTCAGTCACACGCCATCGCACTATTATCTACGCTTTGAAAGAAGACTTGCTTCGTTTGAGGCGTGGCCAACGCAAATGTATCAGACTGCTGAAGAGATGGCCCATGCGGGCTTTGTCTACACTCAGGGTGCCGATGGCGTGTGCTGTTTCCAATGTGGTGTGCGGCTGAGACAATGGGGGCCCCACGACGATCCTTGGGCGGCACATCACAAGTGGTCCCCAGACTACGACTACCTCAAGCTAACCGGTCTGGTGAAACACCAGAAGAAGCTACAACTACACTATCTTTGCGAAGAGAAACAGAGGTACACGAATGACGTAGCACGGCCGGCTGCCTAGGAGGACGTTTCCCGTGTCCTGCGTTCCTGTTCAAGTTCCCGTTCAAGTTCCTGTTAAAATTATTTTATTTTCTTTGTTGGACCCACAAGCGGTGCCACGTAGGGCACCCAGATGACATACCCAGATGGCTACAAGTACCGCTTCGACGATCCTTGTCTTGTCATTAAGCTTGGACATGATGATTCTTCTTGGACAGCAGCAGAAAAATGTTTCTTCCCCAAAACGGCCCTTTTCAGGGCCACCCATCTCACCCAAAAGACAACTTTCATCCTTTGCTTTGCCCACCCCACAATCCAAAACAAAGAACCCACACCCTCCCCCTAGGTCTCTTGGAGGCATACGTCTACCGGTGACACCACCATGGTACGTCTCAAAATAAAATAAATAGATATATAAATATATCAATAGAGACACGTAGTACACCACGTCAAACATCACGTGTGCATGAAAACACGTGTCACAGTACGTCTGTAGACCTACACGAGTGTCAACACCTCGGTATCATTTAATAATAATAATAATAATTAGAAGACACACACACATGACACTACGTTTGACAAAGTACATGACGTTCAAATCGCGACACGAAGTACATTACGTGTGCAAACGTCACGCATGTGTATCGATCTTTCTCTATCCATCTCAATACTACATTAATGTTTGTAGTCACACACACACACACACACACACACACACACACACACACACACACACACACACACACACACACACACACACACACACACACATGACACCACGTTTTGCCTGACAACACGCGTGAAACACCACTCGTGTCTGGCAACATGACGTACATCGCGTAGGCATGGTATCATCATTCTATGGACAACTTTCATCCTTTGCTTTGCCCACCCCACAATCCAAAACAAAGAACCCACACCCTCCCCCTAGGTCTCTTGGAGGCATACGTCTACCGGTGACACCACCATGGTACGTCTCAAAATAAAATAAATAGATATATAAATATATCAATAGAGACACGTAGTACACCACGTCAAACATCACGTGTGCATGAAAACACGTGTCACAGTACGTCTGTAGACCTACACGAGTGTCAACACCTCGGTATCATTTAATAATAATAATAATAATTAGAAGACACACACACATGACACTACGTTTGACAAAGTACATGACGTTCAAATCGCGACACGAAGTACATTACGTGTGCAAACGTCACGCATGTGTATCGATCTTTCTCTATCCATCTCAATACTACATTAATGTTTGTAGTCACACACACACACACACACACACACACACACACACACACACACACACACACACACACACACACACATGACACCACGTTTTGCCTGACAACACGCGTGAAACACCACTCGTGTCTGGCAACATGACGTACATCGCGTAGGCAGGGTATCATCATTCTATGGATCAACGTCAACGTCTGTTTGAAGACACACACACACACACACACACACACACACACACACACACACACACACACACACACACACACACACACACACACACACACACACACATGACATTCCGATTGGCATGGGGGTGACACAACGTACATCACGTAGGCATTCCCATGTTCATGTCTACCTATGAAGGTCCACCTTCCTTTAGCATTCAGACGACCGTCTACCTAAAAAATACCAAGGCTACCCAAGAAAAAAACCCGGATCCAAATCGGACCAATCCGAAGCCTGGTTGTCGACCAATCAGAGGCGGCGCTCGGGCCATGCTGGGCTCTGAATGGCTGAACCGGGGTTGTGCTTTCTCTCCCACGGTAAAATCCATTTCCTATGGAAAAGAAACACAGGGGTCGGTCCGTTTTGGAAAACCGAGGTGCTGATCAGGCACCGGAACGAACCAATCGGAGCTGCTGCCTGGCGAACCAACCAGGAAGCAGGGTGTCAGTGCCCCTCTTATAAAACAAGAGTGGATTCGACTGGATCAGTGTCACTTGTAACATTTATTTAGTACATCATGAGCAGCAACAGCAACAACATGTCTGAAAACCGGGATCTAGAGATCGCCACATTAACACAGCCTTTGCCTCTGTGGAAAGAAACATCACCACCATGGTCTCCAGCATGGCAATGTGGCAGATGCCAAGGGGGCCTGCCTGTGTACGCCCTTGGTACAAGGGAACGGGATGGCACTTTCAAGTGCGTTTATTGTGGCTCTGTCCTGAAGGACACCTACCTGCGTCAGTTAACGCACACCAGTAAGTGTCCTGTCAGACGCCAAATGACAGTCCGCCCGTGCCTTTGTACCGTTGCGTGCACCTGCATGTAATCATCAAAACGGCCCTTTTCAGGGCCACCCATCTCTCCCGAAAGAACGCTTTCATCCTTTGCTTTGACGACCCTCAAACCCCCACACCGTGAACCCGCCTCCTCCTTCCCTCCCTCCCTCCTCCTCCTCCTCCCTCCCTTCACCACCACCCTCCCTTCACCACCACCACCACCTTTTCTATGTTTAAAACAACAACAACAACAACAAAAGATGTTGACGCGCTTCTTTCAATGTCGATCCTGTTCACCTTTTACGTGCGCTTCTCCGGGTTTTCCCCTCCTCCCCGGAAACGGATGCGACGCCCTCTTGGAAGTGCGCAGGCCACCGGAAACGGATGCGACGCCATCTTGGATGCGTGCGCCACCGGAAACGGATGTGCCGCCATCTTGGACGCACACGCAGGACCCATCATGCACTGCGCAGGTCAAGTGACCGGAAGTGCCGCCATCTTGGTACTGAAATCCTGAGCGGTACTGAACCGCTGTACACAACTACTAACATGTACAAGTAATAGAATATATAAATATACACTGAATAGGTTATGTAATTTAATAGCCAAAACAAAAGAAGGATATCCCTTGAAATTGTTCGCTGAAATGTAGCAATGCACAGATAAATTCAAGCGAGTGAGTAAGTGAGTATGGTTACAGCCGCTTTTAGCAATATTCCAGCAATATCACGGCGGTGGACACCAGAAATGGGCTTCACGCATTGTGCCCATGTCGGGAATCGAGCCCGGGGCTTCGGCGTGACGAGCAAAAGCTTTAATCATTAGGCTACCCGACCGCCCCGATAAATTCAAGAAAACCATTACAATCCTATTAGCATAATATGACAGAACCAAAATCAACGAAATGGATAAACGTTAATGTATGTTTTTTTGCAGCAATCAAACTTGTTGCGATACTGCTTAAAATGTGATCGTCGTATTTTTAAAAATCCAGATTGGATGATAGATCTATGAGATTACAGAAATACTTTGGTTTGTGAACTAAAACAGCCATAGTATATATTGTAGCTGTAGTTGAATATTTATTGTGAATAAAAAATGTGATCAGATGCATTAATATTAATCACATCCCCTAGGTTTCAGCGCAACACGTGACCAACACAAGGCATACCTAAATATCTATCAATTGTTAACCTCAGGTCATGACGAACCTGGGGAGCATATCGAGTTCTTTGTAGTTAGAGAAGAGTGGGCTACCAACATACCTAGACAAAATATATGTAAAGAGTCTACCTGAACTAACGCCGCCCTATATTGATGATATAATGAGTCATGGTAACCTTACCTGAATTCATTATGTTGTCATTGTCGCACATGTAACTGCAGGTGTCGCCGAAGATTCCACGATTACAGCTGGCACATGTTCCGTTGTTCTGATGACATACAGAGTTAAGACAGCTTGCACTGCACTGGTGTTGACATTGATTACCATGCCACCCTAGCTGACACCCATACGTACAGAAACCTGTTGTTTCGTTACAGGTAATTGATCTCTATGACAAACAGTGTCTGGGGCATGGTATGTCACAGGTTTCACCCCATCTTCGGTTAGAACAGATGTAGTTACGCATCCCTGAAGTGTACAAATGGTGTTAACATACATGTATAAAGTTATCTTTGCTGAATGTTGAAATTTCATCTTTTCAATACTTGGACACAATAGTGACGGGGAAGGAAGGTATTAAGCTTGAGCTAATATTGTCTTATTAACTACCCAACAAAATATTTGTATATCCTTATGTAGCTTTAGTTTTGTTTGCTGATGAGTGCAATGTGAGTGACTGGATTCTGCATATTCCAAAAAGTATTTGAGACCAGTTTCAGAAAAGAACCAAGTTCAATGATGTCAAAACATGTAATTTTACAACATAGTACACCACTAACCCACGCGGCAATTTTAAGGAAATACTCTATTCCTTGACGCAAAGGGCATTTGTCATTAAACTTGGTGACCATAGATATAGTCAGATGTCTGTCCTCAACGGTTCAAAACAGTTTATCACAAATGAATACCAAATGTCATCTTGAAATGTTGGACTTCCTCTTTGGTCTATGTCATGTCATGTCCCCATGGACAGCAATTGGCATCACCTCCTGGCTGCTGTGTTTCTTTCTGCAGACGAGTGAGCATAACCCCCTCCCCCCCCCCCCCCCCCCCCCCCAATCACCCCCCCCCCCCCCCCAAACAAGGGGAACTCTCTATCATATGCTATATCGCCATCGCGCATTAATGTGTTATTGAATGAAATGTACGAGCTCGTACATGTATATCTAGTGTCTTATAGATTTGGTGAATTTTATAGGTTCATGTTTTGAACAGATACGTTTTTACTTCATGTGGAGAAGGATATGTGTTTCAACCTTTTCATAATATAGCTGTACCTGAGGGGTTAGACTATCTGTCATTGGACACCAAAAAGGCAACTGGCCACTATGGTATTCGAAATAAAGTACTTAAAAAAAGACAGTTAACAGTTTACCTCCAATCCTTCCTAAACTATTCAGTATCTCTCAATATTCCCATCACTATGAAAGGAAGGTACAATTTACAGACCTGTAGCGCTCAAAAGTTCTCTAACAAAGATATTTGAAAAATGTGTATTAAAACATGTGTATAACTTAAAAATAATAATAATGTGCTTAGTAATCTACAATCAGGGTGACTCCAACTCAAATCAGTTGACATATTCGTATGACTTTCTTGGTAAGATGTAGGTATGGAAGTTAGAACTGTATTTTGTGATATAAGTTAATCTTTTGATGAAGTTTGGCACAAAGGAATCATTCATATTATAACATTATGGTATTTGTGGAAAGTTATTGAAATGGTTTGATAGTTACTTAGAAACTCGATATCAAACGGAAGGTATATATGGCTATAGCTCAGATCTAAAAGCAATCTGACAGGTGTACCACAGGGATCGGTCTTTGTCTTGGGACCATTGTTTATTATTTATATTAATGATGTTGTTGAGGATATAAATAGTAACAATTGTTTATTTGCTGATGACACATGTTTGTATGTGGTCATAGAAAACCCCAATATAGATGCTGGTAATCTCAATAATGAATATCAGAATGGGCTGCTTGAAAGTTAAATTTAGTCCCGATAAAACTGATGCTATTAAATTTACCCGTTAAGTAAACACTAGTCGAAACCTAAAATATCTATGAATGACACAGAAATCAAATGTACATAAACACTTAAGTATTACATTACAAAGTAATTGCACATGGAAAATGCACACTTATGATATTGCGAGGAAATGTTGTCCTGTGGTCGATTCTTTAAGAAGTTAATAATATCGTCCATCCCGAAATACCTTCGAAACTCTGAATGTACAAATCATTTTTTTTACAAATGTTTGAATATTGATGTCATATTTGGGATAACTGTACTATTCAACAAGCTAATTCATTGGCAAAATAAGATGCCCTTATAACCATATATGGCACTGCCCAGGGTACTAGTTTTTAGAAAATGTACAACTGTAAGTCAACATAAGACAGAAGATACGGTTCAAAATTTGTAACATTTACAAAATGAATAATCGTCTCTTACTCGAAAACATTTGTAGGCTTATTCCGAATACAAGAACTGAAAGCACAAATTATAACTTACATGATAAAGCTAATCTTCAAACAGTGAAGCAGACTCATTATGCTACCAGTAAACGTAACGGACGCAGAGACCGTCACAGAATTTAAGAACTTGCAACATGGAAGGGGAAATTATGGGCTACACTGGAATTTATATTATTCTATTCAATTCTTTATTGTATGAAAGGCCACAGGCCCATATACAACGGAGTTACATAACATATTTTATAAAATACAAAGTCAAGGTGACAATTCACTTCGTAACAAAAAAGCATTATGTATGTACAAAGCCAGTTGATGTTGTGTTATAAGATCCTTGCAAGACAGTAATGAAGACAATCTTTTAGCATTAAAATGAGATAGAGACCACTGCGGTAAGTACTTGTTGCTTAGATTTTCGTATATAGGACAAATAAACATGAAATGGTATTCATCTTCGACAACAATGTCACAAAATGGGCATAATCGTATCGATTTCTCAATAGATGAAAATCTCCCTGTGTTAATTTTTAGATCATTCAGACCAAGTCTAAAACGAATGAGGGTGTTACGAGAATTCCTGTACCGTAAATTTGATAAATAAGATTCCGGTTCAAGCAATGACTTGAATTGGCGATAAGTATCATATTTTGAACTTTCATAAATATCTGAATGCCATTTCTGATGAAACATGTCAATGGCACGCATGCGAAAGTACTTAATGAAAGCATTTGCATTACCAATTGTCTGGGACAGCCAAATGAAACTAAAGCCATATGTAAAAAGCAATGTACGAATACAAGAAGCCCATGTGTTCTTTCCAAGACTGTCGAGGTGTACGAGCATGTTTTTAGGCTTTCTTGGGTAAACGGTGTTCAGGCATTTTTATTATTTTACACCAATACTTCAAACAACGAGTGTAAGATCCAATGAACAATGGGAATCTCCCGCATTCATATCATATCCATAAACCATATTACTTGGTGTTGATATACCAACATTCAAAAACCTTTTACAAGCGAGGAGATGTACCTTTTCAAGTGTATAGACCTCTTTACAACCCCTTGACTGTGATGATTTTTCCATCACAAGGGATAAATATTTCAAATCATCATCGCTTAAGGATCTTTTTACCAATATTAGTCCTCATTTAATTATTGCATTTTTAAAAGAAATTGAACTGATAAATAAATTTTGATGTACATAATTGTTTCTTAATTTGATAGTGTCTAATTGTGAACTGAGATTGTTATTGGCTGTGCCCTTGACGGGGGTTAAAGTACTGTAAAATTATTGTCCCCATGAGAGGGCATAGTAAGTCCATATCATTCGAAGTCTGTTATTCCTATCATAGTTTTAATCGTAGAATATATGTTCTTTTAAATTCAGCTCAATTCCCTAATCGTCGCCAACAGCTGAAGGGATGATATAAATCCTGCTAGGGTCCATGCAGGTAGCAAAAGTACTGTAAGTCCCCATGGACCCTAGCATGGTGATCTACCTTCAGTGGCTGGCGATCTATAGCTCATTTTTATCTTGTATTGTTTCGTATGATGTTATTTTTTTATGGCTAACTACTAGTTTTAGATATACTCTGTGATAAATCTAGTTATTTTACTGTCCTTCGTTGACAGGTTTTTCTTTCGTATAAATATGTGTATTATTAATGTACTTCTCGTCACGATATGGCTGAAATACTGCCGATGTGACGTTAAATCTTAACTCACTCACTCACTCACTTTACAACCCCATATCTCAGACCCGTATAGTAAAATAGGTTGTATTTGAGAATCAAATAATTTAAAATACATTTTTGGTGAAATAACTCCAAGCTTAGACATAACAGAGTGGACTTGTAACAGAGCTTTCTTTGCTCTGTTTGTGAGATTAATTACTGACTTATTCAGATTCAGTGTATGGGTAAACAATATGCTAAGGTATTAGTATTCATGCACAACATTACTACATGTACCTTTAAAAAACTATTTCTCTCTTGTGGCCACTCGACCACCTCTACGAAATATAACAATATTTGTTTTATCAAGATTAACACGATGACACCGGTAACCTGCATGTAAGGTCCTCTTTGAAACTGGAAACCTGCATGTAAGGTCCTCGGTGACACTGTTAACCTGCATGTAGGGTCCTCGCTGACACTGGTACCCTGCATGCAAAGTCTTTGGTGACTCTGGTAACCGGCATGTAAGGTCCTCGGTGACACCGGTACCCTGCATGTAATGTCCTCGATGACACCGGTAAACTGCATGTAAGGTCCTCGGTGACACCAGTAACCTGCATGTAAGGTCATCGGTGACATTGGTAACCTGCATGTAAGGTCCTCGGTGACACTGGTAACCTCCATATAATGTCCTCGGTAACATTGGTAACATGCATGTAAGGTCCTCGGTGACACCGGTAACCTGCATGTAAGGTCCTCGGTGACACCAGTAACCTGCATATAAGTTCATCGGTGACACCGGTAACCTGCATGTAAGGTCCTCGGTGACACTGGTAACCTCCATGTGAGGTCCTCGGTGACATTGGTAACCTGCAAGTAAGGTCCTCGGTGACACCAGTAACCTACATATAAGGTCCTCGGTGACACCAGTAACCTGCAGGTAAGGTCACCAGTGACACTGGTAACCTGTATGAAAGATCATTATTGACACCAGTAACCTGTATGGAAGGTCTTCAGTGACACTAGTAACCTGTATGTAAGGTCCTGGGTGACACTAGTAACCTGGATGCAAAGTCTTTGGTGACGCTGGTAACAGGCATGTAAGGTCCTGGGTGAAACTAGTAACCTGCATGTAAGGTCATCGGTGACACCAGTAACCTGCATGTAAGGTCATCGGTGACACTGGTAACCTGCATGTAAGGTCCTCGGTGACACCAGTAACCTGCATGTAAGGTCATCGGTGACACCGGTAACCTGCATGTAAGGTCCTCGGTGACACCGGTAACCTGCATGTAAAGTCATCGGTGACACCGGTTACCTGCATGTAAGGTCCTCGGTGACACTGGTAACCTCAATGTAAGGTCCTCGGTGACATTGGTAACTTGCAAGTAAGGTCCTCGGTGACACCGGTTACCTGCATGTAAGGTCATCGGTGACACCAGTAACCTGCATGTAAGGTCCTCGGTGACACCAGTAACCTGCAGGTAAGGTCACCAGTGACACTGGTAACCTGTATGAAAGATCATTATTGACACCAGTAACCTGTATGGAAGGTCTTCAGTGACTCTAGTAACCTGTATGTAAGGTCCTGGGGGACAATGGTAACCCGGATGCAAAGAGTTTGGTGACGCTGGTAACCTGCATGTAAGGTCCTCGGTGACACTGGTAACCTCAATGTAAGGTCCTGGGTGACACTAGTAACCTGCATGTAAGGTCATCGGTGACACTGGTAACCTGCATGTAAAGTCCCCGGTGACACCAGTAACCTGCATGTAAGGTCACCGGTGACACTGGTAACCTGTATGGAAGATCATTATCGACACCAGTAACCTGTATGGAAGGTCTTCGGTGACACTAGTAACCTGAACGTAAGGTCCTGGGTGACACTAGTAACCTGGATGCAAAGTCTTTGGTGACGCTGGTAACAGGCATGTAAGGTCCTGGGTGAAACTAGTAATCTGCATGTAAGGTCCTCGGTGACACCATTAACCTGCATGTAAGGTCATCGGTGACACTGGTAACCTGCATGTAAGGTCCTCGATGACACCAGTAACCTGCATGTAAGGTCATCGGTGACACTGGTAACCTGCATGTAAGGTCCTTAGTGACACTGGCAACGTGCATGTAAGGTCCTCGGTGACACTGGTAACCTCCATGTTATGTCCTCGGTGACATTGGTAACCTGCATGTAAGGTCCTCGGTGACACTGGTAACCTCCATCTAATGTCCTCGGTGACATTGGTAACCTGCATGTAAGGTCCTCGGTTACACCAGTAACCTGCATATAAGTTCATCGGTGACACCGGTAACCTGCATGAAAGGTCCTCGGTGACACTGGTAACCTCAATGTAAGGTCCTCGGTGACATTGGTAACCTGCAAGTAAGGTCCTCGGTGACACCGGTAACCTGCATGAAAGTTCAGCGGCGACACCGGTAACCTGCATGTAAGGTCCTCGGTGACACTGGTAACCTCAATGTAAGGTCCTCGGTGACATTGGTAACTTGTAAGTAAGGTCCTCGGTGACATGAGTAACCTGCATGTAAGGTCATCGGTGACACTAGTAACCTGCATGTAAGGTCCTCGTTGACACTGGTAACCTGCATATAAGGTCCTCGGTGACACCAGTAACCTGGTTTTAAGGTCATCGGTGACACCTGTCACCTGTATGGAAGATCATTATCGACACCAGTAACCCGTGTGTAAGGTCTTCGGTCACAGCAGTAACCTGAGCGTAAGGTCCTTGATGACACTAGTAACCTGCATGCGAAGTCTTTGGTGACGCTGGTAACCTGCATGTAAGGTCCTCGTTGACACAGGTAGCCTGCATATAAGGTCCTCGGTGACACCAGTAACCTGCATGTAAGGTCCTCGGTGACACCGGGAACCTGTATGAGAGATCATTATCGACACCAGTAACCTGTATGGAAGGTCTTCGGTGACACTAGTAACCTGAACGTAAGGTCCTGGGTGACACTAGTAACCTGGATGCAAAGTCTTTGGTGACGCTGGTAACAGGCATGTAAGGTCCTTGGTGACACTAGTAACCTGCATGTAAGGTCGTCGGTGATACCAGAAACCTGCATGTAAGGTCCTCGGTGACACTGGTAACCTCCATGTAAGGTCCTGGGTGACACCAGGAACCTGCATGTAAGGTCCTCGGTGACACCTGTAACCTGCATGTAAGGTCCTCGGTGACACCAGTAACCTGCATGTAAGTTCATCGGTGACACTGGTAACCTGCATGTAAGGTCCTCGGTGACATTGGTAACCTCCATATAAGGTCCTCGGTGACACCAGGAACTTGCATGTAAGGTCATCGGCAACACCGGGAACCTGTATGAAAGATCATTATCGACACCAGTAACCTGTATGGAAGCTCTTCGGTGACACTAGTAACCTGCACGGAAGGTCCTAGGTGACACTAGTAACCTGCATGCAAAGTCTTTGGCGACGCTGGTAACCAGTATGTAAGGTCATCGATGACACCAGTAACCTGCATGTAGGGTCATCAGTGACACTGGTATCCTGCATGTAAGGTCCTCGGTTACTCTGGTAAACTGCATGTAAGTTCCTTGATGACACCGGTAACCTGGATGTAGGGTCATCAGTGACACCGGTAACCTGTAGTAAGGTCATCGGTGACACTAGTTACCTGTATGTTAGGTCCTCGGTGACACTAGTAACCTGCATATAAGATCCTCGGTGACACCAGTAACCTGAATGCAAGTTCATCGGTGACACTAGTAACCTGCATGTAAGGTCCTGGGTGACACTAGTAACCTGGATGCAAAGTCTTTGGTGACGCTGGTAACCGGCATGTAAGGTCGTCGGTGACGCCGGTAACCTGCATGTAAGGTCCTCGTTGACACTGGTAACCTGCATATAAGGTCCTCGGTGACACCAGTAACCTGGTTTTAAGGTCATCGGTGACACCTGTCACCTGTATGGAAGATCATTATCGACACCAGTAACCCGTGTGTAAGGTCTTCGGTCACAGCAGTAACCTGAGCGTAAGGTCCTTGATGACACTAGTAACCTGCATGCGAAGTCTTTGGTGACGCTGGTAACCTGCATGTAAGGTCCTCGTTGACACAGGTAGCCTGCATATAAGGTCCTCGGTGACACCAGTAACCTGCATGTAAGGTCCTCGGTGACACCGGGAACCTGTATGAGAGATCATTATCGACACCAGTAACCTGTATGGAAGGTCTTCGGTGACACTAGTAACCTGAACGTAAGGTCCTGGGTGACACTAGTAACCTGGATGCAAAGTCTTTGGTGACGCTGGTAACAGGCATGTAAGGTCCTTGGTGACACTAGTAACCTGCATGTAAGGTCGTCGGTGATACCAGAAACCTGCATGTAAGGTCCTCGGTGACACTGGTAACCTCCATGTAAGGTCCTGGGTGACACCAGGAACCTGCATGTAAGGTCCTCGGTGACACCTGTAACCTGCATGTAAGGTCCTCGGTGACACCAGTAACCTGCATGTAAGTTCATCGGTGACACTGGTAACCTGCATGTAAGGTCCTCGGTGACATTGGTAACCTCCATATAAGGTCCTCGGTGACACCAGGAACTTGCATGTAAGGTCATCGGCAACACCGGGAACCTGTATGAAAGATCATTATCGACACCAGTAACCTGTATGGAAGCTCTTCGGTGACACTAGTAACCTGCACGGAAGGTCCTAGGTGACACTAGTAACCTGCATGCAAAGTCTTTGGCGACGCTGGTAACCAGTATGTAAGGTCATCGATGACACCAGTAACCTGCATGTAGGGTCATCAGTGACACTGGTATCCTGCATGTAAGGTCCTCGGTTACTCTGGTAAACTGCATGTAAGTTCCTTGATGACACCGGTAACCTGGATGTAGGGTCATCAGTGACACCGGTAACCTGTAGTAAGGTCATCGGTGACACTAGTTACCTGTATGTTAGGTCCTCGGTGACACTAGTAACCTGCATATAAGATCCTCGGTGACACCAGTAACCTGAATGCAAGTTCATCGGTGACACTAGTAACCTGCATGTAAGGTCCTGGGTGACACTAGTAACCTGGATGCAAAGTCTTTGGTGACGCTGGTAACCGGCATGTAAGGTCGTCGGTGACGCCGGTAACCTGCATGTAAGGTCCTCGTTGACACTGGTAACCTGCATATAAGGTCCTCGGTGACACCAGTAACCTGGTTTTAAGGTCATCGGTGACACCTGTCACCTGTATGGAAGATCATTATCGACACCAGTAACCCGTGTGTAAGGTCTTCGGTCACAGCAGTAACCTGAGCGTAAGGTCCTTGATGACACTAGTAACCTGCATGCGAAGTCTTTGGTGACGCTGGTAACCTGCATGTAAGGTCCTCGTTGACACAGGTAGCCTGCATATAAGGTCCTCGGTGACACCAGTAACCTGCATGTAAGGTCCTCGGTGACACCGGGAACCTGTATGAGAGATCATTATCGACACCAGTAACCTGTATGGAAGGTCTTCGGTGACACTAGTAACCTGAACGTAAGGTCCTGGGTGACACTAGTAACCTGGATGCAAAGTCTTTGGTGACGCTGGTAACAGGCATGTAAGGTCCTTGGTGACACTAGTAACCTGCATGTAAGGTCGTCGGTGATACCAGAAACCTGCATGTAAGGTCCTCGGTGACACTGGTAACCTCCATGTAAGGTCCTGGGTGACACCAGGAACCTGCATGTAAGGTCCTCGGTGACACCTGTAACCTGCATGTAAGGTCCTCGGTGACACCAGTAACCTGCATGTAAGTTCATCGGTGACACTGGTAACCTGCATGTAAGGTCCTCGGTGACATTGGTAACCTCCATATAAGGTCCTCGGTGACACCAGGAACTTGCATGTAAGGTCATCGGCAACACCGGGAACCTGTATGAAAGATCATTATCGACACCAGTAACCTGTATGGAAGCTCTTCGGTGACACTAGTAACCTGCACGGAAGGTCCTAGGTGACACTAGTAACCTGCATGCAAAGTCTTTGGCGACGCTGGTAACCAGTATGTAAGGTCATCGATGACACCAGTAACCTGCATGTAGGGTCATCAGTGACACTGGTATCCTGCATGTAAGGTCCTCGGTTACTCTGGTAAACTGCATGTAAGTTCCTTGATGACACCGGTAACCTGGATGTAGGGTCATCAGTGACACCGGTAACCTGTAGTAAGGTCATCGGTGACACTAGTTACCTGTATGTTAGGTCCTCGGTGACACTAGTAACCTGCATATAAGATCCTCGGTGACACCAGTAACCTGAATGCAAGTTCATCGGTGACACTAGTAACCTGCATGTAAGGTCCTGGGTGACACTAGTAACCTGGATGCAAAGTCTTTGGTGACGCTGGTAACCGGCATGTAAGGTCGTCGGTGACGCCGGTAACCTGCATGTAAGGTCCTCGTTGACACTGGTAACCTGCATATAAGGTCCTCGGTGACACCAGTAACCTGGTTTTAAGGTCATCGGTGACACCTGTCACCTGTATGGAAGATCATTATCGACACCAGTAACCCTTGTGTAAGGTCTTCGGTCACAGCAGTAACCTGAGCGTAAGGTCCTTGATGACACTAGTAACCTGCATGCGAAGTCTTTGGTGACGCTGGTAACCTGCATGTAAGGTCCTCGTTGACACAGGTAGCCTGCATATAAGGTCCTCGGTGACACCAGTAACCTGCATGTAAGGTCATCGGTGACACCGGGAACCTGTATGAGAGATCATTATCGACACCAGTAACCTGTATGGAAGGTCTTCGGTGACACTAGTAACCTGCACGTAAGGTCTTCGTTGACACCAGTAACCTGCATGTAAGGTCCTCGGTGACACTGGTAACCTGCATGTGAGGTCCTCGGTGACACAGGTACCCTCCATGTAAGGTCCTCGGTGACATTGGTAACCTGCATATAAGGTCCTCGGTGACACCGGAAACCTGCATGTAAGGTCCTCATTGACACTGGTAACCTGCATGTAAGGTCATCGGTGACACCGGAAACCTGCATGTAAGGTCCTCATTGATACTGTTAACCTGCATGTAAGGTCCTCGGTGACACCAGTAGCCTGCATGTTAGGTCACCGGTGACACTGGTAGCCTGCAGGTAAGGTCACCGTTGACACTGGTAAACTGTATGAAAGATCATTATCGACACAAGTAACCTGTATGGAAGGTCTTTAGTGACACTTGTAACCTGCATGTAAGGTCATGGGTGACACTAGTAGCCTGGATGCAAAGTCTTTGGTGACGCTGGTAACCGGTATGTAAGGTCCTTGGTGACACTAGTAACCTGCATGTAACGTCGTCGGTGACACCGGTTACCTGCATGTAAGGTCCTCGTTGACACTGGTAACCTGCATATAAGGTCCTCGGTGACACCAGTAACCTGCATATAAGGTCCTCGGTAACACCAGTAACCTGCATGTAAGGTCATAGGCGACACCAGTAACCTGCATGTAAGGTCATCGGTGACACTGGTAACCTGCATATAAGGTCCTCGGTGACTCCAGTAACCTGCAGGTAAGGTCCTCGGTGACACCAGTAACCTGCATATAAGGTCCTCGGTGACACCAGTAACCTGCATATAAGGTCGTCGGTGACACCGGTTACCTGCATGTAAGGTCCTCGTTGACACTGGTAACCTGCATATAAGGTCCTCGGTGACACCAGCAACCTGCATGCAAGGTCATCGGTGACACCAGGAACCTGTATGAAAGATCATTATCGACACCAGTAACCTGTATGGAAGGTCTTCAGTGACACTAGTAAGCTGCATGCAAAATCTTTGGCGACGCCAGTAATCGGTATGAAAGGTCATCGATGACACCAGTAACCTGGATGTAGGGTCTTCAGTGACACCGGTAAACTGCATGTAAGGTCATCGGTGAAACTAGTAACTTGCATGTTAGGTCCTCTGTGACATTGGTAACGTGCATGTAAGGTCCTCGGTGACACCAGTAACCTGCATGTAAGGTCCTCGGTGACACTGGTAACCTGCATGTAAGGTCCTCGGTGACACTAGTAACCTGCATGTAAGGTCCTCTGTGACACTGGTAACCTGCATGTAAGGTCATCGGTGACACTACTAACCTGCATGTAAGGTCCTCGGTGATACTAGTAATCTGCGTGTAAGGTCATCGGTTACACCAGTAACCTGCATGAAAGGTCATCGGTGACACTGGTAAAGAGGATGTAAAGTCCTCGGTGACACTAGTAACAGGCATGTTAGGTCATCAGTGACACCGGTAACCTGTATGAAAGATCATTATTGACACCAGTAACCTGTATGGAAGGTGTTCGGTGACACTAGTAACCTGCATGTAAGTTCATCGGTGACACCGGTAACCTGATGTTATGTTCTTGGTGACACAAGTAACCTGTAGTAACGTCATCAGTGACACCGGTAACCTGAATGTAAGGTCCTCGGTGACACTAGTAACCTTGATCTTAGGTCCTCGGTGACACTGGTAACCTGCATGTAAGGTCCTTGGTGACACTGGTAACCTGCATGTAAGGTCCTCCGTGACACTGGTAACCTGCATGTTAGGTCCTCGGTGACACTGGTAGCCTGCATGTAAGGTCCGCGTCGACACCGGTAACCTGCATGTAAGGTCCTCGGTGACACTAGTAATCTGCATGAAAGGTCATCGGTGACACTGGTAACCTGCATGTAAGGTCCTCGGTGACACTAGTAACCTGCATGTAAGGTCCTCGTTGACACCGGTATGAAAGATCATTATTGACACCAGTAACCTGTATGGAAGGTCTTCGGTGAGACTAGTAACCTGCATGTAAGTTCCTCGGTGACACCGGTTACCTGATGTTAGGTCCTCGGTGACACTAGTAACGTGTAGTAACGTCATCAGTGACACCGTTAACCTGCATGTAAGGTCATCGGTGACATTGGTAACCTGCATGTAAGGTCATCGGTGACACCAGTAACCTGTATGAAAGATCATTATTGACACTAGTAAGGTCATCGGTGACACCAGTAACCTGTATGGAAGGTCTTCAGTAACACTGGTAACCTGCATGTAAGGTCCTGTGTGACACGAGTAACCTGCATGCAAAGTCTTTGGTGACGCTGGTAACCCGCATGTAAGGTCCTCGATGACACTAGTAGCCTGCATGTAAGGTCATCGGTGACACCGGTAACCTGTATGAAAGATCATTATTGACACCAATAACCTGTATGGAAGGTCTTCAGTGACACTAGTAACCTGCATGTAAGGTCATCGGTGACACCGGTAACCTGCATGTAAGGCCCTCGGCGACACCAGTAACCTGCATGCAAAGTCTGATACTGGTAGCCTGTATGGAACCGATAGCAATATATATATATATATATATATATATATATATACACACACACACACACACACACACACATATATATATATATATATATATATATATATATATATATATATATGTTATTTACAATCTTAACGTCTAATAAATAACACCCACAAGCGAAGTTTCACAAATGGCTAAATTAGTTAAGACTATCCAAAATATCCTCTTCAAAAGAAGAAACTCGAAACGGATATGTTTGGCCATAAAAGCAAAATTCGCGGACCAAGAGGTGCAAAATGAAGAGGTTTAACGTGTTATAGTGTCAGTGACATGGCCTTAGTGGCAGATTAACAATTTGCTTTTATAGAAGTGAATTCCAGTATGTATTGATATGCAATCTGCAGTAAAGTGAAAAAAATATCAAACATATTTTGTAAACTTTGATGATTAAAAGCTATCAAAACTGTATCATCTGCATATACGAGTGCGAACAAAACAACGAAGAGATCTAACAAAAGGGCCATTGAGCTGCACGTACCGCACGTGCAGCAGCACTATGAACGGTATTAAAGTGAAGGGTTTTTGATAGACTGGTTCCCGTTCGTTCCTGCGACAGACTGGAACGACCGGTATTGGGTAAAACAACCTTCACCTTGACGTTACGGTAAACTGGTTTAGCGCCTTTGCTGGTTATATAGACAGTAACATAGTCAAGACAAGATGGCGACTAATGCGTCGTCTGTCAACAGTAACATAGAAATCGCAAATATTTTGGATCGGGCGAACAGGTACCATTCTTGTAATTTTTTCCAATTAAAGGCTAAACAACGTGATGCTATTTTGGCATGTGCATCAAGGGGTGTTTTGGGTGTTCTACCGACTGGTTACGGCAAAACTGTTGTGATTCAGTGCATACCGTATTTGAACGATTCCGCCAGCACTGTAGTAATTGTGAATCCACTAAATGCGATTCTTAAAGAGCAGCACAATCGCCACCGTAGCCACAGTGTTATGATTAATCATGAAGATGTTGATTATTTATTTAATGGGTGTTCGGAATCTGCAGAGTCAGAGAAGAAAATGAAGCGAGTAAAGAGTGGCCAGGTTAACTTCATTTTGGGTCACCAAGAGCACCTGTGTAGTGTCTCTGTTAAACGATTTCTAATGTCAAAAGACAGGTATCATCACAGGTAAGTTAGAAGTCAGCTCAAAACTCAAAGCAGAGATTGTTACGATAAATGTCACCTACAGAAATCTAGGTCGATTTCCTTTTGTTGTATATTGTTAGTGTTTTCATAAAAACCATGGACACATAATACTAGTTAGGGTCCATTATATAACCTGAACATGCTGATGGAACACTTGATGAATTATTGAAACATGATCCAAAACATGTGGCAATTATGCAAAGAATCACATTGAAATAAAGAAAATGTGTTGCATAGCCTATCGATGCAATGCAATTATAATAAAAGAACCACAGTGAATGTCATTTTTATTTTACATGCTCGGGCTAATTGAGCGTCTAGCAAACTTTATTCAAGTCCTCAAACTGACTTCTCTTTGTCTACAAGCCCAAATATTATGAATTGATACAGTTGATCAACACAATTACACAAAGAGTTTGTTTGTTTGTTTGTTGCTTAATGTCGCACTCAGGAATATTCTAGCTGTATGATAGCAGTCTGTAAGTAATCGACTCTGGACAATCCAGTGATTGATATCATGAGCATTGATCTACGCAATTAGGATACGATGACATGCATCAACCATGTCAGCGAGCCTGACCACCCGATCCAGTTAGTCGCCTCTTACGACAAGCATAGTCGGCCTTCACGGCAAGCATGGGTTGCTGAAGACCTATGCTACCCCAGATCTTCACGGGTCTTACACAGAGAACGTCTCGGCTTCACACATAGCACAGATTACATTGGCTGACCATGAGCACGATAACGTGGAAACTAGTGTCTCTTTACGTTCATAAGCTCTTGTTATTTTCCGAGGCACATGTTTACACCTATGTCAGACTTTGATAATGACCACATCTTCAAATTGTATTTCTTGAACATAAAGGGCGTTTCTGGGACCAACTTTAGAGCGGTGGGGTAAGACCATTTCATTTGTTCTGCGAATCCCCGCTTTCAACATTGTAAATGCTCATCTGTCCTGTCGCGGTCATTGTTTTCATGTTACTTATAAACAAAGACGATCAGAGAACACATATGAAGACGTTTGCGTTTTAATTGATAACACGGGGCAATATGCTCTGAAAATACGTTGACGATAAATATTGTCATGAAAACAGGTTAACATTGGGACTTGGTGTAAAGGAGTTGGACACATCTGCATTTAAAGACAATGAAACGGATGTGACACAATGGATGTGACATCTCTCTGGGGCGTCATGTGAAACAGCACAAGGAAATCCCGTCAGTACGGAAACCAAACCTCCAAACCAGTATTGTTGGAATACCACTATTGTCTACATATAGACAAAGCCGAATTCCTCCAAACATATTGCTTCTTACTGTAGACCTGCTGTCAGTGAGAGCTATTTCTGCAGGAACGGGTGTTCACTTTCTACATATGTCATAGTTCCTTTTGTTAATTCGGTGTAACTGTTCACATTCGTACATTTTTTAACTATATGCTAAAACTTCAACTGTAAAACATTTTCCATCAATGTAGTCTGGTAGGTATGACATTCCATCTGGGAATTGAGGGAAAGGCATGATTATATCAAGGAGATGTGCGTGTACTCGATATACGAGGTGGAAAGGAAAGACCTCTTCCCGTTCACAACAAGCTGGCTGGCCCAACAGGAAAGGTCGTATAAGCTGATCTCAGCCGCTTCAAGTATATTATCAAAACATTCATGTCGAGTTATTCCCGGCGCAATACAAGGGAGCTAACTCCGTCTAACATATATTCTTGCAGTACTCACTTGAAGCCAGAAAGTAACAAGCCGTTAGATATACTTTGCTTGTTCTTTAATGCCACAGTCAGCAATGGTACAGGGATATGACGGCAATCTGTATATTATCACTATCGGGGTACGATGACACAACCAATTCACTGAGCCGGACCACCTGGTCGCCCCTTACTACCATCATAGGTTGCTGGGGTCCCATTCCGAACCGGAATTCCCACGGGGTTAAATATGAAACGTTCAACGCTAGAGAACACCCTGTCTACGGATACAGTGAGTGAGTGAGTGAGTTAATGCTTTACGTCACATCGGCAATATTTAAGCCATATCGTGACGAGAAATTATACATTTTTAATACATATATTTTTGCTAAATTAAAACCTGTCATTGATGGACAGTAAAATTACTAGAATATCACAGATTAGTATGTAAAACAAGCATACAACTATAAAAGATATCACTATAAATAACGGTACAATATAAAAAAGGGCTATAGATCGCCAGCAGCTGAAGGTAGATCACCATGCTAGGGTCCATGGGGACTTACAGTACTTTTGCTACCTGTATGGACCTCTACGGATACAGACTCCATTGGGCATCGAAGGCAAAATAGCTGTGAACAATATATGAATGGATCACTGATAAACAGTAACGACACCAGGTGTACGTGAAAAGCATAAGCGTGTACTTAGTGTAGCACCCGTAACTCACAATGTGCATGAAATTAAGTGTATGTTGTCCGACGTCGCACAGCTGTACAACAATTTAAAAAGGTGTAAAATCCGTGAGTCCTTAAGATATAAACACACTAATCTATGAACACTATTACGTCAGATAGCGCTCAACGTAATACACATATTTCAGTATTGCAGATAAACTGTTTTAGCTACAAAATCAGTAGTTACGGCGTAGACATTCGGATCAGACTTAACGTTGTCCAGTGTCGGCATGTGAATAGGAACATGCATGTCTACAACTACAGTTTTCATCGATGACGAAGAATGTTCCTCAATGTGAGTTACACACATACATACCAGTGTCTTCAGGCCATTTTCTTGCAGTACTCACTCAAAACCAAAAAATAACAATAAACCATTAGATAAAGATAAAGCCCTCAGCAATAATGCGCTATATGACGGCAGTCTGTAAATTATCGAATCTGACAATCTAGTGATCGATATTGTGCGCAACAGTCAACGACATCGGGGTACGATGACACGTCGCCGAGCCTGACCATTTGGCCGCCTTATAAACGAAACATCCTTACCATGAATAATGTCGCTTGGTATATCAAGCATTACACCTGTTACAATAAATGATGTGTTGATCAATAGTGATGTACATATGTTAATTACAGTAATTGTAACATAAAATATTTATCTATGTCAGCAAATCATTCGAAAATTTAAAACGCGAAGGCCAGAGAATAACCAGTCTCGATTATCCGATGAAACTGTTTCAATGATGACATTAGGTGTTCGCGTCCTGCCTCTCACATAATTTGCATAAAAATCATGTGTGTATGCTTGACATTGCACAGATATACTCCTTTATCATATAATGGGTAGGTTTCTCGGCAGGATAAAGCCAACGGATAAAAACGATATCCGTTGGGGTCATATGCGGATAGAGATGCAAATATCAAAGGTCAAGTAGGGACTACTTTCACTGTTTATAAACAAACATAGCGTCGCCCTCGTCATTCGGCGTTCGAGTCAGAACTAACCATCGGGAATCTGAAAAACTACAGAGTTAATTGCTATCATTATCAAAAGAACGGTCTAATATACTGAAAATCAGTGTCTAACTGTGACATCGCGAAGGAATTTTATAAGTTTGGGCAACTTTGGAGAAACAATTTTGCGAGGGCACGAGGCCTAGCCAAGCGGGATCAGTAGCCATATCCGTGCTTGTAGACCTCTGAGGCTTGAAACCTTCTCCACAAATTAAAATAGTTGGATTTGGCCGAAATATGTTTGAATTGTTACCTAGATTCGTTTTCTCGCTGTGTGTACATCTGACTACACTTGTTAACGTTATGACAGGACAGACCGACTGTCAACAACGTCTGACCGTGGCCGTGACGTCTCGTGGACTAGGTTTAGAGTAGCTTCCCTTTGACAAAGGGCAGTTACTCTAGCGGACAGACCGATGGATTGCCGTGAAAGGCAATTAAAAACAATTGTTGTTTTGCGTATATGTTGCTTCGTCACTGTATAAGAAACAGATTTCAGTTGGAACTATATTGGCTACTGTCACTGTCCCACTGACACATCACTTACCCTGTGACGTAATACATATTAATGCGCGCATTCCAGGAAAACTCGCAATGTTTCGGTAATGTTTATGAGAGAGGGAAAGCGATTTTGAAGCACAGAATTAAAGAATGACATTATATGATAAAGAGGTTATCACGCTTGTGTATTTGGGGAGGGTAAATATCCTGCATTAGGAATAAACACTATGTATTTAGCTCGCCAAGGCTCGCTAAATACAATGTTTATTCCTAATGCAGGATATTTACCATCCCCAAACACACTCGCGTGATAACCTCTATTTCTCGGCACTAACATTTCCTTTCTAGCTTTCTCAGCATAACTGCTAACTGCTAATGAACTTAAACAAACTTAATGTGTACAACGACGTTAGGTTCTAGGTGCATTGTGTACGTGGCAAAGCAGCTCTGTATCTCACCTTAACGCTTGAGATATTTAAAAAAGTTGAGAATCGTGTTTAGAAAAACCGAACATATATATCATATTCAGAGGTTCAGCACAATTTATGAAAAATGTAAGCAAATGCCATTTGAGGTTCACTGAGAAAACAATATGTGAAATGCTGGACTATCTAATTGACAACATCTACCTAAAATCGGGGGGGGGGGGGGGGGCGAGTCAAGTCAAAACAAGGCAATTTGGCCAAAAGGTTTAAGTTAGGCTTCAGGTGTATCGATGTTCTGATATTCTTCAATAACAATAAAATAGCCAATTCCCTTCCACTGATTTATCCACCTGAACTCGAAGTAAAGGAGACCAGACCGCCTCATCTGTTTCATATTTAGATCTATGCATAAAGATTCAGTGTGACAAACACTCTCCACAAGACTGTATGACAAGAGGGGTGACTTCAACTTTCCAATAGTTTCTCTCATCATAATGACCAGAGGCAACTTTATTGGTTTGTTATAATCAGTTCCCAGTAACCTACAAAGAATAACAACTATCATCTTTAGTTAATATTTATTTTATGAATTGCAACATGTATGATGTGTTGATTTTCTACTGACTTTCGAAATTAACATGATTAATTATAGGTTTAAATTGCCAAACATTAAGAAACCCACAATAATGCTTGCCCTCGTTAATAGTACGTCTAATTAACAGTCATGAGTGAGTGAGTGAGTGAGTATGGTTTTACGCCGCTTCTAGCAATATTCCAGCAATATCACGGCGGGGGACACCAGAAATGGGCTTCACACATTGTACCCATGTCGGGAATCGAACCCGGGTTTTCGGCGTGACGAGCGAACGCTTTAACCACTAGGCTACCCGACCGCCCCATTAACATTCATGACTTTGTAAGATAATGCTTAAGTTGAATAGTTACTGCGAAGTATTTGCTTTAAGTGGTCAACATATCAATAGAACTAACCGATTAAATACATCATATGTATTTCAATCTGCCATTTAGTCAATATCACATATATTGAAAACACAGATGTTCTGATACTGATACGTTTGTATTCAATATTTGTTAAGCCTTGTAACGTTCTCTTGATATAATATGGCTTTAACATTGCCGATATGACCTACTATTTAAATAAGGCACTTGTTATACAACAGGGACACGGATGATCTAGTTGTCTTATTCGCTGTACATGGTTGGGCCCCTTAAGCATGCCAGAAACATATGATCGAAGGTTCAACTCCATGCCCATTGTTAATATCATCCGACTGTTCATGTAAATATGTTACGCAACACTTATTATGTGGCATGCCGAGTGCCTCGGTACCCGTATATAGCACTAGAGTGCTCGTTACACACGTAGTGACAAACACAGGAACCTTTGTTGACAATATGTTGTATGATTAGTTATGCTGTAATTATGCTGGTGACACACATTCACTTATCCTCAAACACTAAGGATCAAAATACGGACAATACCTTTTCGCCTTTCATAACTCCCAAGCCGGCTCATGCGCAATACAAGGGAGCTAACTCCGCTAAGCATACATGATGGCGATTTGTAATTATTTTTTTTATAACGAATGGGGTTGTAGACAGAGTGACGCGTTATCGCCTTATTGTTCGATACTCCGGGCTGAAATACTTGTGATTATAAGACGCAATGGAGGCATAAAGGGGATAGAACTAAAAAATGAAGAATGAATTAGGACAGTATGTAAATTACACGCAACTGTTCTTCAATGGTACAGATGAGAGTCTTAGAGCCTATTGACATTCCAGCGACTTGACACTCAGAAGAGTTTGAATTATCAGGGATTAAACTTAACACACATTTGGAAGACGTTTTGGTAACTAAATAAAGAAAAGGACTAGAAAATACCATAGCCTACTGGCGAGCTGAAGAAAGAAAAGTTTTGCTCTAATAGGTAAAATTACAGTTATTAAAACCCTAGCACTATCTACTCGAGTACATATCTTCTCCTCTCTCCCCAACTCACCCCAGGATGTTAAATATCTCTTTCTTTAAATTTACATGAATGGTAAAACGGACACAATCAAAAGATAAAGTCATATGATGATAGTGACTTTAGCATGGTAGATGTAAAACATTTATTGAATACTGGACACTATCAAATTAGAGATGCAGCCTTTCAACCTACCATTTCAAAATCCTAACAACCCACATATAGTAAAAGCGACAAAAAAACATTTCCATAATCATAAGAAATCTTTGCTAAAAGCAGAGTCGATTGTGCGATTCCGACTTCAGCATGAGCATGTGTTATAGAATCATTGTAATACAAAGGCAATTCAATTGTTCAGCTGAAACCACACGGGCACATATGGTACAAGTCGAAATAGGGAATTGCTGATGCCTCAAATTTGGAATGTTCCCGGCATGTCTACCACAAAACTTTTAAAAACCTCAGGTATGGCCTTGAACGTTGCAACCTTGAAGAAGTACCTTTCTACTTGAATCAGTGAAAGGGGCATGGCTATATTTCTCCAGATTAGGGAAAAACATAGATCAATTAAGGAAATTTCAGCTTGATAATCCTTACTGGAACAAAATAACACAGTTTTAGTGTAGATTTAAAGAAAACATAAAGTTAATCCGATACAAATTCATGTATATGCTTTCATGTTTTAATCAAAATGACTACATCAGCTTTGAGAGGTAGACCTTATTATAAAGAAATGGTATAACAGAGGCATATTCAAGAACATGACAAAAGATATTTGTTGCTCCACTGGAATCTTTTCCATGATTTAAAGAAAATCTATATGATTAAGGATAACTTCTTAGATTATAACAGTAATGAACATAAATGTTTATGACCCAGGAATAAACAATGACATCTTCAACATAATAAGGCAACTGAAAGGTTTTATCAAGGTTGTTCTATGATATATAAGCTGTTGGCAACCGAAGACTAAATATTTAACATTTTCTTCCTTAAATACTTGTGTTAACTTCAACACTTGCACAAATCTGCTAATTCATATGTAATTATAATTCATCTTTTCTGTAAATAGCTTGGGTAGTTCAGCCACTTCTTGTTCGGTTTATGGCTATTATCTCTGGGTCGGATACAGGCTTGGCCTGTGATTAGGTTCTGTGAATTCTTCAATCCTGTGAATATCTTGGTTACAGCTTCAGGCCAGTCGACATATTTCTCTTCACATGTTCACAGGGCACTTTCTCTTCACTGTATCACATAGAAATTTTCACATCCCATTCCACGCTCTAGGGAATAAATCCCTCACACAAGTATTCAGTTATCATTGGGATGACCACATGACCGCTGTTACAATCACACTTTTATTCTCCAGAACCTGAACAACATCATCTTCAAGATTTATTTTAGTCTCAAATAAACCTTCCGTTATCGATGTATGTGTCTACTCAATTATATAAAAGTTCATTATTGCTCATCTGTTCATTTAGATTTCTAGGAAGTCATTTAGGTAATTAGAAGTTGTTCATATAAGTCATTGATGGATTGATGATTATATTTATTTACTTACAATAGTTTATTAAGCTTATTTTTTTATTTATCTAATTTAGGTGATTTACCGACCGCCGTCATATAGATGGAATATTGCTGAGTAAAACAACATTCCAAACCAAAACCAAACACATCGAATGAGATTCGAACCCATTGTCGTGTTTGGCAGCCTTTATGTCCTCGTCATCCTTGAAGCGTCTTCCACGTAGGGAGATCTATTTGCCGGAACAAGAAATAGTCACTGTGGGCTAAGTCTGGACTATACAGTTAAATCACCCACCCTACAGCCCAGACAGCTTGGAAGACGCTTCCAGGATGACGAGGACATAAAGGTTGCCACAGAGGCGTGGTTAGAGGGCCAATCTGCGGATTTCTATAAAAGTGGTATTAAAAGCTTGAAAGACAAATGGAATAAGTGTATTGAGGTGAATGGAGATTATATTGAAAAATAAAAGTGCAAAAGATGTTCTGCGACTTGTTTTAAAATTGAAGTTGCAAAACTTATTGAACGCCCCTCGTATTATGCCTTTTGATATTGTATGACCTGTTAAACCAAAAAATACATAATGGTACAATTACACGCTAAATATTAGCTTTTAGATACTTATTAGAAATATATATGAATATAAAAAGGTGTGAAGTAATCGTAATGTTATGTCACTAACAGGTATAAAACTCGACAAGCTTGTATGACGAATGCGTGGTGACCTCACTGGAAATGCATCCCAGCCTTTGGATTTTGTTTTGTCACTGCTCTTGAAATAGCGTGTAGTAGTTCCTATTTTCCTTTTGTAGATTTAAAGCCACATGAATATCATTTACAATTTAATCAGGTCGGTATCACATACAATTTCGAAGGAAGTTGATCAAGGATACAACAACGGGTTCTGTACATTCGCATCCTTGCTATAATATTTTTCGTATTACATGAACACAACACTTTACATATACATCGACCAAGACTCTGTACAATGACAAAACCTGTTTGCTTATTAAAAAAATTCAAAGCTTATCAGTGCGTAATAACCTTTGACAAGACGGTCACCCCTCTCCACACAAACACAATTATTTCCCTATGGGTGTTACTCAAAACTAGAGTTTTACTGCGATACTATTGTCGTAATTGTTGACAAGGCTTTTTTTGTGTGTGTGACTCATGTCACTCCCGGAGATTGAAACCCTGTTGACTGGCGATACGTGATTTCAATACCATATAAGGCTTGAATTAGGTGAACGAGAACATGTAAAAACTATTTGTAAGGGAACGTTTTATGCTAGTTATTGTGCTGGGGTCAAGGTTCAGATTGTTGTACACACAAACTGTACCTGTTTTACCACATATCACATATTATAAAACTATATTTTTTTAGCTGTTACCCCTGTTTTGAATACATCTTTAAATAAGTATAAATTGTCAATGCAACAGAATACCCAGTCTAGATTAGCCGCCGAAACAGATTCCAGTTTGAGAAAAGGGCAAACTACATGTAGTTATAAAAAATGTATGAGTGGACCAGTGAAAATCGGTGATGACACCAGGTATTCGCGAAACATTTCACTACAGTATTTAACCTGATTATCATAATGTACATAATGTAATAACACATACAAAGGGTTGAAGCATGTTTGTTCATAGTCTGCAATTTCTGACTAAAACCTACGACTTTGAGACCGCCTCTGTGGTCTAGTGGTAGAGCGTCCGCTCGAGAGCGGAAGGTCCGTGGTTCGACACCTGTCCGCGTCATACCAAATGACGTTAAAAGATGATATTTGTTGTTACCCTGTCTGGCGCTCGGCATTAAGGGGATAAAACAAAGGGCTGGTAAGCTCGGCGTCAGTATGCTGTGTCTGATTGGGGTATTCATGTTAAACTGAGGCATGGTATCTCAGTGTGCTAGCACTATAAATCGGCATCAGTCCGGACTAGTACAAGCAGCCATACACACACACATACGTGCATGCACGCCACTGTATAGGTGCAATAATCTTGGACGCGACGTTAAACCCATAATTTAAACTCATCTCACCTCACCTACGACTTTGATTTCTAGATTCAAAAGATTTATTAGTTGCACAGCGTCTGCATTAATCTAAAGTATGCGGGCAATACAGTATTGTCATAGTAATTGGTAATTTATTCTGTTACCAATTCAGACACCATAGCTCAGTTAATTATATAATACAGCTTGTGTAATATGTTATGACGCTTCAATATAATATGACGTCATGGAATATCATTACTGATGTCATGTGGCCACTGGTTGTTGTTGTTGATGATTGTTATTTAACGCCGCACTCAGCAATATTCCAGCTATATGACGGCGGTCTGTAAATGATCGAGTCAGGACCAGACCATCCAGTGATTGACATCATGAGCAGCGATCCACGCGGTTGGGATACGATGACATGCATCAGCCAAGTCAGCGAGCCTGACTCCCCGATCCCGTTAGTCGCCTTTTGCGACAAGCATGGTTGCTGAAGACCTATTCTACCCCGGATCATGGTAGTACCCCGACATGTTTTGTTATTTGTATAGACTATGCCATTATTTGCATATACTATGCTATTGCTTCGCTGCGCTATTGCTTCACTGCGGGTAAAGCCCGGAGTGTGGATCGTAAATAAAGGAAATACTAACTCGTATGTGAATCGTACTCTTTAAAATGTCTGCCTATTTTATCAACGGTTAAACAACTACACATACATTGTTATATTTTTGGAAGGGGGTGTTTAAAGGTTTTTTATCACAAAATGTCCAGCATTTCACTTCTGGTGGAATATCATTCCCTTGGGAATGCTCATGACATATTGCTCAGTAAAGTGGAAATATCTAATAGTGATAATACCAGGTGTTCGCGAAAAGGTGAGCGTATCCTGCCCCACTGGTTGACATCTGACATCAGTTTGGAAATATCCTCCACATATCTGCCATAAAACGTTTTGAAAACTTTAATGAGGTCTTGAATGTTTTGATCTGATAAGATAACTTTTGAATATCGTCGTATGACGCTCTTTGAAATCTTGGTAGAAAGAGCATGCTAGATTGAATCTCAAAAGTTGTGACTTCAAATGCTGGAGCTGCTGGAATATTGCTTGACATAAGGTTACGCTGACTATAGGAAAGTTGAAGTAACCCCTCTTGTCATGTTATCTTGTGCAGAGATTTGTTTTGTCATTGTGAATTTGTATGCACCGGTCTAAGTATGAAATAGATAAGTCGCTCTCACTGGTCTCCTTTATTTATTGCTCAGGTGGGTATCTCAGTGCAAGGGAATTGGCTATATGCTGATTATTGAACGATATTAGATCATCACTCATCGAATGAATCCCGGCTCGACAACATATTGGAGTCTAAACATGTCCAGGTTCAAAACATACTTGATCCAAATAACAACACAGTTTCTACTTTTGTAACTGAAATGAATGTTTTGATTTTAAAGACATATCGTATCTCAATTACTATTGACAACTTTACATCATACCTTCCCTATATGTTCTGTTTTAAATCACACACACACACACACACACACACACACACACACACACACACACACACACACACACACTATACAATTAACCACCGATACAAAATACCTTTAAGCATGTTTCACACGTTAACACTGATACAACCTGAAGATGCATGTGAAATCCAAAAGCATAATACCTAGGTGCTAAATCTTTTGGAGAATATCTCGTGTCTTTTCCGCTCGTGTCCTTGTGTCTTTCTTTGAATATACTCGTCTAAATATAACGCTTTTCACCACACGCATTACGCAAAAAATGCCTAGTCTAAATTGCGAAGTTGAGTTCAGGTCATACATGTTACAGTGGTCAGATTTTTTTAATGGAAATTTTATCTTGCTGAAATAAAAGGTACATTTCAGTTGCTTTTAACCCTGGTTTTGACATAGCCGAGAGAATAGCTAATGAACTACGATGAATTAAGGATAATTTGTCCGGAGTGAATGAATCTCCCGAGATATCGGCGAGGAAATTACAGCTTTTACACCTTTCATTCTCGAGGAACAGATTATCAGTAATTCCGAGTTCCATGTAGGTTATTCTAAATATTACTCATTATCATTTTAAGAAGGAAAATTTTAAAAAAACGTACGAAATGTCAACCCTGCAAAGATTCTTCTCTGAAGTTAGCCTATTGTTCAGATGACCTCGGGGGAAGGGGTACGCCAGAAACTTGATTGTGAGACCGAATCCTGGATTTGCCCTGATTATGTTTCCTGATTTGTCAGCGTAATACCCATAACCCCTTGTGTCACCAAAGTGTCTGTGGCCTGCGTTATTTAGGGCTTTCCTCCCATGAAGCTGACATGCCTTGGCATGACTAATACTGTTTATATTCATGTGCGGAGGATGTATAAAGGATGAATAAAATATTTATGCGTGCAGCTGAATTTAATTTTGATATACTGTAGTTCCATTTCAACGATTCTATATTCACTTCATTTCATGGTTACATTGATCTGATTTTTGGAGCAGAAGGACCTGTACCACTCAATTGATTTTATCATATGTTTGATTTTCAATTTAACATATCTTAAGTCACCGATATTATATTTAACAAATGAGGCGTACTGACGCTCAGTCAGCTCTGATATATGTCTTACACGTGGTTTTAGCTGTTGAAATATATCGCATAATACACAGCTGTTAAAGAGTATCTTAGACATCTTATCGTTGAAAATCAATACGGCGTTAAACCAACTTTACTCACTCAGATGAAATCATGTACAATGGATGTTGTCATATCGCATGTTTCTGAACAAAACACGATGTGAAATCACAACCATTCAACTGACCATTCATCATTGTTAAATGCAGATGTGCAAATATTGTAAATTGTTACATTCGATCTACCCACACTTAATATTCACAATGTAATATTCACCATTAGAAAACAATTATCCCAGACAAGGGTGAAAACTGTCCTGCTACTAGGTTCGTTAAGAACGAAAGAGCATGCACGGTTATACCGCAAAAGTTGGAGCTGCTGGAATATTGTCAAGTGAAAGTTAACAATTGGAAAGTTTAAGTCATCTCTCTTGTCATACAGTCTTGTGGAGAGTGGTTTGTAACTCTGAATTTTTATGCATAGATCTAAAGATGAAATAGATGAAGCGGTCTTACTGGTCTCCTTTATTTCTAGATCAGGTGGAATGGGAATTGGTATTTGATGGTTATTGAACGATATCAGATGATTGATATACCTGTAGTTCAAGTTAAACGTCTTGGCCAAATTACCTTGTTTTGACTTGAGCCGAAATTCTGATTCATATGCATAAAGCAACATAGCAGGAAGGGAGCGGACAATTGGTGCCCATGGGGATGCCTACTTTTTGCCTAAATGCCTTTCCCCCACATATTACATAGATGTTATCAATGAGGAAGTCAAACATTTCACATATTTTTTTTTCAGATTGCAATAGCTTTCATTTTTGACAAATTGACCTGAACCTCTGAGTGAGTGAGTGAGTTGGGTTTAACGCCGCTTTTAACAGTATTCCAGTTATATCACGGCGTGTCAGCTTAATGTGGGAGGAAAGCCCGAAGTGATGCAGGTCTCAGACATTTACTACTTCGGTGAAACCCACGAGCCCGGGTATGGTGCTGACAAACCTAGAAACATAATCGGGGTGAACCGGGATTCGAACCCACAATCATAGGTTTCTGGCGTGTCCAGGGGACGCAACTCTGCACAGCGAATCGCGGCGCCTTAGACGACTGGGCCACCCGTGCCCCCCTGAACCTCTGAAGATAGATATGCAACTTCAAATATATCTATGGTCATCATGTTTTGTAACAAAAGCCCAATGGATCAAGGAATGAAATGTTTCATGAAGTTTGTAATGTGGGATTTTCTAAGAGTTTTTAAGAATCCACATGATATTAATTCCTCTTGTCTTAGGTACAACGAATGTAGGCTACAGGGTTGCATGGTGACAACCCCGTGTAGATCCGGGTTAGATTTAGTTTTCAGCAACCCTTGCTTTCGTAAGAGGGGACTAAAAGGATAGGGTGGTCAGGCTCGCGGACGTGGTTGATCCATGTCATCGTATCCCTATTGCATAAATTGATGTTTATGATGTCAATCACTTTATTGTCTTGTCCACATTCGCTTATTTACAGACTGCCGTAATATACCTGGAATGTTACTGAGTGAGGCATAAAACAGCAACAGGTAGAATGATACGAATTTTAGTTTATATTCTTATATTGATGTTTACTTTCTCTTTCAACAAATAATATGAGGTCCGTGCCTCTTTAATCATCCCTCATATCACATCCGAAACGTGTTTTGAAAGTAGGACAACCATTGTTTGCGTTACGGAAACAACAGGTCGTGTTACTTCGGTTACATCACGCACGGGGCACATGTTAATGGAGGTAAACACACCTCCCCAATTGTTGTGCAGGAGAAGGAGCATTGTGAAGCAGCTCTCACACTTTGTCGAGGTGGTTGCCGAGCTCTCCCGAGCCTAACTCGGTTATAAACGAGTATCATACAAGTACGCTACGAGTGTGTTACGAGCTCCATAGGGGTGAGTGACTGAGTTGGATTTAACGCCGCTTTTAACATTATTCCAGTTATATCACGTCGTGTCAGCTTAATGTGGGAGGAAAGCCCGAAGTGATGCAGGTCTCAGACGTTTACCACTTCGGTGAAACCCACGAGCACGGGTATGGTCCTGACAAACCTAGAAACATAATCAGGGCGAACCGGGATTCCAACCCATAGGAGTCCGATAGGAGTCCAATAAATTCTGTACGAGCACCAGGAGGTCGCCACGAGGGTACTACGAGTAGGACGAGTGTGTTACGAGTTTGTTACGAGCTTACGAGGAGTTGGGTGGCGGCCCGACTGTGTGAGCACTTCCAGAAGTCTCGTAGATCAGCACGAGGTACCCCGAGTTACCCCGAGTTTAGTACGACTTCGCTACGAGCTCCATACGAGTACCCCCGAGTCAGCTCGGGTCCATACTCGGGACGCAACGCGGCAAAGTGTGAGAGCTACTTTAGTCCAGAACAGATGACACCCAGAGACCATATAATATCTATTATATGGTCTCTGATGACACCTGAATGGAAAAAAAATGTCATTGTCAAAGAGCAACAGTGACTGCATTTATCAATGATAATTATCTACGCTCATACGACAGCGGAGGTAGCTGTCTATTCACATAGTGCAGTCAGAGGTATATAACAGTGGTTAGGGTTAATGATAGTGTCCAAATACAGTAAACTACGGGTATAACGAACTGAAAGGGACCACCTATTTTAGTTCGTTATAACCGTAGTTCGTTATAAGCATATATCCAGCGTGTATACAACAAATGGACGGGACCAAAAGTATACAGTTCGTTATATCCGCCAGTTGGTTATAAGCGTGTTCGTTATAACCATAGTTTACTGTGTGTCGGTTAAGTCATCGTATAATGTGCAGGATGTGTGTAAATGTAATCAAAGTGACTTCCACCACATCAAAGATCATTACCTCTATGAGTACAGTTTGTGAATGTGTAAAACGTAAATAATATATACTTCTCAACATTTGATAGGTATAATCTGAGTGTCCAGATTGGGGATATATCTGACGCGATTTGTGCATTGACGCATGCTAAAGTTTTGGCAAACATTTTGATACATTGTTGTCTCCTGATTTTAGAGCTAGCAAAGTATCCATATCGGGAGTTGAATACTAACGTTCAGACTTATGTATCTGAGTGAACTACACATCCATTTTGCCATCGTCTTGGGAAATAATTGTACAGTAGCCTGTATGCAGAAAAGATTAACTTCTCCCCATCCCGTATCTCAACATAAACCAGGGCGAACTGGGTTCGACTTTTGTTTATTATTGCTTGAAATGACGCTCAGCATGCGTCCGTTACACGCCCAAATCGCATCCTACTACTATGTCAGAATAACCCGTCACGTATATACCCTACCTTGACACTCAGAATATACCTTCCAAAAGTGTTGTTTCTAAAAATAGTACGATGAGCTAAGCATAACATTTAACTGTCGGCCTTCATATACCTGAGATTAAATCTACCAGGTACTTTGTGCACCTGTCACATTGCAAACGTGGTCATGTCATAGCATGATCGGTGTTATATACACGTGACGTAAGTGGGGGGAACCATGAAATGCCCTTTCTCGACATCCAGGTAAGAACGCAGTTTAACTTGATCTCGTTATAACAGTTTTAACACTATTACTGATTACATGAAATCATTTGCTGATTGTTTAGTGCCAAAGCTCAGTGTTAAGAACGTTTCTGTGTCAGTAATATAAGCCTCAGTGAACTCAATGCTTTTCTAGATGTTGTGTGAAGCTTATCGGTGGAAATGGATGTTGCTTGTCTCTTCCCTTCACTAAATGGATGTACTCGCTCAAAGTACGAAAAATAAGTTAATAATGTGAATTTATTTGTGAGGTGAGGTGAAATTTGGGTTTAACGTCGCGTCCAAGATCATTGCACTTATATAGCGACGTGCATGTCCGTGTGTGTGTTTGTGTGGCTGCTTGTACTAGTACGGACTGATGCCGATTTATAGTGCTAGCTCACTGAGATACCATGCCGCAGTTTAACATGAATACCCCAATCAGACACAGTATACTGACTCCGAGCCGACCAGTCCTTGTTTTAGCCCCTTAATGCCGAGCGCCAGACAAGGTAACAACAAGTACCATATTTTAACGTCTTTTGGTCTCCGGGCGGACGCTCTACCACTAGACCACGGAGGCGGTCTGAATTTATTTGTTCACACTAGATTATGGACAGTTGAATCTAAGCCAATTCATTGACCGTACTGTTAACGTTACAATGAAGTATACTATACTATAATATTTATTGAATTTTCAACTCGTTCAAAGTCCATGGCATTTTTGCCGAACTGTAGCGAGAGTACTGCTGTGCGACGTAAGGGAACAAGCAGACACATATACATTTGCAAACTGTATGAGTGGCGGATGGTGCTAGAAGGGAAAGACACGCTTACTCTTTTCGCGAACACCAGGTGTCATCACTGATTTTCACCGCTCTTTTGCCTGTTTCGAGACTACGTTCGAAACTGGTTGTTCTCTGACGCTGACGTTATACATGTCAGTATCTTCAAATAATAGTGTTTTAATATCCTAATAAGTAAAGGAATTGATGTATCATTATCTTGAAGGTCGTAATGAATTTCAATTGGGTTTTTTAACTTTCTTTTTTTTTTAATTCAGTATATGATATTACAGAGTTATACATTGAGTAGCACGTCATGTGGTATACTTATTATTTATAGGTTACATACCTATACAGCAGACAGCAAATTTAAGTTGGCTACAGGTGTCCAACAATGTTTACAAATGGTGAAACGGGCAGGCTAGATTCGTCATGTTTATGAACTCAGCATGAAGTTAAATCCTTCCAGCACATTAGCGGAAATTGTTCATGTTAAAAGAAAAAGAACTAGAGACATATTAACTAGACAATTCATTTGCCATTTTTTTCCATTTTCTGTCAATCTGTCTTTTGTATTGTTTTTGTGTGCAATTGATTTCTCTATCCGAAATATATGATTTTAAGTCTTCAGAAACTTTTCAAGTGACAATTTGTTTTTCTTAATACTTGATACATGAATATATTTTTTGCATGACAGTATGATGTGATTTAACAGAATGTTAGAGTTGTACCAAAGTAAAACAGAGCATTTTGTAAATGTGACTTGTTTTGAACATTTTATATTCAGAAAACATTCAACTTTAGCCCAAATCTCTTAAACATGCTTACAATCCCAATATACATGAAGTATGGATTCAGTATCAGTTTCACAAAATGAGCACAGATCATCATTGAGAATTTTCATTTTAAACAATTCTTTCTTTGTATAGATGATGCGATAAATACATTTATATTGAAAATCAAGTAATTTTACATCTTTTGTACATTTTCTGTATCTGAAAAAAACATCCTACCATGATATATCTAAGTCGAGAATTGTATCCCATTTTTCACAGACTGTTGGGAGATTTGCTGTAGTTGAATTATTAATTGTTAGTTACCTCATTGCCAGGCCAGTTGCCTTTTACCTATTTTAAGTTCGACTGCTTTTCGTAAGCAGTAATTAATATGGCTAGTGTGTACAGTTTGCAAATGAGGGACACGCCTCTAAATACAGCGATATATGGCTCTGTATTTCATAAGCGTCACGTTATCTGTCCCAGGTCAGAGGAGAAGTGACATGGGTTGTACATTCAACAACGCATAGGTCGGTTATCGAGATTATATCACAAGCCGTCGCCGAGCAGTCGCTATCTGAGCATACTAACATGGTGGTAGTTACAGGTTATGATGACCTAGCGAAATAATGATTTTGTAACAACTGTAAAACAATGCGTGTTAAACCACCACAATTCCAGATCATCTAAACGTCGCCAAAACAACCACAACCAACCCGATATCTCAATGTTTTTGGTTACGTTACTATGCAGATCGTTTCCATCAATAAACTGAAAAGAAACCTATTCATTATAAGGATAAATTACATACTATGGAAGAGGAAATAAGTTATTCCCAATTTATTATCAAGATTCCCTTCAATTTATATTGAACATACTCTGAGTATTATCAGTGTTACATTCTCCGAAACGGAAACAAATACCTCCGCCTATCACTGAAGATATTAAACAATAAGGACATTATGATAAGATATATCATTATATAAACAATTATGTTCAAGGTTAAGTTACTTTTCTCTTGAATGCTCTATCACGAACTGCACGTATGTAGCGACCAGAAGTGGGATACGACCAGAACTGGGATAAACATTATAGAGAATTATATCTGTCACATGCAATTATGTGTTTAATTGACAAACATTTAATAAGAGCAAAATCATCTGCACTTCTTGTGTTTATTATTTTACTCCGTCCTGCAAAGTGCGCCAATGGCAGTGCGACTGACTCGATATCCGTCATTTGTAGCTAAATATAGCAGCGCATAAACGTGGTAATGCGGAACTAAAGCGGAATACAATTTCTTCTTTTTATAAAGATCGCTGATGAAAAAATGCAATTCCTATAAAAATGGTCGTGTTGCTTATTATCTGTAATTACTACCCATTGCCATGTTTAATTTCTAACCATGATATCACTCCCAAATGTATTATTTAATTGTCTATCATATCATAACCTTTGTGAGGTGGTGACATGTTTAATAATAGAGTAAATTTTCTGTTAAATAGCTATCTTGGCCACTTCTGAACAGTGTTTTCCTACGAAATAGCAAAAGCCAAATGAAAATAAAATGATTCTCTAATTTATATATTTTAAAGATGTTATGCCACTCATTTGTTGGGATATAAGTGAAATAATACAAGGTTCTTGGATGTTTGTGTTATGCTATTTTTCAAGATAATTTTAATTCTTCTTCTCATACACAGACACACAGGAGGAAAATGTCTAGGAGTATACACTCATGACATTATACAACAGGCGATGATGTTTACAATATATATATATGTGGGAGGGTATGTACAGTAATATAATTATAATAATTATTTTTAATATTACTGAGTGTGGCGTTAATCATCAAACAAAAAATATGATACACAACAGAGTTAAAAGGGGTACAATTACATTTGTACTATTCAAGGGATTTCTAAGCCCCAATACCTCACAGCCCTCTGGCAATTGATGCGTGTATTTTTGTTTGTATTCTCAAGTCCCAAAGTCATTTTTTGTAAATATTATTATCACTATAATGCAAGAATTTTATATTCAAAATCACTCCATTTGATTATTGTGTACTATTTTTTTTATTAATGTTGGAGGTGCATGTAACTGCTTCAAGGCATAGCAGATGCGGAATGTGAGAGTGTTAACTGGGAAACTCATTGAACCATTGTTGGTAGCTTATTGACATATATATATACATTAGAGCTTTCATAACCGTTTGGGAGCAAAATGTCCTCCTATATAAAATATTGTATGGTCTCTGATACATATGGAATCTAAATAAAATCATTTATTATGATTGAAATAATTAGAAAAGCTTCAAAATTACCACATTAAGACAAATAACATATATTTCATAAACCCATTCCTAATAGAGAATTGAACTTGTTATCTCATGCTCTGTCATCATTGACATAAGGGGGATGTGAGTAATAATAATAGTAAAATGTCTCTTAAAATTAGAAACATTTACCCATAGCATTCCGATTCTGCTCACAGGTTTGAATTGAGATTTACTATCTGCAGCCAAAAGAAAATATTAAGATTCCATTAAGTGTAGATTTTATGGGTGATATCCCATTTCTGGTCAAGGTGATATAAATAATAACATAGTAAAAATTCTCTTAAAATTATAAATATTGTCTCATAGTGTTCAGGCTTTGCTCACAGGTTTTAAATGTTATTTTCTATCAGCAGCCAAGAAGAAATGTTAAGATTTCATTAATTGTAGATTTTATGGGTGATATCCCATTTCTGGTCAAGGTGATATGAATAATATATACCGGTAGTCAAAAATCTCTTAAAATTAGAAATATTGACCCATAGCATTCAGATTCTGCTCATATGTTTGAAAGGTTATTTATTATCATCAGCCAAAAGAAAATATTAAGGTTCTGTTCACAAGTTTGAAATGTTATTTACTATCAGCAGCCAAAAGAAAATCTCAAGATTTCATTAAGTGTAGAATTTATGGGTGATATCCCATTTCTGGTCAAGGTGATATAAATAATAACATAGTAAAAATTCTCTTAAAATTATAAATATTGCCTCATAGTGTTCAAACTTTGCTCACATGTTTTAAATGTTATTTACTATCACCTGCCAAGAAGAAATCTTAAGATTTCATTAATTGTAGATTTTATAGGTGATATCCAATTTTGGTCAAGGTGAGATGAGTAATATATAGTAAAAAATCTCTTAAAATTATGAATATTGACCCACTGCATTCAGATTCTGCTCACAAGTTTGAAATGTTATTTACTATCATCAGCCAAGTGTAGTCCTTGTGTAAGCCCCTTAATTCCAGGGTAACGACGTGTACTATCTGTTAACGTCTTTTGGTATGGCGCGGCCGCTTGTCGTAACACTGACCTTCCACTCTCCTGGCAGACGTTCGTTCCACCAAATCACAGCGCCGGTCCAAAAGTGTGACATGGCAATATAGCATTGTCAAAGCAACGAACGATGGTCATGTACTCTGTGTTACCAAATCAGACAGCACAGTAACGTTATATAACTGTTTGCGTGACATGTAATAACGCCAGAGTAGAAGATGACGTAATGGTATGTCATTATTGACGTCATGTTGCCACTTGTCGAATCGCGTCAAATTATTTTTCTTTAAAGAATACACTACTGCTTCACTACAACTGCAGGTAAATCCTGTAATGTGGATATAAAAGAACATATTATATTCCTGTCTGAATCATACCATTTAAAACAATCTGTCTGTCTATTATAAATTGTCAGTCTTTTTTATCACTTGCCAAAACTACATATACATTATTTCTATTTTCGTCAATGGGTATTTTTTCAGAGTTTTGTCAGAATTATCTAGGATATAATTTTAGGTAGAATGTCCTTAATAACGCAGTTACGTAGTGTTTGTTGTTTAACGTGGCACTCAGAAATATTCCAGATATGTGTTGTTTAACGCCTCATTCAACAACATCCCAACTAGATGGTCCCGGTGGTCTGTATATAATTGTGTCAGGACCAGACAATCCAGTGATTGACATCATAAGCATCGATCTACACGATTGGAATACGATGACATGTTTAATCAACCAAGTCAGCAAGCCTTACCATCCGATCTATTTAGTCGCCATTTCCGACAATTCTTACCTGGAATCCTCTGGGGTGGTCAAGGTGTTGTTATCGCCTAATCCGAGAAGCTAGGTCAACAGCGCTTAGTACAAGTAATCATCAGGCCAGAGCACAGAGCAGTAACATTAGTGACCAAGGTATGAGTTCACAGATATGTTTTGCCATTTTCAGTAAATGTTTTTTTTACTACCTCCGATTTAAGTTTTGTACATGATGTCGATATATGATTTGAATTCCAATGTATGATATATGAAAAGTATTATGTTTTTGTTTGTTTGTTTGTTATTTAACGCCGCACTCAGCAATATTCCAGCTATATGACGGCAGTCTGTAAATAATCGAGTCTGGACCAGACATCCAGTGATTGACATCATGCGCATCTATCGACGCAATTGGGAACAATGACATGCATCAATCAAGTCAGCGAGCCTGAACCCCCGATCCCGTTAGTCGCCTCTTACGACAAGCATATTCGCCTTTTACGGCAAGCATGGGTTGCTGAATACCTATACCACCCCGGATCTTCATGGGTTTCAATGTATGATAATAATCTTATGATGATAGTTATTGACACCTTACCATGAGTGTCATATGCTATATTTACGTTCTTACACTGAATTCAACCAGGGGATACTATAACGGGTTGGGGGTGGGGCACGTGGTCAGGATTTCTTATGTCCCCACGCAACCGTCAGGTTCAAAGAGATAGTGTAAAAGAACAGATAATAAAAAAAATATATACCAAATAATGGAAATCTTTACTTGTTTTTGTAGTTATTTATGGCAGTTACCATTGCAATATATCAATAAACTAGCTGCAAGACGTAGATCTACTTTAATTTAACCCTTGTCAGTTTTGACAGTTAGATGATCAATTTCTACAAATTTTAACTTTTGTTTAATTAATCTGCTTAGTAGAATAATTACTAGACGCAAAGGCGGAGTCAATAATGCTGCAAGGTAATTATTATAAAAAAAAACCGTTATGTACGTCTATAGAATCATAATAATTTTTCTAAAAAACTCGCGGGGCCGAAAAACTACATCTTACGTTGAGTCTGTTATTTCTACAACTGATTTGGAACGAGATTATTATCACGATGACGTCACTTCCGGAAATACATGTAGCAGAAGACACCAACATTTAGACCGAGAAGAATGCGATTAATCACCAAATATAAGATGTGACAGTAATTTAGATGGATGTAATCTACCCAATAACATGTCGATGAAAGTGTTTATGTAAGTATTTTGAAAAACATATTTTTACTTCAGTGAATTTAAAGCATAAAACAACCTCGATGACTTTTGATGACGTTAGCGCCAGCAGTTCGCGGGACTATTTGTCCCGATCACTGGAGCTAAACTACGACTGTGAAGTATTACTCGGATACATTTGATCGTTCTTATGCCTACAATATACATAATTTTACACACAAGACGTGCATGTAATAATAAATAATCATATCTTGAAGAGCTATAAAAACTCGGAAACGTGGGCGAAAACCAAAGGTCTCGATGGTTTACGCACGAGCCTGACCATTACAAATACCATGCTCTTGAAAATGTCATTGAAATACGTGTAAGTGACATTGAATATAATAGTCAAGGTTTTCAATAAAATATGTCTTATGTTAATGACAAATTATTGCAGGGTGAAAAATTGCATCATAATATTGTTTGAGGCACTGAAAGAATAGAATTTTCAGTCACAGCGCCAATTATATATCACGAACACGACTCTCCAAATCATACGAGTTTACTCAGAAGGGAGACAAAAATACAAACTAGGATTACAGTGGAAACGAAATGCGAATTACGCTAAAAGAATACAAACGAAATACGATTCAAATGCGATAACGAAAAAAAAGAAAATAAACATAGTGGCGCAAGTTAATTCTGCTTTTCGTTATCGCATTAACGACCCGTGCTTGAATGACATATTTGTGAGAGCATACACTCTGCATATGTTTCTGCAGGTTATTATGAAGCATGAAATTGAGGGTCCATTCCATTAAACCTGAACTGCATGTAGCTTTCTTAAATATAATACGTCAACATCAGAGAATAATCAGTCTTGATTATTTGCCGAAACAGATTCCATGGGTGTAAAAGACAACTAGAGGTGAAAATTATATGAATTAGTCCATGCGCCAGACCAGTTATTGGTACAACCTGGGGTACGCTTTTTTAAAAGTAATATATCCACAGATGAAAAAAAACACTTTAAAAACAATCAGGGACCCATCACTTAGTGGTGGTAATCACCACATGATTTTACAAGCAATTTACTGAAGAATGACCTCTCAAAATGTCGATAGCCTGATTATCTACACGTTGGTATATGTAATGTAGTAATAAGGTAGTCATGTAGGCCATCAGAGGTCAAAAGGTCACGAAATGTGACCCCTGCCTAAAATCGTACCACCTGTCAATACACTGCAGATACCACATCAATGAGACTTTCTCATCCCATATGGGTTATAATTGAAGCCAAGAAGTAACCAAGTCTATTAAAAGTCTGTAAAAGTGGAATTCATTTTGTAGTGTGTAGTGGTACAGAACGAATTTTGATGCAATTTCAGAAAAAAAACATGCAAAATTGTAGGAAGTTGGCCTGCTAGAAATATGTCACTCCAAATCATAACAAACAAATTCTAGATGTATTCAGTACTGACATTTTGCCACCCTAGGTGTTACCGCTTTATAAAAAAATGGGGTATGGCTCATGGACTAAATAGATAGTCAAAATCAGTGATGACACGAAAAGGGTAAGGATGTCCTGTCCTACCAGCAAGACGTGGGACTCTGACGTACTGCATTTGAAGTGTTTTCCAAAGCCGAAAGTGAATTAAGATTAAACCGGAAGCTCCTCTTCTGTTCTTATGAAGGTAGCTGGATGAATGGGGGTGTATTTATTGGTCTGGTTAAAATAGCTAAAGGCCTGGGACCTTGTGTCGTTTTCAGTTTCAACTGATCAGTAATTGCGTTATCGATTGTGAGGTCTACTTTAGTACTATGATTTGAATGTCAAGATACATAGGACCTCCTGGATTGAAAGTTTGGGCATGTTTTATTCATGTGTTTTACTTAGCCGCTTTTATTTACTCTAACCACCAATGACCTCATTTTAGCAGAGATTTCTTATGATTATGGAAATCATTTCGTTGGTTAAGGGATGGTTCTGTGTTTGCAAATACTTGTAATGATTTACCTAGTTTTCACAGAAAACGTTATTACATAAGCATAATAGTTAACAATACTATATTTCTTATGCAATAGATATGATTCCCGTGGGTGTCAGTTCGTGTCCAAATAAATTCCAATTTAACACACCTGAACATGAAGAGGAATCACTGTAGCCTGATATTCACTGTATACCAAACGAATGATCTCAGAAGGACATTGCATTTGAGTCTAAACATGTCTAGGTTCTGATCATAATTGACCTGATCAACGATAAAGTCTCTATCTTTGTAACTGAAATGAATGTTATGACTTTAAAGACAAATCATATTTTAATTATTATAAAAAACTTAAATACATTACTTCCTTGGTATAACTAGACGCAGTGCATAGTTGGATGGATGAAGGAAAAACATATACATGAACACATTCATTTTGTTTACAATTACAGTTTTGTAAGTAATAACTATTAACAATTCTAGGAAAATAATTTTGCCATAAGACTCTTGAGTGTTGACACTGACACGGTAACACGATATCTTAGGGGAAGTTTCACATGCTTATGCTAAATTTAAGATATATGAAGTTCCAAAACACACTACCTGGGAACGAAATCGTGGCTCACATATGGGGTAATATATTGTCGCTGTGCTGATAGTGTTGTCGTGTACCTCTAGGGTCATAAACTGCAGTTCAACAATCCCTTAAGTTTAACGCGTATCACCATGTATTTATACTTTTTATAACATTCCAGTCCTAACATGCCTAGTCTAAACGGGGAAGTGTAATTCAACTCATGCATGTTACAGCGTTCACATTCCCGACGAAGGTAGAGTGGAAGTGCTGTTTGGCAGAACAGAAAGGTTAGATTTCAGTTGCTTTTAACCGTGTTTTGTCATCCGTCAAGAGATGCTATCCAAATTAGAGAACATTTAATGGACTGCAGGTGTTTAAGTATGATCTGTCCCGAGCCTAAGGCGAGAGCCGCAGTTTTCATTTACGAGTGAGTGAGTGAGGTTTTACGCCGCTTTTAGCAATATTCTAGCAATATCACGGAGGGGGACACCAGAAATGGGCTTCACACATTGTACCCATGTCGGGAATCGAACCCGGGTCTTGGGCGTAACGAGCTAACGCTTTAACCACTAGGCTACCCGACCGCCCCCTTTCATTTACGAGGGACAGGTAATCCGTAGTTTCAGGTTTCCAGTAGGTTATTCTAAAATTGACCAAAATGACTTGAAGAAGGTAAATGAAAGACAACGTATGAAATGTTAAGATTGAGGAGAAACATCTCTAAAGTTAGCCTTTTGTTAAGATGACGTCGATGACACTGGCACGCCAGATACATACTACCGAATGATAGATTCACCCTGATTCTGGTTCCTGATTTGTTAGCGTAATACAGGTGCTGCTGTGTGTCACCAAAGTGGTAGACGTCTATGACATGCATCGCCTCGGGCTTTCCTCAAACATGAAGCTGACACAACGTGTTGTAGATGAAATAGTGTTAAAGACTAACTTCACTCACTCAGATGACGTCATGAACCATGTATGTTGTATCATTTGTTTGTGAACAATGACACGATATGATTTCGTTTCTCTTATTATAATATACAGTTTTAACATGACTAGTCTAATGGGGAAGTGTAATTCACCTCATGCATGTTACAGGGTTCAAATTCCTGACGAAGGTAGAGTGGAAGTGCTGTTTGGCAGAACAGAAAGGTTAGATTTCAATTGCTTTTAACCGTGCCTAGTCTAAACATTGAGAATCGCTAAAAGTATCTTATATTGTTACAACTCGATCTATCCACCCTTATCTGATTTATTCATCACCAACAATGACCCTGTCCTGCTACAAAGTTCTTTTAAACCTAAAAACTGCTCATCTATTAATTTCGCTATCAAATATTGCTGAGTGGACTAAACACATCATCGTACCATCATATTGCTGATAAAATCTCAAGTCTTGTAATGATAAGATAGATTTCTCTCCTGTTATACTTACATCGCTGTTATACAAGGTGAGTGAGTTAAGATTTAAAGTCACATCGGCAACATTTCAGCCATATAGTGACTACTGTAATACAAGGACTGTTCTGAAGCGTAGTTCGTTCAAATGTTGTAGTTTTTCTCGCTTCACATATACTTTTATGTCTGACGATATGTATCATCATTCTCGTGTACTCGCCACCGTTGCATTTCTGACAGTTTTGATGTGTAGGTTCTCTTGCAAATGCTAAGTTTACCTTTAGACGGACACTTAGACAGACGTGTGTGTGTGCGTGCGTGTGTGTGTGCGTGCGTGCGTGCGTGTGTGTGTTTGCGTGTGCGTGTGCGTGTGGCTGCTTGTACTAGTCCGGACTAAAGCCGATGTTATAGTGCTAGCCCATTGAGATACCATGCCGCAGTTTAACATTAATACCCCTCTCATACACATTATACTGACTCCGAGCCGACCAGTGCTTGTTTAGCCACTTATTTTAATGCCGAGCGCCAGGCATTGTATCACCAAGTACCATCTTTAAACGTATTTTGGTGTGACGCGGACGGGGATCGAACTCCGACCTTCCGCTCTCCGAGCAGACGTTCTACCACACGACAACGGATGCGGTTTATCAAAAATAGAACACCTACACTTAACTCACATATAACATAACATGTGCCCCTTATCTAGCAAACTGCCATCTCATATCTGGCTGTGATGATCAGACTGAATACGTTTGACACAGTGAAACATCGAAAAGCTCAGTTTGTGGTAAGGTGGTTTAAATTGGGGTCAGAAGAGTCGAAAATACATTCGGCATTACTAAATTTCATTTGAACTTTAATCACTCAAGGCTATACGGCATAGCATTATGAGGTAGTTATCAGAGATCTATATTCAAGTACATGTCGGCAGATTAAACTTATTGATTATTTGACAGCAACATCTAGAGATTTTTTTAATATAATGGTTTTTAGACTTTTAAATAGATTTATTATATTGAACATTGAAGGCCTCTTTAGATAATATAATGGCAATAATTTCCTCCTTATATCTACAAAGTATTCGCAAACAACTTTTGGCTGACCTGACAAAATCACAAACAATCGCAAACACCCGCAATCGTAATTGATGAGTGACGTAATATAGGTTGTGTCTATGAATTTCAGTATTTAGTTATTTACACCAGAATACCTTAATTATAACAATAAAAGACAATGCAGTCATTACCCCAAGGGGCCTGTGGAGGTCCGGGGTAGAATAGGCCTTCAGCAACCCATGCTTGCTGTAAAAGGCGCCCATGCTTGTGTAAGAGGCGACTAGCGGGATCGGGTGGTCAGGCTCGCTGACTTGGTTGATTCATGCCATCGTATCCCAATTGCGTGGATAGATGCGCATGATGTCAATCACCGGATTGTCTGGTCCAGACTCGATTATTTACAGGCTGCCGTCATATAGCTGGAATATTGCTGAGTGCGGCGTTAAACAACAAACAAAAAGACAAACATACCCCAAGGATCTGCCCGGAAAGGGTAACGTTTACGGTTAACATCACTATATCATGACATAGTGTCTACAGGCGCGGTAGTTGTGACGTCATGGCAGAGTAGAGTAGTCGCACATGACAAGGTGTGTTATGTTAAAGGATTGACAATATAGTCACTTAGTAGCGCTACCTATACTAGTCCGTCTGATAACACCAGAGTAGGAAAGTCGATAGGGGGTAACACACCTGACGATTTTGAGTTCAACGATATCGCCTCTGCATGATCTTTGACTGTAATCTATTACAATGAATACGGTTTATTTATACAGATAACAAGATTGATAGATTTGGCATTTTACACGTAGTAAGTCCTTAATGTTTTTCGGAATATCAATTTTCTTTTTAACAAACCATGTTATTCAAAACATACCTGCTCACGTACGTTTTGTTATGAGGCCGGAGTGCAAATATTCATCTAAATAATGTAATAGCAAATGAACAAGTCACAGAACTGTGCATGATTATGTTCGATTATGGTTGTTCGGTAGCTGTCAAATATGTCTCCATTTAGGTCGACTGCAAGTGATCACTCTCATCATAACCTAACCAGTAATATAACTAGTCAGAACGTACTTATCGTGGAAAGGTGGGACACACGTCTAAGTAGTATCGGATATACGGTTGCTATAGTCACGCAGTTGTCCTCTGAGCCTAGTTACATCGTAGTACATTACCGGCATTGCTGATCTAGCTACATGTTAAAATCATGCAGGAATACGGAAACTTTCACAATGATTAACGGGGAAAAATGTATACAGCTTATTGCTGTTTTGATAAATAACTACATATCCGTTAAAATTGTCATTGTTAACCACGCGAAGCATTAGAAAATTTGTAATCATTTAACATGCACAGGAACAGAAACAGACCCGATACGTGCTAACAAATTGATACGAAGAGAATAGTATATTTTAGCATGGTATTTTCATTAGTATTATTTTGTTCTTTATAAAAAATATCTTCAGCTGAATGTGGGGTTCCAATGCAGATACAATCTAATGGTTGACGACAATACGTGATCAATGTACATATGCATGTTTGGTTTGGTTTGTTCTGGTTAATTTACATGCCACGGGAGTACTGCTGTGCGGTGTCAGGCAACGAACACTTACTTTTGTCATGCAAATAGTGCGAGTGGTGGTTGCTACCAGGAGGGCAGGCCATGGTTTAGCTTTTCGCCTGGTATCATCAGTGACTCCTTTGCTTGTAATCTGCAGGAGACACGGGTGTGGAATCCCACGTGCACAAATGCATGGTGCGTGAGTGTGAAGAGGTTCTTTGAGGTGGACACGTTTGACGCGAGAAGAAGGTAGGGTATTATTGTCTCCGACATTTTGCCTTATCCGCCTAGTGGAATCTGTGGAAACTTGAAAATGTACAAGCCTTTGCAATCATCCCTTGCCAAATGAATAACTTAGAAGGGGGCAGTACAGTGGTTTCTTACACCATCCCAATCAGATGCTGGAGTCAATTAGCTGACTTACACAACTGTGTGTGATGAAAGACTTTGCAAGCGTCACAAAGGCCACAGAAAGTAGACTTCGAGGATATTGCTAGAATAATCCCAGAACTCTGATAGGTTGGTGAACATTCTTTATTCAGGTGCCTCCGTCACAAAGAACATTCGACCATTATATAATTACAGAAAGAAAGAAATTTGTTGAAACTCCTCGAACTGTGATAGTAGGATGAAAATCATGCACGAATTTATCATGGTGTCTAACAATCTGGCAGATTACTTTCGATCCAGTCTAGCTTGCATAAATAATATCCGTGCCATCTGACACGTCTGAGCACATACATATAGAAACCTTAGTGCGGACACCATGCGTCGACGATTGACGAGCAGACACCTCCACTGTCACAGGCCACACCGAGGACCCATTCTGACACCGCGTCATCGCCGGGACCGTCTTCAGTGGGCAACACAGCACCAGCATTGGCGCCACCAGTAGAGAATCCGGATTATGATTTCTAGGATATCATACGATTCTTGACATTTAGCATTTGCTTGGTCTGAGGTATATATCTGTTCGAACATAAATAATGTATTTTATACTGAACCGCAAAAGAAACGTCACCCCAAGTAACATTGCATGAACTGTTGTCATTTAAATATCGAAGTTTCTAAAATTTAACATTAGCTTGTCCGGAAAAAGGAATTTTGATGATAGAAAAAACAAAGCTTATGACATAAAACCGATCGCCCAAACGCGTCACGGCAACGGCCATGTTAACCCGATGCACGTGAATTCCGTGCAAATTGAAATGCACATGCGTTCCCCAATTTCTTGCCCTTTTAAAATCCACCCTGATCGGATAACATTCATTCGTTTGTGAATTGCTACCACATGCCAAGATTGACAAGAAATCAGCGACACCAAGCCCTTGGACGATTGCAAGCTGAACAAACCACCCGGCAAGTAGCCAATGCATTTCAAGTCGACGTAAGGACCATATACATGCTCCAGCAACGGTACCAGACCACCAACACTACAGATGACCGACCACGTAGTGGAAGACCAAGGGTCCGTCTTCAGTGGGGAACACAGCACCAGCATTGGCGCCACCCGTAGTGGAGAAGAGTCCTCTACTCAGACGAGAGCCGTTACTGTATCTCAACAGCAGACAGAGAGAGAGAGAGAGAGAGAGAGAGAGAGAGAGAGAGAGAGAGAGAGAGGAGAGAGAGAGAGAGAGAGAGTCTGGTCTTGCACAAAGGGTCGGCCCTGTTGTCTTCCAGAACATCGGTCCAGGGAGAGGCAATGGTGTCAAAGCAGCTCGGTACATTGATCACGTCATGAGACCATATGCCATACCTCATTTGGAGTTTCAGCATGATAACGCCCATGCACACATTGCGAGAGCAACTACAGACTTACTCCAGGAGAATGGCATCAGAACCATGCAGAGGCCTGCCCTCAGTCCCGATTTAAATCCCATTGAGCACCAGTGGGACGAGATTCAAAGACGGCTGAATGACGTCCGACCAGGGCCGACAACTGCATCTGAACTGCGTCAGGCGTTCCTCAGAGTGTGGGCTCAAGTGCCGATGGACTGCATCAACCGCCTCATCCATTCCATGTATCGACGTTGCATGGCAGTCATCAATGCACATGGCGGACACACGGGTTACTGACTTGTGTTACTATTTTCTCAGAGACAAGTATTGTGTTTCACTTTAAGAACATTTGACACTTTAATTTTCAACCTTGATGATCAGTTTTGCCAAGTTTCATCTTTTTAATATGCCTCAAAGTATGTTAACAGTGTTTGGACAAATAAGGTCTCATATATCTATCCATGGTGACGTTTCTTTTGCGGTACAGTATATAATATTCACATGGCAGTGAGTGAGGAGTGACATTGGAGTCTGCAACTTACGCTGAAAATAGTTGTTTGGCAACCTTGAAATTAGTATTTACATTTGCTGACAATCAGACATTTGACTAAGCTATGCTATAAAAAAGGCTACACGATACAGTATATTTTAAGCTTATATAATTGTGTTTGTGCATCAGAACATAATTATACCCCCGTTTACGAAGTAAATCAGGGGTTATATAGCGTTCCGTCTGTCCGTCCTTCGGTCCGAGCTTTTGTACGGCCCATAACTTTTTAATAATGCACCATAGCTTCACCAAACTTGCTACACACATTTACCACAATGAGTACTTGTGCCTTTTGCTAGTTTGAAGATTCTGAATTTTTCAATGTTTGCCGTTTCTATGGAAACATTAGAAACTTAAACGTTTAGGGTGGGTGTTTTGTACGGCCTATATCTTTTTAACTATGCACCCTAGCTTCACCAAACGTGCTACACGCATTAACCACAATGAGTACTTGTGCCTTTTGCTAGTTTGAAGATTCTGAATTTTTCAATTTTTGCCGTTTCCATGGAAACATTAGAAACTTAAACATTTAGGTCGGGTGTTTTGTACGGCCTATATCTTTTTAACCATGCACCCTAGCTTCACCAAACGTGCTACACACATTTACCACAATGAGTACTTGTGCCTTTTGCTAGTTTGAAGATTCTGAATTTTTCAATTTTTGCCGTTTCCATGGAAATATTAGAAACTTAAACTTTTAGGGTGGGTGTTTTGTACGGCCCATATCTTTTTAACAATGCACCCTAGCTTCACCAAACGTGCTACACCCATTTACCACAATGAGTACTTGTGCCTTTTGCTAGTTTGAAGATTTTTAATTTTTTAATTTTTGCCGTTTCCATGGACACATTAAGAAACATCAAGAATGTATGTTGTGCTAAGCATTGATTATCCCACTAGATTGAAATATATTTGCAAAAACATGTGTTCACTTCAAACATATTGCATCCTCATGGGGTTACAAAGGAAAGGGCAGTTCCTCTGACTTAAAGCAACAGGTATATTTCATTTATTTACAAACTATTTACTATTTGTTGTTGACCAGCGGGGATAACGGGGTCATGTGACCTTTGCCCACTTCTTTCTTGTTCTCAGCTATCTCTTAAACTAACATCGTGTATAGGGACGTCTTCAGATTGTAAGTAGGTGATGTCTCAAAACTACTGAACCACATCTACAGCTGGTTTAAGGGATGCTTAGCTGAGAAAAATGGAACTGTTTTATATATCCCTGTGCATATGTACAACATTTAGCATCAATGCACTCACATACTACGAAAGAGGTTCAGGCATACAAGGAGACAAATATCGTTCATAAATGTCAACTGCTCTTGATTCTTTCTCACTATCGTTTCGAGGTCCATCGATGTCAGGTTCAACATCTGTGTCCCTTTCATTTTCGTCAGATGCGTTATGTATACCTTCACACGGGTGTACAGGGGATTGGGAAGCATCAGGGGACGCAGCCGTGTTTCTGTGCATGTCACTATAGTTTATGTCCCAGTACCGATGCAGCGGTTCATATCGTGTATCCATATGACGCATTTCCTCAACAGCCACAGCGTGTTCTGGGTCGTTTCCGTTGGACAATATTCTCCTAGAAACAAATATAAGTCTGAGACATACGAAATGGGTGTAATGTAGAATTATCAAGTCAATTGGAAACTCTTTCACAAGGAGCTGCGAAAATACTTTCTGGGCTCAAAACACAAACATCTTTATTATGAAACAGAAGGGTTAACGTTAAAGGAACGAAGGAGGAAGTGTAAGCTATGTATGTTCTACAAAATACAAAGTAATATTACCCCAGCTAATCTTAAAGACATTATAACTACCACTGCAAGTTCAAATGAATCATATCATTTAAGAAATTCAGACAATCTTGTGGGTCTCACTACTAGACTAAAGTACTCAACGTGTTCTTTTATTCCATCAACTGTAAGGTCATGGAACACCATTCCTGTAGCAGGTAGAAATTGTACATTTATATCCCAGTTCAAGTCATACATAGGCAAAGAGCAATGTGTTGCACCTTCATATTTGTCCCATGATGTGAGAAAGTTGGAATATTGATCATACTCGATAAGGATACATGTAAAGCCAGTTAACTTATTATTTTCTACACAACAGAGATAAAATATGATCCAGTGTGTCAATGTGGTAATCCATGTGGAAACTCATATCATTATGTATTTGAGTGTCAATTGTAAAGCCACTAAAGAAAATCTGTGTTACTTAAAATTCTGATCATATAATTTTAGTGAAATAAATCATGCATTAGATTTAAGTTTGAAGATAGACGGAAATGAGTGTTTGTCCACTATCGTTAATCAACATATATCTGATGCAGTGCAAAGATATTTAGGTAACTCATAAATGTACATACTTGTCTTTCTTTTGTACATTCCTATTGTATCTAAACACGAATCTTCTTTTTTGTTTCCCTTACGTTATCCCACAACTGTAAAGAACGATACATGTATCGATTGGCTGTTTTCTCTCCTAAGTATAAGCATACCTACCGTGGACAAAACTGTGGTGCTTTACGCAGAAGAAGCAACAGCAATAGGATAACAACAATCAGTAGCAGAACAGCCAGGATGATTCCCACGTCCAATATGTAGTTAGGTTCAACAGACACTGAATACAAAAGAAGTACTTATGAATAATACAGTGGATCATGTTTCCACACCTACTTTGGGACATACAATCCTCCATTGCCGGGGCAAAATATATTTTGTTTACACATATGCCTGCATTCAAGATGAATGTCAACACATATAATTAATCACATCTTCCATTATGTTCAAAGAAAAATTATTTACTAGCTCCTCACATGCATTCTCAAGGTCTTTTTTACCACCTTGTGAACACGCTTCGTTTCGACTATTCGAGTACAGGTACAAAGGCTATTATTATACTGAAGAACAGAAACATATCTAGGCATTTTCTGTTGTTTGTTAGATAATGGTTATAACCGAACTGTACACATAATTCAGTTATACTCGTAATGTCGAACTTGGATATGCGGAACTCTCGATTGTCTCGAACTCATTTGGAAGTCCCAAGTATCCACGTTAAGCATAAAATTCCCCTGATGTCTCAAATCCTGGATAACTCGAACTTCCGTCCAGGTCCCATCGAGTTCGACGAGGTTCGACTGTACATGTAAGGCGATTTGATTGGTGTCCGTGTTGTCCTGTAATTGGTTTATTAGAGTCTTGACATGAAAATGTTATCACTATTACATAATTACAAACCGTCCAGAGTTTAGGAATGTATCAGCGTCTCTTTTTACCAAACATCTTTGTAACATCCGTCATAGTTACATGTATCAAATACCTGGCAGGCTGAATAAAACAAGCATTAAATAATCATATCCCAGTCAATCAGTCCCCAAGAAAAGCCTAAAAAACTGATTAATGTGCTGCTGGCTGAATAGTACATGCTGTCATCTCTGTAAGGTAGTGTCACTGGAAACAGGGGTCATCATCAAACCCTACCCGTATTTTAGTGAATGGCTAGACTGATAACTGTACAAAGTTTTATCAAGAAATATTGAACAGTCTCTGAGTTATTCGCCGAATATAAACCTACCTACCCTCATTTAAGTCGAAATACGATTTGCTGTTATGGAAATCGGAACAAACACAGTTCTCAATATCGAAGGCTTCACAAACAAACACAGTTCTAAATACATCACATCATCGAGAGACTTATATATTATATATTTCAATAATAATTATTACAACTACATGACATCATCGAGAGACTTATAGAGTATGTATTTCAATAATAATTATTACAACTACAAGCAACCCCATGCTTACCATAAGAGGCGACTATCAGGATCGGGTAGTCAGACTCGCTGACTTGGTTGATTCAAGTCATCGATCCCAATTGCGTGGATCGATGCTCATGATATCAACCACTGGATTGTCTAGTCTAGACTCGATTATTTACAGACCGCCGTCATATAGCTGGTATATTGCTGAGTGCGGCGTTAAACAACAAACAAACCAACAGACCAACCATTACAACTACATGTAGGATATACGTTTGCATAACATGTCCCTTTTCACAGCAATATCTAATTGCCATTACGAGATTAAATATGGGAACTGTCTCATACTTACCTTTTGTATCAAGATCTGATTCTGTTGTCGAGGAAGTTATTGCATCACTGCACCACTTGGATGTCTGGCATATGTCAGACGTAGAACAGTTCTCCTTGCACAGTTTGTCACAGTCATTGTCATAGATGGAATTACATCCAACCACACACAATCCCGTCTGTTGTTCGCACACACTCGTCACACATGATCCACAGTGTAAGCTACAGTTCCAACCGTAGTATCCCTTCTTGCATCCATCAGCGCAGTGTCCGCTGTGGGTGTCGCACGTTCCATGACATCCTGGGTGACAATGGATGCACCCCGGGCCATAATAGCCCAGTACACAGCCATGTTTACACTCACCCTTCTGGTCACATTCACGGTGATAACATCCACTGTTGCATGCTTCATTACATTTTTCACCGTACCAGCCGCGTTTACATCCATATTTACATTCCCCCGACGTTTTGTCACATTGTATGGGAGGACTACTCGTAGAATTGGAATACACATCACAATTTATACTACATGTGTCACCACAGAGTTGCCCATAATACCCTGTTAAACATGTAGTACATTGTGCCGTTGTACAATGTCCTGAACAGTTGTTACACACATGCTCACACTTTCCTCCAGTGTAACCGGCCGCACACCTTTGGCATTCTCCTGTCGTGTAGTTACAGAGTTCACATTGGTTAGAACATGATTTACACTGGGAACCAAAGTAAGAATCGACACAGTTTCCCCAGCAGCTGTCATTTTGCACGCAATAAGATCCAACGCATCTAGATGCACATCTCTTACATCCAGGTGAAGAAGTTATACAGGGTACCCTACAGCTTCGACCAAACAACCCTAACTGACATCCATGAGAGCACTTACTGACACCACTTTGTGTGTTTAACGTACACGTACTGTTTAAGCATCCTTGGCTACATCTGTGGTTACAGTGTGAGCCATAATATCCATCAAAACACTCACTTTGGCACTTGCCATCTGAGCCACATCGTGAACATTTCTGGCCTTCTGTGCAAGTCGAATCTGGAAGAGAGGGAAAGTAGCCGTAGAACAAGATTATGTTTTTAATCTGCTTGGTTTTTTGATTTATCAAGATTATCAAAAATATATTAGTTTGACAGATATCGTTTCTCTCAATTCACGCTGACGGCAGTCAACATATGGAAAGATAATATGGTATTAATAATAATTGCTCGTTTGCATACTTCATATGATACTTAGTAATTGTAACATTACCTGACGGCATGCATACATGTGCCGACGGAAGACACAGACACACGCCAAGTATAAAGATAAACCCGTGCATCATCACAGATCCCAAGCTGCCAGAATAAAACAAATGCAAATTAATAGTGGTAGTTCGCCGAGGACTGTCGCTGTGGCTGTGACTGTGGCAAGCGACATCAGTGCATATGAGGAAATAAGGAGAGGTGAAACATCAGCGCAGTAGCGGAATAGGAAAGCAACTTTGCCTGTGAAGGAAATATTTCAATAAATAACGCTGGGTGTTTATGTCGCATTTGTCAACTACCAACTTAAGTAAATCTAAATCACACTTCCTTTCACAACCCGGCCACTACTCGATATTATACGTATGTTTCAATCATTTGCTGTCTCTGATTACCATTACAAATACACTTACAACATTCTCACTGCCACGTACCTCATGGTGTACGCGTATACATTGAATTAGTTAATGCTTATTTGTTGGTCATTCGTATGTATTATGTACGTAATTGATATTAATAGCGAAAGATCCCCACTCAGTTTGAACACTGTAAATACATTTGTAAGTTTACTTACGTATTAATTGGTGCGAAAATATATGTCAGAAAATATGTCAGAGTCTGTTATTTTAAATTTACATTTGGTCCCTATGCCTATTAATTATTTATACGGGGCATTTGTTGCATAACATCTTCGTACAGACAACCTGTCCCTTCGTTGTATCTAAGTCACCATGTAATTACGATTGAAATATCGCATTTTGAAGCTTTATGTATTAAGATCACAAAATATGGTTGGTATTTTACAGGTTTTACACAAAGCACGAGAAACACTGTTATATATTTACACATGGTAAGAATCGGCGTTCAATCTCACCACATAATCATGATTAAAAATACTACACGAAATATTTACAAATTTTCGAACATAATCAATTCACCAAAATAAATAATTATAAAAAGTTCCTAGATCTATCTGATGACAAACTAACAGAAGGTGACATCCATAAATTATCTTCCTTATTCAGATTTAGGTTCACAATAACAATGACACTGGCAATATAAGTGGCAGCAGACATACGTAACAGGCCCTACAACACTTTCAGAGCACTCACGGATGTCAGGAATTCTGGACACCGGGGTTGTTTTTGAAGCTGGCAGGAATTCGGTGTTTTCAGTTTGGTATCTTGTCCGAAATTGGCAAGAAGATCGTTAAAAACCTCGAATTTCGCTGGTGTTGCTCCTATATAGGTACAGCCATCTTTCTAGTAACTGACCCATCTCAAGTATGCCCCGTGTTTGTCAACAACCAACTGTGGTAAATCTCAATCACATTTCTTTTCACAATCCAGCCACTACTCAATATTGTACGTGTGTTTCAGTCATTTGGAATCCCTAACAACCACTGCAAATAAACTTACTACATTCTCATAATTCATAATGTACGTGTATAGATTGAATCTCTATGTGCTTATTTGTCATTCGCATGCATTATGTACGTAATCGATAGTAATAGCGAAAGGCCCCCACTCAGTTTGAACACTGTAAATACATTTGTAAGTTTACTTACGTATTAGTTGGTCCGAAAATATATGTCAGAAAATATTATCAGAGTCTGTTATTTTAAATTTACATTTGGTCCCTATGCCTATTAATTATTTATACGGGGCATTTGTTGCATAACATCTTCGTACAGACAACCTGTCCCTTTTTTGTTTCCAAGTCTTCAAGTAATTACGATTAAAATATCGCATTTATTAAAAGACTTATCTACTGATATCACATTATGAAGTTCGTGAACAGTTTACAGGTTGTACACATAGCCCGAGAAACACTTTTACATATTTTGTATTACCAATGACATTAACGTTTTACTGGCGAAAGTCCATTCAGTTAATAAATAATAAATATGTATAATAAACACAGCACGGAAGACTAGTAAGTTGACAGGCTGTGTGGAACTACCTTGTTCAGACTGTTGGATATGTCATTGATGAAAATCAGAAAATATGTCGATGTATTTCGTGTATGTTGTGTGTAAAGTGCTTATCATTTAATCAATATGTATTACAAAAGCGAATCGCATGTTATGCAGTGTAAACCATTCAGGAATATACATATGCACGCCATTGATGTACTCATTATTCAGAAGATGGGAGTGAATTTGAACGTAATCTGTACACTTTAGAGATATTGATTCATATAAACCACAACAGGACAATTTAGGCGCTTCGTTATGTAATAAATTGATGTGAGGAATTGTTGTAAAATAAGGTTGATATCATTGTTAACTGACGTCAGATGTTTTTGGTGTATGGAATGGAGACTGATGAACAAAATAGGGAAGGTAATTATTTAAATCGCTTTGGGGTTTACGAATGGGTCCGAAAACAAGATACATAATCCTTTTTGCCTTTGGTTGTCATACATGGCCCTTAGCGCTGATAATGACTTAGCTTACAAAGAATTATCTTATCTAACAAACACAATGAGCTTAGTGTACTGAAGGTCATCAAAGCATGGGTCTAATTTATTTTGGCCGGGCATAGGACCGTCAAATGTGACGCATATCGTGGCTATAGTTTGGAATTTGTGTTCTCGGCAACTTTAAGTTCAACAATAACTTTATTTTTCGTATTATTGATTCTCGGTACGATACATTTCAAAAATCAAACATCCGTGTCTGCTTTGTTTCCCAAGGAAAGGAGTCCTTCAAATGCCAAGGTTCATGGATATTAACCCTATTAAAGACAATAAAACCGTTTTAGTCCACTTTGTCAAAACAAAAGAACATGTAGACATAATTTTGATGTGGCTGTGCAACATGGAATACATTCCATCAACGAAATTAATTTTTGTATACTTTGAAAAAATAACCTTTGAAGCAGGCAATTTATAGCTTTGATCTGTAACCGAATCAGGGTATTTATCATGAGAATCAAGATATGACAAGAGTAAGTGGAAGCAGTGTACCGATATTAGATCAAGTGTCGATGATGACTCTACCTAGGCTATAACATAACACAATACATCGCGTCATGGACAGGGTTGAATATTTCACTGTTCATTATTTGATGGAAATATTTCAATTGACATTGTCGCACAATTAACAACATGAGTCACAAGAGCCTAGGTGGCTTTCACGACACTGATGCACTGATGCTCACCTGTCTGCTTTGAGTCACATCAATATGTACAGAACTGCCGTCATATAGCTGGAATATTGCTTAGTCTTGCGTTAACAACAAATAAACTTGCAGAAACATATTGTTTCGAAACTGCACGAAACTTGAATATATATTGTAGAACACTTTGGGCCACGTACTATTAAATTAGATCATCTTAGTGATGGATTAACACTGTGTAAGTGGATTGGCATATATGATAACGTTTATATAAGAAAGACCTTCATTATAATCAGAAACAGTAATACTAAAAACATAAATTATCGTGTTCAATTGAGAGCTTCAAGAATACTGTTTTTAATATCTATGTTGTCACCTAATTTCAAAATATCCCAATTACTCCCACATTTTTTTCACTATTATGCATGAAACTGCTGTGGAAGTATTGTCTAAGGGTCTTTCTGCTTCACACTGATATATTTCTCAAATTTTGTCAAAAACTTACGTTTAGAGGCTTGGTTCTGAGCATTTTGTCACTAGGGTGGTACCGGGAGAGTGATTGTTGACAAACAAGCTGCCAGTGACGTCACATCCCGTAAAATATCATTATCATATATTTTTATGTAGCTTTTTGTATGTTTGATAAGTTGCGAAATATTAACGCTGCTACCGTAATTAATAGCAGTCATAGTATTTCTTTTATCCCCTGTCTTTCGATTAAAAGGATATCCACACTGTTCATTTCTGTATTGCGCTATGGCCATGTATATCGTTATGTTTTGCAGTATATTCTTATAATTCAGAGAGCGAAACCTTTTTGTCTGCCAGAACATATCAACTTGGCCTCTGCTCTGTAATATCCATATCCTTCTTGTATTCTATACAATTAATGCATGGTTGTATTAATCATAATTGTACGGGATATAGCTTACAAATGAACTTATCAAAAATATATAATCATCACTCTCGTCAATCTTATCAACCTTTCTAACTGTCTCTGCAATTCTCCGTGCGGGGACGACCGCTGGAAGGTTTGGGGTTAAATCCCCGGCCGCGTCATACCAAAAGACGTTAAAAATAATACTTGTTGTTACCCTGCCTGGCGCACGGCACAAAGGGGCTTAAACAAGGACTGGTCGGCTCGGAGTCAGTATACTGTGTTTGAGTGGGGTATTCATGTTAAACTGCGGCATGGTATCTCAGTGTGCTAGAAGTATGAAATCGGCATTAGTCCGGACTAGTACAAGCAGACAAACACACACACACACACACAAACACACACGCGCACGCAATGCGCCGTTTAACTCGATTTCACCTCAGCCCGTGCGGAGACTTTTATTACTGTATAAAATAATGTCAATTTTAGCAGTGCAGTTAACAGTGCAATTAAGAAAAAAGCAAACTAGTCCTATTATTGTAAAACGGAAGCTCCAACCTCAGCTGTACTGAAAATGTACACTCTGTTACATGTGGCAATTTACAAAACGCTAAAATATTGAAGTCATTTTATTATTATTTACATTTTGATAAGGAATTCCAAACATATATATGCTCTATTTCATCACCCTGTGACTACAAATGATAGGATTAAAAACAATGTGTTATATATATAAATATATATATATATATATATATACGTTTTTGCTTCTAATCCTGATTAGACATGATTAGACCCGTGGAGATCCGGGAAAGAATAGGTCTTCAGCAACCCATGCTTGCCGTAAAAGGGGACTATGCTTGTCGCGAGGGGACTAACGGGATCGGGTGGTCAGGCTCGCTGACTTGGTTGATGCATGTCATCGACCCCAAATGCGTGGATGGATGCGCCTGTTGACAATCACTGGATTGTTTGGTCCAGACTCGATTATTTACAGACCGCCGTCATGTAGCTGGAATATTGCTGAGTGTGGCGTTAAACAACAAACAAACTTATTTTCAACATCGTCGTTGAAATGTGTGGTACGATGTCGGCTGTTTCGTTGTAATGACACTTCACATGTTTCAGTTGAGTATTTTGAGATGAATTCAGTATCGATGTGGAATGAACATCTTAACTTGGACGGTTGGGCTTCATTCCATCTTCCAGTTCGGTAAGGTTTGAACAGAACCTACAAAACATCATCACATTTGCCATCCTTATTTCGAAAGTGTAAATATACCAACTAACCTAGATTACCAACTTAATATCAAGTATGTTGGATTTGGGTCGCGTAAATGCAGTACTTTACATTGCACGCCGATGTGATCTTCTAAAAATTGAGTTCTAAAACGTAAACGAATTATTTAGTATCTGTATTGCTGTATTTACCTTAAGTCTTTATTTCACTTAGGATCACCCGACTCTCTTACTGTTGCTGTTTTCTGCTGACATCCGTTTATCCTTCACAGTACCAGTGACCAGTGAAGTTGGAGGTGGACACTGTGGTAGTAACAAGTGGGGGCCTGCATGTGCCAGGAACTGTCCATCTAACTGTCGCCCTTTACACGACATAGTCCACTGCCAGGTCAATACAGGAGAGTGTCTGGAAGGTTGTAACGTAGGATATCATGGTAGCTACTGTCGCAGAGAGTGCAACTCCAATTGTATCAACAATACCTGCAACCAAGTAGATGGCGAGTGTTCCATTGGGTGCAAGAATGGAACATCGTGTATAGTGACATCACCACAAACAAACAAGTCTGATACAGATATCACGCAAACTCACTGCGGTAAGAGTTGCAAGGAGATTTTCAAGTAGATATAACTTCGAACCTTCCCAGCAACATAATACAGTTGCGTGTATTTATCAATGTCGACCGAGGTTATCCTGTGGATTAATGGTTCCGTTTGTTCTGAGTTTCAGATTTCTCTAGCTGCCTCGGTTACAGTGTTTCCTTAGTTGTAGTGAGTGTGCTTTTATGTGCACTGGCGGGATTGTTTGTATATGCCATATGGTAAGTAAACGCATTCAAACCTGGATATAGGCAATAATTTTAAACTTTGCAAACGTTAGCGAAAACTGTTTGTCACTGGCATACATTTGTCAGTATATGTAAAGGGTGCTAATGGTCCAATTAAAACAATATGATCAAGTCTTGGTGCAATGTAATCTGGTCTGTGCCAGTTAATGCTCTAATAATTCTTTATGGTAAGCAGTGTTTTATTGTTTATAATTCGTCACGAAATACATTTAGCTGGAATGCCATATGTTATATGAATATCAATTATTAAATAATATTCACAGTTGCAAACGCAGACGCAGGCACCAAATACGGAAAAGTAGGGGTCCTGGGGAGGAATCGGTATGTAGCATCACAACTGAGCGTTTTATCCTGGACATGTATCTTTCACTTAATAGATTTTGCCAGATATTGACGACGGTACGATCATTAATAGCCATATGGCTTATCTGTTTTTATTTGATTGACTGATATTAATTCACTTGATGAAAGATATATACAGAAAGGTTAGTTACAAATAATAAATTGTGTTGCACAATTCTTAATTCAAGCTCGCGACTTGAGCCAAAGTTCGTAAAACTAAATATTTGAACAGACATCAGTCACAAAGGAAACTTTTTTAAGTTCCAGAAATCTAAATGTTTCTCGACATTTACTCAAGACGCTGAACTTCTATTTTTATTTCTTACAGGTTGAGATGAACAGACTGGATACTGGAAACAGCTATTGATGCTTTCTGCACAAATATTGATGTGAGTGTCATTAGTTATAATTGAAATCATGGTTCACTCAAAAATTACACACATTATGAACATCTAATTTCATATACGTTGTCATCATACCTAAACCTCTCCGTATACACAAATATGCAAGTTTCTTGGTTTGTTTTGGATGTTGATAGACCATTGTCAAATATCTACTTTTACTACTCCCCCGTGAAAAGATCACCCTTTTTATTTACAGCTATACTAGACACGCGAACGGGACTATTTTGGGCATCAACTGGATATTCGAAAGGGGGTGTTAGAAGCACTATGCAACTGTACGCTGCAACGTCTACCCTACTCACTATAAACACTGGAATATTTCACAAAACACCAGCGACACATAGACACTTTAGACATGGCTGCATGCATATCGAACTGTATTGTTGACATATTTTACTTTTTGTCACCTGTGATTTATCGCATAACTCGTGAACAAATACGAAATATAGTATACATAGTTGAATTATAAAGGTTCAGAGATTCACTAATAGTATTATGCCCAAAGAGCATAACCACGTTCATTGCCGCGTCTACTAAGGACCTTGACCTTCGTCTTGTAAATTGGGAGTAGCGCCCCCCGGACAAAGTGGACAGTCGTTAGAAATTTCATACTTGTCGGGAGTAATGCTGGTTTCATAGTGCCCACTGAGATATGCCGCAGTTTAACATGGATTCCCCTCTCGGTTACTTACTCCAAGCCAACCAATCCTTGTGTTATCCCCTTTATGCCGAACATGGAACAAACAAGTACCAGCTTGTACCTCTTTTAATATGAAGGGCAGAAGATACATGCACTAGACCACGGAGGAGATCAATTTGAGTGTGCTGTTGGGACACGAGCATTTACATGCTGACAAACTAGCTCTGGTGTTTGTAGTGTCTGCTGAAGTGATGTGGATTTTCCGTCATCTTGGACGATCTCTAGTTGTGCCGTATGGCCAATATCATGACAAAACTCACGAACGGGACTATCACGTTTGAAAAGGAAACGTGTTTCACCACTAAACCAATTACGTTACGCCAACGATGCTGAGCCAATGATAATATAACCGACTCCACTGCAGTAATGTAAAATGAAGCCAACGTAGGGCCTTCATGCTCGGATTCCAGCAGCTCGTAAGCGGTTAAAGACCTGGGAGGTAAACTATGAATATATTTTGCACTGTACGTTGCATTGAGCCACCTGTTACGAAGATGGAGGACCAGGGTTCCATTCCACAAAGTTATGGTAGCACTACGGTGATCGAAACTGCCTCGCTTTAACATAGACTTACGACTGTCGTTGCGCTACGATCGATCGCTTTGTTGTCCCTGGATATCGCGATCCTGAGCTGCCGAAGTGATGTGGATTTTCCGTCATCTTGGACGATCTCTAGTTGTGCCATATGGCCAATATCATGACAAAACTCGGGGAATTGTGCTCTGGGCAACGTTAAAATACCTTGACACTGATACTTGTGAATCATCGCCTTCAAGTCTACTAATAGCGTTAATTTTTGAATTAATAAGTCTTCAATAAGAGTCAAAATACAACTGAGTTTGAAATTGATTCATAAACACATGCTTATATATAGTCTGAATCGAACATGGAAGCTGGAATGATTATGGAAGCGGTTTTCTCGCGTTTATTATTCAAGTGAATAACTTGGTTTGGTAACACGTGACAAATCCCACCTGTTGCTTCTGAAAACTGCATTACAGGTTCCCAGGAAAAGAAATAATGCTTATGTCAAAGCCCATCTCTATTAACTGTCTGATATAATTGAACCGTTGTAGCACTTCATCAGTCAACAAAGATCATGCAGACTTTATTTTCATTTAGCAGTGCAACATGGAAAACCTTCCAAATACGGAGTTAAACTTTGAATTTGCTTAAAAATGTATATATTCTTTCCCATTATCTATATCTAATGATAGTGTTTCTTTTCAGCCTTTCGGCAAGTATGGATGGATGCCGATTATTTTGTCACGTCGTATTGTGTAAGTATTGGTAACAATATGTGCATAGTAATTAATTGTAGGTTTCGTATGTGACACTACGATAGGACGCCATCTACACAATTACTGGATATGTTGTTAGCACATTTATGTGACAAAATGTGTGAAGTTGGATTGGTAAACAAGTAAAGATTTATGTTGATGATGGTCTAGAACTGAAGATAAACGTTCATGAACTCGTTATGATTAATAAATATGTGTAATCATGTCCGGCGCTGTAACCTACCTCAGAAACTGAGATGTCGAACTTGATACAAACCTAGGCGGAGACAGGGAGTCTCGGAAACTTAAAATCAGGGTTGTGTATGGTGTAAAACATTACAAATTGATGAAGTCACACGTTGATCTGCAGTAGTCGAAATCGATAAAAAACCTGAGCAGAGATAAACAGTAAAGGGTTCAAACAATAAAGACAATTGTCTTGAAGTTATTCATCACATTATCATATTTAGTATTTGAATCGAGATATGTTTGCAATGTCAAAAATCAAAATACAAAATAGCCTCGTTCCTTTACGCACCTAACCCAAGAATAATCGTAAATGGAAAATAATAGTACATGAGGAGTATGTTAGATATACTGGACAACAAAAGTTCCAGAGACATTGAATAAGATTTTTACCAAATCTGAAACAATTTCAGTTTGCAACAGATCAAAGACTCCTATAAGTGTTCAAATGGTTTAATTTACCATACTGACTACAGAAAATGCGTGATTTCATAAAAAAGCGAGCGGGCCAGGGGATGACATTCAAGTTGTTTTGTTGAAGAGAATCCTGAACAAGTCGAGCAATATAAGGCCGGGCGTTCTAATGTTGAAAGGTAATGCCTGGGCCATGACGACGCAAAAACGGTAGAACAACAGGGCCGACGATTTCTTCGCGGTAGCGCTGTCCATTGAGATTTTCCTCTACCACTATCAAACTGGTCCTCTGCCTTCCTGTAATCCCACCCCATACCATAACGCTGCCGTCCCCGAACCGATCTTTTTCCATGCCACAATGATTGACGTAACGTTCACCTCGACGTCAGTACACTCGAATCCGTCCATCGCTGTGGCTGAGGAGAAAACGAGACTCATCAGTGAATAAAACTTGTCCCCACTGCATGGCCGCCCAGAGTAGACGCTGTCTGCACCACTGTAGACGTGCTTGACGGTGGTTTCCTGTCAAAATGGGACGTCTGGTGGGTCTTCTGGCGACCAACCCTGTTTATCTGAGGCGGCGACGTACGGTTTGTGAAAATATTCGTCGAAGGCAAGGGATGCTTCTTGCAGTCACTGATGCTGGCTGGAATCGATTTCGTAGGTGTGTTGTTCGAATGTAGTTGTCTTGTCGATTATTGGTTACACGTGGCCTTCCACTCCGAGGATGGTCTCTGACCGCATTCGTCTGTTGCCAACGTTGCCATAAACACCAAATGGTGTTTCTGTGGACGTTAACTTGTCTTGCAACATCACGTTGACTCTATCCTGCTTCAAGAAAACTAATGGCTCGCAATCGCTCATTTTCGGACAGGCGTGGCATTTCGTAATGTTGAATAATTGCGTAATTTTGTTGTTTTTCTGAGTGGTTATTGTCAGTACAATGCTAAACAATGCATATGGAATCCCGTTAACGCACACGTTTTTATACTCATTCTTGGGTAGGGAAATGCATGAGGCTGGCATAAAAGTCAACTTTTGCATGGAATGCATGCTTTTCTGTTGGAGTTGCGTTTTTGTGACTTGATTCCATACATGTACTACAATATTGAAAACCAAAATCTACTTGTTTGAAAAATACACTTAAATATTGGTGTCACAGGAACTTTTGTTGTTGAGTATATTTGTTTGAAACATATATAACAACAAATACTTTGAGTTTATTTAAGATATGTCTTGTTCATTGTGCATATATATTCAAAGTGTATCACCTATGCACCTTTGTTACAAATAAAATGCATTAAAAGAAGCTTGCGGTCAGGAAACTATAAACTATTAATACTCAGCTAAAATCCTTATCTCAAAATAGTATATACCCGTCAAAACAGTCATCAGAGCTTACCTGTAATGTGCATTGATATAATCAACCCGTACCGTTGACTAGTATGTTTATAAATTGTTTCACGATAATGTTTTTGCTTTCAGTGACAGTGGTTGTTGGTATACAGGCTCAACAATGCCCAGTCGGTTTCTATGGTAGCAGTTGCCAACATACATGTCCAAGGAACTGCAAAAGCCAGCTGTGCAACATTGACAAATTTGGTCGAACTGTTTGTACCCACGGATGTGTGGATGGATACAGAGGCACCTCGTGCGGAATCCCCTGTCCAGTGAATTGTCAGGTGTGTGAACGTCTCAACGGCAGCTGTGTTAACTGTAAGGATACCTTTCATGGTACAAACTGTACTCTCACATGTGAAGAGTTGTGCAAGGGATTCCGGTGTGACACAGACCAGACATGCTCTAAAACGACGTGTCTTGACGGGCGGTATGGACAGAACTGCAGTAACAAGTGCTACCCCCGGTACCTGACATGTGCCCGATCTACTGGAGGCTGCACTGCCTGCAGAGATGGTTACTATGGACAGTTCTGTGAACTGGATTGTCCTCGGTGTGGCTTTACAGACGTAAGTGTGGATCAGACATGTAAAGATGGATGCAACACGATTTTATGTTCAGACATCACAGGCGGCGACTGTGGAAAGAGTAAGTTACTCAACGCTAATATTGTACAGTGCAACTATTGTACAGGCACATCAAGCAGTATATGTACCTCTCTTGTACTTAAAGTGAAGATGCATAATGCCAACGTTGTGTATTTTGAATGCAGTGATCAAGATTAAGCTTTGTAATGTGTCCTCTTTAAAAAAGCAACACCTTGACAGAAGTTTTACTGCCGTTATTTACCCGTGATTCATATCAAATTAATCAATGGTATAACTCACGTGGTCTTGAAATTCAGTTCGTGGCCAAGTAGGTGTATAGTAAAAGATGTGTTAAAGAACATGTACTTTAATAGTTCTAAAAACATAAGAATAAAGATGCCCTGTTGCTTACATGATAAGAAACACTGGTCTTGCCGAATGCAGACAAATGATGTTTATTTTATGAATGGAAGGAAACAAAATGAACTCTATGAAACAGCATTAATATATGTTCCCTTCGCATTGTCGGAGTGATCGTAACTGACGTATTTGCAGCAGCTCATCATTCCATGTCAAAGTTACATTAATGGAATACATTGTAAATATACTTTTATAATCGTATAACAATTAAAACAGAACGAATGTATATTCTGTCACCATCACGCTGTGAGGAATAGGTCATAATAACATAATCATATTCTTTAACATTTTACGTCGTAAGTCACTTGTTGTCACAGACCAAATCACGTCACACTAACCTTTGCGATTGAATATATGTTTGACATAACCATAAATGTAGTTTTTGCAAGTCATCGTTTGCGATCAACCAATCAGCGATCGCGACATTATTATCAACCTTGCTATTTCTATGACAAACAAAAGTCAATTAACAAATACATGACTTAAAGTATCAAATTTATGATATTACCTTATTGACACCTGAGGTTAATTTCAAGGCGTCTCTCCAGCAGTTTTTTGATCGTAGGCTCTGTAAATAAAGGTCCGATTCACACGCGTTTATGCTTACATTAATACAAAGAATATTGAATGGACTCTTGAATAAAGTTAGTGAACTTCAATAAACACGTAAATCCAGAAATACATTGAAAACGATTTATAACCTGATACAGTTCTTCAGTGCGGATCATGGAATTTGCTCACGTGAGGCACTTTCTTCATCAGCTGATGAACGTCAACAAATACAACTTCAATCCTTATATTGACAGATACATAAATCATTACAAAACTATCCATTAAACATCAAACTTTAATTATTTAAAGCGAACTTTTTCAACGCGGAGAGTCGTGACGTCATCCGTCCCAAACATTGATATTAACGTTCTGTGAACTTTGGCTGTGTATTTGAGTCATATTACGGCTGCTGATGACGGGGATTACCGCAGGAGGCTCATAGCCGAATGCTATGAATACACAATGACATTTAGAAAGCGGTCAAATGTAACAAATGTTATATTTGTTAGATCGCTGACTTTGTGTGCTTAAAGGGCAAGTTCACACGAAAATAAACCTATTTTTCTTGTACTTTTTCATCATGAAAAGTATTTACCTAGTAGTTTTAGAGGCAAAACAATTAAAATATCACACGTATCAAATTTATTTTATTTATAAAATCGGTTCATATTTTTCACATTTACAGAGAGTTTATTTCCATAATAAACACACCATGGATTATGCCCCTTGCAATATGACGTCATTTGTGCCAATTGATAAAGGAATGACGTCATAAGACTTTATTAGACGCGTTTCACGTGGTGTATGTAGGTGTTTGGTTCTATCTTCTCAAATGCGCAGCGTAGCTATTGTTTTGTTCGGTGCCGAGCTGTCCAAGACACAACGCTAAGCACAATTACTCTAAAATTATTTCGTTTTCCAAAATCGCGACTGAAAAGACATCAATACACTGATAACATACTGTAAGATTTGCAATTATGGTTGGAAGGGTCCGTTGTATGAATTGCGCTTATTCGTTTATTTGTGTTGCGCATATTCGCTCTTGCTGAGTTGCTGTCGTCTTCCGTGAGAGTTTAGATACCTGCTGGTTCTGAAACCACAGGACCATATGTAACTAATAATAACAATAAAAAAAACTCGCCAAAAAATTATAGACGAGGCCGAAGGCCGTTTTTGTTACTATTATTAGTTACATATGGTCCTGTGCTGAAACTGATCGGAAGCGGATGGTATACGATCCTTATATGGAAACGGGCTAAAGGGACAGCACTCTCATCAAGACACTGACTGGGATGTTTTTGTAAACAAACGCCGTAAAGTTGAAGTAACTCGATCAGGTAAGTATCTACAGCAGTATCTAAGAAATTATTTTAGCAGGGGTAGGGTGATATTTGTACATAGTTTCACTTGATAATCATGAATATCCGCGATGTTGTCTCGTTCACGTGTTCACTTCCTGCATGGTTATGTCGATACTCCTGATCAGCTGATCGTTGCAATATGCAGCAAACTCCTGTTGATGGAGTAAGTTGTGTTACGTAATGTTTTAGTTTTACAGCCATTCCCGTCTGGAATTAACACAAATCATCTCATTTGGGTAATTAATAAACTTTATAATAACACAGGAAAACAAATTAAAATTATATAAACTCATTGAAAGTCTCTGTGTGTGTGTTTGTGTGTGTACATAATCTTTAAATAATCATGAACAATAATTTTGATTCAGACTGTCGAAGCAAAAATCCGCAAAAATACATTGTTGCAACATGTTTATTTTTTTATATTTAGGCTTTATATATTTTTTATTTAAAAAGATATCTGGTTTTGCTGGTTTGTAGCTGACAAAATATCCAGTCACTATCCAAAATCATCGCCCACCTACCACCCAAAATATTCAAATTTCATGTTTAATGCAATTTACACACATATACAAATTATAGCACATTGATACATGAAAAAAATCAAATTACCATTTTATATTTTGTGATAGTGAGATATAGATGACAAAAGTGTTAATGTTTCTATGCTGTATCTTTCAAATATGAAGTTTCGAGCCAAGTCATGCCAGACACTGATGCCCAGAAAGTACAGGTCCCCAGTCCATCATGGTGTAAAGTCGCTGTCCAATGTACACCAGAAGCATGGCACACAATGCTTCACTGTATGAGGTACAAAATAATATTTTGACAATGAATAATCACACAATGTAAATACTATATGCAAATAATTTCTATATTGAACTATTTTGTGTATCTATTATATTCTCTATTGTTGTCTTTTGTTGTAAAAGTGTAGTGTGGATGACAAATGAAAGTTTACTGTGAATGACATATAAAAGTTTAGATCTGATACAATTTGTACACAGTTAACTGATCATATTTGTATTCAGGCACCCAGTGACATGCCTGTCACTGCTGAAAATTATTACCACCTTCTTTTACAATTATTTAGTCAGTGTACATATTATTTTGACAAATTTATGTTAAAATTATTTTTCTATTTTTCAGGTCCCACAATGATATGGAAGAGTATAAATGCGACAAAACCCTTTCCATATTCATATGAAATCTCTGTAGAAAACAGTTGATGGTACAATTCTGACTAAATCATGAGCATGTGTTAATGAATCGCTATCAAATAGTGATAATACCAGGTTCGCGAAAGGTGAGAGTATCCTGCCCCACCGGTGTCACAAGAAATCCCTGGTGTTGAGATCCATTTTCATTGTGTGCAAATTGTGTTTATTTTCATGCAGAGTTATAAGTCATAAAATATTAGAGTGTCTTGTGAGGTACAGTGCTTCAGACAACAAACGAGCTGTACTTTTGAAATAGTCAACCAGTGCACTAACAAGTTGCCACTGAGCATTTAGCCAGTGCTTGTGATATTTTCTTCAGTCTTTTCCCCAGCCTTTGCCCTTGCCCAAAACTACCTCATCCAGCATCAGCCACCCTGTATTACAGAAACTTATCAAATGAAACAGCAAAGGCTGATTGTTGTCAGAGACCATAAAACAAGATTTCAATGAAAAAAGTTTATTTTAATGAGCATAGAGAAAAACATTACATACATCAGATGCAAATCTTTCACAAATCACCTCGACAACACAAGATGTAATAACTTTTCTCTGATTCTTCAACTACTTCTGCAAATCCCCAAAGTGAACCTCTTGTTTATGAGGTGTAGATAGATTCTGAAATGAAAAAGTGTCTTTTATTAGTCAAGCTATACACATTACAAAAAATATCATACCATTTACATATATATTTTTTGTCATTTAATCTGGAGGGATGCCTAAAAAGAAGTAACTTGTATTGATGATATATGCATAATTTTTATTACATGTTAATAATTCAATAAATACCAAAACAGTTTATAGTTCTATCATGTTGACATGATGTGTTTATTACTATAGGTTTGAATACCTCTTGAAATATTGTGGGCATGTTTCAATATCACTGATGTAATTTAATAACTTTACAAGTTACATATGTTTTCACAACTTGCTGGCAAAAATAAACATTTATGGTACTGGAGATTTATTTTACTTGTCAGATTTGTTTGTTGTGCATGATAGATCTTAAAATGCATAATAAAATAAATTGATGAAAGTAAATAATATTATTTGTTTTTCTAAACTTTATTTCAAGTGTTAATATAAAGAAGGGTGGTGGGGTAGCCTTGTGGTGAAAGCGTTCAATCGTCACCCTGAAGACCCAAGTTCGATTCCCCACATGGGCACAACATGTAAAGCCCATTTCTGGTGTCCCCCAGTTGTGATATTGCTGGAATATTGATAAAAGCAGCGTAAAACCCTACTCACTCACTCATTTAAAAAAATGATTGCATATTTCAGTTGCATTTTAGGGGGTGATTGTTACAGACATTTTGCTCAAAAGGTCAGGTCGGGAGGTCCAAATTTCCAATTTCAAATATTTTTCACTAATATTCAACAAGTTTTTTACTTATAGTTTCTTAGATAATTTATATGTATTGATTGTGACAGTAAATGAGCTTCTTGTAAACATTTTACATATATCTGGTCCACTCAGTTAAACAACCCACTGTTTTTAATAATTAATTATATATTAGATATTTCTTCTTTTTTATAGTTTCTAAACATTTAAAAAAAAATCTGGCCTCATAATAGATGATAAATAGTTTCCCTGCAAAGTTGCAATGCATTTTCTATGAATGGTTTTCAGAACATACCAATAACCAATTATCTATTAAATAGAATAAGATACTGTAGGACTACTGCAGTAACTGGTTTCAAACACAAAACACATCAATGGAGTGATCTATCTTTTCACTTTCAAACGGGGACGGTGTGAAGTGTGAAGTACGACATCCAGTTACTTATCAATAAATATGGCAAGTATTTTGAACTCGGATGGGAACAAATCAAAGAGAATCTTTATTTCCCCCAGTACGTTTCCGCTCGGCAACCGACTTTAGAAACGTACCCCATTTTCGTGTTACTCTAAGCATATGGTCTCCTCATCAGCTGGTAGGCCTAATGAGTAAACACTGTAATCGTGTTGAGACAACGTTTGGCGACGGATCGTATTTGTTTCTTGATATTGGCAAGTAGCATTGATCTGTAGCCTATAGGTGGTGGGAATAGTTACACCTAATACAGACAAACTCAGATTGACGACAATGCCGATACCGGCGATAGGGTCGTAACAGGGTGCGACAGGATGAATAGGCCTGTTGACGAAGCATGAGGGTCACCAGGCGTGACAAAAATCTCTTAGAATATTACGTTTCCGCCTCTGAAAACGTAATAATGAGCATATAGGTAATTTAGGTATACACACATCAAAGTGTTATTCTTACCACGTTGTCGATCGTAGGCCTAATTGTGTAGATGTCGAGTCGGGATCGGGTGACAAATTAGGTGATGTGGGTCTTCTCTTGTTTCCACTTGATTTTCATCGTTTCCATACCGCGAAGCTTGCTCGTTTTGGTTCAAAATCATATGGTTTTGCGATTTCTTGAAGGGTCAAGGGAACTTCTTCGGACCAGGCAGGTATCGGATGCCATTTTGTCTCACCATAAACTGGTACTTGATTTCTTTTGCGTTGTGACAAGACAGGGACCCAGTTAAATTGGCACCAATTACGTCATAATCTAAGGGGGATAACTCAGGCCTGTTTAGCTCGGAAAACGAAGGCCTCATAACGGCATGACATTTTCACAATTATTGTGAGCTCGCTACATTGACTGTGAGAAAAATGAGTGTATATTTTCAAACACTGATACTAACTAATTCTAAAATTGCGTTTTGTTTAAAAAAAGAAAGAAAGTGATTTTTGCGTGTACACTTCCCCTTTAAAGTACGTGATCTAGGCTACCAGTTGTCGGACTTTCATTTTGTGGAAGCCTCGGTGGCTGAGTGGGTTAGTTCGCTGACTTTGTGTGCTGGCGATTAGGTGCCTCACTCTGACAAGTATGGGTTCTAATCCCGGACGGGACTCAACCCCCAAAAAGTACGAGAATCTGTACTTTACTAAGAAAGTGTTATCCCAAATATAATATTTGTTACATTTGACCGCTTTCTAAATGGCATTGTGTATTCATAGCATTCGGCTATGGGAGCCATGCCAATATTTTGTGGAAGCCTCGGTGGCTGAGTGGGTTAGTTCGCTGACTTTGTGTGCTGGCGATTAGGTGCCTCACTCTGACAAGTGTGGGTTCTAATCCCGGACGGGACTCAACCCCCCCAAAAGTACGAGAATCTGTACTTTACTAAGAAAGTGTTATCCCAAATATAACATCTGTTACATTTAACCGCTTTCTAAATGGCATTGTGTATTCATGATAACTATTGTTTGATAGTTCTTGGTCCAATCCTGTTAGTAGGATCTGATAACAGTAATCTAAATACCCTATTAAAAGATCAAACTTGCTCAATTTTCGAAGCTTGGCCAATTCTGTAATTTGCAGTCGTCGATAACGAATTCACCCGTTTCATGCATGTAGAACACCGGTGGGTGTATTCAGGCTTAGGTACCGGTCTTGAAACACTTGACTTCAACTTGAATGGGGTCATGCCACACGGATGTTGTTTCACAGCTGACTCCCCAGCTGCAAAAAAACAACAATACATACCATCATCCCAATCCTTTTGTGTTTTAAAAACAGTAAATCCTGATTATATTTAAGAGCCTTATAAGATCTCTCTAAAATATGGGAGGATAAGCACTAGCTTTGAATTTTCTAATTCAATACTCAAATATGACCTGCTTCAGCAACAAGACATGAAATTTGCCTCTGATCAAACTGAACAACTTTAGGTAAGACAACCATGCCGAAAAACTTGACCAAAGTCTTACTGATAACTTGCACAGTAATTTACCTCAATGGAACGGAGAGAGAGTGAGGGGGCAGGGAGAGGAATATCCATCTGAACCTACATGTAACCACAGTGCAACAATTTCGTGAAACTATTGTTCCAGGTATACCGCTGACTGTGTTTGTTCCTGTGGTTCTGCTGCTGGTCATTGTAATCGCTGTGATACTGTGTCTGTGGTGGCGCTCATTCGAGATCTTGTAAGTGGACTAGTTTACTGAATCCTATCTATCAAAGTTTGAAACATGGTTTTAAGTATAAAGAGCTTAAATTTAAATGTGCCGAGTGCATAAAATTCAAACATGCGAGTCGATCATGCACACCGTGTGAATAAGAGTGTTTGTTATAGCAATAGTGTGATTATCTTCACAACTGTGATTCGATAATGTACAGGAAAGGACACATATCTGCAACAATATCTCAAATTGTGTTACCTCAGTGTATTTGGTACTTAGATTATAAAATCTTTGCGACTGTGTTGGTGACTGATAAGGAGAAGTTCCTACTAAGATAGCGTTTGTAGAAGTAGCATAATATATATTGTTCGACAAGTTTTTAAATGTCATCAGTGAGTGAGCGAGTTAATGTTTGTCGTCTCATGGCCATTAATTTAGCCATGTATTGAGGAGAGCATTCTCACATATTCAGAACAACTGTTCTAAACCTTCAACGATTTAAAAGTTCTTGCGATTGCGTGACATGTTTGTTTTCATATATGTCAACAGCAGGAAGAAAACACCCGACGATTTTCAACAACTAATGCTAAAGGCACATACTAAAAGGTGAGCCTAAAATATCACAAATGCGGACAAAATGCTTACGTGTTGCAATTGCAATGTTGCAACTATGTACAATGGTGTTCGGTATTGTTAGGTAAAAGAAAAGGTAATGCTTATATAGGAAGCATCCCTGGCCTTCGACGAATATCTTCACAAACTGTACGCCGTCGCCTCAGATGTGCAGGGAGTATCGTCAGAAGACCCGCCAGACGTCCAATTTTGACAGGAACCCACCGACAAGCACGTCTACTGTGGTGCAAACAGTGTCTACTCTGGACATGCAGTGGGGACAAGTTCTATTCACTGACGAGTCTCATTTTCACCTCAGCCACAGCGATGGGCGGATTCGAGTGTACCGACGTCGAGGTGAACGTTACGTCAATCATTGTGTCATGGAAGAAGATCGGTTCGTGGACGGCAGCGTTATGGTATCGGGTGGGATTACAGCAAGACAGAAGACCCGTTTGATAGTGGTAGAGGGAAATCTCAATGGACATCACTTCCGCTACGAGATCATCGGCCCTGTTGTTCTACCGTTTTTGCGTCGTCATGGGCCAGGCATTACCTTTCAACATGACAACGCCTCATATTATTCGACTTGTTTAGGATTCTCTTCAACAGTACAACGTGAATGTCATGCCCTGGCCGGCTCGTTCCCCTGAACTCTCACTAATCGAGCACATGTAGAATAAGATGGATCGGCGCCTTCGACGTCAACGACGTGTTCCACAGACACTCCAGGAACTTCGAAATATGCTCCAGCAGATATGGACGTCGAGGTGAACGTTACGTCAATCATTGTGTCATGGAAGAAGATCGGTCGGCCCGATATCCTCGGCCCTGTTGTTCATGGCCCAAGCATTACCTTTCAACATGACAACGCCCGGCCTCATATTGCTCGACTTGTTCAGGAATCTCTTCAACAAAACATCCCCTGGCCGGCTCGCTCCCCTCATCTCTCACCAATCGAGCATCGATTGATCGGCGCCTTTGACGTCAACCACGTGTTCCACAGACACTCCAGGAACTTCGAAACATGCTCCAGCAGATATGGACAGATATCCCACAGGACTTTGTGCGGCACCTGGTCCATTCCATGAGACGAAGATGTGTTGCTTGCATCGCAACCAAAGGTGGACACATACGCTATTTATTTGTAAATTGACATTTTGGCATGTTCATGTTTTTTTTTATAAAATCACGCATTTTCTGAAGTCAGTAAGGCAAATAAAATCATTGGAACACTTACAGGAGTCTTTCATCTGTTGCAAACCGAAATTGTTTTAGATTTGGTAAAAAAACATAACTTTGCATTAAATCTTATTCAATGTCACAGGAACTTTTGTTGTTCAGTATATAAAAAATGTCCTAAACGTCTGTATGTATGCACATGTATATACTCCATGTTCATATACTAGCGGGCGATACTTCCTCTGCACCATAACAAATCACATTACAATTAGTTTCAGAATAGTACATCATAATCACATGCGGCCTTTGTCATGATTAACCATGACGACCCTGAAATTGCACATGCATCCCAGTCATTGCATGCATAAAATTCCATGAGCCAAAAAGTCGTCACACATTCACAGTACACGTGGGACTGAATCAATTACATCAGTAAATTGTTGAAGTATTTTAACTGTGTAAAGTAACTTTCTTGAAAGTGCAATTAGAATACTTGAAACTTGAATTTACAAAGCGTTGCAAGGCGCTTTAGTGTTCACCATAACATCATACAGTCTATCTTGGGTCAGTACCAACGGACTGCCAACACAATGGACCAATGTTCGTTCTGATAAGCAAACCTTAGCCATGTTTGGTCGTCAGTAAAGCACCATTGTCCCAGCTAATGGTGGTCATACCCGGACTTGTAAACGGACAACTGAGCCCATGCCATATACATGGAAAAGGTCCAATGGTAGATTTATCAAGCAATAAACACATCCTAATATGGTATTTCCCTTATATAAAAAAACAATGGTTAGCTAAAAGGAAATATTTTCTATGTGGTGTATGCTTTTTGAAATGGTGGATGTATTCCGTAGTAATGATGACGATGTTGAATGTCGTGTCTACTTAGGATGACATGTGTTTTATCCCACGGAATGATATTTCCTTTCAGAGCCTCAGGTCCTGGCAGTCACGTCACACACTCAAGCACAGATCTTGGATACAATAGTAGGGACACTTCAGAATACACGTGAGTTCTGTTTTATATGCATAGTGAAGTATATGCAAAGTAATTATTTATATTGCGACGATGTAACAATGTATACTCTACAGACGCTTTCATAAATACACATAGGAATCGAGTGATAGTATTGGATGGATACGATGAAGGAAGGACTTGTTGTAACATGGCAATCAACAGGAGATGTTGGCCGTGAATTGTAAGCGTGCAAACAACCAATGAACGTTTCAGATGACTTGATGAATAGTGTGTCAAACTTCCGTGTATAGGACGTGGCATGATCCTAGTCAATATCCAAATAACAATTTGAGTAATCTTGCCCACTGCCCAGTCAATGTTTCAGACGTGCTCCTTGAAGGAAAGGTCATTTCTGATGTCTGGCCATTGGGCTCTGGTAATGGTTTGCTGATGGGGGTAGTCAGTTACGATACTTGGGCACGAGCATTATCGTCTTGAAAGACAAAACTTTGACCAGCATGGCGCGCACACGGCACAACGTTTGTCGACAGTATGTTGTCTCGTTAGTACTGACCAGTGATAAATACTGCCATGGAAAATATGCAATGTCGTTCTGGCAGTAATAGTGATTTGGTCCCATATCATTACAGATCCCCCCCCCCCCCCCCCCCCCCCCCCACACACACACACACACACTCACACGCCTATCCCAAAAGTTCTGAGTGAATCTGGATTGACCTGAAAACATTAGAAGAGACCATCCCCAGTTTCTAAGCTCTCAACACCATTGGCATCTGGCTAGAATATGTCGATTTGTTAACGGCGGTAAAATACGTGGTCGTCAAGCATGTTTCGTTTCTTTTCCTGTTGTTTAACATCCACACCTAGCAATGTTCCAGCTATATGACGGCCGTCAGTAAATAAATAAATGAGTCTGGACCAGACAATCCAGTAATTGACATCACCAGCATCGATACGATGACATGCATCAACCAAGCCAGCGAGCCTGACGATCCGATCCCGTTATTATTGGTCGCCACGCATTGTCGCACGTAGACGATTTGTTCCAATGCGTTGAATTTTGATAGTTATATGTGTCAAATTGTGAAACTGTGATCATTAATAAGCATTACAAATAACCGTCGAAGGTCATTAGATAAAGTATGACAAATTGTGAGGATTCGCCTTATCAAGGTGTATCAATGTTTTATCGCCTTGAAGTAATATCCTTCTTAGATAGAATTGAGCCCGAGAATGACGCGATTTTGGTCAAAATTAAGCAAAGGTCAAAGTCACTATTTGGACATAAGAAACGTAGTTATATGTCATTGCCAGTTCAAAGGCACCGTCACCTTGAAGGACTTGACTTGAACCGTGATATTTGTATGTATTCTAACATGCCCTATCATATAAGATGTCCTTGACATGTTTGTAGAGAGTCACGTCTTCGTTAATTTGGAATTTGGTCCTTGGGGAAAATAGTAGATAACCAATCTGCGTACCAATTTCTGCACAGCGAATTGCGGCGCCTTGGACGACTTGGCCATACGTGCCCCCGTCAAGGGTATACCTCTTCGCAAACAAAAACTAAAAGTGTTCCGTGAGAAAATCAATATAGAATGCGAATAAAACTAAATGGTAAGCTTAGTTATATGAAACTATTTTGTAAGTGGTGCTTGGTACGTTTCCTGGTGTACATATTGTTGTTCCGTGATAATGATTACTATTGGAAATACCGCGTCTACCTGACATGCCATGTTGTTACCTCGTGGAATGATATTTCTTTCCAGAGGCTCAGTGTATTCCAGACGTGTTACGTTTGGGACACCCCTATATGCTGATGATGGATCCAGAAGGAGCAACATTTCACTACACTCGTGAGTTCTTCTTGATATGCATGGTGATGTTTTGCAGCAATTTGCCGTTCACATTAAAAAGAACTGGCAAAAATTCTTATTATGTTTCTGATGATTGTGTCAAGTGATAAATATGAGGCGTTCAGAAAACTGTTCTCTTGACCTGTAGTGACCTGCAGCTTTTATGGTACAGTTCAAGCCCCGTCACAGCGCTCGATACCTTCGTTACCCTCTCGGTGTAGAGAGATCCGCTATGAGGAGGTTGTTTACAGGCTTGTTTACAGTTACTCACTTCAGGGACTGATTACATTGTTCGAGACGCTTCCAGGTTGCAATTTATGTATGGATGGCTGAACCTATGTAAGAGCGAGACGAAGGTGATTGATATCCTCTTCCTCGACAAAGTGTGAAATTTGAAACTATGATTATTGAATAGTAGTATTGCTATTGTCAGTACCATTTCCTGTCTGTCGCAACGTGCATTTAATGAACCTTTCAGTATTCAATATCTACGTCAATAATTATTACGAATGCGTGTTCTAATGATAATATGAGAGAGATATAATATAATATGTATCCATTGAGCTAATTTGTCTTCAAAATCACGCTGATATATTTTGTTCTAGTTTCAGAATACATATACATTGTTATTTTTAAAATTAATGTATTAATTTCTATAATCTATAAGATGATATTTGATCATGATTTGGTAATATCTGATCTCTTTCTGATACTCACTCAGTAACATTGTTGTAGGTATGTATCTTTTCTCATTTATCGTTGCGAAAAGGATTGCTGTACCTATTCATTAAGAAGTATATTTTGCCTATTTCAGGAATGTCTCTCTGTTTGATGACTCTGAGGATGAACCAGCGCTGCAACGCGTCACCAAGTGACATTACAATAATACACAACAAATGGAGTAAAAGAAGAAGAAAAAAGAGATAGATATATTTCGCTTGTTACATGATAACATAGCAGATGTACAACTAGCAATATTGGTGCTATAGCTATAGGTACGTTGTGTCTTTACGATAACTAAGGTCATCAATATTGTGTGTAATGATACATGTTTGGAGGGAGGGGGTGTTTTTGGCAATATATTAGATTTTAAGGCTCATAGTATTAATTAATCGGCCCCTTAATCGAAACCTTGTCTGTTCTAAAACCTTATACACTGTAGCCTTTTATTGCCAGGTTTGTGAGGTGATAAACTCATCGATAAGTACTTTCACACAGTTACACATATATCATCAGACTTATGGGAAAAGGCGAGAGTGCCGATTTTCAGGTGATGCCAAATTCATTGTGCCCAGGGGGATATCAAAGGACATGCCCAAAGAAAATCTATTGAAACAAACTTTTTAAAACACGTTATTTAGTCTTACAAAGTGCATATTTACACCAACAATAAAGTCATATGTGATTTCATTTTTATGTGAAAAGCAACAAACATCTGCCCTGACCCCACAACCAGCGCGTATGCATATTGAATTCTAAACTAGAGGCCGAGCTGTAGCTGTGACGTCATCGTGGAGAGACATCCGCCATTTTGTTTTTTTACAGTGCATTAATCTACAGGACAATGAAGGAATTTTCCGTGATTTTCGGTGTACTGAAGACGCGAAATTGGGTATTGTGTGGACGTGGGGGTGTACTAGTTCATCAAACAAAAGGACACATTGCCATGTCTTGAAATTTTCAAGCGCAAAGGCCGATTAATCATGGAGGAATGTTTTGATACAGCGATGTCAGAGAGGAGTAAAATGGAAACAGACTTGACATGCAGTTTTGTGTTTCTTGCATGTTGAGGCATCTCTCCATGAAAGAGATCCACGCAAACTAAACGAACTTGGTTACGAAAAAGCTAATTCATGATCAATTGCACGTGTCTAAAAAAAAGCAGTCCCACTAATTACAGCCCCCCCCCCCCCCCCCCCCCCCCCACACACACACACACACACACCCCAATCCCCACCCCTAATTGCAACACACCATATAAACACCAAAAATGCACAAAAAGACCACACCACACACATCTCCCAATAAACAACAGCAATTTAAAAAACACAGCAAAAACAAAAACACAGCCCCAGCCACAGGATTAGACACGCATCAGCTACATTATACTAAACAAAATACCAAACAAGACATTAAAAAAGTATTACTACAACTTTACAACCATATATGGACTACAGGGACCACACCAACACTATGGAAACATGCCAAAGTAGTACCAGTCCTGAAACCGGGGAACCCCCAAAATGAGCCCGATTCATACCGCCACTTCCCACATCTGCAAAATCATGGAATCTATAATTAACAGCAGGCTCAAATACTCAAATCTAAGAGACAAATCTAATTAGCCCTGACCAGAGTGACTTCACCACACCAAATAGACAAAGTTAAGACCACATTTTACATTTGGGACAAGACATTAGAACAGCACACACGAACAATACGCTTTGGCCTTATCAATACATTTTAGCAAAGCTGTCGACATGGTTTGGCACAATGGCCTCATCTAAAAACTATAAATTAAAGCCATTATTAGGCGCATTCTAAATTTCATTCACTGTTTTTTAACAGACATAAAATATATATATAACAGTAAAATCACATGACACATTATCAGATACCCACGTATTACAAAATGGTATCACACAAGGTAGCATACTATCCCCGACTCTTTATAATTTCATGATCGACATTTTTCCAAATTTAAAATAGCAATATTTCAACAGCAACATTTGCAGATAAAATCTCCCTCTGCATCTCCTCCACTTCAATAAGACAAGTCAAGACTAAAATACAATCTGCACTAAATAGTATTCCAAAATGGTCTACCAAGTTGGGATTCCAAATCAACAGTAAGAAAACAAATGGCATGCTTTTTAAGAAACCATTTATGACAAATTACAGCCCAAAACTACACCTACATAATAAAGTAATTACTTTTCAAAAAGAGGTTAAATTCTTAGGAGTTACATTTGACCAACACTTAACCTGGACACCCAACATTCAAAATCTGGTCAACTCATGTGAAAAAGACTGTCTGGTACAGACTCGATTTTTTACAGACCCCCGTCATATAGCTGGAATATTGCTGAGTGCGGTGTAAAACAACAAAAAAACAAAACAAATTAAACTCACTACCGTATAAACTAGCCCTAGGTATCAGGACTGGCACTGCACATAACACTACATTTTCAATGTAAGGCACTCTTTCACTAAAACACCGAAGACACCAGCTAGACTTAATTACTGGGCTGGGGCCAAACACAACCCTATACATATAAATCACTTTCAACTTAATATGACAACATAAAAAAAATCCACAATTTAGAAACTCAAAACCCCCTATCTAAAAAAAGTTACATTAACTACTCCAAACCTACAACCTAACTAATATACCTTAGGGATGGCTGGATATTATCGCCAGTTCTGTCAGAACTTTCTCAACAACAGGCCTTTGAGAAGATCAAAGCTATTCTGACTATTGCACCGATGTTGGTTGTGCCAAACTTCAGCAAGACCTTCAAAGCTCTATGTTGATGCCTGTGACATAGGGGCAGGAGGAGTACTACAGCAAGAAGATGATTTTGGGGATAGACCATCCCATTTGCTACTTTAGCACAAACATTTCACACTCATCAGAGGAACTAATCAACCATAGAGAAGAGACTCTGGCCCTGATACTAGCTCTCCAACACTTTGAAGTGTACCTTAGTACAACGGTGACACCAATACTTGTGTTCACAGATCACAATCCCCTTGTGTTTGTGAAGAAACTAAAGAACAAGAATCAGCGACTAATGCGCTGGAGCATTCAGATTGAGAACTTTGATCTGGACATTCAGCACATCAATGGAAAAGACAATATATTGGTTGATGCACTCTCACGTGCAGTCTGAACGGAGGTGACAATTTATATTCACCCTTATGAACTGAAAAACAAAGCCAGCTATATTTTCAAACTGTGGAAAAAGGGTTCCTGAATTACGATGTGTGATCATGATGTGTCTGTGTTTTATGACAGTTATTGAACATACAGTCCGTTTGACTCCAAATGAGAACGATGAATTGCAAAATAACTCGAAATCCAGAAAAGTGTATGAAACATCAATACGGTACTTGACCATGAATACCCTGTACCCAACAAAATCTGAATTTGTTTTATTTTAAGACCCATGACGGATGAAGTTCTTTAAGAAACTATCATGTAATTTTGTATAGAAATGTGTACATGACACGTAGGGGGGACAAACCGTTCATCGTTCTCATTTGGAGTCAAACGGACTGTAGTTTAGCTTTGAAGTTTTTCAACATGCAAAACTTCTTTTCAAGTGGGGGAATGTTATGAGATTCCATTATATATGTATATTAACTTTTCATGAAGAATATATTAAATGTACTTTGTTTTCATGAAATGTACATTCATACCTTTTTCTATATTATGTTACTTGTGTACAGATTGCCAGTGATCAACACTGAATCAATTACACACTTCACTTCACATTGTCTTTTCGTAAGCCCTGGTTAGCTCACAGCCAAGTTAAAGCTGATGTTATGCAATTGCGGCTTGGCTATTGCTCGACGGGTAGACAAAGTGGTCAGTTCCCAGGTCGGGTTTAGGTGTTAACTGACATGCCATGTCGGCAAGATTTGAAACTTTAATTGTGTATGCCATGTCGGCAATTTGTGAACTAAGGTGAATTATGGATTACATGAAACATTCACTGGATCTTGTTCGGAAATGATGGGATATTACAGCATAAAGTAAGAGTGTTTTTATTGTGATTGTTACTTGCTATTGCTGTTTGTGAATTATATAAAGCTTGATTAGACTGCCAGTATTAAATTATTTTTAAATTGTGGTGTGATCTCTCCTTGTTATGTATGGAAACTGTTTAGTTGATCCAGACGTAACAAATCCAAAGTAATAATCACTAACTACCTCTATAAAAACGACACTAATTCCAACACTGTAGAAGTACTTGCTATCTCACTAGCCCTTCATCAAGTAAAAAACCTACACTAATCCAATTTACTAAGCATCGCACACTCCCCTGGCTATATAAAACAAATTCAAAACAAAGATAAACAAGTATTTGTCACAAAGTGACGAAATGTCCCCCGCCTGTATATACACCATAGTACCAAATATGAAGACAATCCAGCGATTAGTTCTTGAGATATCGCAGCAACACCGTTTTCCAACTCCAAAAGCAGATTTCCCTGCTGTGACCTTGAAAATGGGGTCAAGGTCACCAAAACCGACTGGTGTCTGCGGAGTCTGTATATACACCATAGTTCCAAATATGAAAAAAATCCAGTGTTTAGTTCTTGAGATGTCGTGGCAACACCATTTTCCAACTCCAAAAGCAGATTTGCCTGCTGTGACCTTGAAAATGGGGTCAAGGTCACGAAAACCGACTGGTGTCTGCGGAGTCTGTATATACACCATAGTTCCAAATATGAAAACAATCCAGTGTTTAGTTCTTGAGATGTCGCGGCAACACCATTTTCCAACTCCAAAAGCAGATTTGCCTGCTGTGACCTTGAAAATGGGGTCAAGGTCACGATAACCGACTGGTGTCTGCGGAGTCTGTATATACACCATAGTTCCAAATATGAAAACAATCCAGTGTTTAGTTCTTGAGATATCGCGGCAACAAACAGGTGGGACGTACGGACGGACGTACAGACGTACGTACGGACGGTCGTGAATACTATATCCCCCGCTTCGCGCTTTCGCGCGGCGGGGGACAAAGAACGGCCCGATCTAACAAACAACTTTATACAATAAATTTCAGAATTAAAATCAGTGAATGAAGCAATAAATATACCATGGACATCAAGACATTCTAACACACCAGGTAATGACACAGCAGACACAGCAGCGAAATGAGCAATTTCAAACCCATCACCCGAACTAAACTGCAACTCATCCGAGGGTCAATCTAAAATCACACATAACATCAAAATTCTTTATTGTCAAACCGTTATTCAAAATTCAAACTCCAACTGGATCAAAACTGTCACAACTTAAACCTTTCGAACTTTTATGATAAATTAATTTCTCGTATCATCAGTGGCAACACAAGACTAAATTATACACTATTCATACAAAATAAATGGTAACTGCAGCCACTCACCAGGAGACCTAAACCACGATTTTAACAGATGTCCTTTCTTCAGCACCTTTCATTCCAACTTTAGCACTCTCCTTATAAAAGCAATATTTCTTTACTTTTCAGCCGTTACAATCCCACCACAGTTTTCAACGCAGTCATTCAATTTATTCAAAATGGTAAGCTCACAGAGAAATTTTGGAAGGTCCCAAACAAACGCCGCCCTAAAAGCTTCATTAAGTTAAAAGCTTTTTTTCTCATTTAGGATTGGAATCGAAATATCCAAATTGCTGTTATCCATACAGCTAAAGCAGAACTTTAATTAACCAGCGCAGCAGCTACATTACAAGGTCATCCAACAAGCCAACTCGCACACTGCCACCAACAACCGCCTTTCCTCGCCTCCATGACACCTCCCCCTCCCCCACTACCTAAAAAAACAAAAAACAAACTTTTCTAAACTATAGCTAGGTTTTATCACCTGTTTTCTTTTTTTAATAGGTCCCCATATCGCCTTACAGCTTAACTGTATCGCTTTAAACATTACCCATTATGCTGCACATTCTGTTTATTTATACGGTAGTATTATACTAGGCGCCATCTATATATGCATTACTGCAATAATAAACCTTTAGTTTTTTATCACTATTATTTGCTTTCTACTCTACCACTACTATATAATCTATGCACATATATTTGTAAACACAATATTTGCATACATATTTTTTTTATATATATGGTGGTTTAATTTATCTTTATTCAACATATTAATATAAAGTAAACCTCACCTATCCCGTATAAAGGTGTCATGTATTCATGCTCTCCCAACTTATAAATGCCTGTTAAAGACTTCAATAATAATATTAATGATATTAATAATAATAATAAAAATAATAATAAGAGCACATGACTACGGTATCAAAATCAAAGTAAGTGTTGTAACTGCCGAAATGGCTGACAGATAGGTGACGAAGTGGTCCACTCAAAACAGGCCACAATCAGATAAGCAACTAAAGGTAAGAGAGTCAAGAGAAAATCGAATCTCGTTGTCAGGGGAACCATTTGGTATTTTATGGTATTGATGGGGACACACGGGACATATGAGAAGGTATGTAAATGCATGGCTGCACCGAGCACTTTTACAGCCGATAATTTCCAAAATACGATTGCACATAGCATACCTACAGGGAGACACAGCCCTCAGTTAAAGCGAACTCAACTGTGTTGACTCAGGATGAGAGATATGCCTGAATGGCAAAAGGAAACCAGCAGAGTAAATCAGATTATGATGTTTTGGAAGACATGACGAAGCGTGTTCGTGTTTTAAAAGTGCTTGCATAACCAAGTTCGTGCGTAACAACATAAACAAAGGGTGAGGAAGGACACTAGTTACAGAGTGAGAACGTTTACTCCGCAAATGGTTTAACACATTCTGAAACATCTATCATTAAAAAAATACAGAGTCATACAGTGCATTAAAACATGCAATTTCATCAGATGTAATACAAATTAGATATCTTAAGAGCTCATGATTCAGGTAACTACAAGGGGTAATAACTCTTTGATCAAATATATGTACTGAGTGAGTGAATTGGGTGCTGAAAGACCTAGACACATAATCTGTGCGAACAACACGGGATTCTGGCGTGACGAAGGGACGCAGGTCTGCAAAGCGAATAGCGGCACCTAAGACGTGCCTCCAAATAGATATAGTACATAGACACGGACATCTTAATGCAACTGGCATGTCGAAGTGAATAGATGTGATTAAAAGGCATCAGAGAAACATACAATACAAAATATATGTGCACGACACTGATGTGCAAAAGGCAAAAGCGCTGTTAAGGCAGATATTTCAAACGTATCTAAAATATGTGTAAACAACACACAACTTACATTAACGTTGTTGTGTCTGTAAATCAATATCTATAATTACTATAAAAGTTCAAAATCAAGTATATATTCATTATTCCAAATTCAATTTTGCTTAGAATTGTACTTGCAAAAGGTACTATTTGTAAATATATGACTGCACTTGCTCAGTTGTAATTCCCACCAGCTTCGATAAATAAAGGCGTTGCAACGTCACAGATTTTGTTTAGTTTGTTCAAAAACAAGATGCAAGATACAAGAATATCAATTTAACGTTGGTCATTGGGTAAAAACATTGTCTCTTAGCGAGTTCTTCCGACCTAACATAAAACATTAACATGGTCGGAGCATGTACAGGAAATAAAAAATGAGTAAGAAATTTAATAACATAACAGTGGAGATCATTTACTGTACTAACTATAACTAACACGTTTATAACAAACTTATTGATTTGGGTCCCGGCCATTTGCTTATAACGATCTACGATTTTAACAAACTTAGTGGAAAAGGTCGTTTCTTGTTAAATTATAAAGTTCTGAATGTATCTCGGAGACATGTGGTGACACATTTGGTGACAATTGAATACTCTCCGAGCTCTCATTGCTATTGTCGAACCAATTCGACAGAGCGTGTCACTAACCGTGTTGCTACTGTCGAACCCATTTGACAGAGTATGTCACCAACCGTACGCGTGTTGCTACTGTCGAACCCATTCGACAGAGTGTGTCACCAACCGTGTTGCTACTGTCGAACCCATTCGACAGAGGGTGTCACCAACCGTGTGGCTACTGTCGAACCCATTCGACAGAGTGTGTCACCAACCGTGTTGCTACTGTCGAACCCATTCGACAGAGTGTCACCAACCGTGTTGCCTATGTCGAACCCATTCGACAGAGTGTGTCACCAACCGTGTTGCTACTGTCGAACCCATTCGACAGAGTGTGTCACTAACCGTGTTGCTGCTGTCGAACCCTTTCGACAGGCGAATAGTACAACGACACCCCCAAATTAAACACGCAATAACTATTTTCTTGGTAGGCTTTGCGTATCATTTAAATTGAATATAGTATGCATCAGCTTTCTGAGTTCCAAAATCCTGTAAATTAGAAACCTTCAGATATATGTTGCAGAAAGAGAGCAAGAGAACACGCATTTATTTGTTATTAGAGCAAAAAAAATTTCACAGGATTATGATTAACTGAACAAAATATGTAAGTGTTTTTGACAAATACATCGGGGTTTTCAGGCAAGTCCTGTGTTAGGGAATAACATTGCATTTAGCAAGCTTCGGCCAAAATACACAAGCGTGATAACTTCTTTATCATAATATGTCATTCTTAAAAGAAACGTTTTCTCAGCTCTCACAAACGGTACATAGACAGTGCAAGTTTTCCTGGAATATATGCATTGATATATTATGTCACACAGTCACTGATTGGTCAGTGGGACAGTCACATCAGTAAATACAATTCCAACAGTTTCTTTAAATACATTTTAGGCAAAGAGACAGTTGACAACACATACCTTCAGGGTAAGTATTGAAAGCATGTAATAAACTTTGTCAGTGATGCTCTTCTGTGTCAATGCAGAGGGTCTGCCAGTTTCAAAAGAAGGCTACTCTTGTCTGAGAGACGTCACATTTGAATAGGGCCTGTTTAGTCATATAAGATTGCCATAGCGTTACTAAATGACGTAAGATGTGCCGCTCAGCAAGTAATATTTCCGACATATTTCGGCCAAATCCAACGTTAGTAAATTCGTCGAAAGACTCATGTCCACAGATGCCTACAAGCATATTTGTAGAAGCTGACACCCCTACCGAACCTCACTAAATTGTTTCGCAATGTATGTCTCCAATGTTGGCTACACTTATAGCCCCTGACACTTATTTCCGGTATCGGATACTATTATTTTGGTTATGAGGACAATAATCCCAGTAATTTGTCCACACCCAAAATGGTAAATTCTAACTCGATCACCAATAGACGAGCGACGTCATGTTGATTATAAACACTAAAATTCGTGCCTACCTGACCTTTTATATTGCATATCTATCCGTATTTCCCCAGCGGAAACCGTTTTTGTCCGTTGGCTTTAATCCTGCCGAGAAACCTACTCATTATAAGATAAAGCATCACAATAGCAGTAGGCAACGTAGACAAAGGCAATGTGTTCAAGTGATGCCATGTGAAGCAAACCAAGACATGAGAACAGCTTGTCATTACAAATATACCTTACAGTCATAGACATATTTTAAAACTGCAATGACTAACAGACGTGAGTACTAAACTACTTGACAAATCACAAATGAGTCTATGCGTATACACTGCGCTGCGCAAGAGTTCTGTCCCTTACTCCGGCGCGCAGCGACATTCGATCCTTCAATTTACGCATTCATTAGCAGTAAATTTTCCCTCACTTGCAGTAGTATAAGCGTGATTCTATTCTAATAGTCCAATTGGCGTTTACACATTTCTAATGAATCCACTATCAGTAATAACTTATATTACTTGTCCATCGTGTTGACAATACGCTGTAATTGATTTTCCCCGGGCCCTTTAAGTTGTGTCACATTCAGGTACCCAGTGTGTTCGTTGTCACGGGCGTTTATATCAATGAAACACTGTGGATTATAAAGAAAGCTCCATTGGGTCCGCTCGGCTTATTCCGCTACCTCTATGATAGTAATAACACCCATTGAACTAAGACGCGCCGCGTGAATAATGTTCACGACTGTACCCTGCATACAGCTGCTCATGTCCCTGTACTCCTCACTGAGCACACAACACACCCAACCGCCACCAGCGCGTAAAACAAGGGAGATAACCCCGTATGCCATGTTACCTCCTTAGCCAAGGTGCTACTAAACTGTATATCCGAAATGCAATTTATCCCTCCAAAGAACCCACACGCAGTGAAAGTCAAATACATGCACTTAACAATAAGTCAAATACAAATACCTTGCGAATGTCATCCATAACACTCTTAGATTACATGTTATGAATAAATGCTATGTGTAGTATTTGCTCTTGTGTGCAAATGAATTTGATCCATCATTGTACAAATATCTACTTTACAAATATGCCATGAAGCAAATGTATTGAAATCAAGTTGTCAGTGTACATATACACATTTAACCGGTTGCTCACTCTTTGAAGGATATTTCTCCTGTTACAAGACCACACGAGACAAAAGTAATTCTGAAAATCACCTTTGACAAACATTGTGCGAGATAAATGTAATGAGATGCTTTCATGATGTTATTTATATGGATATTGTTTATACTTCGTTCACTGTTGTCAGAGTAATGGGAATGTTACTCGACGGGGAAGAAAGAAGACGCGTTAAACTGTAGCTCATCTGATGAAATCAGGATATGGATGCAATGAACGGATTTGTGTATGATTCTCGACAAGAATTATAGTATTACGCTTTTCAAACATACTAATTTTTTCCCCCACCAGCGCCGATATACCAACGGCATTGTCATGAATGCTGTGATCGAGGTTCCAGAAATTACTCGTATTTAAATTGTGTCTTTTATTATCATATGTTCGAAAATACCTGACTTGACTATGCCAAACGGAATCTGTTTCAGCTGATATTCTAGACTGGTTTTGCTCTTGCGTTGGCAATGATCACATCTCTGGTAGGTAAGTAACTGAATAACTGAACAATTCACCAATGAAAACAAATGATGATAAAGAGATGTCCTTCTTTAATTTTTTCCAAAGAAATATCCGACTCTAATTTTGTAAAATATACTAAACACTAAAACTATCAAACATGTTACATGCATTAGTCGTTGCAGTTTTCTCTAACATGCAACAAAAAAAAGGAAAAAAAAGGCACATGATATTGTTTGTTGTACTTAGTGTTCCTTTTGAACAAAATACGAATATCAAAACATTAACATCTTTTTCATGTCCCACCCCCTTCCCCCCTTTCGTAATGAACAGAACAGACACTGCACAAGCACATCACACATATGTACACTCAAGCAAAGATATGGAAAGTTGTATATGGATTCACTGCTGTGAAAATTACTTCTTCTCTGGGACTAATACTGTACTAATAGATGATATTTCATATGTCTCGTGAAATATATTGTTTCTCTCATCGAGTGACGGGGGGAGGAGATATGTTTCACAGGGACGGTTCAGCACCCTTTGTATTTGCGACTAAAAAAGTAGTTTCGTGTTTGCAAAAACTTTTTAAAAAAAATTCGAACATTCTGTATCATAGATATAGATATGATTATAAACAAAATTAACTTTTAAATATACTTGAAAACAACGAAACCGCTGTTGATAGTGAGAGAATACATGCTTGTCAAGTAACAAAAAACAGTTTCGATTGACGAGTTAAATGAAAACATTAAAGATTATAACGAACATTTTCAAGAGAATAACAAACGGCAAGTAGTGATATTGACTCCATAAATGACCCTTTGTCATTATCTAGCATTGTCAATTTGGAACTAACGTTAGAAGGACGCCAACAGTCTATCCACGAGGCAGACACGTCCGATAAAGGGAGACAGTTTTAGGGGAGGTACAATAGTTCCGTCAAAGTGTTATGCTCACTGCAATGAGGTATCAGTTGTAATGTTCAGTTCAATTATGAAAATTCAGTCATTCACACTTAAATATATAATAATAGATTTGTTTTCTTTGTGATGAAGATTATTTAGGTAGAAACCAGGTATGCATGTACTCGTATGCTTCTATATGGGACAGTCACATTGTGTTTCGAATGAAACTGGTATGTCCAGATAAAACAAATACTGAAACCATCCTGAATTGTCACTGACAATGTTTTTTTGTCTTATGGCTCCAAAACCAAAGGTCAAAGTGAGTGCATAGTGTTGTGGTAGCATTCACTTTATTACAACGGTATTAACTTTTCAGCACCATAACAGAACTCACATTTGTTCATTAACATCAAGTCAATATCTAAAATAAATATAACAAAATAAAATTCTGAATACTAGACTGCGCAAAGACTACGTGTTCAAGGATCTCCATTTCCTGAAACAACTGAGAACCAAAATGACACTGAAAATGTCTGCAACTGTCTGATATGCCCGGAAACATATGTAGATAACATTTGAATTTGGATACCTTCCGGATGTCTTCAGCAAACTTAAATTGTCTTCTTAGTTTTCAATTTTGTGTATTTGTTTATTGAACAACATGCACTGACAAATTTTGGACAACTGTGTTGGATAGTTTCTGGGCCGGAAACATTCTTGATTCTTAATTGGAAGGTTTCCTGAAAGGGGAAATTTTATGAACATAATTAATTTACTTGATGAACATAAAATTGTATATGGCCGAATGTTAAACATATGCCATTAAATGCACCAATTTATTACGGTGTTAAATCTAGACTTTTGCTCGACGAGGACAAACTTGCTCCATACCATATTTAGCACATTGATAAGAAAACAATATGTTACCAGAAAATACTGAATATTTTCCTACTTCCTACTGAGATAATGCAGTGACTACCTTTTCCTCACAAGCCATATATTTAAAAGCGGTTTAAAAAACCCAAATATAACTCATTACAGACTTGCTGATTTACCAGATAATATTACATATTTTCAAACTTATTTCAGAGATAATGCTTAGTCTACTTTTTCCTCATAAGTCCAACATTTAAAAGTGTTTTATTATTGTAATTATAACTCAGTACGGCCAGTCTGAAATAACTGAAATCATCTAAGGTGACACAAATACCATTCTGACGTAACGATCTGATTTCGTCATTTTATGCATTCTAAAATCATATACTAGTATGTATTATGAAGTACATACATATTTCATTTATTGTTCTAGGGCCAAACAGATGAAGTATTTCATTTATTGTTCCGTGGCTAGACAGATGTCAATAAAAAATATCCAGAACCCCCTGCTTTCTTAACATGTGGAGCCGCATCCGTGGTCTAGTGGTAGAGGGTCCTCCCGGAGAGCGGAAGGTCCGGGGTTCGATCCCCGGCCACGTCATACCAAAATACGTTAAAAGATGGTACTTGTCGTTACCCTGTACGGCGCACGGTATTAAGGGGCTAAAACAAGGACTGGTCGTCTCGGAGTCAGTATACTGTGTCTGAGTGGGGTATTCATGTTAAACTGCGACATGGTATCTCAGTGAGCTAGCACTATAAATCGGCATCAGTCCGGACTACTACAAGCAGCCTCACAAACACACACACGTACATGCACGTCGCTATATAAGTGCAATAATCTTGGACGCGACGTTAAACCCCATTTCACCTCACTTTAACATGTGGAAAAATCGAGCCGAACCAAAATTCATGTATACAAAATACAAATAGATAAAATGAAAATATGAATTATTTATCAAACGAAGTTGAGGTAAATTACCGATGCTGATGAGGTTGTGATACTAAATTAATAATATGCTGAACCGCAAAAGAAACGTCACCCCAAGTGACATTGCATGAAAAGTGGTCATTTAAATATAGAGGTAAATGTTTTCAAAGTTCTAAAATTTAACATTACCTTGTCCGCAAGAATGAAATTTGATGATAAAAAACCCAAAGCAGATGACAATAAAACCGATCGCCCAAACGCATCACGGCAACGGCCATGGTAACCCGATGCACGTGAGTTCCGTGCAAATTGAAATGCACATGCGTTCCCCGATTTCTTGCCATATAAAAATCCAACAAAATCGGATAACATTCATTTGTTATTGAACTGCTGCCACATGGCAAGATTGACAAGAATTCAGCGACACCAAGCCCGTGGCCAAATCACCCGGCAAGTAGCCTTCAATGTGTTTTACTCAAAAACAGCTTTTTCCCGATGAGGAAAACTAGCTCCATACCTTATTTAGATATTTGATAAGAACACAAAGAGATAACGGGTTATCAGGTGACATTAACTATTTTCCTACTTCCAAGATAACGCAGAGCCTATGTTATAAATGTTTGGCTAATATTGGAAACAAGGCATAACTCAGGACAAACAGACTAGAACTACAGAACAGATTTCACGTGAGGCACTTACTATTCTGATTTAATATATACTACATGGTGAATCATTACCCGCGTGATACGAGTTAACAGGTGTTTTGAAAAGAAAACTGTTATAAAACACTTGTTTGATAATACTTGCATAGGATTTGATTAGCTGGGTTGATAATTCATCAATGTACTATTGAAGTACATTTAATGTTCTCGGTCTAGGCAGATGTAAATAAAATTTCATATAGAACAGCTTGCTTCAACTGGAAAAAAGACGGTCTACAGTGAAGATATATAAATGCTAAATATATAACTTTTCCCCTTGATAAACGGAAATATTTCTGAAATGACGTGGTACATAAATACCAATGCTTAGGAGGTTGTTGTACGCGTCATGTTATCATAATCATGAGGACTAATACCGGCGATAATCGCATCTGGCAGTGACTTTTTCTTAGATTTGTTTGTAATACCAGATTCTTGTTGTGATATTTCAAACTAGCCCAGTCAATGAACTCGTCAGTACAGCAGAAACAGCTTGTCACCAGCATTAGAATACTATAATAGGTTCGACCTAGGCATGGAATTGAGGTTGGAAGGCTCAGCCAAGGCCAGATCTTGCCCTCTCTTTGCTCCAACTCAGGCAAATTCTATCTCATCTGTGGCCAGTTTTCATCCAGTCGTCATACCTCCCCGGGTCTTCAAATATGAGCTGACAATGGGAAAACCATATTTCATATATTTCTCATATTTTGAAAAAAAGGATTTCTTTTTGAAATAATTTAGATATTTGTTCCACAATGTTAAAAAGGTGCCTCTTCTGTCAATTGCACTGAAATATGATGGGTAGGGCGGCGGGGGGCGGAGAAGATATGGTCCAGGCTGAACCATTCCCCTCTTTTGTTCAGAAGGCCTCCTTGAAGTTGTTCATTGCTCAATGTAAGGCTAAGACATGCTTTGAGTATTGTACACTCTTTAATCACATGTATGCTCCTATATTAAACAGAAAAACGTACACAGTTCAAAATGACTATATCTTGGCGGTAGCGTATCTCAAAGTAATAACACAACAAATGGCGGGAGGAAACTGAAAAGTGACAAATACAACAGAGAAATATTGTAACTCATGACATAGAGATGATGGTGGCAATGAACACATACTGTTTTCCCGACATGTGCCTTCTATGAACAACGTACCTATTATTGTGTATAGTGACTGGTTGACGGTATTGTGAACGGGTGAGTGGGACAATCAGCAGTGAGACTAACTACAGCAACTAGACGATCGCGGTTTTTGTTGTACGGACCGGTTACAGTGATCCAAACATGAACATAAAGATTCGACTGATGGTTTTGATAGCGTTTATAGAAGATATAGTTTTGCTAAAGCATTTTACACGAATGCCAGATATAATACCATGAACATTACAGAACGGAAGCGACATGTGGGCAGAGCTTGAATATTTATAAATCCATTATCTCGACATGTGTTATAGGTTTAGTCTTGCCAGTACAGACTGACTCGCCAGTGCGGCAGAAACCGCTTGTCAACGTAAAACGTGTTGTTTCACCAGCATTAGGATACTATTATGCTGGTACTATTCGGCCTGTGCATGGAATTGTGGTGGGGAAGGTTCAACCAAGGCCAGATCCCCACTTTTTGCGCCATTTTAGGCCAGTTCTATCTCATCTGTGGCCAGTTCTTTTCCACTGTGGTCATACCTCCCCAGGTCTTCAAACATGAGCTGACAATGGGAAAACCATATTCTATACATTAATCAAATTTTTGAAAAGTTATGAATTCTTCTTCAAATAATTTAGATTTTTTCCCCACAATATTGAAAGGTTCCTATCTTGACCTTCAAACAAATGGCAATTGCACAGAAATATGATTTAACACGTATAATAATGCAACTATCTGAGGTGTTAATTGCGGTGGTTGTACTGAGAAATACTCATGCTTAACTGTTTTCATCCACAATTATACTCTGGCTATTAATTTATCACAATATATGTTATTCAAATCATACAGTATTTGTCAATAATGATATCTGGTTTCTCGATATGAAAATGTATAAATCAAAGATTCTGAAGGGGGTTGCCAGGTATTTGTAACATTATAAATGGGAAGATTTAGCTCACTTTGTTTTTAAATTGAATACTTGCTCCTCATTATAGATCTTCCCTACTAACTTTAGGCTACTGGAAATAAAACAAATATATATTTTTGTCGCTCACTTGCTCCTTTTTCTCGCATCCATGATCCCCATGAACTAAAAATCCAACTGGCATGGCCTTATGGACAGTGTACATGAAATTCTGGAAGGGGGGCTGGGGAGGGTAGTTATGTTACCAAGGCTGAACCATCCCCCTTTTTATCCCCCCCGGCATATAATGCGGGGGGATATAGCGATCAGCCAGTCTGTCTGTCCGTCCGTCTCACCGTCTGTCCGTTCGTAATCATTTCCTTTTCCGGGGCAGAATTCCAAAACCATTCAATGTATTTCATCGAACCTTGGCAAATCTAACAGGCACATACTGAAGTGGTGCCTTTTGATATTTTGGGATTTTTCTAATTTGTATTATTTTAAATTTTTATGGAATGAAGTCGGACTCAATTTGGGATAGGGTTCATTTCCGGGCCAGAATTCGAAAATCATTCAGTGGGTAAACAATGTATGCTTCTTAAAGAACATTCAACTTTTGACTCATTACATACAGAATTGCACATTTACAGACAGCTGCCGGGGGGATATGTCATCTTTCACTCTTGTTGTATATATCAAAATCAGAGGGGGAGGATCTGACCTTGGCTGAATTAATTACTTTGGCCCTAACACAGTTAGGCACCAGGTCAGTGATGTAGGTATGTTGTCCGTACACAAGATCGAGGCAAGAAAGAGCGATTTTGTCACGTTAATTTGCTGAAAGCATTCGGAACGAGACGTGCCATTCAGCCAGTCAGTGTAGTCCCCCACAAAAAAGATGATGGTCAAGGGAAAGTTATGGAAACCAAACTCCGTAACAGCAAAGTCTAAACTGACTTCGGCAGCAAGCTGAAGCTTCTACCTGATCAACAAAGATAAGACTTGCGGACTGTGATCACTGATCACGTAGGTGTGTTACTAGATGCAACGCCAAACCAGTCAAGCAGCACACCTACCTCCTCAAACGTCACAAGAGGCCTTTGCTGATTGACGATTTGACGAAATGTACACTATGCAACAACAGGGCCCAGCATCAAACATTGCATGGACAGCATATGTCACACCACCTACATATATCTGATATCGTTCATAATAATTGACATGCTTTTGCATGTGTTGCATGTGGTGGGTGCCTCCCTTTTTGCGAACACATGCTCATGATAAAGTTGGAATCGTACAATGGACTCTGCTTTTGCCACATATTTCTTATGATTAATAAAATAGTTTTGTCGTTTTTAATCCTCGTTCCTTCGTCATTTTAAAACCCATTGCAAACTCATATCCCTTTAGTCCAATTCAAAACGTAAACGCCAGGGACTAGTCAGTTTCTGATGTCTGCCAAAACAGATATAGGGAATAACAATATTTGAATGAATCACCGAAAAATCAGTGATGGCACCAGGTGTTCGCGAAAAGGGCAAACGTATCCTACTTTTTCGGTAGCACCTGCCAATCACACAATAATAAATTAGTACCATATGTTTATCATTATTGGTACCGGACTTTCATTTTCACGCCCCCTTTCCCATAAGTCAATTGGGTTGAATCAGTTTGACTCCTAAATTGATTATTTGCGTTCAACATGTTTTGTGATTGTGGAGCCCTATAAAATATACAGAGAGATATGTACACAGATGTATATAGATTCAATCAGGAAGGCCGTTAACATATGTTTTACACAATAAACATTACGTCTGATTTCTTTTACTATTGGTATTTATTAAGGAGGAATTTAAATCCTTGTTAATTTCTATGAATGAGTCAGTTGACATGAAAGTATTATTCCACTGATACATTCATTCATGTATAGTCATGGCATGCAACTGTATATGCATAATTTATATAAACTATGTTTCATGCTATAGATGGTTGTATGCTCTTAAATCCCAACATGGCTGCTCCTTTATTGAACCAAAAACATGGGAATTGAAGTATGTCTGTCTAATGCATATGCGTATATAATAATCAGTTTTGTAGGAGTACACACTGATCAGGACGTCCCTCCATACATGTACATGGCATGTGTTTTTTTTACCCAAATACATGTACATGTCATACATCAACTGTGATTTCACCAGTGTCAAAAAAGAATATTTTTGAATGACAGCATTATTATAGCAGGAATATATTACGTGTATTTATCAAATATTACATGTTGCTGCAATCCATTCACTGTGTAGCATCATAGTATACATTGTATGTATGGAGACGATTGCCATGGGCCGCCACGTGTTGTCCCATACCACTCCTAATCCGTGCCATTAAAGGGGAAGTGTACACGCAAAAATCACTTTCTTTCTTATTTTAAACAAAACGGAATTTTAGAATTAGTTAGTATCAGTGTTTGAAAATATACACTCATTTTTCTCACAGTCAATGTAGCGGGCTCACAATAAGTGTGAAAATGTCATGCCGTTGTGAGGCCTTCGTTTTCCGAGCTACACAGGCCTGAGTTATCCCCCTTAGATTATGACGTAATTGGTGCCAATTTAACTGGGTCCCTGTCTTGTCACAACGCAAAAGATATCAAGTACCAGTTTATGGTGAGACAACATGGCATCCGATACGTTGCCTGGTCCGAAGAAGTTCCCTTGACCCTTCAAGAAATCGCAAAACCATACGATTTTGGACCAAAACGAGCAAGCTTCGCGGTATGGAAACGATGAAAATCAAGTGGAAACAAGAGAAGACCCACATCACCTAATTTGTCACCCGACCCCGACTCGACATCTACACAATTAGGCCTACCAGTGACAACGTGGTAAGAATAACACTTTGATGTATGTATACCTAAATTACCTATATGCTCATTATTACGTTTTCAGAAGCGGAAACGTAATATTGTTGGAGATTTTTGTCACGCCTGGTGACCCGCATGCTTCGTCAGCAGGCCTATTCATCCTGTCCCACCCTGTTACGACCCTATTGCCGGTATCGGCATTGTCGTCAATCTGAGTTTGTCTGTATTAGGTGTAACTATTCCCACCACCTATAGGCTACAGATTGCTACTTGCCAATATCAAGAAACAAATACGATCCGTCGCCAAACGTTGTCTCAACAGGATTACACATTAGGCCTACCAGCTGATGACGAGACCATATGCTTAGAGTAACACGAAAATGGGGTACGTCCCAGTACGTTTCTAAAGTCGGTTGCCGAGTGGAAACGTACTGGGGAAAAAAAGGATTCTCTTTGATTTTTTCCCATCCGAGTTCAAAATACCTGCCATATTTATTGATAAATAATTGGATGTCGTACTTCACACTTCACACCGTCCCCATTTAAAAGTGAAAAGATAGATCCCTCAATTGATTTGTTTAGTGTTTGAAACCAGTTACTGCAGTAGGCCTACAGTATCTTATTCTAATTAATAGATAATTGGTTATTGGTTTGTTCTGACAACCATTCATAGAAAATGCATTGCAACTTTGCAGGGAAACTATTTATCATCTATTATGGGGCCAGATTTTTTTTTTAAATGTTTAGAAACTATAAAAACCGAAGAAATATCTAATTTATAATTAATTATTAAAAACAGTGGGTTGTTTAACTGAGTGGACCAGATATATGTAAAATGTTTACAAAAGCTCATTTACTGTCACAATCAATACATATAAATTATCTAAGAAACTATAAGTAAAACTTGTTGATTTAAGTGAAAAAAAAATGAAATTGTAAATCTTTGTTTGGAAATTTGGACCTCCCAACCTGACCTTTTGAGCAAAACTCTGTAACAACCACCCCCTAAAATGCAAATGAAATATGCAATCATTTTTTTATATGAGTGAGTGAGTAGGGTTTTACCCCGCTTTTAGCAATATTCCAGCAATATCACAACTGGGGGACACCAGAAAAGGGCTTCACATGTTGTGCCCATGTGGGGAATCGAACTTGGGTCTTCAGTGTGACGATCGAACGCTTTCACCACAAGGCTACCCCACCACCCTTTTTGATATTAACACTTGAAATAAAGTTTAGAAAACATATACCGTAATATGATTTACTTTCATCAATTTATTTTATTATGCATTTTAAGATCTATCATGCACAACAAACAAATCTGACAAGTAAAATCAGAGATTCGAGTACCAAAAATGTTTATTTGCCAGCAAGTTGTGAAAGCATATTTAACTTGTAAGGTTATTAAATTACATCAGTGATATTGAAACATGCCCACAATATTTCAAGAAGTATTCAAACCTACAGTAATAAACACATCATGTCAACATGATAGAACTATAAACTGTTTTGGTATTTATTGAATTATTAACATGTAATAAAAATTATGCATATATCATCAATACAAGTTACTTCTTATATAAGCATCCCTCCAGATTTAATGACAAAAATATATATGTAAATGGTATGATATTTTTTTGTAATGTTGTGCATAGCTTGACTAATAAAAGACACTTTTTCATTTCAGAATCTATCTACACCTCATAAACAAGAGGTTCACTTTGGGGATTTGCAGAAATAGTTGAAGAATCAGAGAAAAATTATTCCATCTTGTGTTGTCGAGGTGATGCATGAAAGATTTCCATCTGATGTGTGTAATGTTTTTCTCTATGCTCATTAAAATAAACTTTTTCATTGAAATCTTGTTTTATGGTCTCTGACAACAATCAGCCTTTGCTGCTTCATTTGATAAGTTTCTGTAATACAGGGTGGCTGATGCTGGATCAGGTAGTTTTGGGCAAGGGCGAAGGCCGGGGAAAAGACTGAAGAAAATATCACAAGCACTGGCTAAATGCTCAGTGGCAACTTGTTAGTGCACTGGTTGACTATTTCAAAAGTACAGCTCTCTTGTTGTCTGAAGCACTGTACCTCACAAGACACTCTAATATTTTATGACTTGTAACTCCGCATGAAAATAAACACAATTTGCACACAATGGAAATGGATCTCAACACCAGGGATTTCTTGTGACACCGTTGGGGCAGGATACTCTCACCTTTCGCGAACACCTGGTATTATCACTATTTGATAGCGATTCATTAACATGTGCTCATGATTTAGTCAGAATCGTATCATCAACTGTTTTTACAGAGATTTCATATGAATATGGAAAGGGTTTTGTCGCATTTATACTCTTCCATATCATTGTGGGACCTGAAAAATATAAAAATAATTTTAACATAGATTTGTCAAAATAATATGTACACTGACTAAATAATTGTAAAAGAAGGTGTTAATAATCTTCAGCAGTGTCAGGCATGTCACTGGGTGCCTGAATACAAATATCATCAGTTAACTGTGTACAAATTGTATCAGATCTAAACTTTTATATGTCAATCACAGTATACGTTCATTTGTCATCCACACTACACTTTTACAACAAAAGACAACAATAAAGAATATAACAGATACACAAAATAGTTCAATACAGAAATTATTTGCATATAGTATTTATATTGTGTGATTATTCATTGTCAAAATATTATTTTGTACCTCAAACTGTGAAGCACGGTGTGCCATGCTTCTGGTGTACATTGGACAGCGACTTTACACCATGATGGACTGGGGACCTGTACTTTCTGGGCATCGGTGTCTGGCATGACTTGGCTCAAAACTTCATATTTGAAAGATACAACATAGAAACATTAACACTTTTGTCATCTATATCTCACTATCACAAAATATAAAATGGTAACTTGATTTTTTTCATGTATCAATGTGCTATAATTTGTATATGTGTGTAAATTGCATTAAACATGAAATTTGAATATTTTGGGTGGTAGGTGGGCGATGATTTTGGATAGTGACTGGATATTTTGTCAGCTACAAACCAGCAGAACCAGATATCTTTTTAAATAAAAAATATATAAAGCCTAAATATAAAAAAATAAACATGTTGCAACAGTGTATTTTTGCGGATTTTTGCTTCAACAGTCTGAATCAAAATTATTGTACATGATTATTTAAAGATTAGGTACACACACAAACACACACACACACAGAATTTCAATGAGTTTATAATTTATAAATTGTTTTCCTGTGTTATTATAAAGTTAATTAATTACCGAAATGAGATGATTTGTGTTAATTCCAGACGGGAATGGCTGTAAAACTAAAACATTACGTAACACAACTTACTCCATCAACAGGAGTTTGCTGCATACTGCAACGATCAGCTGATCAGGAGTATCGACATAACCATGCAGGAAGTGAACATGTGAACGAGACAACATCGCGGATATTCATGATTATCAAGTGAAACTATGTACAAATATCATCCTACCCCTGCTAAAATACATTTCTTAAATACTACTGTGGTTAGAACAAACTAAAACAGCAAACTTACCTGTTCGAGTTACTTCAACTTTACGGCGTTTGTTTACAAAAACATCCCAGTCAGGGTCTTGATAAGAGTGCTGTCCCTTTAGCCCGTTTCCATATAAGGATCGTACACCATCCGCTTCCGATCAGTTTGAGCACAGGACCATGTGTAACTAATAATAGTAACAAAAACGGCCTTCGGCCTCGTCTATAATTTTTTGGCGACTTTTGCGTTGTAGTGTATATGCAATTTGCAGGGATGTTATGGTTTGCCAGCTGGAAGTGATGCGGTTGAAGTTTACATTTTGCGGATCTTGTTTTCATAGACATTGTGCTCATATCAGAAGAGCACGTAGACATGGCTTAATTTTGCTGATTATTGACTCAAGAAAAGCGTTAGAAATAAAAGTATACAAAACTCGTTCACACTTCTAATATCCCTCGTGAAATCACATAAAAATATCTAAGGACATTATCTCACTACACATAATCTCACCATCCAGCTTGATGGCTCAGACATTGTGGCTTGAACACTAAATGAAATATATTAAGATCACTTGACGGGGAGGTCGATCTTAACGCTGGTCTATATATGCAGTTGTGACATACAATATCCCGCTCGCAATACTGTAGCGGATCTAATGTGTCCGATGTAGACGCTAGAATTCAAAACGCCTCACATTAATATATTTCATTTATAGACTTCATGTATACAACAAATGTACAGGTCACGATAGAAAAACAAAAACACAACGAATAAACTGACAGTATATCCTTATGTATGTCAAGTTCACAGAGCACAAAGCCTTTTCACAAAGAAAGTACGCTTATCGCCCTGCAATACGCGTAACTACTACATGTAGGTAATCAAGATAATAAATGCTGATGTTGATATATTCAGCCCGTGCATCAAAGTATATATCTCTTTTCTCTTCAATGTTTTGTTTCAGTCCTTCCGGGAAACGATCTCAGGCTCTCAGTTGTCCCTAATAATTGAAATACTACACACACACCGTTCCTGTCCAGAATGTCAAATTGTAGTCCTCTTAATGCATCGCGATCGGCTGGTCAGGTTCGGCGACTTGGTTCATTGCATGTCATTGCATTTCAATGCATCGATCGTTGCTCGAAATAGCATTCACTGGTTTGTCTGGACCAAACTCGATTTTGTACAGACCGTCGTCATGTACCTGCAATCGTGCTTAGTGCTAGGTTAAACAAACAAACAAAGACCAACTATGGACGAATAGTACACATCATTGCATTCTACACCGTTTGTAACATATTTCCTTCTCTCCATTAGTTTCTGTTTATAGATTAAATACAAACAACGGAATGTATCTGCATTGAGCGAAATAATTCCTGAGATAATAATTGAAAATTGTCAACAAAAAGTTTTGTCATTCATTATTTGCTCCAACAAATCAACAGAGGCGCAGACGTTTTCCTCATAACCTTTACAAATTCATTTTATGATAAGCAGCAATGGGCATTGTGAAAAGATAACAAAGTCATAGCTTTGAAAGGTTATGTTTTATACAAGTATTCAGTATCATTATCTATTGCTACCATACTTGCAATGAACTTATACACTATGAGGATCAATAAGTTTATGATATTTAGCCAAGAGAAGAAACAAAATGAACCGTTTTCCAGGTTCTCTGATAAAGTAGAGGCAACATTTTCCTTACATATCCTCTAGTTAAGAGCCGTTCTTCACAAAGTCACAAGCTTGATTTTAGACCTTTTCAACAAACTCAAACACAGGAATTGCATGCAATGACCGAATTTGTGTAAGATATATTTAGGGACCTACATGTTATTCTTTGTTGCTTTACTCAAAATCACCATTATCAAGGATGCTATGAACGGAATTACAAAACAGTAAATATTTGTTCATAGCGTGTTGCAAAAACGTTTCGTTCGATCATCCCAGGGCCTAAATTGTATGTGAATGTTTAATTGTCGACATGCCGTAGGAAGTTATCATCTTATGAAATGTTTATACATTATCATCTTATATATAACTCTCCCTTCCTTCCCTTCCCACACAGGATATTGGAAAATGTAATGAAGACAACCGCAGCAAAGACAACCGCATCAAACTTACATTTACACTTGCACAAACACACATAAGCTCGGTCACATGTTACAGTTAATTACCACGCTAGCCTTGACATACATATCCGTTGACTTCCATCTTAAGCTCTTACCTCATATGGACAGAGACATGTTGATCAGTTGACATTTTAAACGTGTATCAAAATTAATAATTCTTAGAAAAAAAGATACAGATCAATGTACGTATCTGAACGATTTCACCAAAAATGAGAAACATTCATAAAATACGCCAATCTTTACTGTAGGCCTCGTTAAATAATATTCATACTTATGATACGAAAAAATACTAAAAACGATCTTTTCCATGTGAAATTCGAAGCAGATTTTAGTAGACATGTGGAGGTCAACCACACACTGTATCTCCTTGGAATAAATGTGTATATATTTCTCAGTCATAAATCATTTCTAGGAGGGAATTTATTTCTATTATTCATTAGTACTGTCAAAACCCTTTCCATATTCGTAAGAAACCTTTGCCAAAAGCATTTTACAATTCCAACTAATTCATGAGCTTGTGTTTATTAATCACTATCAAATAGTGATGATACCAGGTGGTCGCGAAAAGGTCAGCATATCCTGCCCCATCGGTGCAGCAAACACATGCAATGACAATTGTTCACATGAAACACCTTGATCAAACAGCTTCTGAGCAAGAGTCGTATGACGCTATTTGAAATCCTGGTGGAAAGAGCATGCTGAATTGTACTTCAAGAGTTGTGAAATGTAGACACCAATGGCTGAAGCTACAGTAATATTGCTCGACATGACAGGAAAGTTTTCAATTGGAAAGTTGAAGGCATTGCTCCTGTCATATCCTGTATGCATAGATCTGAATATGGTCTCTCTTGTCTCTTTGTAGGTCAGGTGGGTAAATCAGTGAAAGGGAATTGGCTATTTGATACTTATTGAACGACATCCGATCATCTATATGCCTGAAGCTTAAGATGAACTTCTTGGCCAAATTACCTTGTTTAGACTCTGCCATTCCGAGCAGAATTCCGAATGATATGCATTACAGCAAACAAATACCATTACATGCACCAATTTTTTGCCATGTAACATCAAAATATGCCTTCAATGCGTATTTCTCAAAAACAGCCTTTTCCCAATGAGGAAAAACTAGCTCCATACCTTATTTAGAAATTTGATAAGAACACAAAGAGATAACGGGTTATCAGGTGACATTAACTATTTTCCTACTTCCGAGAATACGCAGAGCCTATGTTATAAATGTAGGACTAATATAGGAGACATGGCATAACCCAGGACCGACAGACTGGAACTACAGAACAGATTTCAGGTGAGGCACTTACTATTCTGATTTAATATATACTACATGGTGAATCCTAACCCACGTGATACAACATAGCAGGTGTCTTGAAACGAAAACTGTTATAAAACACTTGTTTGATAATACTTGCATGGAATTTAATTGGCTGGGTTGGTAATTCATCAATGTATTAGTGAAGTACATTTAATGTTCTCGGTCTAGGCAGATGTAAATAAAATTTCATATAGAACAGCTTGCGTCAACTGGAAAAAAGACGGTCCACCATGAAAATATATAAATACTAAATATATAAACTTATATGTGGGCCAGGCTGAACCATCCCCCTCTTCTGTTAAGAATATTTTGAAAACCAGAGGGGGTTGGGGGTGGGGTTGGGGGTCTGGCCTTCATAAGAAACCTCTGCCAAAATCATTGAACGATTCCAACTAATTCATGAGCTTGTGTTTCTTAATTACTATCAAATAATGATGATACCAAGTGTTTGCAAAAAGGTGAGCTTTTCCTGACCCATCGGTGCAGCCTATCGCAAACACATGCAAGGGAAATTGTTCACATGGAAAACCCTGGTTATTTAGCTTCTGAGTCCTATGACGCTATTTGAAGTCTTGGTAAAAAGAGCATGCCCACTTGTACATAATGGGAAAAGTTGAAGTAATTGCTCCTGTCATATCCTCTTGTGGAGTAGTGTCACTCTGAATCTTTATACATTGATCTAAATATGGTCTCACTTGTGTCCTTTATGTTAAGGTCAGGTGGGTAAATCAGTGGAATTAGCTATTTGATGCTTATTGAACGACATCAGTTCATCGATAAAGTTCTTGGCCAAAATAACCTTGTTTAGACTCTGCCATTCCGAGCAGATTTCCGAATGACATGCATTACAGCAAACAAATACCATTAAAAGCACCAATTTAGTGTCATGGAACTTCAGTTTGCGTCCAGTGTATATTACTAAAAAAATAGCCTTTTCCCGATGAGGAAAAACTAGCTCCATGCCTTATTTAGAAAATAGATAAGAACACAAAGAGATAACAGGTGATATTAACCATTTTCCTACTTCTGAGATAACGCAGACCATTGTTATAAATGTTGGGCTACTGTTGGAAACATGGCATAAATTCATGACAAACAAATCTTGGCGTGAGTGTGACTCGCCAGTACAGCAGAAACAGCTTGTCACCAGCATTAGAATACTATTATAGGTTCGACCTAGGCATGGAATTGAGGTGGGAAGGTTCAGCCAAGGCCAGATCTTGCCCTTTCTTTGCTCCAACCCAGGCAAATTCTATTTCATCTGTGGCCAGTTCTCATCCAGTCGACACACTTCCCGGGTCTTCACACATGAGCTGACATTGGGAAATCCATATTTCATATATTTCTCATATTTTGAAAAAAAGAAAGAAATCTTCTTCAAATAATTTAGATATGTGTTCGACAATGTTGAACGGTTCCTATTTTGTCAATTGCACTGAACTATGATGGGTAGGGCAGGGAATAGAGGGGTAAGATGTGGCCTAGGCTGAACCATCCCCCTGTTTGTTCAGTATATTTTGAAAACCAGATCTGGATCTGGCCTTGGCTGAACAATCCCCCTCCTATGTTCAGCATATCTGAAATCCATAAGGAACTGCCAAGAATTTTCCTTCTTTGGTGCAGGTTTAGCCCTGGCTATTTTGTCCCCGGGAAAGAACTGGCCCAAACTACCCTTGCCTTGGGGAAGCAGCCTCACTAATAGATCTACGTCCAAAGTCTGGCAGTTGGTGAGGTAATTGATTCATCCGACACCTGTGAGTCAGCAGATTTTGACGACGCAGTTCATGATAGTAGTAAGACCTGCGGTGTCCTATTGATAAGGCCGGGGTGGACAAGGGTAGTGTCGCTCAGGAGATAGAAGTCAAGACCAATGCAACAGGGTCAGCTATTGATTGGAATAAGGCAGGTGTTATTCAAGTCAATTAGAATCATAAATTGTTGTGTACATCTCAAAAGGCAGACGATTCATTGAAGGCTATATGCTCCAAGTTGTCATCGAAATGTTTAGCTAAGGAAGACATGCTCAGGCTGAATTTGACGATAGTAATAGAGCTCAAGTCGTATTTACAATGAGTTATATGAGAGTATATCGGAAGGACTAAGCCGTATGGGTTTATCAGTTCTGCTTATGTCTGGCCAGGGATGTAAAGTGATGTAGAAACTTACTGTAGGGTGTCAGTGGAAGGGAAGCCCAATAGGTTGATTACCCCGGCCCTTTTGAAAATAGTGCTGATTGTAGTCGAGGTTTACTCAATTACCTATGACTACTCATGGCAGTCAGTACTTGTTAACGGTAATGTGCGTCAATTTGAGATTCCCGAAGGCTAATCCCATTACATAAAGTCACTACGACCGAAGTGACTAAAGGTGTCATTAAGTACTTCACAATGACAGAACAACAACCTAATGAAACTCAGTCTGATCAATGGATGCATTTCACATTCAGACTATTTGAACGGGACATGCTGTTATTGGAGGTCAGGTGTGGTGCATATCAAAGAGCGTTTTCATCAGAGTTTGTTGAGGTCTTGGATGTAAGAATCCCATATGTGTTGTTCGCTCCTGGGGACAATAATCTTTAGGTTTCTCGCCCTTTTGAGAGGGTCTATGCTCATACCCCCAAGGCCCCCTTGAAGTTGATGAAAGACAAGTGGTTAGACGAAACTAGATCAGAAAATACGCAGGTACTCTTTTAAAACCAAGTACTTTGCCCCTAACACAGTTAGGCACCAGGTCAGTGGTGTAGGGTATGTTGTCTGTACACAAGATCGAGGCAGGAAAGAGCGATTTTGTCACGTTAATTTGCTGAAAGCATTCCGAACGAGACGTGCCATTTAGCAAGTCAGTGTAGAAGATGATGGTCAAGGGAAAGTTATGGAAACCAAACTCGGTAACAGAAAAATCTAAACTGACGTATAATTAGGCAGCAAGCTGAAGCTTCTTCCTGATCAACAAAGATAAGACTTTCAGACTTGTGATCACTGATCACGTAGGTTTGTTACTAGATGCTTCTGGTACGACCAACGCAATGGTGTTAGTTGTAGAGGAAGGCAACGCCAAACCAGTCATGCAACACACCTACCTCCTCAAACCTCACACGAGAGCTTTGCTGTTAGACGAAATGTACACCATGCAGCAACAGGGGTCCAGTGACAGCGAGTGGAGTTCCCCCTGTCTGAGGCAACTCACATCCTCCGTCAAGCATCAACGATTGCATGGACTGCATTGGCAACACCACCTATATATATCTGAAATCGTTCATAACGGTCAAATGCAAATTTCCCTTCCACTGATTCTCCCACCTGAACTCGAAATAGAAGAGACAAGTAACACCGTCTCATCTGTTTCATAGCTAGTATTACATATAAAGATTACAGAGAGAAAATCAACTCTTCACAAGACTGTATGACAAAAAGGATGACTTCAACTTTCTAAAAGTTAGTTTTATCTTTACGTGGAGCAAATTGTAGTTCCAGCCTTTGGTGGCTTTATTTCACAACGTTTGGTGTACAATTAAACATGCGCATTCTACGAATATTTCGCCCCTTGAAGATCCGGGTTAGAATTGGTCTTCAGTAAGCCATGCTTGATGTACAAGTCGACTATGCTCGTTAGAGGCGACTGACGGGATCGGGTGGTAACTCTCGCTGACTTGGTTGATGCATATCATAATATCTCAATCGCGTGGATTGATGCTCACGATTTCAATCACTGGATTGTCTGGTCCACACTTGAATATTTTTCAGACCGCCGTCATAATTATAGCTGTGATATTGCTGAGTGCAGCATTAAACAACAAACAAACAAGCAAATATTTCAAAGAGCGTCAAAAGGTGTTTGTTTAAGGTTACAATATTCAAAGTCTCAGTAAAGCCTTTTAAAAGTTAAAGGTAGACCATTGGAAGTCAGTTACGAAAAGAGATCCGATGCGACTCCCTATTTTGACCTATGCCATATGTTCTCGTGTATTTACTAAACCATTGACATGAATGGTCTCTGACAGATTTCACTGAGGTCGCCACAAGGTTTCAGAGCGGTCGCAAAACCCATTCGGTCGCAACCAGTCTTTTGCGACCGCTCTGAAACCCTGTGGCGACCTCAGTGAAATCTGTCAGAGACCCTTGAAACCTCAATGCGATTGTCAAATATTCTGGTCGCCAGGAGGTTGCATCGCGGTTACATTGTCCGTTTTACTGATGCTTTAGAGCGGCATAAAACCATACTCACTCATTTTGTACTTCATATCATTTGAAAAGATAAAAAAATTAATCTTTGCAGGGATTATGGTATTCATCTCTTAACCCTTTAACAATAGATGTTGCAAAATGAGCATAGCTGACGTCACATATTGTTCCGTAATATTAATCCGTGCATTGAATTTAGTTACTATTCATATACAATATATTAAATGTATCATGATAGTATGTACAATTTACGAACATACTGTACGTACATTAAGTGTAACACATGTGGAATCACTTGTTCCGGGGTAAAAACGTACAGTTAAGGTGAAACAACTCGTGCAGGATTAATGTAGCATCATACGTCACACAACGGATATATACAGTGGTTTATTGAACCCATTGTGCCTGTTGCAAAAGCTCGGTTTTCAAAATTCAGTATAACTAAAGGGTATTCTGGTGCCTAATTCGATGTGGTTCGGTTCAAAGGACAATTAAGATACTTTCCTGAAGCGTAATTTCCAACAACTCACCACAAAGCCAAATGCGTCATGATGTTGTAAAGGTTCGTTATATTATAAGTTTGATTGCCCCATATGCATAGTGTAGACAATACAGTAACCTTGCGTCAGATAATGAAAGTCAAACATCCCCAAATTGAGGGGGCACGGGTTGCCCAGTCGTCTAAGGCGTCAATGTTTTTTCAACATCTAAATGATGGAATGTGTGGAAAAAAATATCCTGATAATTTCTGTCGTCTCCCCAGGCCTATGCTTGCAATGGCGTTATAATATCATGCAGGTTTTATCATTATCCTATAATCCAACTTTTGACATCGATAGTATTGTCCTTATTTTAGCTAGGTCACAATGCCTCATGTCTCTCCCGGAGAATAAAAGCTCTTGTGACTCTTGACGCGGTATTTTAATATTTATAAGAAACGTAACAAAAACATTTCCATAATCATAAGCCGTCTCTACGAACAGCCATTGTACAATTCCGACGATATCATGATCACGTGCTTATGAATCACTCTTATGATTCAGATGAAAGAGGACATGTGACTATCACATAAAGGTGCATCAATGACTAAGTGTGAATTATACTAGTTGTGCAAGGGTCAGGGTTCAGATTACTGTACACAGAAACTGTCATAATACATGATTTCAATACCTTAAAAGGCATGATTAAGTTGAAAGAGATAATGTGATATTCACGTTCCAGTTCCCTTGGTGCCTTTGTGTGCACAATATACACTTGCAGTAGAGCAGGTTGATACTGTTGCCCACAACGAACCGTTTCACCCCAACTACTATACATATACTGTGACCCCATGTTTAAATATATCTTCAAACAACATTCCATAAACACAAGAGTCCAGTGTACGCTTCCGACTATATGTTTAATTTATGAATCACTATCATACAAAGATGAATCGTGGATGTTCATAGTCTACAATTTCCGACCGACAAGTACACCTATGATTAAATATTTCGATATGCTAGTATGTAGCAGAGAGACAGCATGTTCGATATTTTTAAATATGAAAGGACAATACAGTAATGTCAAATCATCGAATAAAGGTCATTTATCTGTGTTCAGACATAATGGCTAAGTTAATACAGTAATACTGCGAACGTATTGTCTAAAGACGCCAGAGTAGAAGATGACGTCATAGCATATCATTATTGACACTGGTAGCATCTCGACACGGCGTTTTTTCAATAGTATACATTATTGCTTCACTACAACTGCAGGTAAATCCTGAAGCGTGCATCATAAAGAAAACATTACATCCGTGTGTGATTTATACTCATGACAAAAATCATATCAGAAATTGTCCCAGCTCTACATACATATTCACTGGCAAATTCTAGATATACACAGAGGAAGGGGTGTTTTAAGGGGTTCCATAGTCACGTCACAGGGCAGCGCCATAGCCTGATGAACAGTGGCATTTCTTCAGGTGATTTCAGGGGACTTTTGGAAACAAAAGTCGTGAAGGGTTGTTTCTGTGTCTGCAAGTACTAGTACTTGGACTATTATCGCACATCTGATTCAGTGATCCATTCATATAATTGTCACCGCTATTTTCCCTCTTACGCCCAATGTTGGAAAATTGAGACTGGTTGTTCTCTACCATTGACGTTTTATATTTACATAGATTTCACTGAAACGACAATCACATCAGGACATTATTGATAAAAGTCAAAAGATGTTGTCAGAAGTAGTCTTCCCTTGAGATTAATTGCTAAGATAAATGTAAATCCCCTAAACATGAATAGCATCACACATCGAATGAAGAGGAAAGATCGAATCCTGATATTCACTGTTTGGTACATGTATATACGACTAGAATAATACTAGAAAAGCAGTGCACTGCCAGAGCCAAAGCATGTCTCGGCTTAAAACACACTTGACCCGATCAACGACAATGTTTATATCTTTAGAAATGAAATGAATATAATGATTTTAAGGACAAATCGTATCTTGATTATTATTGATAACTTTACATAATTTTAAACCTTGATATAACTAGTTAGACGCAGTGATTAATGTTTTTATAATGCTTACTGTTCAGTGGCGACAGTATAATCAATATTGATGTTCAAACGAGTAAGAATATTGTCATCAGTTACAACTATACAATTTGCCACACCTTTTGGCAAGTTTCATATGTTTAGGCTAATACTCCTCAAACCTGAAGATATATGTGAAGCCAAAAACGTACTATCAAGGTACCAAGTCTTGGCTTGCATACATGAAAATATCTTGTCGCTACCCTGATTGGGTTTTGTGTAATTCCTAATACGGTAGAACGTATTTTAACGCTCCTCTAAATATATCGCTTATCACAACACGCATTATTCCTAAAATGTCAAGTCTAACTTGCGAAATGTAATTCAACCCATACAAGTTACACCGCTCAAACCTCTGGTCTATGTAGGACGAAATTATTATTTCTGGAGGGAATAAAAGGTGAGAATTCACTTGCACTCATTCGTGGTTGTTACTATCCAATAGGAAATAGCTGATCTAATGAATGTCCCGAGCCTTTGGGTTGGTTTTCATTCGCGAGGGACAGACACTCCGTAATTCCGAGCTTCAACTGACCAATCACAAATGAGAAACTTTAAAATTCACACGTGCAAATATCGTCATTTGTTAAACTTGATCTATCCACCCTTATGTGTAATATGCATCATTTGAAGTCAATGACCCAAGACAACACGTAGAAACTGTCCTGCTACGAAGTTATTTCCAACTTTAACACTTCTATATCTATGAAATACACATTTAACGTTTATCCAACAAGTCACAGAGTAAACAAATCATTGTATTAAAAGCCCTTCTATTTGCTAATAAAATGTCAAATCGTGTATTAATAATATACAAACTTGCCCTGTGACACATACATCGCTGCGATAAATACAATGACCCAGCACTGTCCTGCTACTAAACTCTGTCAAACCTTGTAACTTTCCTTGTCTTAAATTTACTTTTGTCTAACGATAAGTATCACTATTCTAGTTTGCACGTCACCGATGCATTTTTCACATAGGTGTCGTATCTCTATGAAATATTCATTTTACCCTTCAGACTGACACACGGACAGATTGCTGATTTGAACTGAACAAATCATTGTATGCATAGTTGGGTGCAAACAGAGAGTCAAGACTCATGGTGAGTAAAGGCATAGTCATCGTTTTTGTTTCCATTACATTCATTTATTATTGATTTTGCTGTGACGTTATACTTGCGTAATAGAATAGAACACAGGCGTACACTTAACTTACATAGTGATGCACAATAACGTGGGTAAATATGCGTCCCTTATCTACGAGGGTACCCCCACATTATATCTAACTGTTGTGGTAAGACTGAACTACGTTTGACACATTAAAACAGCGATAAGTTCATCGCACTTTGTAGTCTGTTCATGCCTTAATTTAGAAGAGTCAAATATAGATTTGAATAATTTACAGGTATCCAATCGGAGTTAAGTTTAGCCACTAAATTGAAACATACACTTGTGGTTGACCTCCATTCTACGATGATAAAACTGACACGTGCAAACTCTTTGGTAATGGCGTAATTGGTGCATGACGTCAAATCGGTTGTAATTTCAGCATTTATATATTTAAATAATACGTAAATACTTGATATTGCACCCTATTGATTGTAACTTGTTGCAGCGATTCTAGGAATCAAGACAAAAAGTAATAGTAATATCATGAGGTAACCGTAAATTGCATAGGACATACATAGTACAGTTTATCGACGATACTGATTAATTTCTGGACGGATTTCTTTCATGAAGCTACAGGCACATTATGCAAGTTGTAAACGATATCAAGTTTAAAAATACATATCGATAACATTATGACAGTGTGGATAGGATAAATGAAGTGAAAGACTTACATTTCGATGGCCATACTTATAGTTAGACTTCGACTTTGAAGTATTTGAAATTACACTTAATCCTCACCAAACAGACTTATGGGTGGTAAATACCAGATAAAGGCTTGACACCATCAAACGATATCTCTTAAATTGGAGAGAACAGAACCTCTCTCTTTTTGTCTAAATGACCATTGTGACAACAGCATTGGCATTATTAGCATTAGTTCATATTCCGACCTCGTTTTCTTATTCTCCCAAAGAATTTATGAAAGAGGTAAATGATATATTTTTCAAGGTGATATCAAATGAAAAATAAATAATTAAAGAACGAACCTAGTACTGAAATATGAAGCAGGTGGACTTCGATTGGCTGACGTTAGCATTGCCCTTCATGCCGAGCCATGTTCCTTAGCTTCAGCCAAAATTTCCCAACACTTGAGACAGATTCGAACATGCTCTCTCCACGAACATTACAAAGAGTGTCATATGCATGTGACTCACAAGTTGTTTTATCAGGGTTATAGAATTCAACGCCTTAGTAAAGGTTTTAAAAGGTTGAGAACATTTCCAAACTTGACATCCCATTGACCAAAATATGTCCGAAGCAATTCTCTAATTTGAGTTGTACCATTCATTCATGCGTTATTTCATATGAACACTTGCCTTGCCGTTGCATGTGTTTGTGACCGGTGGGGAACCTGTTCGCGAACACAATGTATCATCACTACTAAAGTGTCATTCATAAACACATACTCATGATATACATGTAGTCGGAATAATACAAAACCCTCTGTTATAAGCAGAGATACTTATGCTTATGGAAATTGTTGTGTCAATTTTATTTAGACAGGACAAGCCATGTCCATTCCTCTTCTGTACTGGATTCCAAAGCTCCATAAAAGCCGTACAAAGAGAGATATATTGCTGGGTCCATCAAATGTACCACCCATTGAATGAATGGAAAGGGTTTCTTCGTTTGCATTATTATGTACAGAACATAATAAAAAATGCAGCAAAGAGGGTTTGGGTGATCCTGGTACAGTCAGGTTGGTTAGGCCCATCCTCAGCTCAGGGCAGCACAGACGGCGAATTTGACTCACAGGAAGCGCTGCCTAGTTAAACCCACCCAGAACTTTTCGATGAATGTGAGTGAGTGAGTGAGTTGGGTTTCACGCCGCTTTTAACATTATTCCAGTTATATCACGCCGTGTCAGCTTAATGTGGGAGGAAAGCTCGAAGTGATGCAGGTCTCAGACGTTTACCACTTTGGTGAAACCCACGAGCACGGGTATGGTACTGACAAACCTAGAAACATAATTGCGGCGAACCGAGATTCGAACCCACAATCATAGGTTTCTGGCGCGTCCAAGGGACGCAACTCTGCACAGCGAATCGCGGCGCTTTAGACGACTGGGCCAACCGTGCCCCCTCGATGAATGTGAAGACACTGCAGCCTTCTGCATTACAAAGATTGTCAAAAGGGCTGTATTTCTAGCAGCAAACCCGGGTACTCTCTCAGTGTCAGTCAACGGATTGGGAGGTACCAAACCTTAGACATTTCGAAGGCGAGGTCCGCATATTTGCCATGTTTTTTCCTGAATCCTGTCAATCACATTAGTGTCGAAGTGGAAAAAAATTTCAATGATCTAAATGATTTCATTGGATTTATCAAAAAGGACAAGATCCGGTTTGTTGTTCTGAGGCTGTACACAGGCCTATTCCAAAGAGTTTTGTATTTATCCTTTTCCATGACGACCTCTACATATTTTGGGTCGTACCATGGATGGACCTCTGTGTCGAAATCACAAGCATGGCGAAGACTTTAATAAAATGATCGAGCCACTCCATCATGTCACTTAAGATACTGTGTTTGTGCAAACGATGGGCATCCACTGACAATGTGTTTGACAGTCTCATTGTATTCATTGCATTTTCTACATTTCATATTTCCATTTTGATGCAAAATCACACATTGACGGTTTGGAATTGGAATTGACTGGTTTTGATCAGCAAACAGATATCCTTCTGTTACACTTCAGGCAAGCCGACTTCATCCAAGCGAGGGTTGCTGATCGTTCAGATAGCCTCTCCTTGAAAAACTGAGTCTGGGCCGATTTGATATCGCACTTCGCGTGGTTGACACTCATTTCTGTACCGTCCAATAGTACAGAACCATCAACAAAATCAACACTGAAATTGAGATTATGTCCCACATACTTGGTTCGTTTAAGAAAACTGTGGAGTGCCTTGTGTTCATCATGAGTCTTGACATGCTGCACACGAGCATCGTCAGAAAAATAAATGTGTGCAAAAGTGCACAAAACAATTTTATCATGAAGAGCCCGTACGTAAATCAAACCACGTCCTCCCATAATGATTGGTAAATATACTGAACCAAATTAAAAACTTCACAATCCTAAAATTTTAACATTTGACCAGTTATCATTGTGGGCCCTTATTGTGTATTTAAACAGTAATGGCCTCATATTGTCTTAAGATAACACCCGTTTTTTGTGCAGGTGAATCGATCAAAATCATGTGCACAGCATTATAGTGGCAAAAGTGGTTTTTCACGTGCAACTGGTCACGTGGCCACAATACCGCACGTGTTTTCAGCCATACTTGTTAGCAGTCATTAACAAAAAAAGAAAATCACAAGAAAACAAAAGTCTTTAGGGGCATTTGTCATGCCACGCCTTTCAAATGTGCAACGTGAACGTGCCATCGGCATGTTGCAGACGGGAACGTCCGTAGCTGAAGTCGCAAGGACGATGGGTTGTAGTCGACGGACTGTATGATTTACAGACGCGTCTACAGCAAACGGGTACCGCCGTTGATAGCCCTCGGCCAGGTCGACCACGTGTGACGTCACATGCAGAGGATCGTCAGATTGTCTTACGTCACCTCCGTAACCGATTTTTGACGGCTACAACAACCAGAAATGAACTGTTTAGGGGTAGACTGAGTGCGCAAACTGCTCACCTTCAAGCACGACGGCCGTACTTCGGGCCGATTCTGACTCAATTACACAGACGTCAACGTCAATTGTGGACACAGCGACACTTACGATGGACTCAGAGGAATTGGAATTGGAATCAAGTCGTCTTCAGTGATGAATCCCGATTCAATCTTCAATTTGCTGTGTCATGAACGTTACACCCAGTGTTTTGTATAGGAAGTTGACATATTTCGAGGCGGAAGTGTCATGGTGTTGGGTGCTTTCTGTGGCAATGCACGTTCCAGGCTTCTTGGCATCCGTGGCAACCTCAACGCTGCTGCTTACCGCGACCAGGTACTGGCACCAGAACTTCTGCCTTTTCTGGCAGCACATGGGCCCGGTTTGATCTTCCAACACGACAATGCCAGACCCCACACAGCAATTTTGACAAGTAATTTCCTTCAGAATTCGGGAATCAACGTCATAGACTGGCCGTCAAGGTCTCCCGACCTCAGTCCCATCGAACACGTCTGGGATGCTCTTGGCAGAAGTCTGCGCACTCTCCAGAACCAACCACAGAATTTGCAAGATCTTGGCACCATTTTGCAGCAACAATGGCGTCGTCTTCCCAGGGTGGGCATACACGCTACTGAACTTGTGTGCCATCAGATTCTCGTGCTTGGGACTTATGATTTAAACTGTTGATGTTATTACCGAATACCGTAGGTGCTTGGAACAAATTATGGTTACCACCGTTAATTAAAATCCTTCTTTGATTGAAAATGACCTTCTCTGATACATTTGTCCGTTGTATATCATATATTGGATCATATATGGGATTACTTTAAAAAATGTGAAGTTTTTAATTTGACTACGTATATAAGCGATTGAGGGTGGTGGGATCTATTGTCTGACATGATTCTTCGTGTGAGGGTGTCAATACCCCAATTTTCTTGTTTCGGCCAATCGACAACACCAACAGAATACGAAAGGACGGGCACAACATAAATATTTGTGGCTTATACTTTATTGCGAGCTTTCAGCTCTGAACTACATTTGTACTCTGCCCGAAGTTTTTCCTTGATATGGGCATTCTGGAGTTTGTCTCTAATCTGCATCCCTAAGTACGTGTAAGCCTGATCTTCCACGAGATGGTTAATAACTCCTCCTCCAAGTAAAATGACTGATCCTCCCTCTTCTTCTACCTTGCCACAGTTCAGTGAAGAATGTTGCATTTATCAGTCCAAAGGACATGCTGATATCACTAGAAAAGGACACGACAAGGCGAATCTGGTTTTTTTAGTGTGGATCCTCCATTGGCAATAAGTTCAAGGTCATCCATGTAAAGGAGGTGAGTAAGGGGTGTTGGGGATCTGTGCTGAGGAGGTCCAGGATGGTAACCTTCCTCTTTGCTAAGCAAAAAGCTTAAAGGATTTAATGACAAACAGAAAAGCAAAGGACTGAAAGAATCGCCCTGAAATATTACTCTTCTAATAGAAATGGGTTCCGAAGTCACAACCTGCCCCTGCAAATACATCTCAACTTGAGATGACCAGCAATTCATTAAAGACTTGAAAACAAGTAGTCACACAGGGAGGTCAATACATTCCAGTGACTTCAAAATCCATTCGTGAGGTACAGAATCATAAGCTTTTCTGTAGCCTATCCAACACATTGAGAGGTTACGGTGGTAAGTTTTAGCCTCTTCAAGGAACATTTTCTGAACCAGCAATTGATCCTCACAACCCAAACATCCATTTCTGGCTCCTTTCTGCTCCATGTAGATAATGCCATTCGAAGCGCAATACGATGACATGAGATCTGTAAGACACCCTGAAAATAGTTTGCATTGTGTGTTCAAACAAGTAATTGGGCGGACGTTTTTAGGGTAAGTCAGATCACCTTTCTTTGGGAGAAGTATTGTTCGCCCTTTACAGAACCAAGGCGGAACATCTCCAGCATCCACAAGAGAATTAAAACAGTGAAGTAATGGCGTTTGGAGACAAGAGTACAGTTTCCAATGCCGGTTTTGAATACCATCAGGCCCTGGCGCCGTATTAGATTTGGACTTTTTAATGACATTTTTTTGGCAATCGGGTGTAATGTAACACACCAATGTTGACCTTAGTTTTTCATGTACGCTATTATTGTAATCCTCTACCCATGGTTCCTCGAGGTTATAGTTGCCGGGTATAGACCAAAACTGTTTCCAAAACCTTTCACTGGAATCCATGGTGGGTCTTTTCTCATCACTCTCATTCGTTGCATTTAATTTATTTTGTTGCATGAAATTAATTTTCTTATCCAACTTTCTTTTCTTTCTGTCCAAACCTTTAACTTTGCCTTTAGAGAATCAAGAATTTGATTGATAATTTTTTCCTTTGTTGTTTCTAATTGATCTCTGGCGTTTTGACATAGATTGTCCTGAAGAACACAATTTTACACAAAGTTCTATCCAGGACACTTCTTTCCTTGTTTTATTCAATTTAATTTGAAACCGGTTTTTCATTTGATTTCTTTGTTTATGTCCCTTTTGTAGTTCAGTTTCTTTGGAAACTGTATGGAGTTCTCCAGTGTCCAGCAGCATACACGCAACAGTTAATGTCATCCAAAGAGCAGTCCGCATTGAGAGTAACAGAAATGACGTCATTTAATTTATTAAGTTGATGCTGTTGAAATGATTGGTTAATTTGTTTTATTGGCCTCCGTTTCTCAATCGGTAACTCACAGATTTGATTATTAACTGACATATACAAAATATACAAGGTGTCATCAGAAAGATCATCGACGGAAGCGGGGAAAAACTCAAAATTTTCGAGGCCAACATCAGAAATTTCCTTTTGTGAGCCCATGGGTGGGTCATCCGGTAGTTTAGGGAAAACAATGCGAACATCCATCCATATGCAATATCGTGTCTGGTGCTGTTGGAACTGGGGGTTCATGCAAAGGCGTCTTACGAGCGTAGACAGTTAGCTCACCAGAATCACTCAAAATGTATGAGGCTGTAGATAGGAGATCGCCTATTGGCAATATATGATTACTGAAATTGAATGTTAATTAGATCTGTCACAAAAATATGAATATAGCTTCGACAACGAGTTCGGACCATGTACCTCATGATTTCTGTTTTAATTACTGACAAGCGTTGACCTGTTTTCATGGATGTGTGTAAACGTAGGTCTTCACTAGTATAGTTATGTTTGTCCGATATATTGGTGATCGGGTCATCCAAAGAGCTACACATATTTACGGTAATTAAATTGTTGACCATGGGGTTATTATTCTGTGTCATCGTCCCCAAGAAACGTGGATTATGTCTCTTTGTGACAGTCTCTTCGTTGAAGTTAAACAATGTTATTCCTGACTTACTCAGGACGTTTGTCTCGTATTTATCACTGGAATTTATTCTCCTATGAATCAGAACTGTACTCGGATACATGTTTTATTTACGCACATTCAGAATATGTTGAATGCTAAACGCATTATATCGATGTGACACGTACGTTATGTTTAAACAATGAATAAACTTACCCCGCCATAAAACATATTTAGAAAGTACAAGTTCAGGTAACAATGGAAATATGATAATATTTCTTCGTGTCAAAGTATAAACAAATGCCAGCCCAGCTGCGAATGGTGCTTATGCAGGTTACAAGCAAAACAACTCTTGATTATACATCGACTGAGACTACTTATAAAAAGAAAACGAGACAGTGTGCACATTTCATTTAATATTGTTACATGTTGATTCCGAAATTGAAATGCGAAAGTTAACCCAGAATTTGGTACGTGCAGAACTAAATTGTGAAATCAGTAATTACCCTCACAAGATCAATGAATAATCAACAAATTGTATTGAAAACAGAGGATTAGGTTTACAATCATAAAAGGCAGTTGAATGTTGGAAACATGCAGAAACATCGGTGTCACATCCGCACTGGGCAAGCAAATAAGTCGCTCGTCATGTCGTGGAAGGAGACCTCGAGTTGCCCTCGTCTTGCTCTTAATATACAATGTAGGTACAGGCAACTAGCCTTCTAGAGACTTCTCGAACATCGACAACCAGGTTGTCACAAATATACATGTTACATCGTAAACTATAGCGAAGTTAATGCCCCCTTCATAGAAAGTCACCGAGCGCTCCTGGACCCAAGGCATGTGGGGAACTAGAAAAATGGCCACGCACGTGGTCCCTTTATCGGCAACAGGAACCATGGGTATTCCAAAGAGAAGAGATGGACCTTGTTATACGAATGCACTACAATAACGATGACGAAAAAAAGTCTGATGACAAAGCTTCCATAGCACCTCGGTCACGGTATATATTTCTTGTGCGCCCTGCTCGGCCGTACAGATATAGCTGAACACGACGTCTGATCGATGACGAAAGCCTTTTGACGGCGGGATTGGATGCAGTCCAACTCCTCCTATAACACGCATTCCTAGCTTCTGTGCAGATTTGGACTTGTCTTATCGGTAGCCCAAGATGACCCCAATGACCCGCTATGGGAAAGTGGTCGGATGAACGTGTACGTTATTCATGTTGAGATAGATCTGGAATATTCGAGCAGTTTGTGACCTGGTATTGTCAGGCTGGAACAACCTTTGTGGTTGTCTGTAACTTTGGTCCTTCCAATTTCAACGAATGATGACAATGCGTGTCTTCCTACCCGCCCCACATGGTGCCACTACCAGTACAAATGGTGAACCTCTTGGATGCCTTCAAGAGCCAATCTGTCGATACACCCGCACCCGACCGTCAGGATTGGGAGTAGAAACTGGTCTCTTTGCTCAATCTGCGGTGGGGTTTGTTGGCCCGAAGTCCTGTCACAGCACCTTATCGTCTTGACATTGTGTGTCTGCTGATTCGGCGTTACAGTCCCGTCAGTGCGGATGACGTCACCGCCAGGAAGCGATGTCGCAAATGTAACGTGAGCAGGTGGCGATCCTGTGGTGAGGTGGTCAAACGTGATCTTCCACTTCGTGGCGTGTCTGTTGTTTGCACAGTTTGGTAATATCATTGAAGTAGTCAATGGACAGTGGGCTGCACCCGAGCATTATGGAACTGCATCTTCCGCCTCAGTGCCATTCAAAGACCCCAGTCTCTCTGCTTTTCTGATAATCTTGATATTTTCCTCATGCAAAATTCACAGATGATTTTGTTTGTGTTTGGGCAATCGTTTTAAACCTTTAAAATCGTTTTAGTTTCCTGTACCCAAGATATTTAAAACTAATCACAATCTAACAATGTGTACTTTCCTGAAGTTAACATGTCTGTAACTCGAAACAGGTTTGCTCCAAATGTAAGATGTAAGTATAAATACATAGGTTAGGGCGACGTTCACATGCATTAGCTACGACAGGAACGATAACGTCTCCCTGTAATGTAAATAAGACTTGTCTTAATCTGAGATACTTTACACACAGCGTGATAATGTTATGCCTTAGCTTCGTACAAACATCATATATGAAAGAACATGACTGATACTAAAAAAACATAGGGGTAAATAGTAACCCACTATGTTTCAAAATATCTGTACGTAATGTCTTTATCTATTTGAATAAAGACACTGAATTTAACCTATTTTGCGATAGCATATGTTCATTAACACGAGTGTGTCCTATGACACGCGTACTTTAGCTTAGATGTCCTTTTTCAAGCTTTTATAGACCCGGACATTGAAACAGCAACTTACGCTTTGTTGCATATAACGATGGCTGTGCATTGCATATATCGATGTATTTAGTCCATGCTAAGTGCTTGTGATTTCATCTATATGTATTCGATGACGAATCACATCTTATGCAGTGTTATTTGGACCATTCATGAATATGCACATGCATAAGTATTATACATAACATGAAAGTAGCACTGAACATTATCTGTAAACTGTAGAATGGGTGAGTGAGTTAAAACTAAAGGACGCCACGGAATTTTTTCAGCCATTTGGCGACGAGAATATATATATAATGTGTGTGTGTGTGTGTGTGTGTGTGTGTGTGGGTGGGTGTGTGTTTGTGCTCTGAGTCATTGCTATACGGTTATTTTTAAATACAAATATGTCAAACATACGTTTCAGAACAAGATCATTTACGACTGTTTAAAACACGGTCTATAAGTCACCAGCAACCAAAGATAGGCCAAACCACTAGGGATCTAATGGGGGCTTATGGTGTTTCTTCTTCCTGCACGATATCCCAGGGTTTGCATGTTACTAGCCAATATAAAAACAATGTTCAACAATTAGTTGGTGGAAACATTGATTGATGATAGTAACATTGAATAAGATGTCACACAGGGTTTGGGGTGCGTGAATAATTTTACGGTACTTTAACCTCCTGGATAGAGCCTTGTGTAAACTGATAGACAGATTCATTTCAACCAAAAGAATACAATTTCGGCGCTTCGTTACATAATACATTGATTGATGAGGAATATTGTCAACTTACGTCAGATGTTAATTCATTAAGTCCTCTTTAATTCATGCAATGATGTTCTGACATGAAGAAGTACCTGATGATACCAATGACATTAACATGTTGCTGACGAAAGCTCATTCAGGTAAGGTATGTGTAATTTACGAGAGCACAGCAAAGAAAGCTAACAAGCTGTCAGGCCGTGTGGAACTACCTGGCCCAGACTGTAGGATATGTCATTCATGAAAATAAGAAAATATGTCGATGTATTTAGGCTGTGTTCATCTACGTATATGTATTATTATGTGGAATAACATGTTATGCAGTGGTATTTGGACCATCAAGGAATATGCATATGTTCTTCCATTGACCTTATTATTCAGAAGATGGAGGTGAATTTGAACGTAATCTGTACACTTTAGTAAGATGGATTCATATAAATTAAAACAATACAATCTAGGCGCTTCGTTATGTAATAAATTAATGTGAGGAATTGCTGTAAAATAAGGTTGATATCATTGTTAACTTAAGTCAGATGTTATTGAAAAATGAATGGCGACTGATGAACAAAACAGGTATGCTAAACATTCAGTTCGCTATAGGGTTAACGAATGGGTCCGAAAACAAGATACAGAATCCTGTTTACTTTAGTTTGTTTGTCTGTTTGTTTGACGCCGCACTCAGCAATATTCCAGCTATATGACGGCGGTCTGTAAATAATCGAGTCTGGACCAGACAATCCAGTGATTGACTTCATGAGTATTGATCAACGCAATTTCGATACGATGACATGCATCAACCTGATAATAATTTTGGGACGTTTAATAAACAGAAATATTAACACTGCTACCAGACAGACAGTTTATTAGGGTCTCACCTCATGTACAGCAATATATATACATACACTAATATTCATCTATTATAAAAGTACACAAGCCATTCTACAAGAATTGCGAGAGACCATATATAAAACAGGTTATAAACAATATATTTATAACAGCATTCACTGAAATAAAATAGAAATACATAATAAACATAACGGAAACGAAATGTACTAGCCTTTGCAATAATCCCTTGCCAAATTAGTAACTTAAAGGAGTACAAGGAAGTGGTTTCTACCCCGCTGTCGAACACTGTTCCCGTCGGATGCTTGAGGCAATTAGCTGACGTACGCAAGTGAGTGTGAGCGTCACATAGACCACAGAAAGAAAACTTCTTGGAAATTGCTGTCTTTATCTCAGAACACTGAGGGGGTTGGAGAACATTCTTTATTCAGGTTTTTGCATGACAAAAAACGTTTAAACTTTTACAAACAAACAAACAAGGGGTGCATGTTCATCTGTTGTCATTTGTTGAAATATCTGGAATTATGATAGTTATATAGATACGCAGTCCGGAAAGGAAATCGTGCCCGGATTTATGGTAGTGTCTAACAAACAGGCAGATGACTTTCGATCCCGTGCAGCTTGCACAATCAATATACATTCCACCTGACACGACCGAGGACATAAATAAAGAAACCATATTTTTATTATTTATTGTAAGTTCACAATATGTTACAATGACGTTAAAAAAGCAAATACGCCTTATGTACGCAAGAATGAAGTTCATTTTTGTTTTTGAAAGCAACTAAATTGCATATTATCCAACAGTATAATTTCCTATAACCTTTTTACGTACCAATGCCCCTTGGTATGCCCCTACGCCTATGTGTGCAGTCATTCCGATTTTGTGTGTGTGTGTGTGTGTGTGTGCGTGCGTGCGTGCGTGTGCGTGCGTGCGTGCGTGCGTGCGTGCGTGCATCTGGAAGATGAATCCTAGGATATCATTTAATTCTCGCCATTTGGCATTTTTCTTGTCTGAGGTATTCATCTGACAAAAATCTAGGTTTAACGTAGGAATGTCATAGTATAATGTAATATACACATGACAGGGTGTAAGCAGTGACATAGGACTCATGGGACAATATACACTGAAAATATAGCAACCTTGAAATACGTATTTACATATGCAGATAATCAAACATTTGACGAAGTAGCTGATGTCAGAAAATGGCTTATGACACATTATATTATAAGCTTATGTAAGTATGTGTATGCACCGGAACATAATTCTTAGCTAACTCTCAAACTAATATCGTATGAAAAGACTTCTTCAGATTTGCAAGCAGGTGAATTATCAAAATTACAAGTAACAAATCTATGGCTGGTTTTAAAGTATGCCTAGTTACGTTGAGAAAAATGGAATTGCTTTAGATAATATCCCTGTGCATATGTACAACATTTTGTTTAAATGCACCCTCATACTACGAAAGAAGTTCGGGCACACAAGATTGGTTGGCTTGTTGTTTAACGCCGCACTCAGCAATATTCCAGCTTTATGACGGCGGTCTGTAAATAATCGAGTCTGGACCAGACAATCCAGTGAATGACATCATGGACATCGATCCACGCAATTGGGATATCTATGCCTGGTTTAAGGGATGCTTAGTTGAGAAAAATGGAACTGTTTTATATATCCATATGCATATGTACGACATTTAGCATCTACGCACTCCCACACTACGAAAGAGGTTCAGGCATACAAGGGGACAAATATCGTTCATAAATGTCAACTGCTCGAGATTCTTTCTCAGTATCGTTTCGAGGTCCATCGATGTCAGGTTCAACATCTGAAGTGTCCCTTACATTTTCATCAGATGCGTTATGTGTACCTTCACACAGGTGTACAGGGGACTGGGGATCATCAGAGGACGCAGCCATGTTTCTATGCATGTCACTATAGTTTATTTCCCAGTACCTATGCAGGGGTTCATATCGTGTATCCATATGACGCATTTCCTCAACAACCACAGCGTGTTCTGGGTCGTTTCCGTTGGCCAGTCTTCTCCTAGAAACAAATATAGGACTGCGACATACAAAATGCGTGACAAAATACTTTCTAGGCTCCCAAACACAAACATCTGTATTATGAGTGAGTGAGGGTTTACGCCGCTTTTAGCAATATTCCAGCAATACCACGGCGGGGGACACCAGACATGGGCTTCACACATTGTACCTATGTCGGAATCGAACCCGGGTCTTCGGCGTAACGAGCGAAAGCTTTATCTACTAGGCTACCCGACCGCCCCATCTGAATTATGAAGGCTAGGAAACGTCAACAGAATGAATGAATAAGGTGTGTTTCTTCTGCAAAATACAAAGTAATATTAAATTACCCCAGCTTATCTTAAAGACATTATAACTACCACTGTAAGTTCAAATGTATCATATTATTAAAGAAATTCAGACAATCTTGTGGTTCTAACTACTAGACTAAAGAACTCAACGTGTTCTTTTATTCCATCAACTGTAAGGTCATGGAACACCATTCATGTAGCAGGTAGAAATTGTACATCTATATCCCAGTTCAAGTCCTACATAGGCAAAGAGCAATATGTTGCACCTTCATACTTGTCCTATGGTGTGAGAAAGTTGGAATATTTATCATACTCGATAAGGATACATGTAAAGCCAGTTAACTTATTATTTTCTACAAAACAGAGATCCAATATGTCAATGTGGTAATCCATGTGAAAACTCATATCATTGTTTTAAGAGTGTCCATTGTGTAACCACCAAAGAAAATCTGTGTCACTTATAATTCGGGTCATATAATTTTACAAAAGTCTTGAATTAGATTCAAGTTTGAATTATCGAAAATCAACATAGCTTTAAGGCAGTGCAAATATTTATATGTCACATAACGATATTTAAATAACACATAAATGTACATATTTGTCTTTCTGTTGTACGTTCCTGTTGTATCAGAACACTAATCTTCTTTTTTGTTTCCCTTACGTTATCCAACAACTGTAACGAACGATAGCGATTGGCTGTTGTCTCTCTAAAGTCTAAGAATACCTACCGTGGACAAAACTGTGGTGCTTTACGCAGAAGGAGCAACAGCAATAGGATAATAAAAATCAGTAGCAGAACAGCCAGGATGATGCCCACGTCCAATATGTAGTTAGGCTCAACAGACACTGAATACAAAAGAAGTACTTATGAATAATACAATGGATCATGTTTCCACACTTACAATTACATTTGTATCTCGTTGGGACATACAATCCTCCATGGCCGGGGCAAAATATATTTTGTTTACACCTATGCCTGCGTTCAAGATGAATGTCAACACATAAAGTTAATCACATCTTCCATTATGTTCAAAGATAAATTATTTACTAGCTCCGCACATGCATTCTTAAGGGGTATGTTTTACCACCTGGTGAACACGCTTCGGTTCGACTATTCGAGTACAGGTACAAGGGCTATTATTATACTGAAGAACAGAAACATATCTAGGCATTATCTGTTGTCTATTAGATTATGGTTATAAACCGAACTGTACACGTAATTGAGTTAAACTCGTAATGTCGAACTGGGATATGCGGACCTCCCGATTGTGTCGAACTCATTTGGAAGTCCCAAGTATCCAAGTTAGGCATAAAATTCCCCTGATGTCTCGAATCCTGGATAACTCGAACTTCCGTCCAGGTCCCTTCGAGTTCGAAGCAACGAGGTTCGACTGTAGATACATGTAAGGCGATTTGATTGGTGTCCGTGTTGTCCTGTAATTGGTTATATTAGAGTCTTGACATGAAAATGTTATCACTTTTACATAATTACAAACCGTCCAGAGTTTAGGAATGTATCAGCGTCTCTTACTTTTAGTTTACCTACCATCCTTGTAAAATCCGTCATAGTTACATGTATCAAATACCTGGCAGGTTAAATAAAACAAGCATCAAATTATCATATCCCCGACAATCAGTCCCCAAGAAAAGCCAGGGAGTGGCTTATTCTAAAAAGACAATAACACTGACTAAAAACTGATTAATGTGCTGCCGGCTGTATAGTACATGCTGTCATCTCTGTAAGGTTAGTGTCACTGGAAACAGGGGTCATCATCAAACCCCATCCTGATTTAAGTGCACGGCTAGACTGATAACTGTACAAAGTTTTATCAAGAAATATTGAACAGTCGTTGAGTTATTCTACCTACCCTAATTTAAGTCTATGATTTGCTGTCATGGAAATCGGAACGAACACAGGTCTCAATACCGAAGGCATCACAAACAAACACAGTTCTAAATACCAAAGGCATCACATCATCGCGAGACATATATATATTATATATTTCAATAATAATTATTACAACTACATCACATCATCGAGAGACTTATAGAGTATGTATTTCAATAATAATTATTACATCTACAAGCTACCCATGCTTACCATAAGAGGCGACTATCGGGATCGAGTGGTAAGGCTCGCTGACTTGGTTGATTCACGTCATCGATCCCAATTGCGTGGATCGATGCTCATGATATCAATCACTGGATTGTCTAGTCCAGACTCGATTATTTACAGACCGCCGCCATATAGCTGGACTATTGCCGAGTGCGGCGTTAAAGAACAAACCAACCAACCAACCTTTACAACTACATGTAGGACATACGTTTGCATAACATGTCCCCTTTCACAGCAATATCTAATTGCCATTACAAGATTTAATATGGGAACTGTCTCATACTTACCTTTTGTATCAAGATCTGATTCTGCTGTCGATGAAGTTATTCCATCACTGCACCACTTGGATGTCTGGCATATGTAAGACGTAGAACAGTTCTCCCTGCACAGTTTGTCACAGTCATTGTCATAGGTGGAATTACATCCAACCACACACGATCCCGTCTGTTGTTCGCACACACTCGTCACACATGATCCACAGTGTAAGCTACAGTTCCAACCGTAGTATCCCTTCTTGCATCCATCAGCGCAGTGTCCGTTGTGGGTGTCGCACGTTCCATGACATCCTGGGTGACACTGGATGCACCCCGGGCCATAATAGCCCAGTACACAGCCATGTTTACACTCGCCGTTCTGGTCACATTCACGGTCATAACATCCTCTGCTGCATGTTTCATTACACTTCTCTCCGTACCATCCGCGTTTACATCCATATTTACATTCCCCCGACGTTTTGTCACATTGCACGGGAGGACTTTTCGTTGAATTTGAATACACATCACAGTTTATACTACATGTGTCACCACAGAGTTGCCCATAATACCCTGTTAAACATTTAGTACATTGTGCCGTTGTACAATGTCCTGAACAGTTGTGACACACATGCTCACACTTTCCTCCAGTGTAACCGGCCGTACACCTTTGGCATTCTCCTGTCGTGTAGTTACAGAGTTCACATTGTTTCGAACATGATTTACACTGGGAACCAAAGTAAGAATCGACACAGTTTCCCCAGCAGATGTCATTTTGCACGCAATAAGATCCAACACATCCAGATGCACATCTCTTACATCCAGGTGAAGAGGTTATACAGGGCACCCTACAGCTTCGACCAAACAACCCTAACTGACATCCATGAGAACACTCGCTGACTCCACTTTGTGTGTTTAATGTACACGTATTGTTTAGGCATCCTTGGCTACATCTGTATTTACATTGTGAGCCATAATATCCAACAAAACACTCACTTAGGCACTTGCCATCGGAGCCACATTGTGAACATTGCTGGCCTTCTGTGCAAGTCGAATCTGGAAGAGAAGGAAAGTAGCCTTAGAACAAGATTATGTTTTTAATCTGCTGATATATGTTTGATTTATCAAGATTATCAAAAATATATTAGTTTGACAGATATCGTTTTTCTCATTTCACGCTGACGGCAGTCACCATCTGGAAAGATAATATGGTATTAATAATAATTGCTCGTTTGCATACTACATATAATACTTAGTAATAGTAACATTACCTGACGGCATGCATAAATGTGCCGACGGAAGACACAGACACACGCCAAGTATAAAGATAAACCCGTGCATCATCACAGATCCCACCCAAGTTGCCACAGTAAAATAAATACGAATTAATAGTGTTAGTCTGCCGTGGACTGCCGCTGTGGCTGTGACTGTGGCAAGCGACATCAGTGCATATAAGGAAATAAGGAGAGATGAGCCATATCAGCGCAGTCGCGGAATAGGAAAGAAACTTTTCCTGTGAAGGAAATATTTCAATAAATAACGCTGGGTCTTTATGTCCCATTGAACCTAGACGTAATTGCCAAACTACATAGCACGGGAAATGTAGAGGAGGGAGAAAGTATAGGTCATGCCAGTGAAATTGCATGGTTAAATGTGTATTAAACTGACAGTGGCAATTGAATCATTGCGAAATTTTTCATGTTGTGATTTCATGTTGTCAACATCAGGCATCAGGCATCAATCAATATGTTCATACAAAACTTACACTCATGAAGTGAGGTGAAGTGAAGTGAAATGAAATGGGGCTTATATAGAAACTTGTTTTCTTTAACATAGTGCTCTTTGGTAAAAGTTGAGAATGCGACAATAGAACATGATGTAAAATTTCGCAATCTCAAAAATGTATACTAAAACTTTCAGTTTTGGGTTTACAATAACAAAGGCAATACAACTGGTCAAATAAGTGGCAACAGAAATACACGACAAGCCCTACAACACGTTTCAGAGCACTCACGGGTGTCAAAAAGTTTTTACTTTCAAGAGTCTTGAAAGAGGCCCGAGCTCCTTTCTTGACACTGGGGTAGTTTTGAAGCTGACAGGAATTCGGTGTTTTCAGAGTGGCACCCTGTCCGCACCTGCCAAGTAAATCATAAAAGGCCTCTAATTCCCATCTTTCTAGTTCCTGATCCATCTCGAAACTGCGGGAATAGTAAAGTCTGACCCGTGTTTTGTCAACAACCAACTGGGGTAAATCTAAATCACACTTCCTTTCACAATCCGGCCACTACTCGATATTATACACTACTGCCTAGAAGTTCATTCCCCTTACACGCATGGGCAACGCGTTACGCAACCAGTGTGCATCGGGTTGGTCACGCGTGTGATACCCGTGTGCAACGCGTGACACACTCATTAGAGGGGGAACAAACTTTTGAACAAAGGAGGACCCGTCTTAAGCTGAACCTGAAGGTGGTAACAAGGAGAGAAAATTTTGTTATCCTGACGAAAAATGATGATGCACATGTATTTGCTAATGTCTCCTTCTTTTATGTGATTTTGTGGGAATAACATGAATACTGTTGTGTTTAAATAGATCTGTCTTGTTTTATACGACCATTGCTTCTAAATCCGATGGTGTTAAGAGAATACATGGTCCTGGAACATGTTATTGCAATTGAAATGCTTTTATTGTGATTTGACATTAACCGTCTGTAGTACGACTTTCAGTGATAATATGTATGAGGTTTGGCGGCGCATTGTTTTTATTGGACCCTAATTACTTTATGATGACTTGGACTCTTTACCTCAGCTCCATAGCCGTGAGGCTGGAAAAGAGCAGCATGTCATTAAAGAGGGTGGGTTATATCATTGAGGATACACTTGAGGGAGAGAATACTAATTACCGTACTACAGGAAGAGACCTGTAGACGTAAGCGCGGGGTTGTGTTTTAGCTGGCCGTTCGATAATGGCCGCCAGGAGAAGTGAGCTTTGACTGCGTCATCTAAAATAAATAATAAGATACAGCAGTGTTATTTTCACGGGTCTGTTGAATAAACTCCCAGCGCTACGGTCAATGTATCTTCTACTTGATCCTTGATACATCATTTTGGCATTCACAATATATAGTATTTCAACGTACAAAGGAGCACTGATCTAAAGCAATTCCGCGGGAGTAGTTGTTACCTGTGCATTACTGTATTTTCCCAGTGAGTACACGGATGATATAGCAGAAATCTAGACTTGTTCACAAACCTGTGCTCGCCATTCGTAAGCGCATTTTTATTGAAAGTAGAAGGACGTATGGTCGCATTGATCAACAAAAATGAAATACAGTTTTGGAAATGTAGGTATATTTGTGGGGGGCATCGGTAATGGTGATGCAGTTTTGGTAAGTCACTTGCTTGGTAATTGTGCGATCTTTGTGTACACTATTTTGACTTGCAACACAAAGTAAATATTTCATCTGAACATTGCTTATTTTACCGTGTGTATATGTTTACATTCAAAATGTAAACAGATTTCACTAAGGCAATTTATTAAATGCCTAAATATTCAGTTTATTTTACAAATTAACTGAAAAATATGTCCATCATTATTAATATGATAACGAATTCCAAATATTTGTTTATGTTTAATATCGTCACCAAGTACAGTTCTGTATTGTTTGGCTTCTTTTCTTAGCATAATTAATATATTGTGATGTGTTTAAGCTCTTTTGATCGTCTTTATCACTTTTAGTCAGTCGGTTAAATAAATGAATGGATTATTCAGTCAATTTGTAAAATGACTGAAATATTTAGATATTTAATAAATTGCCTGAGTGAATCATATTTTACACATTGACTGTAACATATACACGCTTACAAAAGAAAATACTTGTGAAAACAACGTCTATCGCGCAACGAAAAACTTCCCAACCAAACGGAAAGGAACAAGAATGATTCTGTTCAAAGCTGCAGCGAATGAATGAAAACAAAATGCAAATATCATTATTACAACCTACCAAAGTTATAATGTATCCGGGAATATCAACATAAAGGAACAATATCCATTGCGTCTGCAGCTGTACAAAAATACTTATTCGATGTCAAATGTCTATGTGAGAATCAAATACTTTAATAATAATTATTTGGAAACAATATTTGGAATATATATGAAATATATCGTTTTTAAACGTTATTTAAATGTATCGAATATTATAACCCGTGTTTGTTTCTTAACTGATCACTTAGTTTGTTTCAATTGTTTCACATAGGTGCCAAGTTACCTGAGAAAGCCCACGTGACAACTATTTTTATAATGTCCACGGTTCTTAGAAACATACATTGAGTTAGATAACAATGAACAACCAGTCAGCGTATTATCGGTTACCCTTTGAACAAAGTATGTTGTTTTTACATCTGTACTTAACGCAATGATATGATTGTATTCCCTAGGTTTAGTAAACCTACCTTCACATGTAAACATTTACTTTTGATATATCCACTGTGCAAGATAACAGTAATTAATCAATCAACGTATTTCCTGTTGATCCTTTGATGTCTGGGAATGATCAGTTGATTTACAAAAAAAAGTAAAGCAACTGACCATACATCACTTGCTGGGCTGCCACGTGCATATCACATAACTCACATTCCACCTCACTTCAAACCTGGATTTAGATTGAATAATTACCCCAGGTTCAAGAAAGTCCAAATTTGAACCTTTATAATCTGAGTGGTGCTACAACTAAGTATACATGTTATAAATTCATTAACTGAGCAGCAAGTGAATTACGACAAATACACAAGTGTAGGGTTATACCAGAAAATGTGGATGACAACAAGGGAGTAATAATTGTATCATCCACGCAATCCGAAATCCGCAAATGCTTTCACTCAGGGATACTTTTTTATTATTAAACTGTAACCATCAGGGGTATTTCCAAATAACGACATCCGATGAGCTTTCGCCGTTATTTGTCTGTTTGTTTAGGCTGAAGAAATTAATTACCATGCGCCCTTTGTTGAAATCGTCATAGATCACGGGTAACCAATCAGTTTTCAAAAATGCGTAAGCTTATTTAGCTGTCCTTGCAGACTGGTAGCCCAGTCTCTTGTCACGCTCGGTTGCGTTAACGAGCAAATTGACTCACGGCAGTTAGAAAGCCCAAGCGGAAATCCAAAGGTCGTATTACCTGAAGAATCAACCTTCATTTGCGAAATATCTACTGCTCTCAAAATTAAAGTCAGAACTTTCTAACCAAGGATTACCAGTTGAAACTGGTCGATGGCTGAACATTCCCAGGGAAGACAGCCAGTGTCCACTCTGTGAATCTTTCGCTGTGGGAGATGAATTGCATTATTTATTCCAATGTGAAGCTTTTCACCAACGGCGATATGAACTCCGTTCGTGTTTGCGATTGTGCACCGAGAATTGCCCATACATAAGTTCTTATTGATTCATTAACTCTTACAAATCCTGGGTTAGTAAAATTATTTTCTGTTTTATCATTAAGAAATTCATTCCAAGTGTTTGCGGTATCGTTCAGATGTATACATTTTGTAACAATATAAATTAAACCACTCTTAAAACTCATAATATCCCCTCTCCAATCGTTACTCGAAAGTTCCCAGTCTTTATACCAATGATGTTTTTTTAGAAATAGATCATACATTCTTATGTTAAGTTTGCTGGTATGCAACAATTTAAACACATTAAATGGAGCTTTGTTAACTTCTTTAAATAAATCTTCGCTTTCTTCTTTGACGGTTATTTCCCCTGTGTAAGGAACGCCTAAACCATGGTTAATTCCTTTAATACGCCAATCTTTACTCGTAGAAATAAGCGAACCTATTGTACGGATTAGTTGTGGAATTCCATGCTCGATCCTGCCGTAATGGAGCACTTATTTCTTTAAGTATACGTCTAATCTGATAGTACACGTGAAATATTACAACAGACTTATTTAGTTCAAATCCTGGAGCACAAAGAGATACACCACATCCCATTGTGGCACACCATGTGGCAAAGTTTAACTGATTCTGCCAAAATTGCATCGGACTGTGAAACCAATCCTGCACCATTTTATCGCTAGTTGCCGTGACCCTGTACTTTTCAAAGATATCAGGGAATTTAACGAAAAACTCAGCACCAGAGGCACTTACTAAAATCGACTGATTAGTAATGTAAATTGATTTCATATTTAAGTTATCATATAGTATCTTTGTATATTTAATATGTTTGTCACACAATATGTTTGGACAATTTGAAGTCGCCCTATGCGATGTAACGTATTACCCACAGTGGACAAATATAAGTGCTGTGAGAAGAAATAATGAGTTCTTAATAAATAGAAGAAAAAAACATTATACCTGCTCCATTACGGCAGGATCGAGCATGGAATTCCACAACTAATCCGTACAATAGGTTCGCTTATTTCTACGAGTAAAGATTGGCGTATTAAAGGAATTAACCATGGTTTAGGCGTTCCTTACACAGGGGAAATAACCGTCAAAGAAGAAAGCGAAGATTTATTTAAAGAAGTTAACAAAGCTCCATTTAATGTGTTTAAATTGTTGCATACCAGCAAACTTAACATAAGAATGTATGATCTATTTCTAAAAAAACATCATTGGTATAAAGACTGGGAACTTTCGAGTAACGATTGGAGAGGGGATATTATGAGTTTTAAGAGTGGTTTAATTTATATTGTTACAAAATGTATACATCTGAACGATACCGCAAACACTTGGAATGAATTTCTTAATGATAAAACAGAAAATAATTTTACTAACCCAGGATTTGTAAGAGTTAATGAATCAATAAGAACTTATGTATGGGCAATTCTCGGTGCACAATCGCAAACACGAACGGGAATCATCAGTTCTGGGACGGCGCTCGATGCACAAAAACAGTTTGTCGCAAACGTGGAGGATGCTATTAATTCACCAGTTGACATACCATCTTCTATAAAGCGTTATCAAGATGTATTGCAGTACGCTCAATCCAAAGTGGACTATGTTTATGCGCTGGGACTATACATGTCTCCTAGTAATATGGAACTTAAGATTGGTCAAGTGATAGGCTATAATAATAAAATTGTTATTGCTACCGATCAACAAAAACCAGGTATAAAGTCAGATATTAATACCGAATTAATAACGCAAACAAACACAGGCGAAACGGGAATAGTCAAGCCACAGTTATCTACTCACATGTCTACTAACGCACAACCACAAGTACCAACGCATATTGTAGCTAAAAATCAACAACATATCGATGAAAAAACAGCGCTTGTAGTGGGTGGAGTCGCGGCTGGTTTACTCATGATTTGTTTAAATAGTCTTTAGCGAATACGTACAACAGCCCTGCAATTGCTACGATCAGTGCCCACAAGTTTTGACTAAGCCAAGTGGTGGTCTTAGCTAATAAATTCAAGAGCCAGGAAACTATACTCCCTATTATACCGGGAAGTGCAGACGCGGCTTTCCCAGCGAGCTTTCCCAGTGCTGAACCTTATGCTGTTAAATACTTTATTATCCACTCTTTTATACCACCCCTATCACTAGGCAGTGTGCCACCTCCTGTACCGCCACCGGTTAACGCAAGAGTCAAAGTCGATATAATAAATCTGGTAATAAAATACTGGTAATGGTTATTCCCTGTTCTCTGAACAATGTTTTAATTTTATCGGCCAGTGTAGTGTCATCGTTGAGGACTTGATCGATAGTTTCTCAAATTCGACTGATTTGTGAACGAAGTGCCTTTCTATTACTGGAAGCCGCTTCAAGGCGGGCCGATCTTTCCTCTTCTAATTTACGTAAACTTTCTGCAATCTGACGTCTACTGAATTCATCACCCGCCTGTTCAAGTTTTGTTTTCTCATAAGCTATATGCTTGTCGATTTCGGATAGCTTGTCTATATTATTGATGAGTTCTCACCGCATTGTTTGCATTGCCTTGTCAAGGCCTTGTAATTCCCTAATACTGAACTCTGAATATGGTGATACACTGACCGTGGAATTATCGTAGTAGGTATCCAAGATTTCTCCAACTCCGTCCGAGGCCACCTTCGAGCTTTCTTCCAAATTATCTATCTTACCGAGTTCAGTACGCACAGTCCGAAGAACCATAGTAGTCTTCGCGGAAAGTTTTTCTCGTCGTGAGTAGTCTACAAAAACCTAATTCATCATGAACAGTGCTGATACCGTGTTTAGCGGCTATCGTAGGCAAGGCTAGGGGCTTATGAGTACGAGAATTCATAAGATCAATATCCGGAGCACCACGCAGTCGCAATATTCCTTAAATATCTATCGTAAACTTTGAATAGTCACGACCAATAAGACTTACATCTTTAAAGGTATCGTAATAATCATTAACGGTTGATTGTAAAAGGTTCATCATTAAGATTCATGCCACCAAAGCTGGTTTCATCGGTACCCTCTTCGATTGTACTAGGGTTATCAAAATCATCTAGATTAAAATCATCCATTTTTATATTAAACATAAGGTTATATAATTTCAATATAACAATGTCTTCGCAATACGGACGCAAGTTAAACCCACAACGTAGACTTCGAGATCCATTAGGGGTCAAAGCAATTCGTCAGTCTCTAACTATAACTAATAACCCGAGTACCATTGATCAGAATCAAACGCTTCTTGTTCGCTTTCCTAATCTCGGCGCACACGATGTGTTAGTTCCGGGAACTGTCTGACTAGCAATTACGATTAATTTGGCTTCTAACAATGTTAACAGGGAGCCTGTGCAGAAAATAGGTCGTGCTATCGTTAAGAAAATTGCGATTGAAATTAGCGGTAATGAGGTTTTGAGTATCGATGATAGCGATGTATACTATTGTTACATGGATCTCTGGAGAACGGATAAAGAGCGGGAAACTTTACAGTACCAAGGTATTTGTAATCGGAACACATTGAGACTGCGTTTGGGTGCTGAAAATGGTGATAATACCGTCGTAAAAGATCTCAATTCTATATTCCGCTCGACTTTGAATTACTAGATTCCCACATGCCCTTTTATCAAGCATCCCTAGGCGATAGGTTAGAATACAAACTCACTTTTAATGACTATGGTAGAGTAATCAGAGCTGCTGAAGATGCTAGCTATTCCATTGACAATATCTCGCTGGAGTATGATATGATAACAGATCCTGAATTAGCCAGACAAATTCGTAACCAGTATACAGGAAGTTTAGGCATTTTGTATGATCGCGTGCTTCGACATCGAAAGATCACGAGGAACAAAAAAGATACCACGTGGAATAACAATCTAAACGTCCCCACGAGATCGTTGAAGGGTATTTTAATGTTGTTTGAGGACCTCTCCGATGTATTTAAAAGAAGTACCGAGAAGTTCTACAATCCCAAGATTACAAAAGTAGAATTGACTATCGAGGGCGTACCTAATCAACTATATAGCCAAGGAATGCTAGCGTATCAACAATGGGATGAGATTAAAAAACTCCCTTCTATAAAACGAAGCCAAGAAGTTAACGCGGTCGTGAAAGATCTGTCTCTCGGGGGTGTATCGATGGGTGAATACCTCACCAAGAAGTACGTGCTATGGCTATGCGAACAACAGACGATGCCCAATTACACGGCAGTGGGCGGAGAATAGAAAACGCTAGTGAGGGTGTCACTATACAGATAACGAAGCTCCAGGAATCAGCTGGTAAATTAAACATATATTTGTACGTGATTATGGATGCTCAACTTAATATACAGAATGGAAGATTTGTGCAAGCAATCTATTAAGAATCTTTTACCTAAAGTACCACACTGCGCTATCATATGCGGGCAAACGGGTTGTGGAAAAACAGCTTTTATTCTAGATATTTTACAAAGTCATTATCGGGACATTTTCGATCATATTATTATTCTGTGCCCGACTGTAAGCGTTTAATAAAACATACCTATCGAGAGATTGGGTTATGAATGATCCGGGCGATCGTTTACAAGACTGTTTACGAGTATGTCAAGAAAAATACAAAGGAGAATCAACCCTTTTCGTAATAGACGATAGTAGCGCGAGTAAAGAACTCACCAAAAAGAAAGATATGCTTTCGTATTTAGAATTCTCCGGATGGCATACTCAGCATAGCGTTTAGGTACTTACTCAAAAATACAACTCTGTCCTGAAAAATCTCAGAGAGCAGACCAAATGGGTTGCCTTGTTTCATTGCAAAGACCGAGATTCATTCGAGGATTGTTTACGCGAAAATGATGTTATTTATACCAAGCTCGAACGAGATAAAGTCAGAAAACTGTTAGCAGCAACGAAGCATTGTAAACTCGTATTAAAAACCGATCAACCAGCTGCTTATGCAATTGCTTTGCAAAATATAGGAAAATTATAGCAAAAATATGGTAAAAGTATAGCAAAATTATAGCAAATGTAGCAAAATTATAGCAAAATTATAGCAAATATAGCAAAAAAGATAGCAAATATAGCAAAATTATAGCAAAAATACGATAAATTGAACATTACCGGTTAATATGACATAATGTGGTTTGAAATCCTCATTCTTTCACAACAGTTTATTATTACGGGTTGTATTGGATATGCCATATTATATTATGTTAGACTTAAATATCTCCTTACGTATTACATTATGGAATGCGACGAACTCATCGAACACATGATCAAAGATAAGCCATATCAACATGCAGATAAATCTTTAGATAAACATAGAGAAAGACTCGTGGCTTTGGTAGCCGGTGGAAAATGTTCCCAATATTTTGGGGAAAATTATACCATCGAAAAAATTGATAACATGACCGATGAAGAAATTAAAAAACTGTACGCGCGTTAGATTGGGAGGTACCATGACTAAAACGATAGGGTCGGCTATATTACAACTATACACACTCGTAGCTAGTACGTTTCTTCGTATCCCAGCAGAACATTGCAAGTATTTATGCAAATCTTGCGAGAAAGACCCATTCATCGAACACACTATAAGCTCAGTGAGCTGTGAGTTTTATCATAGATATGGAATGTTCTTAGCTCCACTCACCACAGCTTTAATAACGGCTAGGAATTGTCAATTTAAACATACGTGCCCACTTAATAATAATGGAGACTCAAGTGACACCACAACAGATTGCGGAAACACAATCATAAGTGATACCACAGATTGTGAACGAGGAAATAATAACCCCGATTGCACAACGTGTGAATGAGGAAGCCAGAGTGACGAGGAAGAACTAAAAAAAAATCGCTGGTGGAAGAAAGGGTGGGCTGGCGCGAAAAGCGAAACTAATAAATAATTCAAATATTGATCCGATTAAAACTTTGGCACTAGTAGGAGTTGTTGCTATAGCGGTTTTATGGTTGTTTTATAAGACCGGAGAAGAGAAAACATCACCCCCAATGTCACAACAACAAGTTCAATTAGAGGTTAGCCCCCATATAATGCTATAAGAAGCATGACAACTCCAGTTACAGACGGTAAAATGTTGGTAAACGCAACGTATCATTCAGCGGTGGTCAGCTGCTTGGCCATTGGCTATGCCCGTATAGCTAAAATGATTACTAAAGCCACACCACCCAAGCTAGATTTTAATGGTTATAATATCGGTATAATGATTCTCGATATTGGATTGGCTATGGCAACAAAAGATATGCTCATCAATAGGGCTTATCCCGAAAGATATAATGAAGTAATTAAATTTGAATATTTTATATTATTGAACATTTGAATATTTTATATTCATATAAACATGGCAACAATTGCGATGATGATCGGTGGAGCTATTGATAATGCTCTAGCTTTTTCGGGGAGTAATTTTTTATTTTCTAGTATGAGGGAATCAAACGCTAAAGAAGTTGGAGAGGAGTGTAAACGACATACTAAAGCATTAGAACAACTCGAAGCAGCCCAGTCACAATGGACCCGGCACAGAATAGAGAGATTAGATTTTATTCATGAAGAACTGCATAGACATGGACATTCAATTCAAACGTTTAAGGATGTCAAATCTGCCATGCATGAATACTTCCTCGTTTATGGAAAGAAATTTGACCCTTTGCCAAAACCAACAATGAGTCAGTTTTATACACCGTCAGAGGAACAAAAAGACCGCGAGATAAAATTTATCAAAATGGGGTTGACTGCTGTATTGATTTTACGTTACACAATAACTACACATAAACCATGACCTAGTTAGGGCAGGCGAGCGAGTCAGAGTGACTGCTAATCAATAAATAGTCATGTCTCACCAGTGGACAGGGTTAGAAATTGGCACTAGTCCTATAGTCCTTGCCAAACAACCCAATAGTAAAGGTATCCTAAGGACTAGTAGAAATTTGCCATTTTTAAAGGTTTTGCTATTTGTTATCATTATACTGACTAGTGGACTGAAACTGTTAGTATCTATCGCTGGTGGGGATGTGATTTGCATTTAGACAAATGATATGACAGATGTATAACCATGAATCTGTGTAGATTTACAGCAGACTCAATGTAACCGACGTTCTGTTGGTATTTACTGTGGTATACACTCTTATTACATCAGGCGAGGAAATATAAACTATACATGTTCTGTATGTGGGATAGGGGTCAAAGGTCGTTGTTTATGTAAGAAACACGGTGCTGATAGGGTCAGGAACCAGATTATTTATGCTAGGCAGAGACATTACATCAATGAGAGGAATAGGTTGGGGAGAATACGTATTTAGAAAAATAACCAATTGGACAAATGAATCATTTTGCATATACCATTTAACCACAATGGTTTTTGTGAGAGAGTTGAAGGCTTTAGCAAAACAATGTGGTCTACATGGATATTCTCGAATGAGAAAAGCTGAATTGATCGATTTACTCGGTTTGGAATACAACAAACCCCAGACTGTTAGAGAACTCAAAGCTCAAGCAAAAAACAGTGGGCTGAGAGGTTATTCTCGAATGAGAAAAGCTGAGTTGATCGCTTTACTAGATAATAATGATGTTGATAATAATCAGCAAGATGATGTTGATAAAAAACAACAAGAATTAAAATTTGTACCCACATCCGCTGGCGTTGGTAAATATCTAAGAGGTTGGAAGATGGATATTAATTCCAACATGGATGTTAATTATGTTAAGCCTACCATATCGAGCAAAATTAACGAGGAGTTAGATGATTTCATAGTATAAAATACCAGCTGACGATTAAAATGTCATTGAGTAAAAGTAGCACAGACGATAGCACCGAATATACCGAACCATATTTCCGAAGCAATCAAGAAGTTATAACCGAATCCGATACTATAAACATCATTAGATACATCAATTCGGAGGATACAGGAAACTTTAGAACGTTGGACTAATAGAGGTTTGGGTTGGGGTGTGGATAAAATCGATAGTTTATATTTAGATATAGCAAATTATATGCCCTTCAAAGGTGGATCTTATATAGATTTACCCCCGTAAGAATGATGATAAGATCTGCATTGTTCTAGCTATCCCCAAAACGATGGAGTACACCTCGATGGTATAGACGAACCTACACCAATATCACAAATTGATAAGGTGGAAAAGCAAAATAATTTAGCTATAAATGTTTTTGGACATTCTTCTAAAGGAATTGTTGTACACAGGATAAGCTCCGCTCCCGAACATATTCGCAGAATCAATTCATTTCTGATCGAAAAAGATGGTAAATATCATTATACATGGATAAAGAGTTTAAGCAGACTATTTATACGATCAAACAAACCATAAAGAAAAGAAATATTTCTGTGAAAGATGCCTACATGGCTACAGCAGACAAGATCTATTAGAAGCGCATAAAGAAGACTGTAGAGGTGTTGGACAGACTGCTATCAGGATCGATATGCCTAAAGAGGGGAAAAATATATTAAAATTTGAATATTATTGTAATCAAATGCCAGTACCGTATGTAATTTACGCCAACTTCGAAGCGCTTATCAAACCTATAGAAAATAATCAAGATAATAATCAAGATAGTAGTTTTACGTACAAAACTCAAGAACATATTCCTTGTGGGTTTGGATATATAGTTGTAAGGTATGAGGGGAAAACAAACCCGCCCGTGATTTACAGAGGTCCCGATGCAGAGGGAAAGTTCCTAGAATATCTACACAATGGAGAGAATAATCAGGGAAAATTTATCGTGTAAGAAACCCATGTTTATGACTAGGGATGATTGGAGGGTCTATAAAAGGTCAACGAGTTGTCATGTTTGTAATAAACCCCTGAATGGGGATTCCGTAAGAGATCATTGCCACGTCAAGGGTAATTATCGGGGAGCCGCGCATAACGAGTGTAACTTGAAACTAAAAATGAATTCTCAAACAATACCCATCCCCGTTGTGTTTCATAACCTTAGAGGATACGATTCACATCTCATTATGCAAGCTATCTCAAAGACTGATGGCGGTTTAACGTGCATTTCTAATAATATGGAAAAATACATATCATTCTTGTTGACTAAAACTATACATTATAGGGACAAGGATGGGAAAGCCAGAATAAAGCAAAGTAATGGGCTTAGATTCATAGACTCCGTACAGTTTCTGTTATCTTCCCTGGACAATTTAGCTAATGCGAACAATCCCGATGACTTTGCGATAACAAATCAATATACCGATAGGTTAACTCGTCATTTGTTGGTTAGAAAAGGTGTATATCCTTACAAATATATGGATGATTGGTCTAGATTCGACGAAACTAAATTACCACCCCTTGAATCATTCTATAGTAACTTAACAGAATCTAAAATAACAGATGCTGATTTTGAACACGCTCTGACGGTGTAGGATAAATTAAGTTGTAAGAATTTAGGCGATTATCACGATCTGTGATTAAAAACCGATGTACTGTTACTCGCCGATATATTCGAGATATTTAGAAAGACATGTTTAAAACAATACGGCTTGGATCCTGCATGGTACTATTCCAGTCCCGGACTATCGTGGGATGCATTGTTGAAGAAGACCGGTGTAGAACTAAAACTACTCACAGATTATGATATGCACTTGTTTATTGAGAAAGGATTTAGTGGTGGTATATCGATGGTAGCGAAAAGGTATTCTAAGGCTTATAATAAATTTGTGGAAGGATATGATCCGAGTAAACCCGACACGCACATATTATATCTCGACGCTAACAATTTGTACAGATGGGCTATGAGTCAACCTTTACCCACGGGTGGTTTTGAGTGGGTCGATGATATTGAAGTGAATAATATCCATAATATCAATGTGAAAAAAGGGTACATACTAGAGGTTGACTTGGAATATGCAAATTTGTTACATAAAGACCATAACAGTTATCCGCTAGCTCCCGAAAGATTAATGGTTAATAAAGACTGGATGTCGGAATATCAACACTCCTTGATGGGTAATACTAGGTTAGCTAATGTAGAAAAACTCGTACCAAATTTGATGGATAAGACAAAATATATAGTTCACAACAGAAATCTCCAGTTATATCTATCGGTAGGTATGAAACTAAAGAAAATACACAGAGTTCTAAAGTTTGATCAAAGCCCTTGGATGGAGCCCTATATAAGGTTGAACACAGATTTAAGAAAGATAGCTACCAGCGATTTCGAAAAGAATCTATATAAGCTCATGAATAACTCAGTATTTGGTAAAACTATGGAGAATCTAAGGAAGCATGTTGATGTTAAATTAGTCAGATCGAATGAGGAAGAAAGGCTTGGGAAACTTATAGCCAGTCCGGCTTTTAACAGAAGCAAGATAATCGATAACGACTTAGCCGCGTTGCATATGCAGAAGAGTAATATAAAATTCAACAGACCGGTGTACGTTGGTACGGGTATTCTCGACTTGTCAAAACACTGAATGTATGACTTTTATTACAACGAACTTAAGAAGAAATACGCTGATAGATGCGAGGTGTTATATACCGACACAGATTCTTTGTTGATGGAAATACAAACCGAGGATGAGTATAAAGATATGACAGAAAAAATAGATATGTACGACACGAGCGATAATCCACTGCACAGCGTAGTAAATAAAAAGGTGTTAGGTAAGATGAAGGATGAATGTGCTGGGTATCCTATAGCGGAGTATGTCGGATTAAGACCTAAGATGTATTCTATAAGGAAGTCCGATTATGGAGAGATAAGAAAAGCTAAGGGTGTTAAAAAGTATGTGGTAAAAAAGCATATCAAACACGAACGGTATAAAGAAGCATTATTCAACGGTAGAGCATTCAAACATGAAATGAACTCTTTAAGAAGTTACAATCATAAGATATATGGATTAAGAATGAACAAGACATCATTATCCATCCCCCTTAGATACAAAGAGATGGATTGATAAGGATGGTGTAACTACCTATGGTTATGGTTATTTAGAGCAGTAATACTGTATCGTTGGGAACTATGAACAACTCTTCTCGTACAAAGGCCCTGCCTGGTCCATCTTTAAGATAATAAAGAATAGGCTCTCCTTCTTTCATAACCAATTGACTAATGTTATAGGTCTTAAGAGACGGTTGCGCGACGTAGGCCTCCTTCGAGTTCAAGGGGCTGGTATAAATATCTTACGCTTACTCTATCCGGAAGTTTTTGTTCTTTACCTCTCCTCGGTGCCGAAGATTCGGAAGTCACGGATTTCATTTTAATCGCATCGGATGGTTTCTTCCCGATTAATCTCGTTACTTCATTATTCAGCGCTAATACAACAGCTGATAATCGTGTCACCCATTCGGTTGATCTTAATCGTTCCGATTTCATTTCGATCCCATACTGATAGCCAAACAAAGGTTCTGCTAATGTCCTGTTAAATCTTTCGACGATAGCTTGACTACTGTGGGCCTCTTTTTCACCACGCCTGATTTCGACATCGTGCTTTGTTAACAGTTTAGTTATTGATCCCATAAACTCGCGACCGGAATCTACTTGAAATAGCTTAGGCCATTTTAGTGATCCGCGTTTATAAATACGACTCAGTGCATCAGCTACTTCTGTTGAATCTTTTGAGGTTAATGGCTCAGTCTCTTTGTATCGATTAGCCACATCCACTACGGTTAAAGCATATTTATACGTTTTGCGTCTTATCTTATCATGGGGAAGAAAGAAGAGGTCAGCCTGATGAACTTCATTCATTGTAAAAATATCAAACTTCTTCCTCGGTATATAACGCGGTGCCGGTAAGTATATTTGCCACATCGCTTGTTTCTTTAACCAATCCTTGGCCACGTCTTTAGATACCTTAGCCGCGGTGGCTAATTTTTTTATTGCTCCTACACCTTTCCAATATCCTCGTGGGCTATAGTAAATTTTATCCATTATTAATTAATATTGATGTTTCTTTTAATATGACTTATGACTATCGTTGAATCCCATCATCATTTTTGCATAAAAAATTCCATCTGTAGTGGTGGTATAGGTATATAAATCTAGCTCCAGTGGAAGTGGTCCAGAACCCCCATTACCTATACTACTGTATATATGGTAACGTTTATATAAGAAAAACCTTAATTATAAAAAAAATCATAAATTATCGTGTTCAATTGAGAGCTTCAAGAATACTGTTTATAATAAATATGTTGTCACCTAATTTTTTAAAAACACACAATTACTCCCACATTTTTTGCACCATTATGAATGAAACTGCTGTGGCAGTATTGTCTGAGTGTCTCTCTGCTTCACATTGATATATTTCTCAAATTTTGTCCAAAACGAACGTTTAGTAGCTTGATTCTGAGCATTTTGTCACGGGGGTGGTACGGGGATATGATTGTTGACAAACAAGCTGCCAGTGACGTCACATCTCGTAAAATATCAGAAAACGCGACTTAAAATCTATCAATATGAAGCTTATTAGATGTTTGATAAGTTGCGAAATATTAACGTTGCTACCATAATTAATAGCAGTCATAGTATTTCGATTGAAAGGATATTCACACTGTTCATTTCTGTAATTCGTTATGGTCATGTATAACGTTGTGTTTTGCAGTATATTCTTATAATTCAGGAAGCGAAACCTTTTTGCCTACCAGAACATATCTACTTGGCCTCTACTCTGTAATATTTATATCCTTCTTGTATTCTATACCATTAATGCATGGTTGTAAGAATCAGAATTGTACGGGATACGGCTTACAAAACAACTTATCAAAAATAAATAATCATCACTCTCGTCAATCTTATCAACCTTTCTAACTGTCTCTGCAATTCTCCGTGCGGGGACGGCCGCTGGGAGGTTTGAGGTTAGATCCCCGGCCGCGTCATACCAAAAGACGTTAAAAACAATACTTGTTGTTACCCTGCCTGGCGCTCGGCCTTAACGGCCCTTATCAAGGACTGGTCGGCTCGGAGTCCGTATTCTGTGTTTTAGTGGGGTATTCATGTTAACCTGCGGCATGGTATCTCAGTGTGCTAGCAGTATGAAATCGGCATTAGCCTGGTCTAGTACAAGCAGCTAAACATACACACACACGCACGCACGCACGCGCACATGCACACGCACACACGCACACACGCACACATACACACGTCGCTATGTCAGTGCAATAAGGATAGGATTAAAATCAATGTTAAATATGTTTTGGCTTCTAATCCTCACATGATTAGACCCGTGAAGATCCGGGGAAGAATAGGTCTTCAGCAACCCTTGCTTGCCATAAAAGGCGACTATGCTTGTCGTAAGAGGCGGCTAACGGGATCGGGTGGTCAGGCTCGCTGACTTGGTTGATGCATGTCATCGATCCCAATTGCATGGATCGATGCGCCTGTTGTCAATCACTGGGTTGTTTGGTCCAGACTCGATTAATTACAGACCGCCGTCATATGGTTGGAATATTGAGTGTGGCGTTAAACAACAAACAAACAAACACACTTATTTTTAACATCGACATTGAAATGTGTGGTACGATGTCTCATGTTTCGTTGTAATGACATTTCACATGTTTCAGTTGAGTATTGGGAGATGAATTCAGTATCGATGTGGAATGAGCATCTTAACGTGGACGGTTGGGCTCCATACCATCTTCCAGTTCGGTAAGGTTTGAACAGAACCTACAAAACATCATCGCATTTGCCATCCTTATTTCAAAAGTGTAAATATGCCAACTAACCTAGATTACCAACTTAATATCAAGTATGTTGGATTTTGGTCGCGTAAATGCAATATTTTACATCGCACGCCGATTTGATCTTCTAAAAATTGAGTTTTAAAACGTAAACGAATTAGTTGGTATCTGTATTGCTGTATTTACCTTGAGTCTTTATTTCACTAAGGAACACCCGACTCTCTTATTGTTGCTGTAACCTGCTGACATCCGTTTATCCTTCACAGTACCAGTGACCAGTGAAGTTGGAGGTGGACACTGTGGTAGTAACAAGTGGGGACCTGCATGTGACAGGAACTGTCCATCTAACTGTCGCCCTTTTCACGATATCATTCACTGTGATTTCACTACAGGAGAGTGTCTAGAAGGTTGTAACGGGGGATATCATGATACCTTCTGTCGCAAAGAGTGCAACTCTAACTGCATCAACAACATCTGTAGCCAAGTAGATGGCGAGTGTACCAGTGGGTGCAAGAATGGGACATCGTGTATAGTTACAACGCCACCAACAAACAAGCCTGATACAAATATCACGCAGACACATTGTGGTAAGAGTTGTATGCAGATTTTCAAGTAGATACAAGTTCGAACTTTCCCCGCAACATAATGCAGTTGCTTGTATTTATAAATGTCGACTGAGGTTATCCAGTAGATAAATGGTTCCGTTTGTTCTGAGTTTCAGATTTCACTAGCTGCCTCAGTTTCAGTGTTCCCTTGATCATAGTGAGTGTGTTTTTGTGTGCACTGACAGGATTGTTTGCATATGTCATATGGTAAGTAAACACATTCAAACCTGGATATAGGCAATTATTGTAAACTTTGCAAACGTAAGCCAAAGCTGTTTGTCACTGGCATACATTTGTCAGCATATGTAAAGGATGTTAATGGTCCATTTAAAACAATATGATTAAGCCTTGGTGCAATGTAATCTGGTCTGTGCCAGTTAATGGTCTAACAATTCTTTATTGTAAACAGTGTTTTATTGTTTATACTTCGTCACGAAATACACTTAGCTGGAATGCCATATGTTATATGAATATCAATTAAATAATATTCACAGGCGCAGGCACAAAAGGCGGAGAAACAAGAAGGCTGATAAGGGTCCTGTAGATGAATCGGTATGTAAAATCACCACTGAGTGTTTTATACTGTACATGGATCTTTCAATTGATAGATTTTGCCAGATTTTGACAGTGGTACGATCCTTAATACCCATACGGCTTATCTGTTTTGATTTGATTAGTTACACATAATAAATTGTGTTGCATAATTCTTAATTCAAGCTGGCGACTTGAGCCAGTGTTCGTAAAACAAAATGTTTGAAAAGACGTCAGTCACAATGGAAACAACTTTTAAGCCCGAGAAATCTAAATGTTTGTGGACATTTACTCAAGACGCTGTAACGTCTGTTTTTATTTCTTACAGGTTGAGATGAACACACTGGATAGTGGACACAGCCATTGATGCTTTCAGCACAAAAATTGTTGTGAGTGTCAGAATTCATTATTGAACTCATGGTGCACCCAAAAATTACACACATTATAAACATCTCTTTTCATATACGTTGTCATCATACCTAAACCTCTCCCTATACACAAATATGCAGGTTTCTTTGTTTGATTTGAATGCAGATTCACCATTGTCAAATATCTAGTTTTGTTACACCTACGTGTAAAGCTCACCCGTTTAATAACAATATAACTATACTAAACATTCTGTGATTTCATCACGCGCGGACGGGACTATTTTGGGCATCAGCTGGTTTTTCGAATGGGGGTGTTAGGGTTACTGCGCAACTATACGGTGCAACGTCTTCCCTGCTCACTATAGACACCTCACTATTTCACAAAACACCAGCGATATATAGACACACTACGCATGTCGGCATGGATCTCAAACTGTATTGTTGGCATTTTGGGGCATGGATCTCAAACTGTATTGTTGACATTTTTGGGGTGTCACCTGTGATTTATCGCATAACTCAAGAACAAATCCGAAATATAATATGCATGGTGGAATTATAAAGGTTCAGATATTTTCACTAATAGTATTTTGCCCAAAACATCATAACGACATTCATCCCCGTGTCTACTTATGACCTTGAACTTCGTCTACAGATGATGTAACGTAACGGTAATGATAGCAGATAATCCACATGAGTCGAATGTAACTACAGAGCCAACGAGAAATGAAGCTCCACTCATCTAAGTTGGAACGAGTTGGAAGCTAGATTTTTCAGAGAGTGTGTGTGCGTGCGTGCGTGCCTGCCTGCGCGCGTGCGTGCGTGTGTGTGTGCGCGCTCCCCGCGTGGATGTCCCATTCAGAAAAAAGTATACTCCGAGCCGACCAGGTCTTGATTTTCATATTAGTGCCGAGCGGCAGGGATGACGCGACCAGAGATCGAACCACGGCACTCCGGGCGGTCCAGACCATCCACCAGACCACGGTGGCAGTCGTTGACGTAAACGTCTGTCCAGATGGTTGACGGCCATGTTAGTACGTTTAGAGCACTCAAGTTGGGTGTGATGAAATGGGGTTTACGTCGCCTTTAAGATTAGAGCACTTATATAGCGACGTGGTTGCGTGCGTGTGTGCATGCGTGCCTACGTACGTGAGTGTGTATATATTCTGCTTGAAATTGGTCCGGAGAAATGTCGTTTACTATAAATGTATAAATCGACGTGCATGGACTATGTGTGGCTGTTTATACTAGTCGGGACTAATGCTTGTTTCATCGTGCAAGACCACTGAGATCAGCGTTAGAAATTGGCACTAGTCCTGTAGTCCTTACCAAAGTGCCCAATAGTAAAGGCCAATTTTAAGGGGTTTTGCTATATGTTATCATTATATGGACTAGTGGACAAAAACTGTTAGGTTCTAACCTAGCTGAGATACCATTCCGCAGTTTAACATGGATACCCCACTCAGTATACTATACAAATCGACCAATCCTTGTTTTATCCCCTCTATGCCGGTCATGGTAACAACAAGTACCCCCGACCCCTGGTGTTTGCAGAGTCGGGACAAAGTAATGTCCTAACCTGTTACATTGCCCTGGAAATAAGCAGGAGCTGTTCTTCGCCCACAAGAGAGAGCATCCCACATCATGATACCTCCACCGAATCTGTCGACTTCATGAACGCAACATCCGACATCACGCTCATTCCGTCGCCAGTATACACGCGGATCCGCCCATTTCACGTTTGAAAAAGTAAACGTGATGATCACTATATCAATTATGTTATGCCAACGTTCTTGAAGCTACTCATAATGTGACCGAGACCACTGCAACCGCTTTGAGGTAAAATAAAGTCAACGTAGGTCTTTCGTGATCGGATTCCGGCAGCTCGTAATTAAACCATGAATATGTTTTGCAATGTAGGTTGCAGTGAAGGGCCAGGGTTCCGTTATACAAAACTACCGTAGTCCTTTAGTGATCGTAACTCCACACGCTTTGAAATAGACGCAAGACTGTCGTTGCGCTACGCTCGTTTTGTGGAACGGGTCTCTGGGCGTCGCGATCCTGGACTGCTGTAAGTTTTCTCTCATCCGGGACGATCTCTAGTTGTGCCATATGACCAATATCATGCCAAAACTCGGGAAAATTGTGCTCCGGGCAACAGAGAAATACCTTGACACTGATACTTGTGATTCATCAGCTTCAAGTCCACCAATAGCGTTAATTTCGCATTATTATTGAGTCTTCAATAAGAGTCAAAATTCAACTGAATTTGATAGTGATTCATAAACACATGCTCATACGTAATTAGCATTTAGCTGAGATGTCTTATGAGTTTTGAAGCGATTTTGGTAACACGTGACAAATCCCATGAGTTGCATGTAAAAACTGCATTAATGGCTACAATGAAATAAATAATGAATATGTCAAAGTTCATCTCTATTAACTCTGTCAACCGTTGTGACACAACAAAGTTAACAAAGATCATGCAGACCATATTTTCATGTAGAAGTCCGACATGGGAAACTATCCATCCATGAAATTAAATTTTGCTTTCTTTTTTAAAATGTATATATTCTTTGTTATTTTTTGTATCTGATGTTAGTGTTTATTTTCAGCATTTCTGCAAGTATGGATGGATGTCGATGCTTGCGTTGCGTCGTTTTATGTAAGTATCGGTAACAAAATGTGCATAGTAATTGATTGTTGGTTCATATTGACACGACGAAAGGGCCCCGTCTACCCATCTACAGGGTATGGTTTAAACATATTAATGTAATAAAATGTGTGAAGTTTGATTGGTAAATTATTGATTATAAGTAAAGACTTATAGTCATGACGCTCTGGAACTGCAGATACACGGTCAAGTATTCCTTACTATCCATGGATATGTATAGCTCTGTCTGGTAGTGTACTGGTACCTCAGAAACGGGGATGTTGTAAACATGTCTAGGAAACTTAAAATCAGGGATATGTTTGGTGAAAATCATTACAATTTGATGAAGTCACACGTTGATCTGTAGTAAACAAACCTGATAAGAACATAGGCAGAGACCGACATTAAACAATAAAGAAATTGTCTTGAAGCTATTTATCACATTGTCATTTTCAGCTTTTGAAACGTGATATGTTTACAAAGTCAAAAATCGAAATACATGCTAGCTACAAATTGGCCTTTGTTCCTTTTACGCATCTAAAAACAGACTAATCGAAAATTGAAAATAACTGTAGCGTATGTTTATAGTTCTTTGAATCATGCATTACAACAAATACTTTGACTTTATTTATGAAGATATGCCTTGTTTATTGTACATATATAATAAAAATATATCACATATGCACGGTTACAAAAAATGCTATAAAAGAATCTTGAGATCCTCAAAACAATTAACAAAATTCTTAAATATAATTACTCAGCTAAAATCCATACCACATTCCACAATACGAATTAGTTTAAATTTGGTGTATTGTTATGTTTTGATACAGGCACACATGTTATTGCTTAGCTTTTTTTAATGAAGTACCTGTGAAATCATGCATCAGAGCTTAACTGTTTATGAGTGTACGTTCTGTGGTGATGTGTACTGATATAATCGACATGTAGCGTTGACGTGTATGTTTCAGTTGTTAAATTGTTTTACGATAACGTTTTTGCTTTCAGGGACAGTGGTTGTTGGTATACAGAATCGACAATGCCCACGCGGTTTCTATGGTAGCAGTTGCCAGCATACGTGTCCAATGACTTGCAATAACCAGCAATGTAACATTGACGAAGTTGGTCGTACTTCTTGTGTTGACGGATGTGTGGATGGATGCAGAGGCATCTCATGCAGAATCCCATGTCCAGTGAATTGTCAAGTGTGTGAACGTTTCAACGGCAGCTGTATTAGTTGTAAGGATACCTTTCATGGTACAACCTGTACTCTCACATGTGAAGAGTTGTGCCAGGGATTCCGGTGTGACAAAGACAAGACATGCTCTAAAACCACGTGTCTTGAAGGGCGGTATGGACAGAACTGCAGTAACAAGTGCGACCCCCGGTACCTGACATGTACCCAATCTACTGGAGACTGCACCGCCTGCAGAGATGGTTACTATGGACAGAACTGTGAGCATGATTGTCCTCCGTGCAGCTTTACACGCGGTAGTATGGATCAGATATGTAAGGATGGATGCAAGACGACTCCATGTACAGACACCACACCCGGCGACTCTGGAAATAGTAAGTTACCCAACGCTTATACTGCCAAACATAATGTAAGGACGCATCAAGGATGTCAGTGTATCCCCCTCGAACATCACACGAGAATACACAATGCCTAAGCGAAGTATTTTTAAAGCATTGGACAATACTATTGTTTGTGTTGTTCTCATAAAATAACACCTTGACAGACGTTTAACTGCCGTTATCTACTTCTGATTCAGAACAAATTAACCAATAGTGTCGCTCAAGTGGTTTTGAAAGCAATTGGACAAAACTATTATCATGACATGAATACAATAGTCTAATACCTTGCATTGGTACCACTCTTATATGGATTTATATTCAAACACATCTTCATTGTAGCACTTTGGAATAGTATTGGTCATTGTTTTTAAACTAGGCAAGGCATAAATTCAACGAGACCAGGTTAAAGCCACGCTTCGCAAATGAAAACAAAACGTTGACTACTAGCCAGATTATTACATTTGTTCAGCAAATAAGACATACTGCATTGCATATCAACTGAGCCAGAAATACAATAAATCATTTGTGTATCTCAGATCAAATTTATCAGTTCTTAGGTAGGTGCGATGAGCAAAGGTTTATCAATCATTATGTATTTAAATCACTATCCAAATCATCTATCTACATTCCCACTACGCCCCATTAACCTCCCTTGTAACCGTTGCTATTCCGAGATTGAGGCTTAACCCGATATCATGCACAGACATGGTCTGGTCAATATCATCTGCATATTTGGACTTCACGGACATATTATTAATTCATCAAAGTAACAAAGATGCAAAGGGATAATAGAAAACAGTACCTGTTCATAAAATGCGTTTGTCTGTCTCTCAGCAACATATACAAATGATATATGCACAAACAACAAACAAACACAAATTAGTCTTGCCTTAAACTATTATATACTGAACCATAACAATTGTCAAAAAGTAAAAACTTCGCAATTATGATATTTATGTATATATTACATCTGATCAAACACCACTTAACAATGCAAAGTCATCCCCTATACGGTGACATGTCACTTTTACAGACTTGGGAAATCATTTGTCAAGACGGGGGTGGAAACACCAAAATGTCAGTGACGTGTGACGGCACCATCAGCCTGGATCAGAGCTATGTTCCCCTTAATAGCCTCCACAGGATATCACATGCATGCTCTATCGGACAAAGGTCCGGAGATCTTGCTGGCATGTTCAAAACAGAAACTTGGTTTCTCTGAAGATCACGAGTCATTCATGCTGTATGGGCCTGACATTGTCTTTTTGGTTTGGTTTGGTTTGTTGTTTAACGCCGCACTCTGCAATATTACAGCTATATGACGGTAGCCTGCAAATAATCGAGTCTGGACCAGACAATCCAGCGTTTGATATCATGAGCCTCGATCCACTCAATTGGGATCGGTGACATGCATCAACCAAGTCAGCGAGCCTGACCACCCGATCCCGTTAGCCGCCTTTTACGACAAGCATAGTCGCCTTTTACGGCAAGCATGTTTTTTGGGGACAAAATCCACGATGTTGCTGAATGAATAGAATGACCACATGTCCGGCAATGTTGTCACAATAACGCTGAGTGTTGAGATTCCCATTAACTATCACCCGATTAGTTTTCCATTATCATAAATGTCCGCCCATACCATAACGCTTCCCTATAGATCTCGCTGGACGATGTTATCGGCGTCATACTTTTCACCAATTCTTCGATCGGCAAACTGCACACAAAATCGTGATTCGTCTATGAATACGCCTGGTTCCCTTGTGCACAACACTATCGTTGAGTTCGCTCCCATGCGAGGTGTTCAGCCATATGAAGTTCCGTTAACGGCACAACTAGCGTGTGATCCAAAAGAACAGAATTTTGTTTCCACCCAGGCAACAGTTTGTGACGAATAAGCAATAATCTGGATGAATGTTTCCGATAGAACTTAGAGAATGTTCAGTAAGCTTGTACTCAGTTATGAAAGCTATATCAACGTTCTGGTTGTCTATAATCTCACTTAAAGAGAAGGGTTGGGTTTGCTCTTTTAACAGGAAATGAGTAGAAAGAATAATAAATAAAATTATTTTATTTATATGTTCTATTCTGCAGTGTTTTGAATATATGTTTTCACATAATTGGCAAATATACTCTTCAAAAAAAGAAACTTGACACTGACTTTCAAAATGTAATATAACGCGATCCTTTCAAAATAGGACACAGAAACCATAATTGAAACACTGTTTGAAGATCAATGTACACAATGTTCAAAACAGTAATTGTGTCACCTGGACAGACACACGTACACGATACAGTTAATGTTACAGGGGTACAGAAAATGTCAGTATCGGTTGTGCCCACCACGTGCATCAATCAGCGCTTGACACAGACGACCCATAGATGCAATCAAGTTGTCAATAACACGCTGTTGGATGTGCTGCCATTCATGCTGAAGTGCATCAAGAAGCGCCGGAAGTGTTTGGGGCGGTGGATTCCTTCTGCGAACGCGTCGATCCAACTCGTCCCACAGATGCTCAATCGGGGACAAATCTGGTGACCGGGCTGCCCAAGTAATGTCTGGATGTTGTTGTGTTGTAAAAAGTCCTGACAAACACGTGCAATATGCGGTCGAGCGTTGTCCTGCTGGAACTGTCCGCCATGAACGTTGACGTGAGGAAGAACGTAAGGCTGTAGGATCAAGTCTCTGTAACGCACACCTGTCAATGCACCTGCCACATGCACGAGAGGCGTCCTACCACCGTGGTGAATTCCGGCCCATACCATGACACTCCCGCCGCCAAATGGGACAACCTGCTGCACACAGTTGGGGGCGTAACGTTCACCCCGACGTCTGTAGACACGTGCGCGCCCATCAGCACGTGTGAGTAGGAAACGGGACTTGTCAGTAAACAGTACATTTCTCCACCTTGCACGTGCCCATCTAACCCTCTGTTGGCACCAAAGCAGACGGCCCGCCAGATGACGTTGGGTCAATACATGACGTCTAACAGGTCTTCGTGCAAAAAGTCCAGCCTCTCTCTCAGTCTGTTGCGTACCGTTTGATCTGATATTCTGTGTACCCCAGGGATCTGTGTGGTTGTAGACGTGGCTGTGGTAGTGCGGTCTCGGAGGTGTCGCAGCCGAATGTATCGATCTTGTGCTTGGGTTGTCACCCTTGGTCTTCCTGACCTTGGTCTGTCGTCAACTCTGTTGGTGTTGTTGTATCGGGTCCACAGTGCGGAGATTGTCTGCCTGGATACGCCAAAGTGCCTGGCCACTTCTTGCTGAGTTGCTCCAGCTTGTAATCTCCCAATGGCGTTGTTTCGTTGAGCTGCATTCAGTCTTGGCATTCTGTCACCGCCTCTACTGCCGTTATAAGGACTGTATGGACAGCCGTTGATGTGGATCCAATGCTGCACGTTTTTTACAGGCGGTTGCGTTTGGATGAAGCTGTAAAATTGATCCCCAAACGCTACGTTTATGTGCATTGCATGTGTTTTCCCGAATTATAGACACATCATCTTTCTGTTTGACTTATTTGGTTCTCATTTAATGTAATTATTTTAGATATTTGGCAAAAAGTGGTTTTTTTTAAGAGTATATATTCATGTCCCCAAATGCAACCTTTACTAAATACAGGGGTAGAAGACGCTGTCATTCCAACAGTCCAATTTGTATTGAACATGCTACTTCTAGGTTAAATATTCAAACTGCCTTAAACAAGTTTATGTTAACCCCCAGCCCACAAGATAGTTCTGAATGTGAAGCACTCGTTGATGCCTTCTCTGACAATCCGTCAATAACGATCAACAAAGCCTTGCACAAATACATCAAATCTACCAACAAACCAATGGTATGATGTTGAATGTAAAGATGTAATACGGAGGAAAAGAATCACGAGTTCAATAACGAAAACAATGTATCATTTGCAAAAAGGGCTCTTTTTACCCCCCAAAAAAGAATACAACGAGTTACTCAGAAGAACACAACGTTAATATAAACAAAACCAGCTAGAACAACTCGGAACCTTGCCAGGGAAGGAGCCAAAGGAATTCTGGGCACTATTAAATAAACTTAGAATGCCATCCCAGAAGGAGTCTGTTTATCCTAATGATAAGGAGCTAACAATCCACTAAAACACAGATATCGTCTCCGAATAACCTACACATTTCATCAAGCCATAGAGATATGCATATCTGTGACAGTCTTAATATACCAGTACCAGCTAATGACATTCTCACTACTATAAAACAAAACAAACAAAAGATAACATGAATTTTTAAAATCAATATCTTGTACATTGATAATGATGTCTTAAATTGTGGTCACTTCCCACAGAGCTGGGCAACCTGTCTGTGACGCGTTCAACCGGTTTGGCGTGATATGCTCACCTTTTCGCGAACACCTGAAATCATCACCAGCTGCTTGGGTAAACTATTTTGCAAGGTTATTAATGAAAAATAGATTTTTAAGACCACTGTCTGTCTGGCTAAGGAAGTCAGATAATGTGTTTGTTCTTAAAACATTAATAGATTCTGCAAAACGTAAAAAGAAAAACAACAACTGTACACTTGCTTTGTAGTCTTTCAACTCAGTTGACAGATCACTAATCCTAACAAATCTGATATCAGATAAAATCACAGGAAGTGTGTTGCAAATAATATCATCACTACATAATGATATTTTGTATAAAGTGAAAACTAGGAGGTCATATCAAAATCTTTTAAATCCAACATCGGGGAAAGACAAGGATGCACTTTTTCTCCCATATTATTTAATATATTCCTCAATGATCCTCCACATTATATCAAATCTGGTAGTAATAATATAACACTTAATTTGTGGTTTGCCGACGACTTAGTACTATATGCCGATTCCGCCAAACAATTACAAATTGTACTTGATGGCCTGAGAGTATTTTCTGCAACAAATAACCTGAAGACTAATGGCGACAAAATAATGTTAAATGGGAAATCAAGTAAAATAGACGAAAATAACACTTAGATCGTGGGTGATACAAAAATACTAGTTACGGATAGATGTAATTACTCAGGAATAACCTTTGAAGCAAATTAGTGCTAACCTTCTCCTGAAAAAGGGTCAAAAGCCTTCCACAAGCTTCACTCTACCATTATTTAACCAAGATATACCTATAACGTTTTGCAAATTAGTCAAAGGATTCATCAAGCCAGTAATCTTACATCTTCCTGAGGCAAGAGTGTTAACTGACTATAAAAGTCCAGTTTCCACCCTTGCCGAACTAGGCTGGTATTATGGAGTTACATTTTGGCTGGACTAACGAGTCTATGCATAGTCCAATCAAATTCGCGCACCGAAATCGAAATCCGGTTCGTAAACTGTCGTGCAGATTTTGGTCGATTGCAGGATTTGCAAAACATGTGCACCGCCAACTCGTTGTCAGCAGATATTTTCCAAATCTTTTCATGTTTTAAATCAAGGTGCTCACGTGATTTGATGTATTTCGCGATGTAAGATCCGTTTTATCACAATATAGATCTTAATTATCGATCAGATGGTTTTGACTGGGGGCCACCATTTTGCGTGAAGCAAACGCACATGATATGAGAGGTGTAATCTGATTGGTCCATAGGAGAGGCTTAGAAGGGACAAAACTGATATTAACCACTGGTGGCGCTACGATCGAGCCAAGTAATTCCAGCCTAGTTCGGCAAGGGTGGAAACTTGACTTTTATAGTCAGTTAACTCTCTTGCCTTGGGAAGATGGTAATCGTATGTATTTGTGAAATCTTGGGTAAAGAATCAATCCTCCAGAACAACTCTGATTCGTTCATCCCCGAGAAACTGCAGCTCAGATTTTTGTTAGGTGTCAGCAAATCAACTGGGCAAGCCGAACAGACCTCTTATTTACACAGTAGTAATAAAAATAATGAATTTCTATCACCATGTTGGTTCTTCAAAAAAAGGTGTACTTCAGAACGTTTTTGTTGAAAGTACATCTTTGGTGAATAAACTATTGGGATGCGTATACCAACTCAATCTATTCTAAAAGAACATTGAATTCAGATTTCCTACAATTAACTCTGAACTCAACTCAATCTTCAACGAATCTCTTCATGGTGCTAAGGCAACTAAAGGCATAGGACAAAACTTACAGGATAGTTAAACTAAAATTATAACCTTATCCCAGTCACTGTAAAATAAGTAAATATCGATCGCACTTTCCTGAATTAAGATTAAGTGACCATTAATTAACTTTAAAACTTGGTACAGATACAAAGCCACCAATTAAACAACACCAGAGGCTATGCTCTACATGTTCAACTATTGATAATAAAATCCACCACATACTTCACGCTCACGAAAGGAATATGCTCTTTAGAAAATTATCTCCACAAAATGTAAATCTCCACAATAATGCAAACAAATTATTTCTCAAGATCCTCTCAAATAAGCAATAAATATCCATTGATCATTATCAACCTATGGCATTTAATGTATAATATCATCAAATCCGTAATATGAACATTTTCCTTAAATGCGTGCGTGCACGTGTGTATGTATGAGTCTTACTGTTTTGTCATTTAAATATTGCAGTTTTCTGTTATAAATATTATCTTATCTTACCTGTCGTATCTTATATCAAGTACATACATGGTATATAGCACAATAAACAATTATAGTATGTGGACGAAAGGGTGTTTAATTTTTTGTTTGTAATTATGTGAGCAATAAAAGATACTATGTGCATTGATTGCAAGCGCAATTTTACCACCGTAAAGTAGAGAAACGCACAGAAGGAGACCAGGTGATTTATAGACTTATAGACATCAAGTGTAATTACTCAAGCAAAATGTTTACTTGTGAAGAAAATATCACTTTGTTATTTTATGAGCGCTATCTCAAGATACCAAAGAATGGTTTCGCCCATTTCTTGATAGTTACGGATAGTTATCTGTGAAACTACTTTGTGAATGAGGATACATTGTAACCTCCTTCCTCATTGTCTGCATGTGATGGTGTGTCTGAGCCATGGGAGGTATCATACTAATTACTGGATAACACTTTTACTGCTTCTTTTAGATCCTACTAGATGGGCACTTTTCTTGCATTTGGCCTGAGACTAATGTGAATACTAATTGATCGGTACACAATATCATTGTCAATAATCTATTGTCATATATTATTCCATCATTCTATAACTATTTTTCCAGCTGTCCTGCTGCGCCTGTCTTTGTCTGCGGTTCTACTGGTACTGGTCACTTTATTCGCCTTGATACTGCTTCTGTGGCGGCTCATGTAAGTCGAATAGTTTAGTGAACTCTCTCTACCTAAGTTCGAGACATGATTTTAAGTGCAAAGAGATTATAACATATAAACGCGGTGAGTACATGAAATTCTCCCATGAGATTCGATCATGCTCACAGCGGCATTAACATTGTTGACTTGTGCTTTAGCGCGATTATCTGTGATTCGACAATGACAAGTATCTGCAACAATATCTCAAACCGTGATACCTCGGTGTATTTTGTATTTTGATTATAAACGTTTACAGACCTATTTGTCATCTTCCATGGAGAAGAAGTCATTCACCAAGATAACCTTTAAAGAAGTAGCATAAGATATTGCTCGACATTATTTTGCCATGGTTAGTAGTGAGTGAGTACATATTTGACGCGGCAGTGCCATATTTCAGCCACATCGCGAGCAGAACTAACACACATGCATTCTTACATATCTAATTACAACTTTTTTCAAAACGTCAGGAGATTTAGCGTGACGTTTCCATGTATGTCTAAAACAGGAAGAAAAAGGCGGGAGACAAAGAGGATCAAGAGCGACTGCTAACGAAAGATGCTGTCAAGGTAAGTCAAGGTAAGTCAAACACATGACAAACACAAAAAGGAACGTAGATAACGTGACCTTTGCAGTTTTGCAACAGAGAATTACATCTCTTCCTTCAAAAGTTTAGGACAATTTGTCAAATTTGAAAGTAAATATACCATCTGAAGTACAATATGCATCCCCATGGGCACCAACTGTCCTCTCCGTTCTGGTCTGGTCAGAATGTTCAAACGGATTGGCAAAATCAAAACAGAGAATTTTGCCAAGGAGTGTAACTTATGTTTCAGGTTTTTCGATGGTCTGATGTCGTTTAATAATGGTCAAACAGCCAATTTCCTTCCACTGATTTACCCATCTGAAATAAAGAGAGGAGACTATTGAAACCGCCTCCTATGTTACATGTTTTGTTGTTTGATGTGTGATCAGGGCGACACTATCCCAGCCCTTAGTGAAGCTTTAAACATGCTTTATGGTTGACGTGTGGAGGACATTTCCACATGCGACGCATCTGTGACCAAAATTATGTCTTACAGTTCCCTATTTTGACGTGTAACATATTCCCGTGTCCCCTGTAGGATGAACAGTTGACTTGTACTTGCATGCGTTTGTGATGGGTATCACAGGTGTTGCAGAACATCCGTTTCGCGAACACCTGGATCCATCACTATTTGATAGTAATTCATAAACACCTGCTAATGACATAGTCGGAATTGTACAATGGAAAATGCTTTAAGCAGATATTTATGATATTATCATGGATAACAAATAAGAAATCGCATGAGGAGTAATTTCTAACAAGTAAAATAGTGGTAATTTTGGCCAAGAAATGTAGTGATTAAAAAAAATAAAAAATGGAGATGTCGGTGAAGAGTATTTCGACACACTACCAAACCAATGCTTGAAGCAAAAATTTATGCAATTGCCAATCCACTCCTACTTCAGTTATTTATTATTTTAATCTGGATTTAATCCGATATCAATAGTCTATTTCGTCGGCAGTTATTTATGAAGATTTTGGCAATTTTTTATGGTGATGTGAGTGGGCTTCTCGAATATGCGAATCACAGCAGTCACAAATAATCTAGAATGCCAATCAAACAGTTATGAAAGGAATACTTTGATATTTTTGTTTGGTCAAATCATTATATATATATATATATATATATATATATATATATATATATATATATATATATATATTTATCATATAATGGGTAGGTTTCTCGGCAGGATAAAGCCTACGGATAAAAACGATATCCGTCTGGGTCATATGCGGATAAAGATGCAAATATCAAAGGTCACGTAGGGACTACTTTCACTGTTTATAAACAAACATGGCGTCGCACTCGTCATTCGGTGATCGAGTCAGAATTAACCATCGGAAATCTGGATAAACTACAGGGATAATTGCTATCATTATCAAAAGAACAGTCTAATATACTGAAAATCTGTGTCTAACTGTGACGTAGCTAAGGCATTGTATAAGTTTTGGCAACTTTGGATATATAAATTTCGAAACAATTTTGCGAGGGCACGAGGCCTAGCCAAGCGGGATCAGTAGCCATATCTGTGCTTGTAGACCTCTGCGGCTTGAAAACTTCTCCACAAATTAAAATAGTTGGATTTGGCGGAAATATGTTTGAATTGTTACCTTGTTTCGTTTTGTCGCTGTGTGTACATCTGACAACACTTCTTATCGTCATGACAGACCGACTGTCAACATCTGACCGTGGCCGTGACGTCTCATAGACTAGGGTTAGAGTAGTTTCCCTTTGACAAAGGGCAGTTACTCTAGCGGACAGACCGATGGATTGCCGCGAAAGGCAATTAAAAACAATTGTTGTTTTGCGTATATGTTGCTTCGCCACTGTATAAGAAACATATTTCAGTTGGAACTACATTGGCTACTGTCCTTGTCCGACTGACACATCACTTACCCTGTGACGTAATAAATATTAATGCGCGCATTCCAGGAAAACTCGCAATGTTTCGGTAATGTTTGTGAGAGAGGGAAAGCGATTTTGAAGCACAGAATTAAAGAATGACATTATATGATAAAGAGGTTATCACGCTTGTGTGTTTGGGGATGGTAAATATCCTGCATTAGGAATAAAAACTATGTATTTAGCTCGCCAAGGCTCGCGAAATACAATGTTTATTCCTAATGCAGGATATTTACCATCCCCAAACACACTCGCGTGATAACCTCTCTCTCTCTCTTTCAATATATACGTCAGACACATTTTCCGGTACATTTGGAAATCTCTTTCACAAGCTCTTATTCTGGAAGTTGCCTAATTTAATTTTCATAATCCACTGTAATTGTGTATTTAAACTCAGTATATTTAATGTATGAATTGTTTGAGTGTTAGTGGCTTCATAAACAGTAGCAAAGAAAGAACATACAAACGTGTGTCAAAAGGCAAGTGAAATCAATTATTTTGTCACTCTAAACTGGAGTCTTACAAAATATTTCTACTGACCCAGATTCCTAACTTAATTAATGCATTGACTACGCTTTTATTGACATTCTAAAATTTAACAAATAATTAATTATTATCTTGCTACAACTAAACAGTAACAGCTAACTTACGAGGGGCGTTCAATAAGTTTTGCAAATTCAATATAAGACCAATTCGCAGAATATCTTTTGCACTTTTATTTTTCAATATAATCTTCATTCACCTCAATACACTTATTTCATTTGTCCTTCAAGCTTTTTAATACCACTTTTATAGAAATCCGCAGATTGGGCCCTCTAACCACGCCTCTGTGGCAGCTTTTATGTCCTCGTCATCCCGGAAGCGTCTTACACAAAGGGCAGATTTCATTTGCCGGAACAGGAAATAGTCACTGGGGGCTAAGTCTTGGCAGTACAGTTAAATCACCCATCCTACAGCCCAGACTTAACCCCAAGTGACTATAACCTATGTTCGTGGAGTCGAATCCCGGTTCGTCCCGATTATGTTTCTAGGTTTTTCAGCACCATACCTGTGCTCGGGATTGTGGTAAACGTCTAAGACCTGCAACTCTTTGGGCTTTCCTCTTGCTTCAAGCTGACACGCCGTAATATACGTTCAACAGGGCTTTGAACACAGCTGACTGACTCACGCACTGTAAAAGAACATCTATGTTTTTTTATTGCGACGATTTTACAATTTATACATTGTTTTCCGGGTTCTCCTAAATTTGTAGAAGTATGTTTACGTGTCAACATGTGAACCTATGATCATAACAAAGCAGTAAGGCTACCTTCAGTACCACTTCCTGTCCGTCGCAACATATGTTTAATGAACGTTTCAATATTGTATCGTTACGTCAATAAAAGTGAATGATATAGCTTGCACTAATAAAATGGGAAAATATACAAGTCAAGAGAGGTCACTAGTTAAAATAAGACAACGTGTGGATACACCTGCTCAAAATATATCAATTTGTAATCGCCTAACAGTAATATCCTTTTTCCTTAGCGTGAGTCAAATTCGCGATTTTGATGAATTTAAGACGAAGGTAAAAGTCCCAATTTGATTATGAGAAACGGAGGTACATATATCATTGTTGGTTCATTGGCACTGTCACTTCGAAGAGCATGAATCGTTGTATTTGTATCTGTCCAAACACGCTAAATCATGTCAGATGTCATTGGCATATTTGTACAGGTTAATTAGAGAGATCAACATTATATGATGATATAGTGATCCCACCCAATATCATTACAGACCTAAGTGTAAGTGTTGCCTTACACTGACGTTCGCTAACTAGGACGCCTCCAGGTACGTCCACACCTATTCAGAGAGTCCACAGTGAAACAGATGTTGAAACAGAAGTAACCAGTTTTACTGTCTCGGCCCAAACAGTTTCCAATTTGTTCGTTCAACATTTGTGTTGATAAATGCTACCAAGTTAGTGAAATGTCCAGCAGCAGACAAATCGACTTGTACATATGTAAAGGACAAAAACCGTTTTCATATTCATATATTCATAAACATATATATCATAAGCATGTCGTAAGCAAACTCTGTCGTAATCATTGGGGCTGAAGTCGTTGTTGAAGTCACCAACCTACCATTTTGTTAGTTTGTAACTCGCATTCTGATTTGTCCATTAGACTGGGTAGCGTAGCAAATCAATAAGCTAATGGTTATGAAGGGCAGGCAATTTAAGATCGCAGGAACAACGTGAAGGGACCCAGTGGTTAGTGTACGGTTACTGAAATGCGAACACTGGACATATAGAGGATGCCAATTTTATAAACCTATTCATTGGGATCTCTTTTAAGTAAGAGAGTTCTTTCTATAGTCATTAAAACATATTTAGAGGTTTTACTCACAAAGTAAAACCTATTATGAGGTTTTATTTTCGTTCTGGAGGTTTTACTTTGAATGTAAAACCTCTAATCCCAGGTTTAACCAAGTAACTGAAAAAAATGACTACAAGTAGCAATTCAAAATTTTAATTCAATTAAAATTGAATGTTATGTGTACAGTGAATGAAGACTGGGTAGCAAAATGAAAGTCGTCGTCGCTCATCTTTCCACTACAGAGTCTCTGGTGAAAGGTCAGCGAGGTTTCAAAACACGTGCTTTTAAACAAGTGCTTATCAATGCTGCACAATTTGCACGTGAAGTAACTGCTAGCCGTTACGTCACAACTACCTCTAGGTAACAGTTAGATTGTTTAAAGTCTTAAATTCTTAAGCAAAAGACACCTTTTAAATTTGCGAATTTTCGTTTTGAAAAGTTTAAAAGAAGTAGAATATTGCAACACAAACATTTAGAGACCGAAGATTTCACTTTCATTTATAAGTAAGTATCTTAGTTGCGTTTTGTTGTTGACACATCCAAGTGCTCTTGACCGCCTGGCAAGTCAGCGAATTTCACGTGCAAGTTATGATATCACATCTTCAAGGAAGCGCCATAATGAAGCGCCTCATTTATAGATGCTTGTTATAACATTTAATCAATTTAGACGGTTTATAAGTATGGAAAAACACTTTCCCTCAGTTTTGGTAGATAGAGCATGCCCTGGGGGTCGGGAAAAACCGCGGGGGCCTCGCCCCCTTGGTTTTTTTCGTCTCCCCAGGGTATGCTCTGTCTACCAAAACCTCGTGAGCGTGTTTTCTCCAATCCGTAAAGCCACACTCAAGACATTTACCAAATGTCTGGTCCTAACTCGATTATTTACAGACTGCTCTCGCCTTCATGTACCTTGAATATTGCGGAGTGTGGCGTTAAACAACAAACAAACACAATATAAGTTGTGTCTTATTTGTTACTGATATTGTTAGTGGCTGTATCCTTAAAGGGGGTTGAAGTAAAATAATTGTCCCCTTGAGAGGGTATGTATGACCACATCATTCTACGTAAGGTCAATCCAACTTCTATTTTAATCGTACAATAATTGTTTGTTGAACGTTTTAACATAATTTGATTACACAACTAGAGAGACGGTGAAAGTCTTGCTGGGGGACCATGAAGATATCAGAGGTACTATACGTCCCTATGGTCCCCTTGTGTGGTGGCCTAAATTTGGTTGCTGGCGATCTATGTTCCGTTTTTGTCATGTATTGTTTTGTATAACCATGTATTTTTATGGTTATATGCTAGTTACATACTAGCATGTTGGGGGCTTCCTGAGAAAGTTGTCACCATCATGTGGTTTAGTACTGCAAGTGATAAGAAGTATGTATATATTTATACAACGGTGTAATAACCAGATGATTAACATGCACTCCCCTCTCGGTAAGACAGTTAAATCATATATTGCAGACAGTCACCGCTTTTTTCAAGAGGTAGAGAGGATCACTGAACCTGACCAGACCATCAGCTACAATGTTGTTCACCAAAGTTCTTCCTGATGAAATCCTAGAAATCCTCCATCAATGCATTTCCAACCGAGATCAACCGCTTGATACCAACCTCTCCATACACACAGCCATCAGTGTCATCTCAATCTTCTTCACCTGGGGAGACGACACCTACGAACAGATCCACGGGTTCCCCATGGTATCCTCTCTTTCTCCCCAATGTCCCATTTTAATGCTATACTGCTGTTCACTTCTAATTCGGTTGTGGTCTTAAGTGGTTCTAAACAAACATGGGAATGTCTGATTAAAAGTAATCACCTCACAGTAATTATAACATTAAAGTTCATCTTGCTTTTAAATATTTCTTAAATGTTTTGTTCGCATGATCTTATTATCTTCAACATGTCTATATTTCAAAGACAAGAAACCTTCAAATCTGAAATATATGTGATTTCTGTTCAAATCACATGTTGTTTTCCGCCAATCCCTTATATTGTGTAACCAATAATTAAGGTTACAATGATATATGAAAATCTGATCTGTTTTGTATTATCGTTCTGTAAGATTGTGGTTAGTAGTTGTTGATGTGTCCTCGTGTATCATTGCCATAAAAGGTTGTGGTACATACAGGTTATCACGCTCGAGTGTTTTGTTTGTGTGTTCTGTATGAGGAATGATCATTGTACCTCGCGAGCCTTGTTGAACTAAATACATAGTGTTTATTCCTATTACGGGATATTTCCCATCCCAAAACACACGATTCTTAAATTCTACCGTTGAAAAATGTATTCTTATCTCTCACAAACATTGCAAGTTTTCCTGGAATGTGCTCCTTAATGTATTACGTCACAAAATGATCAGTCAGGTTGACTGGTTCACCGAACGGTCGGTCGGAATTTGACAACAGACAATAGAGTTTCAAAAGAAACTTCTTTTTAGACACTAATTTTCGGTATCTGAGACTATTATTTTGATAAGGCTAACAAACACGTGTTAAATAATGTGCCTCATTGATCATTTGAAAAATATCTACAATTAAAGGTTTGTTTTGGTTCATGTTTCTGCACGTGAGCAGTGTTACGGGTCATCAGTTTGGCGGCGAAACAAAGGCATCAGAGTTTCCTGGCTACAGCTTGAGGTCGTTATTGCCAACGTTTTCGTCTGCCTTAGAACATGGTTCCCCTTATCACGGCTGAAACATCAATTTCCAAATATATATAATGTCTTAGTTCCTAAAAAATAACATGCACTAACTGTTAATTCCACTGTGAAAATGTGAAGCCCTTTTCTGGTGTCCCCCGCCGTGATGTTGCTGGAATATTGCTAAAAGCGGCGTAAAACCATACTCACTCACTCACTCCACTGTGACAAAAAACATATATATATATCATACCTTGCAGCAGTCGCGTCGGCTGCGTAGTGGACGGGAGCAACATTTGTCAGTGAAATGCTGCAAAGATAGTGATAAGTCCTTGGGACAAAATGACCACCAGCAGACAAATCAACTAAGTTCATGTTTTAAAAGTGGCCAACATATGCATACACCTTTTTAAGGTGAAGTATATCATAATTCATTCAAAATCCATTCTCGTAGAAGAGGCGTCTCACATTTCATAGCGAGCTGTATTCCCGTATCCTGAAGAATTTGTATGTTATTAAGCTTTCAGGTTCAAAGATATTTGCATTCATATTAACGTCTGAATTGCGAAAGGACATAGTAATACCGTACTTATCCACGAGATCATCTACAAGCGTTGTAACTACATTTGAGTAGTATATGTATGAGTTTGTTTTGCTGATATCTATCAGTCAGTTATGCCCATCGCTCCTCTCGAAGCATAGGCCGCCGAAAACAGTCCACCAGAGTCCTCGGTCCTGGGCTTCCCTCTCTAGTTGTTTCCAGGTGTGTCCCATCTTCTTGCTGTCTGCCTCGAGGTCCTGTCACCAGGTGTTTCTTGGCCGTCCTCTTTTTCGTTTTCCCTGGGGGTTGGAGGATTCTTCTCAGGCAGTTGTTGATGAAAGTCTGCACTTTCCTACTGGTTGTCTTTGGTGTCCTCCATGTCTCTGCTCCATACAGTAGCACTGACTTGGCTTTGGAGTTGAACAGCCTGATCTTCGTGCGAGTCGATACTACCTTAGAGCTCCATATGTTCTTCAGCTGCAAGTATGCTGTCCTTGCCTTGCCGATTCTTGCTCTGACGTCTGCGTCTGTGCCTCCTTGCTTGTCAATGATGCTGCCCAGAAATGTAAAGGCCTCCACTTCTTCCAGCTCGCTTCCATGGAGTGTGAGTGGGTCCTCGCTTTTCGTGTTGATCTTGAGGGATCTTGGTCTTGCCCTCAGGGATCTTGAGACCAACCTGTGAAGAAGTGGTTTCCAGCTCTGTTGTCTTTGTCCTGGTCCTGTATCTGTTGGTGGCTGTGGGAGCTTATATCTATACACCTGGAGAAATGTTAAGCGCCCTCTGCTATTTTTGCCATGAGATTTGAAAATATGCGCACTGGTCCTAAATCTATGACACGATGACAAACCATGACATTTAGGAATCCAATGATTTAGGCGGGCCATATGATTGTTCTGATGGCATTCTGCTGGAGGAAACGGTCGGGAATTGTGTGGTCTCGAGTTGTCGTCTATGTAGAAGGGTCTGGTTTATATCAAGAAGGTGGTCATCACAGCGTGGTACGACGATCGGGTAAAAAGATATGCACAGTAGCTATCTCCAGTTTGCAGCCTTGGGACAGGCAACCCGCCATCATGACTGATCCTCAACCAAAGGGGACTGTGTGACAAACGCTCATGGATGTGTGTGTCGTGTTTCTTTGCCGCCAGACCCGAATTAGCCGGTGTGTGACACCAACAAGAACCAGATCTCATCCTACAAGTGAATAATCCAGCATGCCCTCAGGTTCCAGCCACGCTTCGCCGAACACCATGCCAAATGATCCCTGCGATGACAACACAACAGCATAGGCACTTGGTCACATTTATCAACATTTATATGGTTTCTGCAACTACTTTACAACAATGTCGTCTCTGCCTCTTCACATCGTAATAATTATATTTGAGGTAGCTTAATTAACACGAACTAGAAATTAATTATCTAACTGACAAAACTAATTGAGTTTTTTTCTAAATACTATTTTCAGCCTGGTGGGTTTCAACATTGTAGACGAACATGTAGGCGTTTAGGCATTACTACGTTTGCAATTTGCAAAGTACATGTCAATTATAAGAGTAAACACTTTGCTAGACTAATAGAAAATGGAATTCCTCATGACAAACAGGCCGACTGTGTTTCTGCAGATATTTTTTTATCCTTTTTTTGACTGATACTGTTTATCTAGGCCAATACAATTTTCACCGTGTCAATGTCACGACCTCAGTAAGTACTTTCGTGAATCATTCCATCGTTCATGAACAATTCGCTACTTGTCGGTGTCACATTAACTGTTCTGTTTTTCTCAGGTCTCAAACATCCAACAAATCGTTTTAAAGTCTGTTCCATGCCAAAACAGTTATACACACACACTCAGACTAACGAGAAAATCGAGAGACAGAATCCGATTTTGGCGATTCTCAGCTGACTCTCATAAGAGCATGAGTTTACTGTATCATTATGAAAACAAATTATTGTGCATTACTGCACGTAAACATCAAGGCTGCAGGTGCATGTTTTAGTTAGACTTCCCTTTTCCATTATTACTGTATTCAACAGTGTATCGTACTCAAGCTTTAGCAATTATTTTTAACCTACGTTTTACCGTTTGGCTATTGGTCTGTAGACGGAATTTCAGCTATACAATGCCTTTTTATTTTTTCCGATTGCTTTTTCTCAATAAATGTGTATTAGACGCTTTCACTTTGTATTGTCCTGTGTCCCGTATTTGTTGTCATGTTAATATATTTCAATTGCTTACTGCATAAAATAATGTATGAACCAGATAAGAAGTCATGTAGAGCGCCTTGTTATAACATAGAGTTAATCCATGCGTGGTTCTATTAGTGCATGACTACGTTTGCAATTTGACTAAGTTCATGTCAATTATAAGAGTAAACACTATGCTAGATTAATAGGAAATGGAATTTTCCATGACAAACAGGCCGACTGTGTTTGTGCAGATAATTTATGTATTCTTTTGTTGACTGATACTGTTTATCTAGGCCAATACAATTTTCACCTTGTCCATGTCACGACCTCAGTAAGTACTTTCGTTAATCATTCCAGCGTGCATGAACAATTCGCTACTTGTCGGTGTCACATTAACCGTTCTCAGTTTTTCTCAGGTCTCAAACATCCAACAAATCGTTTTTAAGTCTGTTCCATGCCCAAACAATTTTCACCGTGTCCATGTCACGACCTCAGTAAGTACTTTTGTGAATCATTCCAGTGTGCATGAACCATTCGCAACTTGTCGGTGTCACATTAACCGTTCTCTGTTTTTCTCAGGTCTCAAACATCCAACAAATCGTTTTTAAGTCTGTTCCATGCCCAAACAATTTTCACCGTGTCCATGTCACGACCTCAGTAAGTACTTTCGTGAATCATTCCAGCGTGCATGAACCATTCGCTACTTGTCGGTGTCACATTAACCGTTCTCTGTTTTTCTCAGGTCTCAAACATCCAACAAATCGTTTTTAAGTCTGTTCCATGCCCAAACAATTTTCACCGTGTCAATGTCACTACCTCAGTAAGTACTTTCGTGAATCATTCCATCGTTCATGAACAATTCGCTACTTGTCGGTGTCACATTAACTGTTCTGTTTTTCTCAGGTCTCAAACATCCAACAAATCGTTTTTAAGTCTGTTCCATACCCAAACAGTTATACACACATACTCAGACTAACGAGAAAATCGAGAGGCAGAATCCGATTTGGCGATTCTCAGCTGACTCTCATAAGAGAATGAGTTTACTGTATCATTATGAAAACAAATTATTGTGCATTACTGCACGTAAACATCAAGGCTGCAGGTGCATGTTTTAGTTAGACTTGCCTTTCCATTATTACTGTATTTAACAGTGTATCGTACTCAAGCTTTAGCAATTATTTTTAACCTACGTTTTACCGTTTGGCTATTTGTATGTAGACGGAATTTAAGCTATTCAGTGACTTTCTATTTTTTCCGATTGCCTTTTCTCAATAAATATGTATTAGACGCTTTCACTTTGTATTGTCCTTTGTCCAGTATTTGTTGTCATGTTAATATATTTCAATTACTTACTGCATAATATAATCAGTGAACCAGATAAGAAGTCATGTAGAGCGCCTTGTTATAACATACAGTTAATCCATGTGTGGTTCTATTAGAAAGAACGAAATATACTGTTTCTGTTGAGTGTTTTGTTATGAAAAGAAATTATTGTGCATTACTGCACGTAAACATCAAGGCTGCAGGTGCATGTTTTAGTTAGACTTGCCTTTGCATTATTACTGTATTCAACAGTGTATCATACTCAAGCTTTAGCAATTATTTTTAACCTACGTTTTACCGTTTGGCTATTGGTATGTAGACGGAATTTCAGCTATACAATGCCTTTTTATTTTTTCCGATTGCTTTTTCTCAATAAATGTGTATTAGACGCTTTCACTTTGTATTGTCCTTTGTCCCGTATTTGTTGTCATGTTAATATATTTCAAATGCTTACTGCATAATATAATGTGCGAACCAGATAAGAAGTCATGCAGAACGCATTGTTATAACATACAGTTAATCCATATGTGGTTTTATAAGAAAGACCGAAATATACTGTTTCTGTTGAGTGTTTTGTTATGAAAAGAGATTATTGTGCATTACTGCACGTAAACATCAAGGTTGCAGGTGCATGTTTTAGTTAGACTTGCCTTTTCCATTATTACTGTATTCAACAGTGTATCATACTCAAGCTTTAGCAATTATTTTTAACCTACGTTTTACCGTTTGGCTATTTGTATGTAGACGGAATTTCAGCTATTCAGTGACTTTCTATTTTTTCCGATTGCTTTTTCTCAATAAATGTGTATTAGACGCTTTCACTTTGTATTGTCCTTTGTCCCGTATTTGTTGTCATGTTAATATATTTCAATTGCTTATTAAATTACAGCATAATATAATGTGCGAACCAGATAAGAAGTCATGCAGAACGCATTGTTATAACATACAGTTAATCCATGTGTGGTTTTATAAGAAAGACCGAAATATACTGTTTCTGTTGAGTGTTTTGTTATGAAAAGAGATTATTGTGCATTACTGCACGTAAACATCAAGGTTGCAGGTGCATGTTTTAGTTAGACTTGCCTTTTCCATTATTACTGTATTCAACAGTGTATCATACTCAAGCTTTAGCAATTATTTTTAACCTACGTTTTACCGTTTGGCTATTTGTATGTAGACGGAATTTAAGCTATTCAGTGACTTTTTATTTTTTCCGATTGCCTTTTCTCAATAAATATGTATTAGACGCTTTCACTTTGTATTGTCCTTTGTCCCGTATTTGTTGTCATGTTAATATATTTCAATTACTTACTGCATAATATAATCAGTGAACCAGATAAGAAGTCATGTAGAGCGCCTTGTTATAACATACAGTTAATCCATGTGTGGTTCTATTAGAAAGAACGAAATATACTGTTTCTGTTGAGTGTTTTGTTATGAAAAGAAATTATTGTGCATTACTGCACGTAAACATCAAGGCTGCAGGTGCATGTTTTAGTTAGACTTGCCTTTTCCATTATTACTGTATTCAACAGTGTATCATACTCAAGCTTTAGCAATTATTTTTAACCTACGTTTTACCGTTTGGCTATTTGTATGTAGACGGAATTTCAGCTATTCAGTGACTTTCTATTTTTTTCGATTGCTTTTTCTCAATAAATGTGTATTAGACGCTTTCACTTTGTATTGTCCTTTGTCCCGTATTTGTTGTCATGTTAATATATTTCAATTGCTTACTGCATAATATAATGTGCGAACCAGATAAGAAGTCATGCAGAACGCATTGTTATAACTTACAGTTAATCCATGTGTGGTTTTATAAGAAAGACCGAAATATACTGTTTCTGTTGAGTGTTTTGTTATGAAAAGAGATTATTGTGCATTACTGCACGTAAACATCAAGGTTGCAGGTGCATGTTTTAGTTAGACTTGCCTTTTCCATTATTACTGTATTCAACAGTGTATCATACTCAAGCTTTAGCAATTATTTTTAACCTACGTTTTACCGTTTGGCTATTTGTATGTAGACGGAATTTAAGCTATTCAGTGACTTTTTATTTTTTCCGATTGCCTTTTCTCAATAAATATGTATTAGACGCTTTCACTTTGTATTGTCCTTTGTTCAGTATTTGTTGTCATGTTAATTTTTTTCAATTGCCTACTGCATAATATAATGTGCGAACCAGATAAGAAGTCATGCAGAACGCATTGTTATAACATACAGTTAATCCATGTGTGGTTTTATAAGAAAGACCGAAATATACTGTTTCTGTTGAGTGTTTTGTTATGAAAAGAGATTATTGTGCATTACTGCACGTAAACATCAAGGTTGCAGGTGCATGTTTTAGTTAGACTTGCCTTTTCCATTATTACTGTATTCAACAGTGTATCATACTCAAGCTTTAGCAATTATTTTTAACCTACGTTTTACCGTTTGGCTATTTGTATGTAGACGGAATTTAAGCTATTCAGTGACTTTTTATTATTCCGATTGCCTTTTCTCAATAAATATGTATTAGACGATTTCACTTTGTATTGTCCTTTGTCCCGTATTTGTTGTCATGTTAATATATTTCAATTACTTACTGCATAATATAATCAGTGAACCAGATAAGAAGTCATGTAGAGCGCCTTGTTATAACATACAGTTAATCCATGTGTGGTTCTATTAGAAAGAACGAAATATACTGTTTCTGTTGAGTGTTTTGTTATGAAAAGACATTATTGTGCATTACTGCACGTAAACATCAAGGCTGCAGGTGCATGTTTTAGTTAGACTTGCCTTTTCCATTATTACTGTATTCAACAGTGTATCATACTCAAGCTTTAGCAATTATTTTTAACCTAAGTTTTACCGTTTGGCTATTTGTCTGTAGACGGAATTTCAGCTATTCAGTGACTTTTTTTTTTCTCGATTGCCTTTTCTCAATAAATGTGTATTAGACGCTTTCACTTTGTATTGTCCTGTGTCCCGTATTTGTTGTCATGTTAATATATTTCAATTGCTTACTGCATAAAATAATGTATGAACCAGATAAGAAGTCATGTAGAGCGCCTTGTTATAACATAGAGTTAATCCATGCGTGGTTCTATTAGTGCATGACTACGTTTGCAATTTGACTAAGTTCATGTCAATTATAAGAGTAAACACTATGCTAGATTAATAGGAAATGGAAATTTTCCATGACAAACAGGCCGACTGTGTTTGTGCAGATAATTTATGTATTCTTTTGTTGACTGATACTGTTTATCTAGGCCAATACAATTTTCACCTTGTCCATGTCACGACCTCAGTAAGTACTTTCGTTAATCATTCCAGCGTGCATGAACAATTCGCTACTTGTCGGTGTCACATTAACCGTTCTCAGTTTTTCTCAGGTCTCAAACATCCAACAAATCGTTTTTAAGTCTGTTCCATGCCCAAACAATTTTCACCGTGTCCATGTCACGACCTCAGTAAGTACTTTTGTGAATCATTCCAGTGTGCATGAACCATTCGCTACTTGTCGGTGTCACATTAACCGTTCTCTGTTTTTCTCAGGTCTCAAACATCCAACAAATCGTTTTTAAGTCTGTTCCATGCCCAAACAATTTTCACCGTGTCCATGTCACGACCTCAGTAAGTACTTTCGTGAATCATTCCAGCGTGCATGAACCATTCGCTACTTGTCGGTGTCACATTAACCGTTCTCTGTTTTTCTCAGGTCTCAAACATCCAACAAATCGTTTTTAAGTCTGTTCCATGCCCAAACAATTTTCACCGTGTCAATGTCACTACCTCAGTAAGTACTTTCGTGAATCATTCCATCGTTCATGAACAATTCGCTACTTGTCGGTGTCACATTAACTGTTCTGTTTTTCTCAGGTCTCAAACATCCAACAAATCGTTTTTAAGTCTGTTCCATACCCAAACAGTTATACACACATACTCAGACTAACGAGAAAATCGAGAGGCAGAATCCGATTTTGGCGATTCTCAGCTGACTCTCATAAGAGAATGAGTTTACTGTATCATTATGAAAACAAATTATTGTGCATTACTGCACGTAAACATCAAGGCTGCAGGTGCATGTTTTAGTTAGACTTGCCTTTCCATTATTACTGTATTTAACAGTGTATCGTACTCAAGCTTTAGCAATTATTTTTAACCTAAGTTTTACCGTTTGGCTATTTGTATGTAGACGGAATTTCAGCTATTCAGTGACTTTTATTTTTTCCGATTGCCTTTTCTCAATAAATGTGTATCAGACGCTTTCACATTGTATTGTCCTTTGTTCAGTATTTGTTGTCATGTTAATTTTTTTCAATTGCCTACTGCATAATATAATGTGCGAACCAGATAAGAAGTCATGCAGAACGCATTGTTATAACATACAGTTAATCCATGTGTGGTTTTATAAGAAAGACCGAAATATACTGTTTCTGTTGAGTGTTTTGTTATGAAAAGAGATTATTGTGCATTACTGCACGTAAACATCAAGGTTGCAGGTGCATGTTTTAGTTAGACTTGCCTTTTCCATTATAACTGTATTCAACAGTGTATCATACTCAAGCTTTAGCAATTATTTTTAACCTACGTTTTACCGTTTGGATATTTGTATGTAGACGGAATTTCAGCTATTCAGTGACTTTCTATTTTTTCCGATTGCTTTTTCTCAATAAATGTGTATTAGACGCTTTCACTTTGTATTGTCCTTTGTCCCGTATTTGTTGTCATGTTAATATATTTCAATTACTTACTGCATAATATAATGTGCGAACCAGATAAGAAGTCATGCAGAACGCATTGTTATAACATACAGTTAATCCATGTGTGGTTTTATAAGAATGACCGAAATATACTGTTTCTGTTGAGTGTTTTGTTATGAAAAGAAATTATTGTGCATTACTGCACGTAAACATCAAGGCTGCAGGTGCATGTTTTAGTTAGACTTGCCTTTTCCATTATTACTGTATTCAACAGTGTATCATACTCAAGCTTTGGCAATTATTTTTAACCTAAGTTTTACCGTTTGGCTATTGGTCTGTAGACGGAATTTCAGCTATTCAGTGACTTTTATTTTTTTCCGATTGCCTTTTCTCAATAAATGTGTATTAGACGCTTTCACTTTGTATTGTCCTCTGTCCCGTATTTGTTGTCATGTTAATATATTTCAATTGCTTACTGCATAAAATAATGTATGAACCAGATAAGAAGTCATGTAGAGCGCCTTGTTATAACATAGAGTTAATCCATGCGTGGTTCTATTAGTGCATGACTTCGTTTGCAATTTGACTAAGTTCATGTCAATTATAAGAGTAAACACTATGCTAGATTTATAGGAAATGGAATTTTCCATGACAAACAGGCCGACTGTGTTTGTGCAGATAATGTATGTATTCTTTTGTTGACTGATACTGTTTATCTAGGCCAATACAATTTTCACCTTGTCCATGTCACGACCTCAGTAAGTACTTTCGTTAATCATTCCAGCGTGCATGAACAATTCGCTACTTGTCGGTGTCACATTAACCGTTCTCAGTTTTTCTCAGGTCTCAAACATCCAACAAATCGTTTTTAAGTCTGTTCCATGCCCAAACAATTTTCACCGTGTCCATGTCACGACCTCAGTAAGTACTTTTGTGAATCATTCCAGTGTGCATGAACCATTCGCTACTTGTCGGTGTCACATTAACCGTTCTCTGTTTTTCTCAGGTCTCAAACATCCAACAAATCGTTTTTAAGTCTGTTCCATGCCCAAACAATTTTCACCGTGTCCATGTCACGACCTCAGTAAGTACTTTCGTGAATCATTCCAGCGTGCATGAACCATTCGCTACTTGTCGGTGTCACATTAACCGTTCTCTGTTTTTCTCAGGTCTCAAACATCCAACAAATCGTTTTTAAGTCTGTTCCATGCCCAAACAATTTTCACCGTGTCAATGTCACTACCTCAGTAAGTACTTTCGTGAATCATTCCATCGTTCATGAACAATTCGCTACTTGTCGGTGTCACATTAACTGTTCTGTTTTTCTCAGGTCTCAAACATCCAACAAATCGTTTTTAAGTCTGTTCCATACCCAAACAGTTATACACACATACTCAGACTAACGAGAAAATCGAGAGGCAGAATCCGATTTTGGCGATTCTCAGCTGACTCTCATAAGAGAATGAGTTTACTGTATCATTATGAAAACAAATTATTGTGCATTACTGCACGTAAACATCAAGGCTGCAGGTGCATGTTTTAGTTAGACTTGCCTTTCCATTATTACTGTATTTAACAGTGTATCGTACTCAAGCTTTAGCAATTATTTTTAACCTACGTTTTACCGTTTGGCTATTTGTATGTAGACGGAATTTAAGCTATTCAGTGACTTTCTATTTTTTCCGATTGCCTTTTCTCAATAAATATGTATTAGACGCTTTCACTTTGTATTGTCCTTTGTCCAGTATTTGTTGTCATGTTAATATATTTCAATTACTTACTGCATAATATAATCAGTGAACCAGATAAGAAGTCATGTAGAGCGCCTTGTTATAACATACAGTTAATCCATGTGTGGTTCTATTAGAAAGAACGAAATATACTGTTTCTGTTGAGTGTTTTGTTATGAAAAGAAATTATTGTGCATTACTGCACGTAAACATCAAGGCTGCAGGTGCATGTTTTAGTTAGACTTGCCTTTGCATTATTACTGTATTCAACAGTGTATCATACTCAAGCTTTAGCAATTATTTTTAACCTAAGTTTTACCGTTTGGCTATTGGTATGTAGACGGAATTTCAGCTATACAGTGCCTTTTTATTTTTTCCGATTGCTTTTTCTCAATAAATGTGTATTAGACGCTTTCACTTTGTATTGTCCTTTGTCCCGTATTTGTTGTCATGTTAATATATTTCAAATGCTTACTGCATAATATAATGTGCGAACCAGATAAGAAGTCATGCAGAACGCATTGTTATAACATACAGTTAATCCATATGTGGTTTTATAAGAAAGACCGAAATATACTGTTTCTGTTGAGTGTTTTGTTATGAAAAGAGATTATTGTGCATTACTGCACGTAAACATCAAGGTTGCAGGTGCATGTTTTAGTTAGGCTTGCCTTTTCCATTATTACTGTATTCAACAGTGTATCATACTCAAGCTTTAGCAATTATTTTTAACCTACGTTTTACCGTTTGGCTATTTGTATGTAGACGGAATTTAAGCTATTCAGTGACTTTCTATTTTTTCCGATTGCTTTTTCTCAATAAATGTGTATTAGACGCTTTCACTTTGTATTGTCCTTTGTCCCGTATTTGTTGTCATGTTAATATATTTCAATTGCTTATTAAATTACTGCATAATATAATGTGCGAACCAGATAAGAAGTCATGCAGAACGCATTGTTATAACATACAGTTAATCCATGTGTGGTTTTATAAGAAAGACCGAAATATACTGTTTCTGTTGAGTGTTTTGTTATGAAAAGAGATTATTGTGCATTACTGCACGTAAACATCAAGGTTGCAGGTGCATGTTTTAGTTAGACTTGCCTTTTCCATTATTACTGTATTCAACAGTGTATCATACTCAAGCTTTAGCAATTATTTTTAACCTACGTTTTACCGTTTGGCTATTTGTATGTAGACGGAATTTAAGCTATTCAGTGACTTTTTATTTTTTCCGATTGCCTTTTCTCAATAAATATGTATTAGACGCTTTCACTTTGTATTGTCCTTTGTCCAGTATTTGTTGTCATGTTAATATATTTCAATTACTTACTGCATAATATAATCAGTGAACCAGATAAGAAGTCATGTAGAGCGCCTTGTTATAACATACAGTTAATCCATGTGTGGTTCTATTAGAAAGAACGAAATATACTGTTTCTGTTGAGTGTTTTGTTATGAAAAGAAATTATTGTGCATTACTGCACGTAAACATCAAGGCTGCAGGTGCATGTTTTAGTTAGACTTGCCTTTGCATTATTACTGTATTCAACAGTGTATCATACTCAAGCTTTAGCAATTATTTTTAACCTAAGTTTTACCGTTTGGCTATTTGTATGTAGACGGAATTTCAGCTATACAATGCCTTTTTATTTTTTCCGATTGCTTTTTCTCAATAAATGTGTATTAGACGCTTTCACTTTGTATTGTCCTTTGTCCCGTATTTGTTGTCATGTTAATATATTTCAAATGCTTACTGCATAATATAATGTGCGAACCAGATAAGAAGTCATGCAGAACGCATTGTTATAACATACAGTTAATCCATATGTGGTTTTATAAGAAAGACCGAAATATACTGTTTCTGTTGAGTGTTTTGTTATGAAAAGAGATTATTGTGCATTACTGCACGTAAATATCAAGGTTGCAGGTGCATGTTTTAGTTAGACTTGCCTTTTCCATTATTACTGTATTCAACAGTGTATCATACTCAAGCTTTAGCAATTATTTTTAACCTAAGTTTTACCGTTTGGCTATTTGTATGTAGACGGAATTTCAGCTATTCAGTGACTTTCTATTTTTTCCGATTGCTTTTTCTCAATAAATGTGTATTAGACGCTTTCACTTTGTATTGTCCTTTGTCCCGTATTTGTTGTCATGTTAATATATTTCAATTGCTTATTAAATTACTGCATAATATAATGTGCGAACCAGATAAGAAGTCATGCAGAACGCATTGTTATAACATACAGTTAATCCATGTGTGGTTTTATAAGAAAGACCGAAATATACTGTTTCTGTTGAGTGTTTTGTTATGAAAAGAGATTATTGTGCATTACTGCACGTAAACATCAAGGTTGCAGGTGCATGTTTTAGTTAGACTTGCCTTTTCCATTATTACTGTATTCAACAGTGTATCATACTCAAGCTTTAGCAATTATTTTTAACCTACGTTTTACCGTTTGGCTATTTGTATGTAGACGGAATTTAAGCTATTCAGTGACTTTTTATTTTTTCCGATTGCCTTTTCTCAATAAATATGTATTAGACGCTTTCACTTTGTATTGTCCTTTGTCCAGTATTTGTTGTCATGTTAATATATTTCAATTACTTACTGCATAATATAATCAGTGAACCAGATAAGAAGTCATGTAGAGCGCCTTGTTATAACATACAGTTAATCCATGTGTGGTTCTATTAGAAAGAACGAAATATACTGTTTCTGTTGAGTGTTTTGTTATGAAAAGAAATTATTGTGCATTACTGCACGTAAACATCAAGGCTGCAGGTGCATCTTTTAGTTAGACTTGCCTTTTCCATTATTACTGTATTCAACAGTGTATCATACTCAAGCTTTAGCAATTATTTTTAACCTACGTTTTACCGTTTGGCTATTTGTATGTAGACGGAATTTCAGCTATTCAGTGACTTTTATTTTTTTCCGATTGCCTTTTCTCAATAAATGTGTATCAGACGCTTTCACATTGTATTGTCCTTTGTTCAGTATTTGTTGTCATGTTAATTTTTTTCAATTGCCTACTGCATAATATAATGTGCGAACCAGATAAGAAGTCATGCAGAACGCATTGTTATAACATACAGTTAATCCATGTGTGGTTTTATAAGAAAGACCGAAATATACTGTTTCTGTTGAGTGTTTTGTTATGAAAAGAGATTATTGTGCATTACTGCACGTAAACATCAAGGTTGCAGGTGCCATTTTTAGTTAGACTTGCCTTTTCCATTATTACTGTATTCAACAGTGTATCATACTCAAGCTTTAGCAATTATTTTTAACCTACGTTTTACCGTTTGGCTATTTGTACGTAGACGGAATTTAAGCTATTCAGTGACTTTTTATTATTCCGATTGCCTTTTCTCAATAAATATGTATTAGACGCTTTCACTTTGTATTGTCCTTTGTCCCGTATTTGTTGTCATGTTAATATATTTCAATTACTTACTGCATAATATAATCAGTGAACCAGATAAGAAGTCATGTAGAGCGCCTTGTTATAACATACAGTTAATCCATGTGTGGTTCTATTAGAAAGAACGAAATATACTGTTTCTGTTGAGTGTTTTGTTATGAAAAGACATTATTGTGCATTACTGCACGTAAACATCAAGGCTGCAGGTGCATGTTTTAGTTAGACTTGCCTTTTCCATTATTACTGTATTCAACAGTGTATCATACTCAAGCTTTAGCAATTATTTTTAACCTACGTTTTACCGTTTGGCTATTTGTCTGTAGACGGAATTTCAGCTATTCAGTGACTTTTTTTTTTCTCGATTGCCTTTTCTCAATAAATGTGTATTAGACGCTTTCACTTTGTATTGTCCTTTGTTCAGTATTTGTTGTCATGTTAATTTTTTTCAATTGCCTACTGCATAATATAATGTGCGAACCAGATAAGAAGTCATGCAGAACGCATTGTTATAACATACAGTTAATCCATGTGTGGTTTTATAAGAAAGACCGAAATATACTGTTTCTGTTGAGTGTTTTGTTATGAAAAGAAATTATTGTGCATTACTGCACGTAAACATCAAGGTTGCAGGTGCATGTTTTAGTTAGACTTGCCTTTTCCATTATTACTGCATTCAACAGTGTATCATACTCAAGCTTTAGCAATTATTTTTAACCTACGTTTTACCGTTTGGATATTTGTATGTAGACGGAATTTCAGCTATTCAGTGACTTTCTATTTTTTCCGATTGCTTTTTCTCAATAAATGTGTATTAGACGCTTTCACTTTGTATTGTCCTTTGTCCCGTATTTGTTGTCATGTTAATATATTTCAATTACTTACTGCATAATATAATGTGCGAACCAGATAAGAAGTCATGCAGAACGCATTGTTATAACATACAGTTAATCCATGTGTGGTTTTATAAGAATGACCGAAATATACTGTTTCTGTTGAGTGTTTTGTTATGAAAAGAAATTATTGTGCATTACTGCACGTAAACATCAAGGCTGCAGGTGCATGTTTTAGTTAGACTTGCCTTTTCCATTATTACTGTATTCAACAGTGTATCATACTCAAGCTTTGGCAATTATTTTTAACCTAAGTTTTACCGTTTGGCTATTGGTCTGTAGACGGAATTTCAGCTATTCAGTGACTTTTATTTTTTTCCGATTGCCTTTTCTCAATAAATGTGTATTAGACGCTTTCACTTTGTATTGTCCTTTGTTCAGTATTTGTTGTCATGTTAATTTTTTTCAATTGCCTACTGCATAATATAATGTGTGAACCAGATAAGAAGCCATGTAGAGCGCATTGTTTAATACAGTTAATCAATGCGTGGTCTTAGAAAGAACGAAATATACTGCTTCTGATGATATACTAAGGTAAAAGCATCTGCAACAAACATAACAAATATACCCGATTCTGCGTGTATCTAAATCCACATCTTCTACAGGATGAGGCCAGTGAAGATCTGGGGTAGAATAGATTTTTCAGCAACCCATGCTTGCAGTAGAGGCGACTATGCTTGTCGTAAAAGGCGACTAACGGGATCGGGCGGTCAGGCTCGCTGACTTGGTTGATACATGTCATCGATCCCAATTGCGAGGATCGATGCTCATGATGGCAATCACTGGATTGTCTGGTCCAGACTCGATTACTTACAGACCGCCGTCATATAGCTTGAATATCACTGAGTGCGGCGTTAAACAACAAACAAACAAACAAACTACAGGATGATTTGGGATGTGTACCTCATTAAGCAATACTTCAGTCATCACTGCATGTGAGCTGAATGTGGGAGGGAATTTAAAACAATGCAGGTCTCAGACGTTTACCACATTAATTAAACACACGAACAAGGTACAGTATGTGTATGAAGCTATCACATTAGCGTACCTAAACACATGACTGAGTGGGTTCAGTTCAACGCCAATTTACGTTTTACAGGAAAGGCATGCTGGGTAAGTGAACGGGGCGATGGACAGGCTCTCAAAATGTATGTGAGAGAGTTGGGTTTAACGCCCCTTTTAACAGTATTCTAGTTATATAGCTTGTTGTGGGAGGAAAGCCTAAAGTAATGCAGACGTCTCAGACGTTATCACTTCGGTGAAACCTACGAGCACAGGTATGGTGCTAACAAACCTAGAAATATAAACGGGGCGAACCGGGATTCGAACCCACAATCATAGGTTCCTGGTGTGCTCAAGGGACGCATCTCTGCACAACGTATCGCGGCGCCTTAGACGACTGGGCCACCCGTGCCGCCGCTCTCAAGATGGGTATCGATTCGGAGATATATGGAACTAAATTGGGAACTTACTTTTAGCCAAACAACTGAAAGGTTGCTGTTCGGGGCTACAGCAAGATCGGAGACTTTGCTCTATGTCTTGTAGTTGGGCCTTTTCCTGGAAAGGAAATGTGCACGGTTACAACCCAACAGTCAATAATAGTCACGGTATCTTAGAAATTACAACGCTGAAGCACAGGCTCCTGACGCAGGATAGAAATATTACTAAAACACCGAAACCATATAAATACACACGGTACATCACTCGCCATCAGGGAAGTAAGCAAGAAATCTCCGCGTTCATTGGCATCGAGTGCTGTCCGCGTTCCAACCATAACAAAGTTTACGTACATGGCGATATTTACCAATCAGAGTGCTCGACGCCATTGAGCGCGGAGATTTTTGTTTACCTCCGTGACCGACAGCCGCGACTGAGCCAATGTTTCAATAAAATCACCCGATATAGGTAATAAAGTGCAAAACATTAACGTTTTCGGCCAGCAGGGCTTATGTGGAGGGCGATTGGCACGTATTGTGAACATGACATCGAACGTTTCCTTTCAATTTAAACGATCCAGCCGATTTCAACTTCGGCCAAGATGGCGAATGACGTACCTTGTCTATTTCTATATATGGTTTCGGTGTTTCGGTAATATCACTATCCTGCTTCAGGGGCCTGTGCACTGAAGCATACATTGGAAGATATCATGACTGCCGTAATCAGTATTAAAGTCAGTGTTGTAAATGACGCCGTTTCAAAGCCAAGCACTCAATTTGGCGACAAGGCGTGACAGAAAGATGAGGAAGTGGCTTCCTCCAAAAGTCAACAAAAAGAAGATATAAGATTCAAGGAAACAACTTTAAAGAGACAAGAGGAAATGTAACTATATACACTGGGCATTGGTACAGAAGATAACAGTTTCCACCCTTGCTGAACTAGGCTGGAATTCCTGGGCTCGATCGTAGCGCCACCAGTGGCTATAACGAGTTATGTCCCTTCTATGCCTCTCCTATGGACCAGACCCGTGAAGATTCCGGGGTAGAATAGGTCTTCAGCAACCCATGCTTGCCGTAAAAGGTGACTATGCGTGTCGTTAAGGCGATTAACGGGATCGGGTGGTCTGGCTCGCTGACCTGGTTGATGCATGTCATCGATCCAAATTGCGTGGATCGATGCTCATGATATCAATCACTGGATTGTCCAGACTCGATTATTTACAGACCGCCGTCATATAGCTGGAATATTGCTGAGTGCGGCGTTAAACAACAAACCAAACAACCAAATCCTATGGACCAATCAGATTCCACCTCTCGTATCACTTCCATTTGCTTCAAACAAAATGGCGGCGTCCAGTGAAGATAATCTGATGGATAAGCAAAATCTGTATTGTGATAAAACGGATCTTACGACGCAAAGTGAATTAAATCACGTGAGCACCTTCATTTAAAACATAAAAAGAATTGGAAAATATCTGTTGACGAGTTGGCGATACACATGCTTTGCAAATCCTGCAAGCGACCGAAATCAGCACGACAGTATACGAACCGGATTTCGATTTCGTTGCACGATTTTGATTGGACTATGCATAGACTCGTTAGTCCAGCCAAAATGTAACTCCATAATACCAGCCTAGTTCGGCAAGGGTGGACTTTCATAGTCAGTTAACTCTCCTGCCTCGGGAAGATGTACAGATAGCCGATAAGTCAAAACTGACGCCATTTTAAGGATATTTATCAGTCTGGGAATGATGGAAGCAATGTTTCGTGTCTATTACTGATTACAGTGAATTCTTTTCACGTACAGTCATAGGTCATATTTAGACTTGTATGTATTCAGACATGATTCACCGATTAAGTCATGTTTCTTGTTGACGTGGGTGCTTGAAGCTAAGGGTCCCTAGTTAAATGACATAAATATAACTCAGATTCTAACGTAAACCTAAATGCCGACTTTATATCATGCAGTGAGAGTTCAGGTTGTTATATGTTTGTATAGGCTATTGATAATCCTTGTATACTGATTGCCTTCACAGAGAAAAAGCATGTTGTGTTTTATGACATTATTTATACAAATATCCTGTTTAGACAGCCGCCTCCGTCGTCTAGACTAAGTGGTAGAGCTTCTGTCCAGAGGGCGAAAGGTCGGGGATTCGATCCCCGGCAACGTCATACTAAAATAAATTATAGGTGGTACTTATTGTTACGCGGCATTAAGCTAAAACAAGCGCTTGCTGGCTCAGAGTCAGTTTACTGTGTCTGAATGGGCTATCATGTTAAACTGCGGCATGGTCCACACACACACACACACACACACACACACACACACACACACACACACACACACACACACACACACACACACAGACAATCCTAACTACCTGATCCGGTTAGACAAGCATAATTGCCTCTTACCACAAGCATGGGTTGCTGAAGACCTATTCTATCCCGGATCTTCATGGGTCCAAGAGAATGGTTCAACTGAATATTGATTATAACGTTTTTGTCCGTTATTGTTTTAGTTTAATGAAACAAACATTTTCATTTGTTAAGATGTTTAGGTTATGAGCGGATAACCTAAAACAAAACCGACGTCATTTTGTGACGTCAAATTCTTATTGGTTGTCGGATGCTTACTAATTGGAGAAGAATACGTTCTCTAAAACACTATGTTTGGGGAAGATTGTAATTAAAATTTTGATATATAATTTGAATAATTCGTTTTGATTATGGAGTTAAATCCAACCTAACAGAGTGTACTCATAGAATGAACCGTCTTGCGGGTCTATTAAGAGTGCACTCGATTTTTGGCTATCACTCCATAACCTAAAACATCATTCAAGTTAATCCATAAGTCTTAGAAATGACGTCGCAATAGAATAACACACGGCTTGATTGTGCATTGCTTCTTTCACTCCAGGATAAGACGTACAATTATTTCAGTATCAAATCGAAAGATGCATTTACAAATTCTTTACCTAGTAACCTGTCATCACACAGGAATACGAAGAGTGATGTCGATACGATAAGGACAATTTGTTCTTTTTGCTACACATCTATTATTTCACAAATGACAGGATTTCTAATGCAACGATTTACCGTGTCGAGTGTACAATAACCACAAATGTGTCTTTAATATTAAAAAATAAAATACGTTTTTCGGATATAAAGTCTACACCTTTTCTATTGTAGTGTGGCATATCCTGCAGTGAGACCATTGTCAATTGAAAACAGCGAAGAAAAAGCAGAACACCACACGAAGGGACAGTATTGTCCGAATGTATGCATGTTAGGAAATAAACATGTAGTCCGAGGTCCATATGACCAACGTGTGAAATGCACGTTTTATTTGGCAGCCATATTTTCACATTTTCCCCTTTCTTGAAATAAATGAGCATTCCAGTGACAATAAACATGTATTACAGAGGTGTGTAAATATGGTCATCGCCGTCATGTATTAAGGTTCAGCTTTAAGAGTGCAAAACGTATGGGTACACTCCCACACACGTTCAACCTTATTATATAATCAAATGACTATACCGTTGCCTCATACATGTTTATGGTCTTCAGGAAATGATTGATATGGTATATTTCCATTGGTATGGAGTGACCTCCCATTGTATTGTCCAAACTCCGTCCCAGCGTTTGACACCTAAGTTACCCTCCCGGTATGAAGAGCCCCTTGTGAGGAGCTTGTCTACAGCCTTGTTTACAGTTGTTGAAGGGCGACATTATTTCCGACGGTTCGAGGCAGTATTTTCTGGAATATATAAGCCCAAGACGAGGACGATTCGATGCATTCTTTCTGCGTCCTGACTTGCGTCTATCTATTTGCCCAGTGTCGGCTGAATACCTATCGGAACGCAACGTTTTTTCGGCCTGTTTCCAACACTAAATCCCGGATTCATGAACGGAGCACTTGTCTCAATCATGACATTCAACTGAGACATGTTCTAGACATTCGTAAATCCGATGATGCTTGAAACAGGGCCTGATGTTGCATATTGATGCTTGAAATATGGCCTTTTGGTGCATGTTGATGCTGCCACAAAGTTTTACCCATTGTATCGCCATATGTGATTGTAAACCTTCCTTGTGGATTTCAATATAATTTGTTATTTGATCATTGATCCTCCGTGGTTATTTACTAATTTCTTAATTTAGCTCCAATTTCTCGTTTAACCTTCGACTTTCAATTTGGGAATCAACACGTAACAAATTCATAACAAGATTGTTCTGTGGTAAAGATTTTCTTTTCTTTGTTTACTTTATAGTTTTTTATATACACATAACAAATATCGACAGTTAAGTTGAAATCACATGATGCAATGAAATTTAATTGCCATCGGATACGTCATTCAACTTTAAAACGCAGTTAAACGTTAAACATTAATCGCTTAAAGATGGTAAGAAATCATGCCTCTAATATAATGTCTAATCATCATAACAGCCTATGTATTTTGCCATTAAAGTCGCGTTTCACAATTTGCATGTTGGACATTTGTATAAATTCGAAGGAGATATCAATTATATGGATACGAAAGGAAAGAACCTTTTTACATCTAAACCAATAATCAGGGATGGGTATTGTGAGCAATTACGAAGTACAATTCTTTGGTAGACTGAATAACATAGCCTGTTCCGTGAATATATCGATTTGCTCAGAATCAAGATGAAAATCGGCGGAGATCGGATATCTATACGTTACATATACAACAACGGTGAATATTTCTGTACATGTGTAACAGGTAGCCATTTTCCAACAAACTATTGAAAACATTACTATGAAAACTCGTATGGAAAAAAGTAAACATAATTTAATACGGATATGTCCCAACACAATATCACACGCTCACGCCACTAATAGCGTTATACCTTTTATTAGAAAATTATTAAATAACTTAGATAAACTGTTCCTTTGACTGCTACTTATTTATCTTAAAATAATATATTCATGATATACTACCCTGGAGATGTTCCTTAATTAAGAAAAAGAGATATTCATTGTGGAAGTTGAACAGTCACTTTACGGAGAACTAGAACCGCACAGCAGACTGTGCTGAACCTAAGGTTTACGACCTGACCTAAGTTCAACAAACTATATTTATCCTGGAGGTGAATTGGTCCCGGACACCCTGTGTTTGTTGTACAAGTTCAACGTATTAAGATCAGGTGGTTATAAGGGTGAGGTGGTGAAATTGGGTTTAACGTCGCGTCCAAGATTATTGCACTTATATAGCGACGTGCATGCACGTGTATGTGTGTGTGTGTGGCTGCTTGTACTAGTCCGGACTGATGCCGATTTATAGTGCTAGCTCACTGAGATACCATGCCGCAGTTTAACATGAATACCCCACTCAGACACAGTATACTGACTCCGAGCCGACCAGTCCTTGTTTTAGCCCCTTAATGCCGAGCGCCAGACAGGGTAACAACAAGTACCATCTTTTAACGTCTTTTTGTATGACGTGGCCCGGGATCGAACCCTGGACCTTCCGCTCTCCGGGCGGGTGGTTATAATGATTGCCTTAGTGTGTCTGCGTACCTTGATGGCATTGGTCGATGCTCATGCTTTCACTCCCTGGTTTGTCTGGTCTGGGGAGGACGCCATGTAATAGATGGAATATTGATGACTTTCACAAACTCACACTTTGTTCAAAAGACAAAACCAAGGTGTAGTATTTTATTTCCAAACAAGAATAAATGTGAGTTGAGTTTTTCGCCTTGACAAGTCTATTAATTTATCCAGTGAGTAATGTAGGTCGGAGACATGAATTCTGTTGACCACGGATTGCAATTGCGGCGAACCTTGGATTAGAACAATCGACCAGCATAGCCTGCAAAGCGAGAAGTGAGGCCCCGGCGCCAGTACAGAAACGAAAGGTCAACAGTTTTGACAATTCTACAGAACAGGTAAAATGAATTTAAAAACTCGATTGTCCTAAACATAATGCGATTTAGCTCACTATCACAATCGACATGAACAGCCTCAAATCACAATAATTATGGTTATTCATATTGACTATTCAGTGGATTAGCATCCGCATCAACATTGTGGTCATCCAGGTGTATCACGTGCCTCCCTGGACTTTCCTCTGCTAGTGCCTATAGTGAAAAGACCAAGTCATGACCTGAACTCAAAACATTCAATGAACGGTATTGGTATCATCCCCAAACAGGCGTCCTAATGAAGCAGACTGAACAGGAACGGGGCTATTTCCTTAAATTAAACACGGAAACAAGTCATCATGACTCCTGTTGCTATGTAGAGAAGGTTTGGGCACTTTAGGTGTTGCGTTTAGTATCTATCATTGCAATGTATTAGGATATGAAAGATTATAACATTTGCTTATTAAATTATTCTAATCTTCTACACGTTATTCCATATTAAGCCGATAGCGATGTTGTTTGTTTGTTAATGTAATTGGTCAGCAATATTCCATCGATGATATCACGGCGAACTGTGTGTAATTTAATCCTGAAAATATAATCGACGTGGTATGATGACACGCTATCACCGTTCTTACTGGGTCTGGCAATCATTTAGGCCTCGTCAGACAAGCACAGGTTAAGAGGGAACAATCTACTCCGGAATCTCACAGGGTACCAGTTATAACTATTGATCATTCGTAAAAGGTATGCATACGTCTAAATCCTATTAGTATGTCAAGGACAGTAAATTTACGAAAAGTTTTTGAGGTCACCAGAAAGCTGCCTATTCGTTAAAGTAGTTTCATGATCAAAGAAAATACGGGATTGTTTCCATATGCTACAACTCTCATGTGATCGTAATACGTATGTTATCGTATTCTATTATTTGGATTGAGATACAACTAGTGTCTACTACTCACCAGGGAATAGCTTTCATTCTCTTTGTTGGACTTGGAAAAATACCGTTTCACTCTTACAGGGATACATGGCAACTGGATATCTTGCAGGTGAATCACACACGCAGGATCAACAGGAGTCTTGTTTCCACCTGTGAGAGTTAAGATAACATAATGTGACGCTTTTCGTTTGCACATCACAGTTTCCCAATCAAATCAACTGCACAATAATTCAGACTTGTTGTGTAAATAAGAATGTGATTATAGCACGGAGTTTGGAATGTTTACTCCTTAAGAAGATTTTTTTCCAGAATGGGAGAAGCTATTTCCTTGTGTCAAAACTCGTTAGGGTTCTGAAGTAAATCCACTGTCAGCAAGAGGTATTTTGATGCAATCAATCAACACGGCGGCAAACACTTTAACTGTTCAACAAATTAAATTTACAATGAAATAATTTCCCCAAAAAAATTAATCAACACAAGCATGTATAAAGCAATATGAACATTCATTTCCTGTTTAACATCTTAAACCAGGTTCTTGACTCCTGCGAATATCTCCCTTACATACTGAATTAATATAAGCCTCTTTCCACAGTAAAAAGCGCAGTAGCTTATTCAGGAGGAAACCAGGGCAAGCTGCATTCCGCTTGTGTTGATACGGCACGTCAGCCCTGTCTCCCTGTCATTATTGCGATAAACGTTCAAACAAATGTTTTGCATGTCAGGGTTTAAATAAAACTAAAACTGTACAACTAACAAAATATCGAGACCAAATGTGAAATAATATAAACAATTGTTTAAAAACACAGAAATGAAAGTACCTTCTGTTCAAGTACCCATATGGCCATATTTCAAATACTCATAAGTCCCATCGATTTTTCAGAACAATATTAGAAATAGTAAAAAAGTTATTCAGAATGTTATGTCAACACAAACACATTTCAACGAAAAAAATAAAACTCGTTCGAATGCATTATTCGTTACCTAGTTCCACTTATATGTGTTTCACTATTGTTTTCCTTCATATGCGGTGACCTCCGGTACTTACCGAATTCATAAAATCCGTTGGTACCCCGTGGAATGAGGGCGGTTGACAATTCAGGTCATGGGTCTCGCTTTCATTGACCCTTACAAATGTTTAGCACATTTTATGTATTTATGGGTTTCTAAACTATAATAATAAAACTGAACAACTAACAATATCCCGGGAATGTGTGAAACACATATACCATATAAGAATTGTCCCAGAAAATTGTAGACAAAATTAGAAATGCATGCATTTCCTAGGCAATTACTCATAAACCCCCATGTCCCCACACACATTCAACAGAACTAATGCGAATTGGTCGCGGTGACATGGACACCACCTTCAAGCATTTTGACAAATGCCTAACATTTATAATTTAGTTTCTTCGGGTAGCATGAAAATCAAGTTCATGTTTGTGAATCTACCTGTTATCCAGCTCGCAACAATTCCAACCACAATGACGATCGCCATACCCAGAGTACTGAACAGTGTGTAGGAGAGGCTGTACATCGTCTCCAGGGCGGACCTGAAGGATATGACAAGTACAGATCTTTGGGTGCCAGGATGCATATACTGTGTGTAGGAGAGTCTCTAGGGTGGACCTGAAGGATATAACAAGTACAGATCTTTGGGTGCCAGGATGCATGCATTGTGTAGGAGAGTCTCTAGGGTGGACCTGAAGGATATGACAAGTACAGATCTTTGGGTGCCAGGATGCATGCTTTGTGTAGGAGAGTTTCTAGGGTGGACCTGTATCGATATAACAACTACCTATATTGTAGCGATATAACATATTTAGACATGTTGGGGTCAGGATGTATTAAGTCACCCTTTAGCGATGTAACACATATAGATATGGGTGGACGTTTAGCGATCTAGACTTGACCAAATGCTAAAAACCTCTAATGCCATCCTCTTTCACACCATGCAGCAATGCCACTTGATTCGATGTTGTCATACATCCTCGTACGTGTTAAAGAGGAAAATGCTAGCTGTCAGACCTGTGAAGCCTTTGCTGATTTTTATTATCATTATGAAATTACTATGTTGCAGCTCATTCCTCATTGGGTGCTTTACGTACTGCGTCCTTTACTAACCTGCTTCTAGTCTCTGTGTCGGCACATTGCGGATATAAACGGGTGGTTGTAACCAGGCTGTCGGTGGTGTTGACGGACATTGTTGTCATGTTATAGCCCGGACAGTGGTCAGTTGGGCCTGGAGGGAGGTAGGAGGACGACATCCCGCTCGGCAAAGACATGGATCCGATCGTAAGCCATGACATAAAGATGACGCCAGATACAAGTCCGATGGTGGCTCCCTGTTCAGAAGACACAGTGAAGGTCTGACGTAACGAGACTGCTTTTGTTTTCTTTTATAAATGATTAGGATACAGGTGAAACCCAAGCATGTCAGTCAGTAGTATAAATTTGTTCTTTTGTATTGACATGTGAAACAGATGGATGGCTACCAGAATCAATCACATCGTTAAAGTGACTATACACACAATTACTCGGACAAAATCTCTTGTGATCGTAATTCTTTATTCTGGTTTCTTTCATGCTTTCTTATGTATTTTCTTTTTGATCTGTTACACAATGCAGATTGACTGAAACAGATGAAAAGCTGTCTCAGTGCTTAACAAAGACAAACAATTAAATGTCTTTTAAACGATAATTAACTTAAAGCGAGACCTTCATGGGCAAGTATGGTAAGGTGAGCTGGTCTTATATTTGGAAGGGTAACATCAGACCAGTTAACACAAATTTTAGAACTTTAAACGAAATGGGAATATTACAAATTGCGAACGTAAAAGAGACAAAAAATGAATTTACCCTTTTAGAAGCTAAAATGAAAACGGGTGATTATTTACCACTTCACCTACCTTTGTATTGACAAAGAGAAACAGTGATCCTAAGTAGAACAGGGCAGTCAGTGGGGTCTTGGTCGCGCTAGTAACAGTATAAATAATCTGAAAGACAGCAGAGAAATGTGAATTGGTGATAAAACTATTTCACAACAAACGATAATGCTATCATATGGTATTTTAATCTCAAAACAACCCGTATTGTGTCACCCAGAACATACCTGGGTCAGTGTTCTGGATGCAAAGAAGGACACAATGACCGCCAGAAGACAGCCAAGTGCACCCATAAACACCACTGAAAACATTACAAAACAAACATTTGCTTGAATACACGAATAATATTCATGTACGAACGAAAGTTTTTGCGTTGTTTAGAATAAGGGAAAGCGTATCGTTTGAGTTATTGTGATGTTGTTCGTGCAGGATTATACATTTAAGTATGTCTCCTGCTAATTACAATACTGTGCCAAAATTTTAACTTCAAAGGAAAGTATGAAATAGAGAATGGTAGGTAGAATAGACAATAGAATTATTCCCTAACATTGTTTAGCATCATGGTATTTAGATATTGTCGCATATTTGCTTGGCATACACCAATGAACATATAAAACATTCTTTGTATTCACTAATGAAAGTATCTATGAGTAGGTGAATGAGTGGCTTTAAGTGCGTTTCAGTTTTCGTAGGAGGAAAGACCGAAGTTCTTTGACGTTCACAACTTTGGTGAAAACCACGAGCACGGGTATGGTGAAATCTTATTCAAAGCATTAAATTGCTTAACAAACACACACACTTATGATTCATGCACGCCAAAGGGACGTCTCTATGTGTGGATATTTGTAGAGACTCTTAAAACTGGCCACCCGTGCCTCCGAAGTAAGGGAGATGAACTTACTACAGTCAAATGCAACTGTTCAAGATTTAAAATAGAACCATATCATTAGCTGAACACATCCCATGTAAAATTCTGGAAACCCGTTTGTCTAGAAAAACTCGGTCTTGGTCATGAGTATATGTACAATTAAACATTTTCATGGGTACATACCATTGGTTTTGAACCATGTAGCTACAAGTATCAAGACACATAAGTTAACCTGACCAAGGTTTCCTGTCATCCTAGTGTTGTCGCTACTGTTGTTGAGGCTTCATTATTGTAAGGGGCGGTCACGTAGCCTGGTGGTTAAAGCGTTCGCTCGTCACGCCGAAGACCCGGGTTCGATTCCCGACATGGGTACAATGTGTGAAGCCTATTTCTGGTGTCCCCCGCCGTGACCACAGCGTGGATAGTTTCGGGACAAGATTATTGCAAAAAGTTAAATGGGACGTATTGATTAAGAAGAAATACATGTCTTGATGAAACACCTGTTGCCTTCGCGAAGATGACACTTTTGCCCTCTGACATGTTGGGTCTGCACGGCTTGATAAGGTCATACCAAACAATACTGGCCGTGGCTGACAGACAGGAGGAGATGGTGCTGAAACATTGGACCAGTGAACAGAGCAATGTGGCTTCACGGATCAATATGACCCAAATGAGGATTCATTTAGAAAATGAGTATTCCTGGCTAACATATTCCTATTTACAAGCTATTTCAATAAATTATTACTAAATTTAGAAATATATAGAAATTTATTATATATATAGTGAGTGAGTGAGTGAGTTTTGTTTTAACGCTGCTTTTAACATTATTCCAGTTATATCACGGCGTGTCAGCTTAATGTGGGAGGAAAGCCCGAAGTGATGCAGGTCTCAGACGTTTACCACTTTGGTGAAACCCACGAACACGAGTATGGTGCTGACAAACCTAGAAACATAATCGGGGCGAACCGGGATTCTAACCCACAATCATAGGTTTCTGGCGTGCCCAAGGGACGCAACTCTGCACAGCGAATCGCGGCGCATAAGACGACTGGGCCACCCGTGCCCCCCTATATATATACAAATCAGCTATATCTCCTACCTAAGCGACGCACTAGACAGGGCAGCCAGGAACAACCCTGCCATTCCTGGCATACTGGAGAACAGGTCTAGCATCATGAATGGGATAATCTGCGAACAAACATACGAACACTGGGTGAAGGAGACTCAGAAGTACACTGCGGATCGGACGTGGCCGCGAAGGAATCGTCATATGATTCTATAAGGTGTCACATATGGCAGCGTCATTCGTTTAATATTTAACACATAATACAAAAGAACATAATTACCTTGTACGTCTGTAACAATGCTACATAGTCCTAGGACGTACCTGGTTTGGATTGTCAACTTGTTTCGATGCCACGGGATCGCATCTCTTCTGGTAGAAGTAGCCATATGCAACAATTCCTTCAGCTAAGGCAATACCAATCATTACCATAAACCCAGGAATTGTAAGAAAAAGTGCTCTGTGTGGACACGAAACAAAATTCATGCAGGTAAAACGCAAAGAGACAGCATATCATGATTTACGGCAGAATACGCTCACTATTTCGAGAACACCTGGTGTAATACTCTTTGATAGTGATTCACAAACACATGCAAATGATGTAGACGGAATCGTACAATGGATTCCTTAAAACAAAATATTACGAAAAGAGTTTTGCAACTTTCCTGCTGGAAATATAGACAGGTGACTAATTCTGTATGGAATAGCGAGGTTGAGAATGCGAGTTTTGCATATGTTAACTGTTTGATTGGCATTCTAGAAGTCTGGTTTATTGCTTTTCGCGACGTTACGATGTAGATTCTTACACTGAATCTCCAGCTTACCGTCCAGCTTGGTAACGGTGTAAGAATCTACATCGAAACGTCGCTTAATGTAATAAACCACAAGTTATGGTCTATTTCCTTGTTTGCATTTGCTCTAACTCTGTCTTATTGTGGCGTGTGTTTAAAAACGACATTTTACGACATTTTACCCGATGCATTCGTGCGTCGTGAATCGTTCGTACTCCATAATTAAACAGACGGTGTTGCCTGACGGTAATTACAAGCAATGTCATGACCGATAAACTACCTGCTGACTCGTATGACATCACATCGTCAAAATGCCATGACTCAATGAGACAATCCCTCCCCTTACCTACACTGAACCTAGTTTGAAGCTATGTCTTCACTTGAATGCAGATGTGTCTCGACACTGATGTTCCGTGATACATTCATATAATTTCCATAGCTGTTTTGCCTTTTATGCCCAAAGGAATCTGTTTCGACGGATAATCGAGACTGGTTATTCCCTGGATATGTGCACTGTAAGTCCTTGCTGGAACCATAATCTCATGGCACAAATTTATCCTGCAAAAAAATTCGTAACAAGTTTATGCGTTTAAACAAGGACCAAAAATAAATCTTGAAAAAAGGAAACAACATAAAACAGTCGCTGAATATATAATAGGCTAGACTGCAATTTAATTGCAATAAATTATTTCCCCTGGGTTGGGTGTAAATGACCTTTTAGTAGATAAAGAAAAGCGACAAACGTCTTTCCATATTCATAACAAATATCTGCTATAACCGGTGTCTCTTGTGTCATATTAAAACATGTGTTTATGAATCACAATTTAAAGGCTACGATACCAGGTGTTCGCGAAGAGATGAATGTATCATGTCGAACTGGTTGCACCGATCACACTTTGGTGAACTGGGCAATCGTTCATCCGAAATAAACATGGGATCATGGTACAAGTCAAAAGAGGGAATTGTATCAGACATCATTTGTGTCACTGACGTGTCAAATTTGGAAAAGGTCTTTGCATGTCTGCAATAAAACTTGAATGTTTAAACCCTGATAAAATAGTAGCGCAAGAGTCGTTTGGCCTATTTGTCATAACAATGTGGAAATCAGTACGAATTTGTCATTTGTCATAACGATGTGGAAATCATTACGAATGCGTCCTATTTGTCATAATGGTGTGGACATCAGTACGAATCTGCCCTATTTGTCATAACGGTGATGAAATCAGTACGAATTTGCCCTATTTGTCATTACGGTGTGGGAATCAGGACGAATTTGCCCTATTTGTTATAGTGGTGTAGAAATGAGTACGAATTTGCCCTATTTGTCGTAACGTTGTGGAAATCAGGACGAATTTGTCTTATTTGTCATAACGATGATGAAATGAGTACGAATTTGCCCTATCTGTCGTAACGTTGTGGAAATCAGGACGAATTTGCCCTATTTATCATAACGGTGTGGAAAAATCAGGACGAATTTGTCTTATTTGTCATAACGGTGTGGAAATCAGGAGGAATTTGTCTTATTTGTCAAAACGGTGTGGGAATCAGGACGAATTTGCACTATTTGTCATTACGGTGTGGGAATCAGGACGAATTTGCCCTATTTGTCATAGTGGTGTGGAAATGAGTACGAATTTGCCCTATTTGTCGTAACGTTGTGGAAATCAGGACGAATTTGTCTTATTTGTCATAACGATGATGAAATGAGTACGAATTTGCCCTATCTGTCGTAACGTTGTGGAAATCAGGACGAATTTGCCCTATTTATCATAACGGTGTGGAAAAATCAGGACGAATTTGTCTTATTTGTCATAACGGTGTGGAAATCAGGAGGAATTTGTCTTATTTGTCAAAACGGTGTGGGAATCAGGACGAATTTGCACTATTTGTCATGACGATGATGAAATAAGTACGAGTTTGCCCTATCTGTCGCAACGGTGTGGAAATCAGGACGAATTTGTCTTATTTCTCATAACGGTGTGGAAATGATTATGAATTTGCCCTATTTGTCGTAACGGTGTTGAAAAATCAGGACGAATTTGTCTTATTTGTCATAACGGTGTGGAAAAATCAGGACGAATTTGTCTTATTTGTCGTAACGTTGTGGAAATCAGGACGAATTTGCCCTGTTTGTCATTACGGTGTGGGAATCAGGACGAATTTAAAAAAATTGTCTTATTTGTCATAACGGTGTGGAAATGAGTACGAATTTGCCCTGTTTGTCATAACGATGTGGAAATTAGTACGAATTTGCCCTATTTGTCATAACGATGTTTAAATCAGTACGAATTTGTCCTGTTTGTCATAACGGTGTATAAATCAGTACGAATTTGTCCTGTTTGTCATAACGGTGTGGAAATTAGTACGAATTTGCCCTATTTGTCATAACGATGTTTAAATCAGTACGAATTTGTCCTGTTTGTCATAACGGTGTATAAATCAGTACGAATTTGTCCTATTTGTCACAACGGTGTGGAATGTGAATTTCAAGGTATGTTAATTTCTCCTGCGTATACCGATATCAGAATAAGCAGGTCTCGGAAATACTTCTTTCAATTACCAATAGCATGTATACACATATGCCATATGTTGTAACTGTTGCATTTGGGTTTATGACCTTTTGTTCAATAAACTACAACACCCTATGATCTATGACGCACCGCCTGCATTCTTTGAGAGATTTCGTCGACGAAATTCTTTGCAACACGGCAGGGTTGAACAGAAAGCCAAAATTGCCTAGGATCCGACCAAAGTACAAGTTCCATACTGTGTGCCGTACTGTTGGATCAGCATCTAGACTGAAAAGAATAGGAAATCCTTTCAGAATTTAATATTTATGATATATAAGGAACGACTTTCACTTTGCGTGATTGGAGTATGAGCATTCATAGAGTGAGGCCAACCTGAATGAACGTTGGAGCTCTTGCAATTTTTATAATCCCTATTTGTACCTCGAAGGATCAATTCAAAATTTCAGTTAGAACGCGTTACTTCATGTTTCAACTGACAAACATCCAACAACTAGATGTGTCGCGGAACATACTAGTTCGGCATAAATGACGACAGGGCTAAAGATTAAGCCCAGGCTTCTAAGAAAGACCAACATATAGGTTCCATATAGGTTCCATACTGTGTGATGCACTGGATCTGGAGCGAGACTGAACACCATCTCAAATCGTTTCAAAATATATCTTTATACAGTTTGGACATCTCTATAAAGGTTCAAACTCCAATTAACCCACACAACGTGAAAGTCAATTCGAATGGATAATCACCATGATACTAATGTCCAGTATCGTGTGCTTTACCTGAAGTCTAGTCTGCCAGACTCCAAAGCTGGACCCCAGACCTTCGCCACACCTCCAGCATCGATAGTTCCCTGAAAGTATAACTAAACTAAATTTCAACGATCAGCATGAATAACTGTATAAATAAAAGCGACAAACACATTCCAATATTCATAAGAAATCTCTGTTAGAAGCAGAAGGCATTCTGAAAACACATGGCTTCACTAGAAACAGAATTAGAAAAGGGTCCAGTTTGGAAGCTCACCTTAATTGTCACAGATAATAATCCAATGAACATGATTGTGCACTGGAGGACATCGGTCCAGATTACTGCTTTTAAACCACCCTGGAAATCGTAAACTGTATTATTCATTAAATAATGAACAGAACAAAGCAATGTGTTAAATGATAGATACAATAGTCCAGTATCATGATGAAGAAAATGGTCACATATTCATTTTAATATTCGATCTGAAAACAATGTTAATAACTTTTCCTCATAATCATGAAAACACTTAATATATATATTAAAAACAATAGTATGGAAATGTGGTTTTTTTCGTTTGTCTAGTTCATTTAATTACACGGTTTTTTTGTTATTTTATGGTAATCATCCTTCTAACACGATGAGGAACGACGGAGAGTTGCTGAACTCCTCATATGAGGGGCGGGATGGACGTGGGGGCTGGGTGGGAGTCACATTAGTGCCCGTTTCCTACTATTTACAGTACGAAACAAGTTATGCGAGTATCTAAAAAAATTGAATGACGAAATTAATAGAAAATGACAATTTATTACGTGTCCATAGTCGATCTCACCAGGGTTGTATAGATGATAACCACTACGGTTGTTATCGACATAGCGCCATACACAGAACACCCAGTCACTGGAATGGAGAACAAATGTCAGCGATAGATTTTTTTAAAAATAGTGTGAGATATACATCTTCTTTAAAGTGTATTCGGAATGTATGAAAACTGCGAACTGGTATTGTTAACCAAATAACAACGAAATGCATGATATGGAAGATGTTGGAAATGTTCTAACAGGATTTGACAGCATGAGTTATTCTATGAATATTCACATATCTCGGAATCATATACGCAAGAGCCGACTAACGGGATCGGGTGGTCAGGCTCGCTGACTTGGTTGATACACGTCATCGTATCCCAATTGCGTGGATCGATGCTCATGATATCAGTCACTGGATTGTCTGGTCCAGACTCGATTATTTACAGACCGCCGTCCTATAGCTGGAATATTGCTGAGTGCGGCGTTCAGCAACAAACAAACAAAACATTATCCATATGAATTTTTGATGTGCACGTTTTAAGATTACTCTAGCGTCTTGCGCAAATATGCATCTACAAAATCGATGTTCGAAAAAATATATGTTCCAAAAAAGTACATACCTGCTTGGAGAGCCACCGCCTGCCCATACAACACAACACTCACGTATTGCAGCTACGGGAACGATAGAGGTGGAATAATGTTATTTCAGAAAGATCAAGTTAGATCTGACGAATCAGTTATATACCTCTTGAAAGAATGAAGGTGTATTGGACTTGTTTCTTCGACAAAAAGTTAAATACGTATTATAACATCTATGAAGAAATTACATAACATTAAAACAACATTCAGTGTAAAGGCAGTGAAGATTGAACAGCTTCTTTAAAACAACATTCAGTGCACAGGCTGTAACGATTCAACAGCTACTTCAAAACAACATTCAGTGCACAGGCCGTAAAGATGCAACAGCTACTTCAAAACAACATTCAGTGCACAGGCCGTAAAGATGCAACAGCTACTTCAAAACAACATCAGTGCGCAGGCCGTAAAGATGCAACAGCTACTTCAAAACAACATTCAGTGCGCAGGCCGTAGAGATGCAACAGCTACTTCAAAACAACATTCAGTGCGCAGGCCGTAAAGATCCAACGGCTACTTCAAAACAACATTCATTGCACAGGCCGTAAAGATGCAACAGTTACTTCAAAACAACATTCAGTGCGCAGGCCGTGAACATGCAACAGCAAGTGAACCTACATTAAACAGGCATGCCAGTAGATTCGCCAGGAGGCGCAGAGGTCGGGAGTGGAAGCGTCTTTCTAAATACTAAAATTGAAACATCAGCAGTAATGTTCAGATAACACGTAGGCGTTTGGGTGATCTAAACACATACATATGTCCATGGAGCTGAAGAACAGATAAGATACGGCCGTGGAATAGTGACATTTTACTTATTCCTATCGTCTTATAGGAGTCTGCAGGTATGTTTTTGTAATCACTATGCAAATCGAACTGCCGTGTATGGGTGTAAAGTGTAACGTATCTAGCGCCTACATGACTCGTAGTCGCCAATATTCTTAGACTAAAAGTCAAATTGACAAATCATGGCGCTATATATCAAATAAAACCGAAATTTATATTCATTTTACCGCACGTCACGAATGGGAGTAATACCACAAAGTTTAATGAACTATGCAATCGCTGCGTTGTATCCTCATTGCCTGTCGGCATAGCACTGTAAAACGCGTCAGTGACAAACATAATGTAAGATGCTTTTCCTATGTTTGACTTGATCCCGATGTTCTTCTCAGGTGAACTCATGGTTGTCTTTGCATGTGATTATGACGGATACACTAACCTATTTCGATCACTATGTGGTATTTGTTTGTTTGTTGTTTAACTCCGCGCTCAGCAATATTCCAGCTATATGACGGCGGTCTGTAAATAATCGAGTCTGGACCATACAATCCAGTGATTGATATCATGCGCATCGCTCCATGCAATTGGGATCAATGACATGCATCAACCAAGTCAGCTAGCCTGACCACCTGATCCCGTTAGTCGCCTCTTTCGACATGCGTAGTCGCCTTTTACGACAAGCACGGGTTGCTGAAGAACTATTCTACCCCGGATCTTCACGGGTCCCAACACTATACGATAGTGATATTTGACACATGCTGTTGATACAGACGGAATCGTACAAAACGCACTGTTTTAGCAGAGATTTCTTATGAATATGGAAATGGTGTTGTCGCTTTTATTTATCGATTTGCGAAGGAAATAGCAAAACAACATATAGATATTACACTGTTCTTTTATAATCGTATTTCCCCTCCGTGTATTGTTAACATATTTTTAAAAGTTAAAAATATTAAATATACTTCAATGCGAAATTGTGAACACATTGAATTATTTCCCCACGTGACTCGAAAGTATAGAGTGAATTTGGCTCGCTTACTGCAATGCAATACACTAGAACCCCCTTTTTTATATTTATACAGTTTCAATAAGATTCAATGTGGTTGAGTAACAAAAAACGATCTATACCTGTCTAATAAAAGCAAAAGTGTCTCAGTTAAGTACTTTTGAAGGCCCTTAAAGTTACGGGGGCGGTTGGGTAGCCTAGTGGTTAAAAGCGTTCGCTCGTCACACCGAAGACCCGGGTTCGATTCCCGACATGGGTACAATGTGTGAAGCCCATTTCTGGTGTGCCCCGCCGTGATATTGTTGGAATATTGCTAAAAGCGGCGTAAAACCATACTCACTCACTCTAAAGTTACGTATTGATTGAGTGATAATGTTGCATGATTTTACCTCAAATGGTGACGAGAGGTCCATTCTTCTAACGAATACGAGGACGAGGAATATATCGATGAAAACGGCCGTTCCGCTTGCCAGCTCAGCAAGCATCCACTGAATGCCATGAGCGTAGGACTCGGCGGGCGTCCCTAACATCATCACCGACGACTCAAGCGTCGCTACCAGAGACAACGCCACGGGGAGAAAAGTCAAGGATTTACTAGCGACGAAATATTCGCTTATAGTTGTTCGTTTGCCTGATGATACGGCATAGTAGATACCGATGCTAATGGAGGCTGCCATCATCAGTCCAAACACCAGGTAGTCCCAGATTCCAAATGTAGCTGTAGACATCCTCAATGTGACACTGTAAAGCATACACACAAATACTGGATATGGATGTGTACTTACATCACTTGTATTCAAACCCGTTTATTTGTTGTTCAACGCCGCACTCAGCAATATTCCAGCTATATGTAGGCGGTCTGTAAATAATCGAGTCTGGACCAGACAATCCAGTGATTGGCATCATGAGCATCAATCCATGCAATTGGGATACGATGACATGCATCAAACAGGTCTGCGAGCCTGACCACCCAATCTCGTTACTCGCCTCTTACGACAAGCATAGTCGCCTTTTAAGGCAAGCATGGGTTGCTGAAGACCTATTCTACGCCAGATCTTCATGGGTTGCCATTTGTCAGACCATGAGCTAAAGGTCGTAGTGAAGCGTATCTTACTCGCATTTGTTTTCGGTATCCCGACAAATTTGATGTCTCATCCATTCCCTTGTTTTCTATACTTCTGATTCTGGAGAGATTAACTTACACTGCCTGGCGCTCGACATTAAGGGGATAAAACAAGGACAGGTCGGCGCGGAGACAGTATACTGTGTCCGAGTGGAGTATTCATGTGAAACTGTTGCATGATATCTCTGTTGGCTAGCACTATAAATCTGCATCAGTCCAGACTAGTACAAGCAACCACAGACTCTCTCTCTCTCTCTCTCTCTCTCTCTCTCTCTCTCTCTCTCTCTCTCTCTCTCTCTCTCACACACACACACACACACACACACACACAAATACACACACGCACGCACGCACGCACGCACGCACGCACGCACGCACGCACACACACATCGCTATATAAATGCAATAATCTTCACCTCATCTGGCCCGGAACGAAACCTGTTGAACATTAGTAGTGCAATCATGTAAGGTTCACAACTGGAGGGTTTTGAGGCCGATCCCATGACCGCGAAACTGACGTTAAAAAGCAAATAAATTCGTTAAGGGATTTTGGGCGATGTAATTGGTGTATTGGCTGCTGATATGACCAATTCATTTTTCAACAAACTTCACAAAGAGACGTTTACGAAGTATTAACTTTACCTTTGGATGTTTTCACGATTTTTGGTCGGAATATGTCTCTGCTGTCTCGTTTCCCTGGTTACCACGATCTTGAGGAACAGCAATATTGGAAAATATATGAACATTCCCTTTTTACACAATGTTTCATTAAAACACATATTTGCATTAACCAAATGATGCCAGAGGGACATATTTGTCCCTCCTCTTCAACCCTCACGTGGAAGTCGAATAAAATCCAAAATACATCACGCACACTGCAAATTTTCAGTTCTGTGGGATATTCCCTGTTCTGTGAAACCATCCACTGTCACTTAAGCCACAACAAAATTACTGAAAATGACTTCTGAAAATCTCTCCATTTTTTACACATGGAAGCGCAAAATTCGGATTTTACACTGTAACATTTTCCCCTATATTGAGAGATCCATTCATCAAGTCGTTGCATACAAAGACTCAGTATTTTTAGAATATACATGAGAGAGTATCGTAGCAAGAATTAGGAAATTATAATTAGATACATTACAATGAGTTGGTAAATTCAACAGAAATTGTCAAAGTTTCGTCCTGCGTGACGCCATGACTGACGTAATATCCTCCAAAACGACAAAGGTATTAATCAGCATTTCGATTCTCTTGGTACAATAAAATAACATTAAAAAAATAACAGTACGTAGATTGTTAAAGTTTCGTCCTGCGTGACGCCATGACTGACGTAATATCCTCCAAAACGACAAAGGTATTAATCAGCATTTCGATTCTCTTGGTACAATAAAATAACATTAAAAAAATAACAGTACGTAGATTGTCAGAATGTTTCTGATTACTTACATGTCACATTTATGTATATACGATCCCTGAATCAACGAAAGTCCCCACGTAAATCCCACATACTGATGTCAGTGAACTCGCCATTTTGTAAAAGTATAGGTCAACATATGTTGTACATAATTGGTAATTTCTTCGAGAAGGAGATCGGGTGAAAACAGTCAGTCATTTCTGATGTAAGATTAATCAAACTAACTCGCGCTTATTAAGATTTGTGTTTTTTTATGGAATTGGAACTACTTTGTTTTGCGTAAGCGGAAGAATATACCCGCAATTGGGTCACTGCATGCCAATGTACCCCGTAACGTAGATCGCCTGAAATGTGCGGCACAGTACAATTTGCATCTCTTAAACTTCAAAATACTAATGACACAACTTGACGTTCATACGTTTTTCACGAAACCATATTTTTGAAATGACTTAAACACTGACGGACTACTTCCACATTCCAAGGGAAAACCCTGTGAATACATACATACATCATCTTGATATTCACCTTTAAATGATCGTCCTCTTAAAGGTACAACTTCTTTAACTTCTTTAACAAATGATAACACTTTCTGAGTAAAGTACAGATTCTAGTATTATTTGGGGTTGTGTCCCGTCCGGGATTCGAACCCACACTGCTAGAATGAGGCACCTAATCGCCGGTACACAAAGTCAGTGATCTAACCCACTCAGCCACCGAGGCTTCCACAAAAATGAAAGTCCGACAACTAGTCTGGTACTGGCACTGCTCCCATGGCCGAAAGCTATGAACACCCAATGCCATTTAGAAAGAGGTTACATTTGACCACTTAGGTGGCTCACTCTGGCAGTGTGGGTTCGAATCCCGGACGGGACTCAACCCCAAAATGTACGGGAATCTGTACATTACTCAGAAAGTGTTATCCTAAATATAACATTTGTTACATTTGACCACATTCTAAATGGCATTGTGTGTACAACTTGTTCTTGTTATTTACATACTCTAGAATTTATGATTTAAACTAATAATTATTGCCTCATAGACTTGTGCAAGTGTAGTGTGTGTTTTAAGTAAGTAGCTTTACATTTCACTTTTTCCATAGGTTGTAGTAGGGGCGGTCGGGTAGCCTAGTGGTTAAAGCGTTCGCTCGTCACGCCGAAGACCCGGGTTCGATTCCCGACATGGGTACAATGTGTGAAGCCCATTTCTGGTGTCCCCCGCCGTGATATTGCTGGAATATTGCTAAAAACGTCGTAATCATACGCACTCACTCTAGGTTGTAGTTGTTACCAAAGAGAATATCATTCTGCTTATCATAGCATTTGTTTGAATTGTGATCATTCCAAAAAGTCTTACGTTAACCAAACGACACAGTAATGCTAACACAATTCAACATGTCATAAAACATTTTCGAAAGCTTTACGGGGACCTATAAATTCTAACAACCTTTCAGCAGCTTACCTTGCATTTGAAGTCATCACGTTTAGTTAAATGCTTGGTTGGTATCATTTATATGATCCACCTACAACGCTCATGAACTCTACCAGTCATAGTTTATCATCACACTTATAATAAATATTGACATACCAACATTGGCACTTCTTCATTAATGTATATGTGTATGTACTTCATTCTCACCATGTAAACAATAACTGCGTATGCACTATTGATACACTGTTCGCGCGTGCCGGCGTGGTGTTTTTGTAAAAAAACTCCATGTGTACATATCCAGGACCTGTACAGAATGACCAAGAGCGCGGGGATATCCATAACGTTAATCACATAAGCGCTCATGTGTTATTAGTGTTATAAAATAACAAAACTTACATTAATGCTTACATTCAATACATACAAAATAATATACAGTTCGTTAGGGATTTATAAATGGACAAATACTAGTATAGAGGGTATAATCGAGCGTGTTGTGAGATGATTCAAAAGTTCTGTATTAGGAATTAAATAATGTATTCAGCGCATTGGTCTTGGTGTGCAATTAACATTAATATTGGTAAACGGCTTGCTAGCGGCTTTGTTGTGTCTGATGTGAACTAATAAATGTCCTTTGTAACTTACCCTGCACTGGGGCAACACACAAAACATTCTATAGAAAGTGTGTTAATTAACCAAGTCTTTGGAGATTGAAATAAGTAATGCGAAAATAGTTCGGAAGTGAAAGACACATATTGGTTACTCTTTTTCTAAGTAAAGTTTACAGCTTTGTACCTTATTAGCATATCGCCACCCCATCCACTGTCAAACGTCTTACAACAATTGCCAAAGTGGTGTTGGTTGAAGTGGTGGTATTGGTGGTGGTATTGGTGGTGGTGGTGGTGGTAATCGTGGTGGTTGTGGTTGTGGTGGTGGTGTTGGGGTGGGAGGGGGGGTTGCGGTGATGGTGGTGGTGGTGGTTGTGGTATTGGAGGTGGGACTGGCGTTATGGTATTACTGGTGGTATCGTTTGATGGTATTGATGGTAGGAGTTGTATTGATGGCATGGGTGATATTGGTTGTGATGGCATTATTGGTCGGCGGTATTGATGGGGGTGGTATTGATGGCTTGGTGGTATTGATTGTTTGGTGGTATTGATGGAGGAGATGGTATTGATGGTGTGGTGGTATTGATGATGGAGATGATATTGATAGATGGGATGATATTGATGGTGGGGGTGGTATTGATGGAGGAGATGGTATTGATGGTGTGGTGGTAGTGATGGTGGGGGTGGTATTGATGGAGGAGATGGTATTGATGGTGGAGTGGTATTGATGGAGGAGATGGTATTGATGGTGTGGTGGTATTGATGGAGGAGATGGTATTGATGGTGTGGTGGTATTGATGGTAGGGTGGAACTGATGCTGGGGTGGTATTGATGGTGGGGTGATATTGATGGTGGGGGTGGTATTGATGGAGGAGATTGTATTGATGGTGTGGTGGTATTGATGGAGGGGATGATATTGATGGTGTGGTGGTATTGATGGTGGGGGTGGTATTGATGGTAAAAAATGGTATTGATGGTGTGGTGGTATTGATAGATGGGATGATATTGATGGTGTGGTGGTATTGATGATGGAGATGGTATTAATGGATGGGATGATATTGATGGTGGGGGTGGTATTGATGGAGGAGATGGTCTTGATGGTGTGGTGGTATTGATTGTGGGGATGGTATTGATGGTGGGGGTGGTATTGATGGTGGGGGTGGTATTGATGGAGGATATGGTATTGATGGTGTTGTTTTATTGATGGAGGAAATGGTATTGATGGTGTGGGTGGTATTGATGGAGGAGATGGTATTGATGGATGGGGTGATATTGATGGTGGGGGAGGTATTGATGGGGGAGATGGTCTTGATGGTGTGGTGGTATTGATGGTGGGGGTGGTATTGATGGTGGGGATGATATTGATGTTTGGGGTGGTATTGATGGGGGAGATGGTATTAATGGTGCGGTGGTATTGATGGAGGAGATGGTATTGTTGGTGGGGGTGGTATTGATTGAGGAGATGATATTGATGGTGTGGTGGTATTGATGGAGGAGATAGTATTGATAGTGGGGTGGTATAGATGGAGGAGATGGTATTGATGGTTTGGTTGTATTGATTGTGTGGTGGTATTGATGGTGGGGGTGGTATTGGTGGTGTGGTGGTATTGATCGAGGAGATGGTATTGATGGTGTGGTGGTATTGATGGTGTGGTGGTATTGATGGTGTGGTTGTATTGATGGTGGGGGTGGTATTGATGGTGGAGTGGTATTGATGGTGGGGGTGGTATTGATGGAGGAGATAGTTTTGATGGTGGGGTGGTATTGATGGTGTGGTGATATCGATAGAGAAGATGGTATTGATGATGTGGTGGTATTGATGGTGGAGATGGTGTTGATGGTGTGGTGGTATTGATGGAGGAGATGGTATTGATGGTGGGGTGGTATGGATGGAGGAGATGGTATTGATGGTGGAGATGGTATTGATGGTGTGGTGGTATTGATGGAGGAGATGGTATTGATGGTGGGGTGGTATTGATGGAGGGGATGGTATTGATGGTGTGGTGGTATTGATGATGATGGTGGTATTGATGGTGGGGTGGTATTGATGGAGGAGAAATTATTGATGTTGGGGTGGTATTGATGGAGGAGATGGTATTGATGGTGTGGTGGTATTGATGGTGGGGGTGGTATTAAAGGTGGGGTGGTATTGATGGTGGGGTGGTATTGATGGAAGAGATGATATTGATCGAGGAGATAGTATTGATGGTGGGCTGGTATTGATGATGGAGATGGTATTGATGGTGTTGTGGTATTGATGATGATGGTGGTATTGATGGTGGGGTGGTATTGATGGAGGAGATGGTATTGATGGTGGGGTGGTTTTGATGGAGGAGATAGTATTGATGGTGGGGTGCTATTGATGGAGGAAATGGTATTGATGGTGTGGTGGTATTGATGGTGGGGGTGGTATTGATGGTGGGGTGGTATTGATGGTGGGTGTTATTGATGGAAGAGATGGTATTGATGGAGGAGATGGTATTGATTGTGTGGTTTTATTGATGGTGGGGGTGGTATTGATGGTGTGGTTGTATTGATGGTGTGGTGGTATTGATGGTGGGGTGGTATTCATTGAGGAGATGGTATTGATTGTGTGGTGGTATTGATGGTGGGGGATGTATTGATGGAGGAGATGGTATTGATGGTGGGGTTGTATTGATGGTGGAGATGCTATTGATGGTGGGGTGGTATTTATGGTTGGTGTGGTATTGGTGGTGGGTTGCTATTGATTGTGTGGTGGTATTGATGGTGGGGGTTGTATTGTTGGTGGGGTGGTATTGAATTGAGGAGATGGTACTGATGGAGGAGATGGTGTTGATGGTGGGAGTGGCATTGATGGTAAGGGTGGTGGTATTGATGGTGGGGATTTGGTTGGTAGGGATGGTGGGGACGTTTCGGAGTACATGCTTACTCCTTCATCACCTGCCCTGCATAAATGCCTTATCCATTATGTCACATAGATGGTATCAATGATGAAATCCGGCAACATTCACATACCTTTTTTCTCAGTGAAAGCATGTGCTTTCATTTTTGACAAATTCTTCAGCACATTTGAAAATAGATATATAACTATGTATATGGTCTCAACGTTTAGTGACTAATGGTCCGTTGATCAAGGAATGAAGTTAGGTTTTTCTTGTGGGATGGTGACGTATAAAGTTGAAAATCATTTGATGTGATATAAGTGAACTTGGTCGTTTTCTGAGACAACTTTATCGACACTCTTATGAGAACCTTCGATCATCTGTAATATGCATGCCAGTAAATAAGGACGACAGTCAGACAGTGGTTGTGTAATAAACTATTGTCTATTCACTCAGTTAGGCACGAACGTTTACCATCTTTTTGCACAAGCTAGTCCTTAAGTACTGGGTAAAGTAAGATATTTTACTGTGTTGACTTGAACCATATATTTATACTTTGTTCCTTACATGCAAGTTAATGAGGATATATAAAACGTATTATACCTTTGTGTATATTTTTAAAAGAGTCTGTTGTGAATAGATTATGTCAGTCCTGTTTCACTTTATTATGTGTGTAAAAGTGTGGATGCCCACTCTGGTAATTTATTTACTTAGAATGTGTCACTGTATTTTATACGAATACTTAGGAAATAAATATGTTCTGTATCTCAACACAAACAATGTGATACAATTACATTGTGGGACAATAAATTACACTGCCATATAATACTGTATACAAGTTCTTTATACTTGAGAGAGTGGAGGAAAACCATTTATTAGTTTATATAGGGTGTATTACTGAACTGCCCAAGCTCTGGGGTATGGTAATAAAACAACGAAGGTAGGGGTGCAATGTTGCCTTCAGACCATCTGAAACGAATGTTCAACTCATTAAGAAAATAAGAAACCATTAAAGTTCCAGACACAACACTGCCGGCACAACACATTCACGTTGTCTTACATACGCCTGGCTATGGAATACTGTAAGGGACATTCTCGCGATCTCGCATTCTCGCGATCTCGACCTTTGGAAACGAGGTAAATATGCCCAAAACACGAGAATGCGAGACCGCTAGAATGTCCCTTACAGTACTCCATACCTGGCAGACATTTGAAAGCAGAACCTATTGAGCTTAACTGGGTTCGTGGCAAGACATAACAAAACATTCTAACTCACACATGTCAAAGGATTGAGTGAGTGAGTGAGTTGGGTTTAACGCCGCTTTTAACAATATTCCAGTTATATCACGGCGTGTCAGCTTAATGTGGGAGGAAAGCACAAAGTGATGCAGGTCTCAGACGTTTACCACTTCGGTGAAGCCCACGAGCACGGGTTTGGTGCTGACAAACCTAAAAACATAATTGGGGCGAACCGGGATTCGAACCCTCAATCATATGTTTCTGGCGTGCCCAAGGGACGCAACTCTGCACAGTGAATCGCGGCGCCTGAGACGACAGGGCCACTCGTGCCCCCGTCAAAGGTTTGAACAACGAAGCCTTTGTTAGAATCACATCAGAGGTATGGCACAAGGCTGAAGATCACATTCTTGCAAGATAACGTCAGTATCGCCAACATGACGTCATAGATACCATCAGCACATCACCCGGAGGCAAGGGAGTTAACTGACTGTAACGGTCCAGTTTCCACCCTTGCCGAACTTGGCAGCAATGATTGAGTTTTATTTTGGCTGGACTAACCTGTCAATGCATAGTCCAATCAAAATCAGCTTTTCGAAATCGGCATCCGGTTCGCAAACAACATGGATTTCAAGATACAGATTACGGGAGACTGCAGAATTTGCAAAGCATCTGTACCATCAACTAGGCGTCGACAGATATTTTCCAAAACCTTTCATGTTTTTAATCAAGGTGCTCACATTATTTGATGCACTTCGCGAAGTAACACCTGTTTTATTACAATATATACCTTACTCATCGATCAGATCGTCTTACCTGGGCGCCGCCATTTTGTTTGAAGTAAATGCAAGTGAAATGACAGGTGGAATCTGATTGGTCAATAGGAGGGACATTGACATAGAAGGGACGTAACTCGTAGCAGCCTAGTTCGACAAGGGTGGAAACTGAACTTAACTCCCTTCCCTCATTTCCATTGTCCATTAGACCGCCTCCGTGGTCCAGTGATAGAGCGTCCGCCCGGAGAGCGGGAGGTCCGGGGTTCGATCCCCTATCGCGTCATACCAAAAGACGTTAAAAGATGGTACTTGTCGTCACCCTGTCTGGCGCTCGGCATTAAGGGGCTAAAACAAGGACTTGTCGGCTCGGAGTCAGTATACTGTGTCTGAGTGGGGAATTCATGTTAAACTGCGGTATGGTATCTCAGTGAGCTAGCTCTATAAATCGGCATCAGCCCGGACTAGTACAAGCAGCCACACACACTAACGTGCATGCACGTTGCTATATAAGTGCAATAACCTTGGACGCGACGTTAAACCCCATTTCACTTCATCTCACCATTGTCCATTATATATCTTACTCCTTTTCATCTCAATACTGGCTTCCAGTACACCTGTCCATACCCATCACTGTATTGTTTTCCTACCATGTCTTGTTATCCTATTTATCATCAGGTTTCAAACTTCAACTTTATCTGTTGTGTAAACATCTGTCATCATTCAAAATTGTATAATTGAGTGAGTGAGTCAGTTGGGTTTGGCGCCGCTTTTAACAGTATTCCAGTTATATCAAGGCGTGTCAGCTTAATGTAGGAGGAAAGCCCGAAGTGATGCAGGTCTCAGACGTTTACCACTTCGGTGAAACCCACGAGCACGGGTATGGTGCTGACCAACTCACACTTCTACTTCACATTTCTGTACAGCAATATCTGCACCGAAGATGTATATCCAGAGAACTGTCTCCCTTGCTTATCATACAAACTTCTAATTGTCACTTAAGGAAGTTATTCCATTTCATTTCCAATTAAATACAATGCAGTTCATATCTTACTTACTTCCCCGTCATTGACATTTCAATAAATTACAGGAGACGAAGCCTGGTAGTCGAAGCGCCCGATAATCGTGATAGGATTCGAACCACGGACCTTCTGGTCAGAGGTCGGACGCCTTGTCCACATGCCCAAAGAGGTTACAAGGTCATGCTACCTTGTTATAAAGCTGACAAGGTAAGGATGCCAGCTGTGGGACGACTCCACGCCCTGCTACACACAGAAATCTAGGATTCACTGGCGTAGCAGATGTAAAAACAGACTCTAGAGTAATTTGTTTAAATGAAGTATTGTATCATTATTCTCCGAGTTGGGAGATTACAATAACATGCCGAGGAGATGATATAGTTATGTACATAATGGGATGTGACTGAAATTATTGGCACAGATAATAAATAAATGGTTTTACTGAATGTTCATATGAGTTAGTTGTGTCAATGTTATTGTATCCGAGCAGCGAGATTCCCAAGCACATAAGGTGTGCGTAACTAGCACACACAGAGATGAATTGTTCAGACTCTAAGGCGCCGCGATTCGCTGTGCAGAGTTGCGTCCCTTGGTCATGCCAGAAACCTATGATTGTGGGTTCGAATCCCGGTTCACCCCGATTATGTTTCTAGGTTTGTCAGCACCATACCCGTGCTCGTGGGTTTCACCGAAGTGGTAAACGTCTGAGACCTGCATCACTTCGGGCTTTCCTCCCACATTAAGCTGACACGCCGCGATATAACTGGAATACTGTTAAAAGAGGCGTTAAACCCAACTCCTTCACTCGTAGTCAGGCCTTCAGATTAGAAGACATAGCACAAGCTCAATATCAGATAGGCTGTGGACATATACACTAAAGTCTATTGGTCGAATGTTGACACCAAAGTTGATCCCGTGTATTATAAAGGTCATCACAGTGAACAACTGCAGGGACATATGGGTCTATGTAGGTTCTACGACAATTATTACAAAGGAATATCACGTCGTTAAGATCTCTTACAGAGGCATAGATATGGATTATGCAGAAGGGATGTGCCTGAGCTAAAGTCCATGCTGGTTGAACCACAATTTTTTGTGTGCATCGATGAGAACCAAAAGAGTTCTTCGTCCTTTGCAATTCGTTCATTCCACGCTGTCTCATGGAACTTTCTAACAGCAGCTTTCTGTGTCCACCTATTTTGACTGGGAATGGTGCCTGTAGTCAGGCACCCATCTACAACATTACACAGATTGTACTTCTGCATGAGTCTCATCGAGGCAGGTATCGACCACGTAGTCTATCGAATAGGCCATGCACACAACATAGTGATCTGGTCATGAATACTTGATGAAGAATTATAACTGGTCCATATTGATGATGTTTCCTACAAAGAAAAGTTTGCATTTATCAATCTCGGCCTCAAAGGGTTGCGGTCCAAACAGGCGAAGGACTCCACCTGTCTGTCTCTTCTTCCACCCTCAGATGACTTTGATCACTTGTCGATAGGATCTCTCAAGTAGATTTCAGTAGAACTGGTAGAACTGACATCCAAAGAGACACTATTGTAGAGCATCAGCCTTGATAAGTCTCAAACATGTTTTAGGACTGACAAATTGTGGAGCTAGTCCTTTCCGTAAGATGGAATACACATCAGACCTTAGCTTACTGATTGCCCCCAGAGTCCTCTCCATAGTGAAGGCGGTCGGATAGCCTAGTAGTTAAAGCGTTCGCTCGTCACGCCGAAGACCCGGGTTCGATTCCCGACATGGGTACAATGTGTGAAGCCCATTTCTGGTGTCCCCCGCCGTGATATTGCTGGAATATTGCTCAAAGCGGCGTACAAAAATACTCACTCACTCTCCATAGTGAGCCAGACTGGTTGAGCAGAACACATGTTTAAAACGTGTGGCCCACTTTTCTGTGACATTGTCAGGGCTACTATAGTACTGTAGCCACTGTATGTAGTTCCACCTACTTCTAATAGTTTCAGAGCACTTAGTAATCGTCTTGTTTACCAAAGACCAGAAGGCATTTTGATCCATTTCCGTAGTAGCAGCCTGCAAACCACTGAGCCACTAAGTTATTTGGAGCTTGCCTCATTTCCCTCCTGAACAAATCTTTACTGGACTTATATTCTCTGAATGATTGGTGATCTATGCCTCTAGGCTGTCCCTCACATTTCCAGCTAGTTCTTGAGTAAAGCATGATCCTATGGGAGGCCTTGACACATACAGCCCATTACGGTTTCAGGTGTTGCTGAAATCGCTTCAGTGGAGATGTCTTCAGAGCGGCATCCCTTACACGGCATAACAGAAACATGTAGTACTTGTTTAGAGAACACTCACCAACATGACTATCTGGGGGGTGGGAGTTGGGGGTGATCGGGGACAACATAGGGGACACAGCAAATGTATAATCAGTGATAACACCCTTGTCTTTAGCTATAATGGTCTTTAACTCCCAATTGAAGTTATACTAGGTAGGTATACTGGCCTTGTCAAGACATTGGTCTGGATAGTCCCTGTCAGTTTCAGACTCCTACAGGGGCGGTCGGGTAGCCTAGTGGTTAAAGCTTTCGCTCGTCACGCCGAAGACCCAGGTTCGATTCCCGACATAGGTACATTTTATGAAGCCCATTTTTGGTGTCCCCCGCCGTGATATTGCTGTAATATTGCTAAAAGCGGCGTAAAACCGTACTCACTCACTCACTCAGACTCGCACATAACAGGGTGATGGTCATATATATTATATCAATGATCGTCCAGAGAGTAGTTCCAGAAAGGTTCAATCTCTCATTATTTGATACGTTATGCATGGTCTATTAGGTCCGTTCGACCATACTCTACCTCTGTGGTCACAGGGAACAGTTGTGTCACGTGATGCTTGCGTTCTCTGTAATCTTAGAAACCATTGTGATATTAGTACCTATATGTTGTATTAATTTTTTGGCGGACAGGTCATCAGTGTGATATAATACCAAGATGGGATATTTGACGTGCAGGACAGCAGAGTTATATCGATCGCTACAATATGTTGTATTTGACGGACAGGACAGCAGAGTGATATTGTTTACCTATATGGTATATTTGTTCGGCTGGATATGTTATATTTGACGGGCAGTAAGCGAGGGAAAGAGAAAAAAGAAAGAGAGAGATATTGAGAGTAGAGAGAGACAAAGGAAAGGAGTGAGAAAGAAAGTGGGAGAGAGAGAGAGAGAGAGAGAGAGACAGAGAGAAATAGAGAGACAGAGAGAGATTGAGAGAAAAGAAAGAGAGAGGGGAAAGAGGAATAAAGAGAGAGCAAGATTGAGAGAAAAAAAAGAGAGATGCACCTGGTATATACGCTGTCTCAATGTGCTGGTGACAGATATTGCGCTGATTAATCTCATTGACATGATATACTGTGTATGTTTGCAGGACACGTATTCCTGACAAGTAATACGGGGAGATAAAAAGCGGGAGAAAGAAAGAGAGAGAAAGCGATACAGATACATTGACAGAGAGAGAGAGAGAGAGAGAGAGAGAGAGAGAGACAGAGAGAGAGAGAGAGAGAGACACACACACACACACACACACACACACACAGACAGACAGAGAGGCACCTAGTATATACTCTGTCTCAACGTGCTGACAAACTTTCAACTGTGGGCCATAACAAATTGAACTGGTCAATGTAGTACATTCATGACAATGTCTCTTCTCACACCTCTCGACTTGCAATGGCTGCTGTGCGACAATATGAGTTCAAAGAGCTTCCTCACCCTCCATACTCGCCAGACATGGCACCAAGTGATTTCCACCTGTACACGAAACTGAAAGAACACCTTCGTGGACAGCGCTCTGACGACAACAATGACCTTATACCTGCCGTGAATGGCTTTTCCCCGTAGGCTTCAGAAAACCTCCTGACTGGAATTGTAAAGCTTCACTTTCGCTATGGGGGGGACACGGGTGGCCCAGTCGTCTAAGGCGCCGCGATTCGCTGTGCAGAGTTGCGTCCCTTGGGCACGCCAGAAACCTATGATTGTGGGTTCGAATCCCGGTTCGCCCCAATTATGTTTCTAGGTTTGTCAGCACCATACCCGTGCTCGTGGGTTTCAACGAAGTGGTAAACGTCTGAGACCTGCTTTCCTCCCACATTAAGCTGACACGCCGTGATATAACTGGAATACTATTAAAAGCGGCGTTAAACCTAACTCACTCACTCACTCACTCACTTTCACAATGAGAAGCGTATTGAAAGGCAGGGAGATTTTGTTGAAAAATACAATTAAAAGCACTTTCACAATTGTTGGTTTTCTCAGTTATGCTTAGAACATTTTGTCCAGCTTCCGTATTGCGCCGATTAATCTTTTTGACATGATATAATGTGTATGTTTGCATGACACGTATTTCTGACAAGTAATAAGAGAGAAAGCGGGAAAAAGAAAGAGAGAGAAAGAGAGACAGAGACAGACACAGAGCGAGCGTGAGATTGAGAGAAAAGAAAGAGAGAGTGTAAGAGAGGGAAAGAGAGAGAAAAAAGAGAGAGACACGGAAAGGGAAAGGGAGAGAAAGAAAGTGAGGGAAAGAGAGAGGCCTAGTGTTGTGTCTCATTGTGCTAGTGACAGATATTGCGCCGATGAAAGCAAGCGAGAGGGAAAGAGAAAGAAAGTGTGAGAACGGGAGAGAGAGAGATCGACAAACAGAGAGACAGACACAGCGAGAGATTGAGAGAAAAGAAAGGGAGAAAGAGATATGGAGAGAGAGAAGGGGAGAAAGAAAGGGGAGAGAGGGAGAGAGAAAGAGAGACAGAGAAAAATTGAGAGAGAAGAAAGAGAGAGGGGAGAGAGAGAGAGAGAGAGAGAGAGAGAGAGAGAGAGAGAGAGAGAGAGAGAGAGAGACCTTATATACGCTGTCTCAACGTGATGGTGACAGATATTGCGCCGATTAATCTTATTGACATGATATACTGTGTATGTTTACAGGACACGTATTCCTGACAAGTAAAGTCTAATACCTGGTATCCCCGATATTAAATAATGAACGCTGAAAGCACGTAGGTCCAGACAAGGATTATCATTGTTTCGAGGGGGGCTGTTGTCTGTGTGTTTAGTGAGATAAGGCATGACTTAATCACGTCAGCCGGTCACGTCGGGGCCATACAGCAGTTTGTTTGTACATCGACACATGTATAAATTTGTAAGAGTTTTATTAGTGTTTGATCAACAGCGATTGAAGACTTACAAGTTTCAACACAGGGTCAGAGATCAAGCCAAGTGGAGTGAAGGCGGTAATGCAGGGTAGTCTTGTCTAGTCCTGCTTCAGAATAGGCGCTAAACTGGTTCATCATGAGTCAACGTTTCGTGAAATAGTTTGTACACGTACCGCGCGACTTTGGGTAGAGTATATCCCTCCTCGCTTGACAGTTTGTTATATTGATATGAATATTACCCGAGGGATATTTCACTCGCAGCGTTGTCTGTTAATGTATCGAATATATAATGCTCCAACATATAGCTGTATTAAACCCTGCCTATCCTGTACCATTATCAACAGTTTGTGGCTATATAGGCTTGTGTTCACAATACAGTGGCACATTCACATAACTTGCAATGACTATACTGGTCCCTTGTCCTGTCACTATCCACTTCACCATGTAGCATTGGTAGCCCACACGTCGCCGTGCTGGCGGAATGTGGGACCCTGACGGGCACAGTGCTATTTGCGGGGCTGCACGACTCAAGCAGGTTGCTGTCTGTTTTAAGACAACGTTTTCAAGTAACCACTTTGCACCAGAACAGAAGAAAGGAATACCAGTGTTCACAGACTGCATTAGTACACAGGGTTCTCAGTGGCATGTTTACTTTTCTAAGTGCTAAAGCTCTCGGCTAACATATTCAACGAAATTGCCTACAGTTTGATAAAGAGTTATAGTCAAATAGACCATGTGGACGTTTAAATCACATCCGTGAACAGAAAAGAGATCTTTTAAAACTCTTAATGGGCTTGTCTGATTCCAACAGTACTCCATCAATATATACATTGGAATGAATATTCTGAATTTTTGAATTGACCACGTCCAAATATCTGAAAACTTGTTGTTTGGCCTGCAGTCTTTCAAAGAAAACCACAGAGTTGTGTGACATTATACTGAATGTATTTTTGTGACATTAAACTGAATGAATTTGTGTGACATTATACTTAATGTATTTGTGTGACATTAAACTGACCGATTTGTGTGACATTAAACTGAATGTATCTGTGAGACATTGTACTGAATGTATTTGTGTGACATTAAACTGAATGTTTTGGTGTGACATTAAACTATATGTATTTTTGTGACATTAAACTAAATGTATTTGTATGACATAAAACTGAATGTATTTGTGTGACATTAAACTGAATTATTTGTGTAACATTAAGCTAAATGTATTTGTTTGACATTGAACTAAATGTATTTGTATGACATTAAACTGAATGTATTTGTGTGACATTAAACTGAATCATTTTTGTGACATTAAACTGAATGTATTTGTGTGACATAATACTGAATCATTTGTGTGACATTAAACTGAATGTATTTGTGTGACATTAAACTGAATGTATTTGTGTGACATTAAACTGAAGGTATTTGTGTGACATTAAAATGAATCATTTGTGTGACATTATACTGAATCATGTGTGTGACATGAACCTAAGTTATTTGTATGACATAAAACTGAATGTATTTGTGAGACATTAAACTGAATTACTTGTGTCACATTAAACTGAATGTATTTGTGTGAAATTAAACTGAATTATAGCTGTTTGTTGTTTAAAGCCGCACTCAGCAATATTCCAGCTATATGACGGTGGTCTGTTAATAATCGAGTCTAGACCAGACAATCTAGTGATTGACATCATGAACATCGATCAACGCAATTGAGATCGATTACATTCATCGATTACTGTCCATCTTTCTGGGAACGCCAGTATGTATATAAATAAAAGCGACAAAACCCTTTCTATGCCCATAAGAAATCTCTACCAAAAAGGATTCCGACTATATCAGGAGCATATGTTTATGAATCACTATCAAATATCAATAATACCAGGTGTTCGCAAAATGATTAGCTTATCCTGTCCCACTGATGGTACCCATCACAAACACACGCAAGGGCAAGTCAATTGTTCACCTAAAAACACAGAAACATGGTACAAGTCAAGATAGGGAATTGCATCGGACATCATTTTTGTCACTGACGTGTCAAAATAGGAAATGTCCCCAACATGTCTACCATAAAACATTTTGAAAGGTTTACTGAGGCCTTGAATGTTGTAACCTTGATAAAAACAACTTCTGAGCAAGAGTTGTATGACGCTCTTATAATCTTATTTTGACTCCTGGTGATTCACTCATCCGTACATTTGTTGATTGGAATGTTTTGGCTATAAAGCTTATGAACGGATTAACGAAGTTTCAGTCTCCATCGGTATGACAGTATACTGGAAAGGTATAACTTACCCTGATTCATGTTATTACGCGAAATACCGAAATCAACGCCATTCGCTCATTAGTGATGTAATATTTCAATAAGTTCAATAAGAATAAACAAAATCAAAACATCAAACGTGCACCAACACCTTCTTATGAAAGTCATTGTCGAAACACACTGAAACCCAAATGCCAGGGTGAGGGGTTAATAGACAGCGGTGAATCATAGGTAGGGGTTTAATCATAAGTTAAAAATTCGCAATCGTCAGTACTGTTTGTTGTGGTGGGGTGGTGATACGGTGTTTGCCTTAAATTGGGGGGGGGGGGGGGGGGGGGGGGGGGGGGGGGTAGTTGAGGCAGTTGGCATTCATCTCCCGGTCCAACACAGTAAACAAACCGTGTAAATTATACCTTTGCATTGTGCTCCACTGAAGCGTGTAGCCAAATGATCGCTTCACACAAAAGGACCGTATTTATTAGCTCCGTTCTTCTAATAAAGCCCGGAGAAGAGTTAGAAAGTGTTTGTTGTTGGTAACGGAGGGTCTGTGTTCTAGCAACCGCAGTCCCATATTTAAGGACACGCACGGATCTGATCGGCACAGGGATTTTTCTCCTCTCACAAGCCACGACCTCCCACTAAATCACAATGAGGGAAATCGTCCATCTCCAGGCTGGCCAGTGCGGCAACCAGATCGGTGCCAAGGTGAGACGTTGATATATCTCTAATATTCTCTATCACTTTATAGGTTTACTGGTAGAAAACATTTGATTTCATAGGTTTATTGGTAGAAGAACTAAAACCGGATTTGCTCATTGTAGATACGGATTCGTGGATTCTTATTGAGACACGTCATCGTTAAGCTGTGTGGGGAGAACATCGGCTTCATTCATGAGTGTGTTGGATAACAATAACCGTCTCAGATTCTTAGGGACTTGATTTGATCTTTCAGTTTGTAGCAGATTGTTGTGTCATTGCATATATACGTGCACGTCGTTAGGCTTGCGTAGACATCCAGCCGTGATATTCTGTGGTACTACACATTAAGATAATGGGGTCAGTCATGCCTATTTGCTGTTTCGTGAATAAAGTGGAAATCATAATCTGTTTCTTGAATAAAGTGGTTATCATAATCTGTTTCTTGAATAAAGTGGTAATCATAATCGGTTTTATGGATAAAGTGGCAGTTACAATCTATTTGAAATACGTTTCCTGTCACTATCATTTTGTACGGATTATAGGGGCGGTCGGGTAGCCTAGTGATTAAAGCGTTCGCTCGTCACGCCGGAGACCCGGGTTCCATTCCCGACATAGGTATAATGTGTGAAGCCCATTTATGGTGTCCCCCGCCGTGATATTGCTGGAATATTGCTAAAAGCGGCGTAAAACCATACTCACTCACTTGTACGGATTATAGACAATGAGTATAATAGGTCCCGACCCGATGTGTATTTGTGGGACGGGAAGCTACATGTTGGACGGGAGGGGTATACATGTATGTTGGACAGGAGGGGAGGGCGGGGTGTGCTCGTTGCGCGGTCGCCAGTGGTAACGCGTAAATAATACCGGTGTCTCATTGTGAACATTGTCCCAACATACAATCAGTGGCGGTGATACACAATCATTGGTGTACGAGACTCAGTGTAAGATTGCTTGCAACAATCAGCACCGCGCTGGACATCGATCACTGTTATCCGATATTAGTTTCTGGTCTGTCCAAACTGCCGTGCACAATAGTCGGATTGACGTTATGTCGTTAATTTCCAATTCCCATTAAGATATCCTATGTCAAGAAATGGTTTGCAACACTTGATGTTGTGATCGATATTGATTTTCACGACCCTACGTATTCCATTTATCTTATTTTAAAAAAATTATTATCCAGTTCTGGGAGGTGATCTCTGACGAGCACGGCATCGACCCCACCGGCACCTACCACGGGGACTCCGACCTCCAGTTGGAGAGAATCAACGTCTACTACAACGAAGCCACAGGTAAATGCCATTACCTGGCCATTATAAAAGGGCGATTGTCAGGGGAAATACGCTAGAGTCGGAAAGCGCACGTAAAATCTCCAATGTAAGTAAGTAAGGCTACTATAAGTGGCTTTGAATCTGGGCTACTGTGTGGCATGCATATTCCGGGCTACTAACAGTGATGTACTCTCGAGTGGTCTCGAGTCAGGGCTATTTTAAGGGGTCTCGAGTAGGTCTACTTTAAGTAATATTGTGTCAGATTACTTTAAGTGGTCTCGAGTTCGGGCGACTTTAAGTGGTCCCGAGTCAGAGAGGTTTCAAGTGGTCTCGAGTCAGAGTTGGTTTAAGTGGTCTCAAGTAGGTCTACTGTAGGTGATATTGTGACAGATAACTCTTTTAAATGATCTCGAGTCGGGGCTAAGTGAAGTGGCCAAGAGTCACGGCTACTAATAGTGGTGCAGTGTATTATATACTACTATGAGAGATGTAACGTCAGGGCTACTGTACGTTGTAGACAGCAAAGGCAACTCTCCTTTCAATGTACCTTCAACAACGGAATATCACATCACGTTGGACGTTATTTTATTACTGCTTATCGGTGTTCTCATGATGCTGATGCTATTTCCCTTTATTGTGAATTAATTGCTGGATAAAGCTGCACCATATCTCTAATAATGATGATGATGACGACGACAATAATAATAATGATGATGATGATGATGATGATGATGATGATGATGATAATAATAATGTTCATCGTTTTCCAGGTGGAAAGTATGTTCCCCGTGCCGTCCTGGTCGACCTGGAGCCCGGAACAATGGACTCTGTCCGGTCTGGACCTTTTGGTCAGATCTTCCGTCCAGACAACTTCGTCTTCGGCCAGAGCGGCGCCGGCAACAACTGGGCCAAGGGTCACTACACAGAGGGCGCCGAGCTCGTCGACTCCGTCCTCGATGTTGTCCGCAAAGAAGCCGAGAGCTGTGACTGTCTTCAGGGCTTCCAACTGACCCACTCCCTTGGTGGCGGCACTGGGTCCGGCATGGGTACTCTCCTCATCAGCAAGATCAGGGAGGAGTACCCCGACAGGATCATGAACACCTTCTCCGTTGTACCATCCCCCAAGGTACCATTATCCTGATATGTACATGAGATGCTTGTGCTGCATACATGTTAATAAATCCATAACATTATTATAACATTCTATTTTAAAACACAATTATATCCATTAGATTCAAACATAGCCGTATGAGTATATAGGCAGTAATAATATTATGCAATCTATACTATTCTACCTTGAATAATATCTCCAATGCTTTATCAATGATAACCTTTATAAGGTATAAACATTTTATGTAGCTTGTTTTAACCACATGCCTATATCAAATCCTTTCAGGTGTCTGACACCGTGGTGGAGCCCTACAACGCCACCCTCTCCGTCCACCAGCTGGTGGAGAACACAGACGAGACTTACTGCATTGACAACGAGGCTCTCTACGACATCTGCTTCAGAACCCTGAAGCTGACCACTCCAACCTACGGTGACCTCAACCATCTGGTGTCAGCCACCATGTCCGGAGTGACCACCTGCCTGAGGTTCCCTGGTCAGCTGAACGCTGATCTGCGTAAACTGGCTGTCAACATGGTGCCCTTCCCCCGTCTTCACTTCTTCATGCCCGGCTTCGCCCCCCTCACCTCCAGAGGAAGCCAGCAGTACCGTGCACTCACCGTGCCCGAGCTCACCCAGCAGATGTTCGATGCCAAGAACATGATGGCTGCCTGTGATCCCCGTCACGGTCGCTACCTGACAGTGGCTGCCATGTTCCGTGGTCGTATGTCCATGAAGGAGGTTGATGAACAGATGCTCAACGTCCAGAACAAGAACAGCAGCTACTTCGTTGAATGGATCCCCAACAACGTGAAGACCGCCGTCTGCGACATCCCACCACGTGGTCTCAAGATGTCCGCCACCTTCATCGGCAACAGCACCGCCATCCAGGAGCTGTTCAAGAGAGTCTCCGAGCAGTTCACAGCTATGTTCAGACGCAAGGCTTTCCTCCATTGGTACACTGGCGAGGGCATGGACGAGATGGAGTTCACCGAGGCCGAGTCCAACATGAACGACTTGGTGTCGGAGTACCAGCAGTACCAGGATGCCACCGCCGAGGAAGAGGGCGAGTTCGACGAGGAGGAGGAAGAGCAAGAGGCTGCCTAAATGGAAACCCGATAGTGATATCACAGACAAAAAATTCCACCTGGTAGTTTTCTGCATGTTTTCAACAGCACTTCAGAACAGGAATCTTTGATAGCTATCAATATTGGAAACTGTCAATATTTACCTTTGTTATTGATTTACCAACTGATATTTGTTACGGTACGGACTCTTCCTTTGAAGCCATTGTCAAAACCACTTTTTGTCATTAAAGCTGAATTGATGCAGATTGTGAGTTGTTTTACAATGAGGTGAGGTGAGGTGAAATTGATTTTAACGTCGCGTCCAAGATTATTGCTCTTATATAGAGACGTGCATGCACGTGTGTCTTCTTGTACTAGTACGGACTGATGCCGATTTATAGAGCTAGCTCACTGAGATACCATGCCGCAGTTTAACATGAATACCCCACTCAGGCACAGTATACTGACTCCGAGACGACCAGTCCTTGTTTAAGCCCCTTAATGCCGAGCGCAAGACAGGGTAACAACAAGTACCATATTTTAACGTCTGTTGGTATAACGCGGCCGGGGATCGAACCCCGAACCTTCCGCTCTCCGGGCGGACGCTCTACCACTGGACCACGGAGGCGGTCTATTTTACAATGCAATGGGCACAGATGAGACCATGTTTATAATTGAGTTTCTTAGCGTAGGGTCACAAACTATTGTGTTGTCCTGCTGAATGTTTTGATCAGGGTCAGGAGAGGGAGGATATATATTTCATGCGAAAGACTTTTTTTCTCTTTTATAAATAATAAGTCATGACATGATGAAAAACCATTACTCGCGTTCATATGTGTCCAGCTCGTGAGCATTATTTAGTCTTGTCCAGACTCGATTATTCACAGACCGCCGTCATATTATTGGAATATTACTGAGTGCGGCGCTAAACAACAATCACACATACAAAATGAGAAAAGGGAGCTTTGTCCTCAACACAAACATCAACATCCTTGCAAGCCGAATAATTTTATGATACAATATCAATATAAATTCTATTCAGAATGTAGTTGCCTCAGCCTATAATTCTCAGTACAAGCCGTTTATGTGATACATAATAGTACATTATTGTAATTGTCATTACAAATGCGTATAAACACAATACAGCATACTGCTAACCTCTCGACAGTTACCTGTCCTGATCACGAGTGATTAAATTACCCTTACAAATTCAAGTGGCTTAAGGGGGCGCGGGTGGCCCAGTCGTCTAAGGCGCACGATTCGCTGTGCAGAGTTGCGTCCCTTGCGTCCCACGCCAGAAACCTATGATTTTGGGTTCGAATCCCAGTTCGCCCTTATTATGTTTCTAGGTTTGTCAGCACCATACACGTGATCGTGGGTTTCACCGATGTGGTAAATGTTTGAGACCTGCATCACTTCGGGCTTTCCTCCAACATTAAGGTGAAACGCCGCGATATAACTGGAATACTGTTAAAAGCGGCGTTAAACCAAACTCACTCACTCACGCAAGTGGCTTAAAGTGATATGCTGTGTTTGAAACAGCATTCGTAAATATAAAACAAATTGATCCTCAGTAAATACATTCAAATTTATCTATCCAATTCTTTCTTTCGATAAAACTGAAATATAAGAAATCTCCTACTTTCCAAGCTTCCCTTTCTCTGTTACACTTGTTTAATACAGTATTGATACATAAGTAAATGTTAGATAGCTGTAGATATTGCTCTCTGTAACTGTTAGACATTGGGCAAACAAAAAGAACATTTTTTTCATCTTCCACAAAAAGATGTCTGCTGTGGAATGACAGTAACGACAAAGTAGCTCATCTCTTGTAATATTTTCCCACCTGCCCGTCTCTACGTGTCAATTATGACTCCTTAACTGAATCTATTAAGTATTGTTTTAATTTATATAGGAGGGATAAGTTAATGATTATCACGAATATTAATTTTACATTTCCTAAGGCGCACATCTTTGTCTCGTTGATGAAAAAAATAGAGAGAAACGATTTGACACAGCCAACACCTCGAGCAAACCAGGCGTTTTTCATGTAAGTCACTGCTGGTGGCAAACGTCCAAATTCTCCCAACACTTCCTCATTACTAGTTTTGCTTCCAACACTGACAATTTGTCAACAAAAATCAAAATTACCCCGCTCAACATTCTCTGTGTACTGAAATCCCAAAATTCAACTCAATAGGTTAAAGTAGGTACCAGCATCTTGTGAAATAAAAGAGGGGCATTTCAAAATCTATTCTAATATTTGAGGATAAATCTTAAAAGGCAAAATGATGCTTTTCTGATGCTTTTGAAATGCTGATTCAAATACTATTATTATATGTATCCAACCCAAAGAAAATTTGTACAGTTAATGAACAGCAAAAAAAGCCACATTCTTAGAAATATTAAGACTTGCAGTCAGTTTGTTTATAAGATATTTGAAAGAAGGGTGATATATTGAATCTTAATAACACTAAAATGTGTACATCTATTCAGATACAATATACAAGTCGTGTCCACGACGAATATTCCTACAACACAATGTCATTGTACAATTAGCCACATGGCCACATATGCGAAATAAATCTGTCTGTCTGAAAAACTAAAACAAAAGTGAATGAGAGTGGAATATAACTTCGAATTGAGGGTAATGTTAATAAAAACTTATCCTGATGATCATATCATCTTTCTGTGTATATACGTCCCGTGTTTGTTTGTTTGTTGTTTAACGCCGCACCCAGCAAAATTCCAGCTATATGACGGCGGTCTGTAAATAATCGAGTCTGCACCAGACAACCCACTGATTGACATCATGAGCATCGATCCACGCAATTGGGACACGATGACATGCAGCAACCAAGTCAGCGAGCCTGACCACCCGATCCCGTTAGTCACCTCTTACGACAAGCATAGTCGCCTTTTACGGCAAGCATGGGTTGCTGAAGACATGTTCTATCCAGGATCTTCACGGGTCTCTACCATACACGTGCCAGACCAAAAGACGACGAGAGAGCGTACCCCTTTTTAGTACGTAGTTATGAAGCTATCATTCATTCTGAATCGTGGCGAAACTTAAAATGACTGCAGCGTTAAACCAAAAAACAAACCAAACAAAATGTATGCTAGATACCCCCATGGATTTGACATCGATGTGCTGTAGATCTAGACCTTACGAGTTTGTACTGCTAACAACACACTCTTGTTTCAATTGTTTACTGCCTGTGCCGCTAGTTGGGCAGTGCGCCTGTAAAATCCTTGATGTTGTACTGTATTCACTTGCAATTCATGGTTGAAAACGACATTTCGGTCTGTTTCAGTAAGTGAGTTGGTGAGTGACTGAGTTTGGATTAACGCCGCTTTGAACAGTATTTCGGTGTTATCCTGGTGTAGCACATGGGAGGAAATCCCGAAGTGTTTGTTTGTTTGTTTGTTTGCTTGTTTATTGTTTAACGCCACACTCTTCAATATTCTAGCTATATGACGTCGGTCTGTAAATAATCGAGTCTGGACCAGACAATCCAGTGATTGTCATCATGAGCATCGATCCACGCAATTGGGATAAATGTTAGAGGCAGTAAAATTGTCTGAGAGGGAGTATTTTTTTATGTTTTATGAGTGCGGCATTAAACACCAAACACCCAACCAACAACATTTGGTTTTCAACCCCCTCCTTCCCCTTTGGATCCGCCTATGAGATATAAGCTAGCAAGTTGATGATTGAACAGTTTCACGACTCAAAGTGACGCAGGTTGTTTTCAGTATGGCCAATATGTTTTCCTTTCCGGTGGATGGGAAAACGACAAATGGAGGTCATATACGGAAACCAAATATGTAACATGACGCTCAAACATACTCCGTGAAAGGGTACAAAGGTCAACCACTCGACCTATATCCGTCACTATTTCCGCCTGACTGACACCATGCTTACACCAGAGACCTACGTTCAGTTTCATGATATACTAGTTGAGTGAGAACTATCCGCGGGTCTTCTCATCACTCACACATGCAATAATCTGACAAAGTCAGTTTGTCTTTCATGCTTCAGAAGTTGGTAGATCCCCCGCACGGGCAAAATGTACAGATATTTTGCGATGCAATCTGTTGTATTGGAGGTTTCTCATTTCCGCATCCTTTTATAAACCTTGCTAGATCGTGGGTTCGAATCCCGCTTCTCCTCGATTGTTTCTAGGTTTGTTTGCCCCATAGTGGTATTTAAACGTCTAAGACCGGAATCAGTTCAGGCTTTCCTCCACCACCAAGCTGACACGTCGTGATATGATACTCTTCAAAGAAACTGTAACTCACAGACAACAGCCCCCCTCGAAACAATGATAATCCTTGTCTGGACCCACGTGCTTTCAGCGTTCATTATTTAATATCTGTGATACCAGGTATAAGACCTTTCTTGTCAGAAATACGTGTCCTTCAAACATATACAGTATATATTGTGTCAATAAGATTAATCGGCGCAATCTCTCTCTCTCTCTCTCTCTCTCTCTCTCTCTCTCTCTCTCTCTCTCTCTCTCTCTCTCTCTCTCTCTCTCTCTCTCTCCGGCAGTGTCAACACCTGCATCATTCTGGCATTGACTGAGTGAGTGAATTTGGTTTAACGCCGCTTTTAACAGTATTGCAGTTATATCACGGCGTGTCAGCTTAATGTGGGAGGAAAGCCCAAAGTGATGCAGGTCTCAGACGTTTACCACTTCGGGACACTTCGGTGAAACCAACTAGCACGGGTATGGTGCTGACAAACCTAGAAACATAATTAGGGCAAACCGGGATTCGAACCCCCAATCATGGGTTTCTGGCGTGCCCATGGGACGCAAATCTGCACGGCGAATCGCGGCGCCTTCGACGACTGGGCCGCCCGTGCCCCGTCATTGTGGCATTGTGTATGGTGTGGAAAGGTTATCACATTATGAATCTTTGAACAGGCAGATAAATAGTACGTGGATTATACAAAATGCATGATTTTCTATTTTTTTTAAAAATGAAATGGAGTTGGTAATTTTAAAAGAAACTCATCGTCTTCGAGGGGTGGTCGGGTAGCCTCGTGGTTAAAGCGTTCGCTCGTCCCGCCGAAGACGCGGGTTCTATTCCCAACATAGGTACAATTTGTGAAGCCCATTTCTGGTGTCCCCCGCCGTGATATTGCTGGAATATTGCTAAAAGCGGTGTAAAATCAAACTCACTCACTCACTCAGTCATCGTCTTCGATGCGATCTTCTTCTCATCACGGTTAATTTTCGTGTTGCACGTGCGAAATTAGTCAGGCTCGGGGCGAGCCTACTTCTGTATGTTGTACTCATCACGATCAATTTTCGTGTGGCACGTGCGAGATTAGTTAGGCTCGGGGCGAGCCTACTTCTGTATGATGGATAAACTCAACAGTTTACTGCAGCTTTGACTTGCTTCATTCATCACATAATATTGTTTTCAGTTCATGAGCAAGATACTGTTCCACCGTGATAAGCTGTATTTTGCAGTGACGTGCCAATGTACCAGTTTACATGCATCATCCAGCTGTACTTGTGACACTGCATGTAAACATGCGCTTGTTGGAAACCTTCAGCAAGTCTAGCTGCAACGATCTCTTAAAGTTCGTGTTAACGTCAAACCATCAAGTAGCGTTAACTCTCCTCAAATGGCCACAGTAAATCAAAAACACCGCTGGCAATTTAATATATAATTGGACCATTATCAGTTAAGTATGACCTGACGCACGTGTTCTGTTGACCCCACGCGCTTTAAATAGCGAGCTGAAGGAGACTATGCAAGTCTGTCAGATCTGCGCTGGAGCACGCCAGCTTCCCTGATACCCCGGGCCCAGACACCTCACTATGACTCAGACGGAGACAGCTTGCCTCGTTTCCCAGTCGTGACGTCATTCTAGCTCGTGAGACAGGCCTCGCGTCAACCGCTGCAGGTGCCCCGTCAGGTTGTTTACTTACCGCCCTTCTGTTGTCTTGTCATCATCATCTCTTTTAAGCATGAGGGAAATTGTCCATCTTCAAACTGGCCAGTGTGGAAACCAGATCGGCGCAAAGGTAAGTGCCAACATGGTAACCGTCCATAATTACCCATCGTGTGATACAGACATCATGCACTACAGTCTACGAGTAATACCATCGTATATGTCTTTCAATTAACATTGATAAACCGATATTCTTCATTTAAGAACATTTATTTCGATTTCCTTGTGACAGGCTATTATTGATATTAATATAAACTACTTATATATGTATGAAGTTTCATAAATGGGTTCGTTGTACAAGCTAGTCTGACAGCTATATGGTGATGTGTCATTCTGATTAACCTCCTCCATATTGAATGAATATTCCACACATAGATATATACACATACTACGCCAAAAAGTGAGTCATTGGTTTAAGGGGATGGTTTGGTGCGATTGTTCTGTATTTGTGTTGTAAACATGTTACCGGTGTATAAAATGGCAGTATAGAACCCTGGTGGCTGACGTGTCACGTTTCCGCTAGCTACCAAGCGGCGTGATGGGAGGAAACCCGAATTCTATTTTCTCCTGCTTGATCCGCCATGATGATATACACAGCTGTATGCCTCTCAGCAAGCAGCCCAAGACTCCAGCTCATGTGGCGTGACCGTCGCCCGTCGAGTCGCTCAACCATGGATGATGATGATGAATCACAAACAGGCATAATGTTAATAATGACTCGGCTGCTTGGGGACAAATCGCTTAGCTGCTTCAGGGGATGTTCATGGTATGGTATGTCAGTGAACATTGACTGTATTGCACAGTAACATATGTGCAGACATACGTTGGTGCATCTCATTCGCTGCATCGCTTTTACACAGTACCGCAAGACTTGTTATGCAAGTGTATATAGATCAATGTGGCGATATATTAAACGTGTTCCGTGTTACATGTGACCAGTTTTATGCCATTTATCCCATAGCTGGAGTCCATAAGTATTTAATTGAGTAGGGGTTCAGTGAACAATGTTCGTGTGAAAAGGTTTAGGATTTCAAGAGAGGGGGTGAGAGAGTGCATGTTGAGAAACGGCTTACGAAGCATCCATTCGATTTGTAGGGTTGGTGGGGAGATAATTTGTTGAAAATGTGCCAGAATATGATTAGTTTGTTGGCAGTGGTGAATACAATTAATAGTTTGTTTTGTGGAAAATACCTAAACGTATCACTGACAAGTGACGTGTGGTATATAGCGGTTGTAGCTGATCACTGACAAGTGACGTGGGATGTATTGGGTTCTTCACTTATCACTGACAAGTTATGTGGGGCCGTAGCTAATCACTGACAAGTGACGTGTGATTTTGAGGTGTATCTAATCACTGGCAAGTGACGTGTGATTTTGAGGTGTTGTAGCTAATCACTGGCAAGTGACGTGTGGTATATTGGGGTTGAAGCTAATCACTGACAAGTGACGTGGGATGTATTGGGGTTGTAGCTGATCACTGACAAGTGACGTGTGGTATATTGGGGTTGTAGCTAATCACTGACAAGTGACGTGTGGTATATAGTGGTTGTAGCTAATCACTGTCAAGTGACGTGTGGTATATTGGGGTTGTAGCTGATCACTTACAAGTGACGTGTGGTATATTGGGGTTGTAGCTGATCACTGACAAGTGGCGTGTGTTATATTGGGGTTGTAGCTGATCACTTACAAGTCGCATGTGGTATATTGGGGTTGTAGCTGATCACTTACGAGTGGCGTGTGATTTATAGGGTTGGTCCTAGTTACTGACAAGTGGCGTGTGATATATAGGGTTGGTGCTAATTACTGACAAGTGACGTGTGGTATATTGGGGTTGTAGCTGATTACTGACAAGTGACGTGTGGTATATTGGGGTTGTAGCTGATCACTGACAAGTGACGTGTGGTATATAGTGATTGTAGCTGATCACTTACAAGTGGCGTGTGGTATATTGGGGTTGTAGCTGATCACTGACAAATGGCGTGTAGTATTTAGGGGTTGTAGCTGATCACTGACGAATGGCGTGTGGTATATAGGAGTTGTAGCTGATCACTGACAAGTGATGTGTGATATATAGGGGTTGTAGCTGATCACTGACAAGTGGCGTGTGGTATATAGCGTTGGTGCTAATTACTGACAAGTGACGTGTGGTATTTTGGGGTTGTAGCTGATCACTGACAAGTGGCGTGTGATATTTAGGGGTTGTAGGTTATCACTGACAAGTGGCGAGTGATATTTAGGGGTTGTAGCTAATTACTGACAAGTGACGTGTGGTATATTGGGGTTGTAGCTGATTACTGACAAGTGACGTGTGGTATATTGGGGTTGTAGCTGATCACTGACAAGTGACGTGTGGTATATAGTGATTATAGCTGATCACTTACAAGTGACGTGTGGTATATTGGGGTTGTAGCTGATCACTGACAAATGGCGTGTAGTATTTAGGGGTTGTAGCTGATCACTGACGAATGGCGTGTGGTATATAGGAGTTGTAGCTGATCACTGACAAGTGATGTGTGATATATAGGGGTTGTAGCTGATCACTGACAAGTGGCGTGTGGTATATAGCGTTGGTGCTAATTACTGACAAGTGACGTGTGGTATTTTGGGGTTGTAGCTGATCACTGACAAGTGGCGTGTGATATTTAGGGGTTGTAGCTAATCACTGACAAGTGGCGTGTGGTATTTTGGGGTTGTAGCTGATCACTGACAAGTGGCGTGTGGTATTTAGGGGTTGGTGCTAATCACTGACAAGTGACGCGTGATATTTAGGGGTTGTTGCTAATCATTGACAAGTGACGTGTGGTATGTAGGGGTTGTAGCTCATCACTGTCAAGTGACGTGTGGTGTGTAGGGGTTGTAGCTAATCACTGACAAGTGACGTGTGGTATGTAGGCGGTTGTAGCTAATCACTGACAAGTGACGTGTGGTATGTAGGGGATGTAGCTGACTCCTAGAGTATCGTGGATGCGTCTATTTAGTGATCAGTCTAAAAGAACACCGTTGACCGGTAATCGTATCTGACATCAGTTGTATCTCTTTTTTGCTTGTTTTTTCTAGACCTGACAATCCAGTGATTGGCATCATGTAGTATTTAGGGGTTGTAGCTGATCACTGACGAATGGCGTGTGGTATATAGGAGTTGTAGCTGATCACTGACAAGTGATGTGTAGTATTTAGGGGTTGTAGCTGATCACTGACGAATGGCATGTGGTATATAGGAGTTGTAGCTGATCACTGACAAGTGATGTGTGATATATAGGGGTTGTAGCTGATCACTGACAAGTGGCGTGTGGTATATAGCGTTGGTGCTAATTACTGACAAGTGACGTGTGGTATTTTGGGGTTGTAGCTGATCACTGACAAGTGGCGTGTGATATTTAGGGGTTGTAGGTTATCACTGACAAGTGGCGAGTGATATTTAGGGGTTGTAGCTAATTACTGACAAGTGACGTGTGGTATATTGGGGTTGTAGCTGATTACTGACAAGTGACGTGTGGTATATTGAGGTTGTAGCTGATCACTGACAAGTGACGTGTGGTATATAGTGATTGTAGCTGATCACTTACAAGTGGCGTGTGGTATATTGGGGTTGTAGCTGATCACTGACAAATGGCGTGTAGTATTTAGGGGTTGTAGCTGATCACTGACGAATGGCGTGTGGTATATAGGAGTTGTAGCTGATCACTGACAAGTGATGTGTGATATATAGGGGTTGTAGCTGATCACTGACAAGTGGCGTGTGGTATATAGCGTTGGTGCTAATTACTGACAAGTGACGTGTGGTATTTTGGGGTTGTAGCTGATCACTGACAAGTGGCGTGTGATATTTAGGGGTTGTAGGTTATCACTGACAAGTGGCGAGTGATATTTAGGGGTTGTAGCTAATTACTGACAAGTGACGTGTGGTATTTAGGGGTTGTAGCTGATCACTGACAAGTGGCGTGTGATATATAGGGGTTGTAGCTGATCACTGACAAGTGGCGTGTGGTATATAGGGTTGGTGCTAATCACTGACAAGTGACGCGTGATATTTAGGTGTTGTTGCTAATCATTGACAAGTGACGTGTGGTATGTAGGGGTTGTAGCTAATCACTCTCAAGTGACGTGTGGTGTGTAGGGGTTGTAGCCAATCACTGACAAGTGACGTGTGGTATGTAGGGGTTGTAGCTCATCACTGTCAAGTGACGTGTGGTGTGTAGGGGTTGTAGCTAATCACTGACAAGTGACGTGTGGTATGTAGGCGGTTGTAGCTAATCACTGACAAGTGACGTGTGGTATGTAGGGGATGTAGCTGACTCCTAAAGTATCGTGGATGCGTCTATTTAGTGATCAGTCTAAAAGAACACCGTTGACTGGTAATCGTATCTGACATCAGTTGTATCTCTTTTTTGTTTGTTTTTTCTAGACCAGACAATCCAGTGATTGGCATCATGTAGTATTTAGGGGTTGTAGCTGATCACTGACGAATGGCGTGTGGTATATAGGAGTTGTAGCTGATCACTGACAAGTGATGTGTAGTATTTAGGGGTTGTAGCTGATCACTGACGAATGGCGTGTGGTATATAGGAGTTGTAGCTGATCACTGACAAGTGATGTGTGATATATAGGGGTTGTAGCTGATCACTGACAAGTGGCGTGTGGTATATAGCGTTGGTGCTAATTACTGACAAGTGACGTGTGGTATTTTGGGGTTGTAGCTGATCACTGACAAGTGGCGTGTGATATTTAGGGGTTGTAGGTTATCACTGACAAGTGGCGAGTGATATTTAGGGGTTGTAGCTAATTACTGACAAGTGACGTGTGGTATTTAGGAGTTGTAGCTGATCACTGACAAGTGGCGTGTGATATATAGGGGTTGTAGCTGATCACTGACAAGTGGCGTGTGGTATATAGGGTTGGTGCTAATCACTGACAAGTGACGCGTGATATTTAGGGGTTGTAGCTAATCACTGTCAAGTGACGTGTGGTGTGTAGGGGTTGTAGCTAATCACTGACAAGTGACGTGTGGTATGTAGGGGTTGTAGCTAATCACTGACAAGTGACGTGTGGTGTGTAGGGGTTGTAGCTAATCACTGACAAGTGACGTGTGGTATGTGGGGGATGTAGCTGACTCCTAAAGTATCGTGGATGCGTCTATTTAGTGATCAGTCTAAAAGAACACCGTTGACTGGTAATCGTATCTGACATCAGTTGTATCTCTATTTTGTTTGTTTTTTCTAGACCAGACAATCCAGTGATTGGCATCATGAATATCGATCAAAGCAATAAGGATACGATCACATACATCAACCAAATCAGTGAGCCTGACAAACTGATCTTACCACAAACATGGGTTGCTGGAGATTAATTTTAACCCGGATCTTCACGGATCTCAGTTGCAGGCCTACCAATGAAAACCAACAAAGAGCAATCAAACTTTGGAATGTGTATAAACTTCAAAAAGAAACAGCCACACAAATTACAAACAAGACACAATCATCCTAACGTTTCCATTGTAATGATTCGAACCCGACACAATGGAGGCCACAACAAACCGGGTGCGTGTGTTGCGGTCTGCGTGATTGCCTGTCTGGTTCCATTGAGAAGGCAGGATTTAATAAGTACGATGCAAACTTTATTGAGATTGTCACTTGTTTGTAATTTGTGTGAGTATTTCTATTTAAAGTGTGTACATATTCCATATTTCGGTTGCTGTCTTCTGGTTTGCGCGGCGGTCGGGTAGCTTAGTGGTTACAGCGCTCGCTCGTCACGCCGTAGAGCCGCGTTCGTTTACCGACATAGGTACAATGTGTGAAGCCCATTTCTGGTGTCCCCCGCTGTGATATTGCTGGAATATTGCTAAAAGCGGCGTAAAACCATACTCACTCACTCACACTGCTGGTTTGCATTGGCAGGTCTGTCAGAGTTGTATCTGGTCACATATGTACATACATGCTACAGTTTAAGTTAAGCATGTAAAATATTATCCAGTTACCTCTCGTGAGTGTGTCAACGTGGATACCATTGATCGACGTTGCTCCATGTAGGAGTGCACTCTACATGCACTGATCAGTGACTCACTGTCTCATGATGCATTGGGGGTGCGGCTGTTTCGGACTAATGATCTTGTATTGGGGGTGCGGCTGCACATGTTTACCGACTATGATGTTGTATCGGGGGTTCGGTTAATCACATACTCATTATGTATGTTATATCAGGGATGCAGTTAATCACTAACTCATTATCTAGTTGCATCGGGGGTGCAGCTAATCACATACTCATTATGTATGTTATATCAGGGATGCAGTTAATTACTTACACATTATGTATGTTATATCAGGGATGCAGTTAATTACTTACACATTATGTATGTTATATCAGGGATGCAGTTAATTACTTACACATTATGTATGTTATATCAGGGATGCAGTTAATTACTTACACATTATGTATGTTATATCAGGGATGCAGTTAATTACTTACACATTATGTATGTTGTATCGGGGGTGCGGTTAATCAGTTAAGCATTATGTATGTTGTATCGGGGGTGCAGCTAATCACTTACTAATTATGTATGTTGTATCGGGGGTGCAGCTTATCACATACTCATTATGTATGTTATATCAGGGATGCAGTTAATTACTTACACATTATGTATGTTATATCAGGGATGCAGTTAATTACTTACACATTATGTATGTTGTATCGGGGTGCGGTTAATCAGTTAAGCATTATGTATGTTGTATCGGGGGTGCAGCTAATCACTTACTAATTATGTATGTTGTATCGGGGGTGCAGTTAATCACTTACTAATTATGTATGTTGTATCGGGGGTGCAGCTAATCACTTACTAATTATGTATGTTATATCAGGGATGCAGTTAATCACTTACTAATTATGTATGTTGTATCGGGGATGCAGCTAATCACATACTCATTATGTATGTTATATCAGGGATGCAGTTAATCACTTAAGCAGTATGTATGTTGTATCGGGGGTGCAGCTAATCACTTAAGCATTATGTATGTTGTATCGGGGGTGCAGTTAATCACTTACTCATTACGTATGTTGTATCGGGGGTGCGGTTAATCACTTACACATTATGTATGTTGTATCGGGGGTGCAGCTAATCACTTACTAATTATGTATGTTGTATCGGGGGTGCGGTTAATCACTTACTCATTATGTATGTTGTATCGGGGGTGCGGTAAATCACATACACATTATGTATGTTGTATCGGGGGTGCAGCTAATCACTTACTCATTATGAATGTTATATCAGGGATGCAGTTAATCACTTACTCATTATGTATGTTGTATCGGGGGTTCAGCTAATCACTTACTAATTATGTATGTTGTATCGGGGGTGCAGTTAATCACTTACTAATTATGTATGTTGTATCGGGGGTGCAGCTAATCACTTACTAATTATGTATGTTGTATCGGGGGTGCAGCTAATCACTTACTAATTATGTATGTTGTATCGGGGTACGGTAAATCACATACATATTATGTATGTTGTATCGGGGGTGCAGCTAATCACTTACTCATCATGTATGTTATATCAGGGATGCAGTTAATCACTTACTCATTATGTATGTTGTATCGGGGGTTCAGCTAATCACTTACTAATTATGTATGTTGTATCGGGGGTGCAGTTAATCACTTACTAATTATGTATGTTGTATCGGGGGTGCAGCTAATCACTTACTAATTATGTATGTTGTATCGGGGGTGCAGCTAATCACTTACTAATTATGTATGTTGTATCGGGGGTACGGTAAATCACATACATATTATGTATGTTGTATCGGGGGTGCAGCTAATCATTTACTCATTATGTATGTTGTATCGGGGGTGCAGTTAATCACTTACTAATTATGTATGTTGTATCGGGGGTGCAGCTAATCGCTTACTCATTATCTATGTTGTATCGGGGGTGCGGTAAATCACATACACATTATGTATGTTGTATCGGGAGTGCAGCTAATCACTTACTCATTATGTATGTTGTATCGGGAGTGCAGCTAATCACTTACTCATTATGTATGTTGTATCGGGGGTGCGGTTAATCACTTACACATTATGTATGTTGTATCGGGGGTGCGGTTAATCACCTACTCATTATGTATGTTGTATCAGGGGTGCGGTAAATCACATACACATTATGTATGTTGTATCGGGGGTGCAGCTAATCACTAACACATTATGTATGTTGTATCGGGGGTGCGGTTAATCACTTACATAGTATGTATGTTGTATCGGGGGTGCGGTAAATCACATACACATTATGTATGTTGTATCGGGGGTGCAGCTAATCACTTACTCATTATGTATGTTATATCAGGGATGCAGTTAATCACTTACTAATTATGTATGTTGTATCGGGGGTTCAGCTAATCACTTACTAATTATGTATGTTGTATCGGGGGTGCGGTTAATCACTTACTAATTATGTATGTTGTATCGGGGGTGCAGTTAATCACTTACTAATTATGTATGTTGTATCGGGGGTGCGGTTAATCACTTACTAATTATGTATGTTGTATCGGGGGTGCAGTTAATCACTTACTAATTATGTATGTTGTATCGGGGGTGCAGCTAATCGCTTACTCATTATGTATGTTGTATCGGGGGTGCGGTTAATCACTTACTAATTATGTATGTTGTATCGGGGGTGCAGTTAATCACTTACTAATTATGTATGTTGTATCGGGGGTGCAGCTAATCGCTTACTCATTATGTATGTTGTATCGGGGGTGCGGTTAATCACTTACTAATTATGTATGTTGTATCGGGGGTGCAGTTAATCACTTACTAATTATGTATGTTGTATCGGGGGTGCAGCTAATCGCTTACTCATTATGTATGTTGTATCGGGGGTGCGGTTAATCACTTACTAATTATGTATGTTGTATCGGGGGTGCAGTTAATCACTTACTAATTATGTATGTTGTATCGGGGGTGCAGCTAATCGCTTACTCATTATGTATGTTGTATCGGGGGTGCGGTTAATCACTTACTAATTATGTATGTTGTATCGGGGGTGCAGCTAATCACTTACTAATTATGTATGTTGTATCGGGGGTGCGGTTAATCACTTACTAATTATGTATGTTGTATCGGGGGTGCAGTTAATCACTTACTAATTATGTATGTTGTATCGGGGGTGCAGCTAATCGCTTACTCATTATGTATGTTGTATCGGGGGTGCGGTAAATCACATACACATTATGTATGTTGTATCGGGAGTGCAGCTAATCACTTACTCATTATGTATGTTGTATCGGGGGTGCGGTAAATCACATGCACATAATGTATGTTGTATCGGGGGTGCGGTTAATCACTTACACATTATGTATGTTGTATCTGGGGTGCGGTTAATCACTTACTCATTATGTATGTTGTATGGGGGGTGCGGTAAATCACATATACATTATGTATGTTGTATCGGGGGTGCAGCTATTCACTTACTCATTATGTATGTTGTATCGGGGGTGCGGTAAATCACATGCACATTATGTATGTTGTATCGGGGGTGCGGTTAATCACTTACACATTATGTATGTTGTATCGGGGGTGCGGTTAATCACCTACTCATTATGTATGTTGTATCAGGGGTGCGGTAAATCACATACACATTATGTATGTTGTATCGGGGGTGCAGCTAATCACTAACACATTATGTATGTTGTATCGGGGGTGCGGCTAATCACTTACACATTATGTATGTTGTATCGGGGGTGCGGTTAATCACTTACATAGTATGTATGTTGTATCGGGGGTGCGGTTAATCACTTACACATTATGTATGTTGTATCGGGGGTGCGGTTAATCACTTACTCATTATCTATGTTGTATCGGGGTGCGGTTAATCACTTACTCATTATGTATGTTGTATCGGGGTTGCAGTTAATCACTTACTCATTATGTATGTTGTATCGGGGGTGCAGCTAATCACTTACACATTATGTATGTTGTATCGGGGGTGCAGCTAATCACTTACTCATTATGTATGTTGTATCGGGGTTGCAGTTAATCACTTACTCATTATGTATGTTGTATCGGGTGTGCAGCTAATCACTTACACATTATGTATGTTGTATCGGGGGTGCGGTTAATCACTTACACATTATGTATGTTGTATCGGGGGTGCAGTTAATCACTTACACATTATGTATGTTGTATCGGGGGTGCGGTTAATCACTTACTCATTATCTATGTTGTATCGGGGTGCGGTTAATCACTTACTCATTATCTATGTTGTATCGGGGTGCGGTTAATCACTTACTCATTATCTATGTTGTATCGGGGTGCGGTTAATCATTTACTCAGGATGTATGTTGTATCGGGATAGATGCAGCTGTCGGCATGGCAATTCATGAGTGATCGTGCTTTTTAGGCCAAAACATAATAATATATGAAGTTATCTCTTTTCATCCAGTTCTGGGAGGTGATCTCTGACGAGCACGGAATTGACCCCACCGGCACCTACCACGGTGACTCCGACCTCCAGTTGGAGAGAATCAACGTCTACTACAACGAGGCCACAGGTACAAAGCATGCCTTATATACGAGCTTCTGCAAGATTCCTCTTATCAGGTATAGCACGTTGGGTTAATGCAATGATGAGCTCGCTGTGGTTAGTGCACAGACTACTATATGTCTTGTCCTAGGGCTCCAATAACAGGTTTTAGTGCAGGATTATAAAAGTATACAATGAATTATTGTAAAGAAATTTCTTGAATGAATACAACATTATAAGGTTATGAGTTTACGAAAAAAAAGTCCCGTTCATCCAAGACATGTTGCTGATGAAAGCATCTAATTTAGTAAATTTCCGGATTAACGAATAAGTTTAACGGCGTATTATAGTTGTATATCTTAACATTACGTAAGACAGTTCCCATGACTTGCGGTGTTTCACGTCTCATTGCCAAGCTATGCTTCCTGGTGTTCTTGGAAAACTAAAGTTCATTCAATATTTCTACAAAGAAATACTTTATCTATTACCAACATTATCATATGCTATACTATTGATCGTTTTCCAGGTGGAAAATATGTTCCCCGTGCCGTCCTGGTCGACCTGGAGCCCGGAACAATGGACTCTGTCAGGTCTGGACCTTTTGGTCAGATCTTCCGTCCAGACAACTTTGTCTTCGGCCAGAGCGGCGCCGGCAATAACTGGGCCAAGGGTCACTACACAGAGGGCGCCGAGCTCGTCGACTCCGTCCTCGATGTTGTCCGCAAAGAAGCCGAGAGCAGTGATTGCCTTCAGGGCTTCCAACTGACCCACTCCCTTGGTGGCGGCACTGGGTCTGGCATGGGTACTCTCCTCATCAGCAAGATCAGGGAGGAGTACCCCGACAGGATTATGACCACCTTCTCCGTTGTACCATCCCCGAAGGTAACAGTTCTCCCATTTATTGTCTGAGTCATTTGACAGTCTGAACTAATGAGGTGTAGACGTGTTCTTGAAGTTACCACAACAAATGATTTTGCATTATATTTACACACACAAATAATCGTTCATTGAATGTGGGGAAAGATAATTTGTTGTGGATACCCTACCAAAGCTTTTAGAGGAGACAACAAAAGTGTATGTTTTGCGGAAATGTCCGATAAATATATTCGAAGTCCCACATTGCTTAACACCCCACACCAACCAAATATTTGTTATAACGTTACATTTAAAGGTATGTCAATCTTTTTTTGTGTTCACATCCTTCAAAAGACTTCAATTTTGATCAGCTTTTGCGTGTGGCGGGTCTGTAGACCAAATTATTCATGTTGAGAAGTAGTTTTAGTTCCTTACGATCTATTGTCCCGACTGTCAATGTATGTGACAGGGTGACGAACTCGTCCACAGCTGAGACTTATGCTAATCTCTTTCAGGTGTCTGACACCGTGGTGGAGCCCTACAACGCCACCCTCTCCGTCCATCAGCTGGTGGAGAACACTGACGAAACGTTCTGTATAGACAACGAGGCTCTCTACGACATCTGCTTCAGAACCCTGAAGTTGACCACTCCAACCTACGGTGACCTCAACCATCTGGTGTCGGCCACCATGTCCGGAGTGACCACCTGCCTGAGGTTCCCTGGTCAGCTGAACGCTGATCTGCGTAAACTGGCTGTCAACATGGTGCCCTTCCCCCGTCTTCACTTCTTCATGCCCGGCTTCGCCCCTCTCACCTCCAGAGGAAGCCAGCAGTACCGTGCACTCACCGTGCCCGAGCTCACCCAGCAGATGTTCGATTCCAAGAACATGATGGCTGCCTGTGATCCCCGTCACGGTCGCTACCTGACAGTGGCCGCTATTTTCCGTGGCCGCATGTCCATGAAAGAGGTGGATGAACAAATGCTCAACGTTCAGAACAAGAACAGCAGCTACTTCGTTGAATGGATCCCCAGCAACGTCAAGACCGCCGTCTGCGACATCCCACCACGTGGTCTCAAGATGTCCGCCACCTTCATCGGAAACAGCACCGCCATCCAGGAGCTGTTCAAGCGAATCTCTGAGCAGTTCACAGCTATGTTCAGACGCAAGGCTTTCCTCCATTGGTACACTGGCGAGGGCATGGACGAGATGGAGTTCACCGAGGCCGAGTCCAACATGAACGACTTGGTGTCGGAGTACCAGCAGTACCAGGATGCCACCGCCGAGGAAGAGGGCGAGTTCGAGGATGAGGAAGAACACGAACCAGAGTAAAGGACCCTGGCTTTATTCCTTAACTACATCTCTCTCGGTCTTTGCATATCTTGAGTTGGATATGTTCACATTCCATGTTACTGATGTTAGTTGTACAGCGGAAATACGGCCCGTGCTTTGAGATGTCTGATGGCCCTGGCATCACTTCAGCCTTCCATCTTTATATCTTTGGTGTATCAAACGACTGTGAATGCCTTTTCTTTCCATGACGTATTATTTTCATAATCAGACGTGAACATTGATGCTTTTGCACGTTTATGTGATCGCCATAATAAACGCAGTATGCCTGAATAAAATATTCTGATTTGCAAACTTTTTACTTCTCAATTCACTTTTTTTCTTTTTATTTGACTCCAGAGCTCTGATAAGCTGCTTATTTGCGTACAATCAATAACGCATCATTACCCAATTAATTCTGAGTTGTAGAGAGGGCACGGGTGGCCCAGTCGTCTAAGGCGCCGCGATTCGCTGTGCACAGTTGCGTCCCTTGGGCACGCCAGAAACCTCAGATTATTCAGATTTCAGATTAATCAATACTGCTTAGCCGAACACTAACATTACCTTTAATACATAATTTGAATATTTATTGGCAAATTTGAACCCTTTAACTTTTGAAAAACTTTTCTCTAACATTAACCAAACAGCTACAGCCATGAACAGCATAAAAATTATTACACACCTACTCTCTTATGTCAAAGAATAGTTAAAATGAATATCATTACATTGATTGTTTGTTATTTTTTGCCTTATGGACACATTTTTTTTGGTTATAAGTTCAAAAGAAGCATGTGCGATTCGCTGTGCAGAGTTGCATCCCTTGAGCACGCCAAATACCTATGATTATGGGTTCGAATCCCGGTTCGCCCCGATTATGTTTCTAGGTTTGTCAGCACCATACCCGTGCTCGTGGGTTTCACTGAAGTGGTAAACGTCTGAGACCTGCATCACTTCGGGCTTTCCTCCCACATTAAGCTGACACGCCGCGATATAACTGGAGTATTGTTAAAAGCGGCGTTAAACCCAACTCACTCACTGACTTGTAGATGTACAAATACCATGAAACATTTTACAGAAACTAATAGTATAATAACACTTGCCTGTCCGATTATATCTTTACACATCTATATTTACCATCGAATAAAGTCGAGACCTTCATATAAACTGCAGTGAATCATGCACAGAAGGCTACGTCTCTTGGTAGAATTGGTCTTCAGCAACCCATGCTTGTCGTAAGAGTCGATCTATGTGCATAGATCTACGCATTTTGGATAAGATGACCTGCATCAACCAAGTCAGCGAGCCTGACCACCCAATCCCGTTAGTCGCCTCTTACGACATAAGCATAAGTTGCTGAAGACCAATTCTAGCCGGGAATCTTCACTGGACGAATACCCAAAGAAAACGACCCAATATGACCCAATGCCCAATCATCTTCCAGAGACAAGGGCGTTTACTGACTATAAAAGTCCTGTTTCCACCCTTGCCGAACTAGGCTGGGACTCCGGAGTTACATTTTGGCGGGACATAGTCCAATCAAAATCGCGGAACGAACATGACTTACGGTTCGTTAACACCATGGATTTCAACGTGCAGATTTCGGTCGACTGCAGGATTTAAAAAACATGCGTACCGACACCTGGTCGTCGACAGATATATTGCAAATATTGTCACATTTGTAATCAAGTGATTAGATCCCCTTTGCGGGGTAAGACACGTTTTATTACAATATAGATATTGATTATCGATTAGATCGTTTTGACTTGGGGCCACCATTTTGTTTGAAGCAAATGCAAGTGATATGAGAGATGTAATCTGATTGGTCAATAGGAGGGACACAGAAGGGACATAACTCGTAATAGCCTCTGGTGGCGCAACGATCGAGCCCAGAAATACCAGCCCAGTTAGGCAAGGGTAGAAACTAGACCTTTATAGTCAGTTTACTCACTTGCCTCGGGAAGATGATCAAACAATACAGCGTTAAGTGTTGTCAACATTCCCCACAAACCGTCATGTGATCATATCTTTGGCAATGTTGCAAAGCCTCCATGTATGTCCATCATGACTTACCATGTTTATCGAACTCATTGATGAGGTATATTTATGAAGTCCATCTTTTACCGGAACTTGATACTTGCCCTGGCGTGAGTTGACTATGCGTCACTACCAGGCTCATATCTGGATATTCGCATCTGTGTCACGAGGATGATCAGTCATGACAAACAAGAAGGAGTTCACTCTCATGTACACAACTCGACATTTGCTAAGGACCAAAATAGTCATATTTTGTCTAAGGTGTCTTCCTTGGCAAATGTTGAGTGGAATATATACATCGCCACAATCAAACACTGAGAATTACCGGCGCGGTCGGGTAGCCTAATGGTTAAAGCATTCGCTCGTCACGCCGAAGACCCGGGTTCGATTCCCGACATGGTTACAATGTGTGAAGCCGTGATACTGCTGGAATATTGCTAAAAGCGGCGTAAAACCACACTCACTCACTCACTCACTCACTCACTCACTGAGAATTATCAGTAAGATCCAATACGGTTAACACTTAACACTGACTTGGTCGATAGATGTCACCGTATCCCAATTGCGTGGATCGATGCTCATGATGTCAATCACTGAATTGTCTGGTCCACACTCAATTATTTACAGACCGCCGTCATCTAGCTGGAATAGTGATGAGTGCGGCGTTTAACAACAATAAAACAAAACGGTTAACGTGATTATGTTTATAAAATTCACCACTGAACCAGCTAACTCGATCTCCATGTCATTTGTTAGCAAGCATATGTTTGGAAACGCATTACTCAAAATGCCAGCTACTTTATTGTCTGTTTTACATATGGGCGGCTGATATATGACAAGGTCGTTGGTACTGACAGAAATAACTTGACCTCTTCGGCCTCCGTGACCTCTGCCAAAGATCACTATTACTTGAAATCCATAGATAAACCAGCTCTGAAACGGCAATATTTATATCATGGCGTACGAGATCCCGAAACGGCAATAATGAACCCGGCCCGGAAACATGAAATCTATACCAAAATGTACTCGGCCTTGAAAGAGCTATAGTACATCTATATCAGGGTGTACTCGGCCCAGGAATAGCAATATGACATAATATAATTTATTACATAATACTAGTACTTCAGTGTGAAAGACTGAGCTTTCTGAAGTTTAGAAAAGTGATATTTTCATTGCAGTGAACACAACACTTGGTATTTCACTGCAGTGAACATGACACTTGATATTTCACTGCAGTGAACATAACTCTTTGACAGAACTATTGTCATACAAGAGTTACCTCCCCTTAAATTGTCTCCCTTTACCGTACGTTCCCTGTCCGTACACAAACTGTTGACGTCCTTTTTATACGTTAGTTCCACATTGACAAGCCAAACTAATGACAGATGGTCATTTATGGAGTTTTTCCATTTAACTCGTCAATCGAGACTCTTCGTTTCGCAAAGCGCCATTTTTGTTACTTGACCAGCGTGTATTCTCCTAGTTTTCAAAAATATTTTTTTGTTAAAGTTGATTTTGTATATAATTATATTGAAATGCATGACAAAGAATTTTCGTGACCCAAAATATTTTTTGATACTTTTGTTCACATCTCGTGATGGGGGGAAACGGAGATATTTTCACTCGTAGCTCAAAGAGAGCTAGAAACATATTTCACGAGACAAATGAAATATCCTCTATATCTTTCACACTGAATTTCCTGAAGTTGAGAAAAGTGATATTAACATAACACTTGATATTTCACTGACCGCCGTCATATAGCTGGACTATTGCTGAGTGCGGCGTTAAACAACAAACAAATAATAAAAAATGATGTTTCACAGCAGTGACCTGTGTATCATTTTATTCTCTGCCAGGGATCGATATCCCACCTACTACGTGCTCTGCACAAACCAGTCAGCGAAAGGTCGTGAATTAACGATCAACACGACGCACAATGGACCTCGATCGTCACAGCTGAACATATGTCACACGATCCATTACCATTAGTCATACTTTCACTGCCACCACACGACTGCACACGACGCGCCTGTGTCCTTGAGAACAGTTCTTCGTGCAAATCACGAACTAATGCTACCATCACACCAAAGTAGTTCTATCAAGTTCTATCCCGTTCTATACAAAATACTAAAACGGGCTGTGATCACGGTAGAACGCGTAGTTTGGCGTAAAATACGATGCTAGTTCGGCTAAGGCAGTCCTCAGTACGTCTATCTCGTTCTTATCTCGTTCTTAGCCAGTCTGCAGTCCGTTTGTATCCAGTTCAGATCGTGTAAAAGTGCCCGTTCACCTCATCCCGTCAACGTTTCGAAGCAGTTCGAGCACGTCCGTAGCCGATCTCAACCCGTTCTTAACCAGCTCAACCTCGTTCTACCTCGTTCACAATACGTCCAAGCTAGTTCTAACTGATTCATAACCCGACCAACTCGTTCGCAGTACGTCCTCATCTCGTCCCAAGTGCGTGTGTATTCGCGTCCTGGCCCGTCCTGGCCCGACTCCTATGGCGTTGTAGCCAGTCTTCATTCACGTTCAGGGCGCCGAGCTGTATACATCATGCCTCCAAAGAGAAGTCGACCCGGTCGGTGTGCACACGTACTGCAATTTATGTCGGACTGCACCACGTCGTAACACGTCCCTAATAGGTTCGAAGTATGGCAATTCCGTTCGTAATACGTCTTTCTCGTTTTTAAGTACGTTGTCAATCCGACTAATTGCAGAACGGGATGTACGGGAAAAGATTTTGAGCAGACTCAAAGTTCTAGAGCACCCTCCCCGTCCGAGCCCGTCCATGAAGTTCGTAAAAAGACTGTCAATAGTCGCTACTACGTCAACTACGTTCATACACAGTTGGAGCCCGTTCGACTACATTTTCACGAACGTATTGAGAACTAGTTAGGTGTGATGGGGTATAACATGGCTGCAGATCCTTGGACTCTCAACGGTGCCTGCAAAAGTGACAAATATACGTTCAAATCACAAAGAACTACCTTAATAGCGCCTGTAAAGCAAGTTATTTTGCATTATATTAATGATTGAATAAATTTGTTTGTTTGTTTGTTGTTAAAGCCGCACTCAGCAATATTTCAGCTATATGACATCGGTCTGTAAATAATCGAGTCTGGACAAGACAATCCACTGATTGACATCATGAGCATCGCTCTATGCAATTTGGGTACGTTAGTCGCCTCTTACGACAAGTATCGCTATATGGATGAAATAATGCCGATGCGACGTTAAATTTTAAATTTTAACTCACCCACTCTTACGACAAGTGAGTGAGTGAGTATGGTTTTACGCCGCTTTAGCATTATTCCATCAGTATCACGGCGGGGGACACCTGAAACAGGCTTAAATTCACATTGTTCCCATGTGGGGAATCGAACCCGGACCTTCGGCGTGACGAGCGAACGCTTTAACCACCTGGCTATCCCAGCGCCACTCTCACGACAAGCATGATTTGCTGAAGACCAATTCTAACCCGATCTCATTGGGAAGCTATCAATGATAAAACAGTAACAGTTGCCTAAAACCAGAGGTGAGTAAAATGAGGTTCACGATTATTGCACTTGTACATCGACGTGCAGGCACGTGTGTTTGTGTGTGTGTGTGTGTGTGTGTGTGGGGGGGGGGGGGGGGGGGCTCTGCTTGTACCAGTACGGACTAATGTCGATGTTATGGTGCAAGCCCACTGCCTCCCTACTCAGACACAGTATAGTGATCCCGAATCGATCAGTCGCCTTATAGCCGAGCCTGAGGCAGGGTAACAATAAGTATCTTTTAATGTTTTTTGTATGGTTGAGGCTTGAGATCATTAATGATTAATCGTTTGTACAGTAATGAACAATGCTATTTCAACAAACATCCATATCTAAAAGTATGTAGCACTGAGATGAATTTTGTTTTTTAAAAATTGCGATATTATAAGCAATGTCCAAAGTTAAGAGCAATCGATGGTGCATACATGGATTTTGGAACGTTTCATGATCAGTATCGAGGCATACTGAGGATTCCTTCTCAAGATATTCGTACCCTTTTTCAAAAAATGCAAAATAATAGTTTATTTTTCTGACATGTATGAGACAAATAGTGTTGGTAATCATCATATAAAGGTTTCGGTTTTCTTCTTGGTATTTTTCATCTGATTAAGAAACATCTGAGGTTTTGGTACTTTTTATACCATGAAACCAACCCTGCATGGAACAACGCGTCCCCAGTATGGCGAGAAACGCCCCTACCTTGACCTCGTCTTCCGACATTAATGAGCACAACGTGGTTTATGCGACTCATCAGTCAATCCTGGCTGTTAACAAAGTCATGTCCGTGTTTTTTATTTGCAAATGTGGCCTTAGGTGATTCATGAGAAATTACAGAAACAAATTCCACAGGCCTGTGTCCGACCCATCCACAGTGACCATATCATTCCTCTGGAATATTTCAATTCAGTTTATCTGTCATGTCGTTTTTCGACGTTAACAAAAGATACATTTTGAGAGAAACATGCTCGTGCTTATACCGAAATAGCAGAGCACCTATCCCGAATGCCCCCAAACTTTTTATTTAAATTACCGCCATGAATTAAGCTAATATATAATGATAATAAAGTTATACACTGTTAAGGTGATGTTTGTTTCTTTGTTTGGTGTTTAACGCCGCACTCGGCAATATTCCAGCTATATGACGGTCGAGTCTGAACCTGACAATTGTTATGAGAATCCATTATATATATATATACTTTTCATGAAGAATATATTAAATGTACTTTGTTTTCATGAAATGTATATTCATACCTTTATATATATTATGTTGCTACATGACGGTCGAGTCTGAACCTGACAATTGTTATGAGAATATATATATATATATATATATATATATATATATATATATATATATATATATATATATAATAAAATAATAAAATAATAAAGTCCACGTTAGTCCATTACATATATATATATATATACTTTTCATGAAGAATATATTAAATGTACTTTGTTTTCATGAAGAATATATTAAAAACACACACACACACACAAGTATGATCCAATTGCAGAAGAGAGTGCTCAATACAAAGTAGAGAAGAGAAGCTCGAGATTCTCATGCTAACATCTAACAAGCTAAACAAAAGAAGCGAGCTCATTTCCACCTGTCGCAATGGTAAACCCCCAAGCCGAGCAAAAAAGAAAGGGTCAAACTAAAAACCATGTTTCATTATGCCTGATGATCGTACGCAATACCATGGGTGCGTGAAACTCAGAGTTGCAAAATGAAATGTATATTCATACCTTTTTATATATTATGTTACTTGTGTACAGATTGCCAGTGATCAACACTGACCAATTACACACTTCACTTCACATTGTCTATATGTAAGCCCTGGTAAGCTCACAGCCAAGTAAAGGCTGATGTTATGCAATTGTGGCTTGGCTATTGCTCGACGGGTAGACAAAGTGGTCAGTTCCCAGGTCGGGTTTATGTGTTAACTGACATGCCATGTCGGCAAGATTTGAAACTTTAATTGTGTATGCCATGTCGGCAATTTGTGAACTAAGGTGAATTACGGATTACATGAAACATTCACTGGATCTTGTTCGGAAATGATTGGATATTACAGCATGAAGTAAGACTGTTTTTATTGTGATTGATACTTGCTTTCGCTGTTTGTGAATAATATGAAGCTTGATTAGACTGCCAGTATTAAATTATTTTTAAATTGTTGTGTGATCTCTCCTTGTTATGTAATGAAACTGTTTAGTGGATCCACACGTAACACAATCCAGTGATTGACATCATAAGCATCAATCCACGCAATTGGGGTACGATTACATGGGCGGATACAGCTTTTTTACAAAAGGGGGGGGGGGGGGGGGTGCACAATTAAGATCTATTTATTGTCTTTGGTGGTAATTTATACAGAAATAAAGATTTTTTTCGAAATAAAAAGGAGGGGTGCGCCCATGGATTACATGCAACAAGCGAGCCAGCGAGCCTGACCACCCGATCCCGTTAGTAGCTACGACAAGCATGGGTTGCGAAAGACTCGGCAGTTATAGGGCTGTAGCGTTACTATAATCGCTGGTCGGAAGTGAAAATAATATGGTTCAGGGACCATGAGACAGGCTAGATTCCACACAAAGATCTCATAGGTTTAATGATAAATGCACTAAAACGTTTTGACAACATGAACCGCAAACTATTGATATTATGTTACCATGACCTTTAACCTTCTCATGGCATGTGCCAAATCATTCCAAAGGGTACTTTGGACGAATTCCATGAAAGAATAATAGCGTATGTCACTGTGTGTTGTGGTGATTAGAAAAATAACCTCCGCGGCGGCAGTGGCTGTCAAAATCCAGCAAAACCTAAATGAAGTCCCATTTCATGGACCTGCATAATAATGAGCTATTGTCCTGGTGATCTAACAATTTACTCTTCGTGTCTTTCACAAACGTATCGGCTATCTGCCATGATATTTCACCTAAAGATCTATAGTTTGTTTGCTTGTTTTTGGTTTCACGCCGCGCTCAGCAATATTCCAGCAATAATATGACGGCGGTCTGTAAATAATCGAGTCTGGGCCAGACAAACCACTGATTGACATCATGAGCATCGATCCACGCAATTGGGATACGATGGCATGCAGCAACCAAGTCAGCAAGCCTGACCACCCGATCCCGTTAGTCGCCTCTTACAAGCACAATCGCCTTTTATAGCAAGCATGGGTTGCTGAAGACCCATTCTTCTCCGGATCTTCACGGGGATGATCTATAGAGATGTTTATTAAAAATATCAGGATACAAAGATAAACCTGTTATCAATATGGGTTACCACGTTTCCCCCCTTTGGCTCTTGAGAGCTTCTAAGATGTTTATTAAAAATATCAGGATAAAAAGATAAACCTGTTATCAATATGGGTTACCACGTTTCCCCCCTTTGGCTCTTGAGAGCTTCTAAGATGTTTATTAAAAATATCAGGATAAAAAGATAAACCTGTTATCAATATGGGTTACCACGTTTCCCCCCTTTGGCTCTTGGGAGCTTCTAAGATGTTTATTAAAAATATCAGGATAAAAAGATAAACCTGTTATCAATATGGGTTACCACGTTTCCCCCCTTTGGCTCTTGAGAGCTTCTAAGATGTTTATTAAAAATATCAGGATAAAAAGATAAACCTGTTATCAATATGGGTTACCACGTTTCCCCCCTTTGGCTCTTGAGAGCTTCTAAGATGTTTATTAAAAATATCAGGATAAAAAGATAAACCTGTTATCAATATGGGTTACCACGTTTCCCCCCTTTGGCTCTTGGGAGCTTCTAAGATGTTTATTAAAAATATCAGGATAAAAAGATAAACCTGTTATCAATATGGGTTACCACGTTTCCCCCCTTTGGCTCTTGAGAGCTTCTAAGATGTTTATTAAAAATATCAGGATAAAAAGATAAACCTGTTATCAATATGGGTTACCACGTTTCCCCCCTTTGGCTCTTGAGAGCTTCTAAGATGTTTATTAAAAATATCAGGATAAAAAGATAAACCTGTTATCAATATGGGTTACCAAGTTTCCCCCGTTTGGCTCTTGGGAGCTTCTAAGACTTCGATCCTGCCCCACAATGAAGCACATGTGGTGTCTCCATGGGCAAGAGAGAGCAGGGAATGGGTACCCGGTAGGATGAGATGGCAATGTGGTTGTTCACCATCTAGCGCCTAACGGGCAGCTTGGGCTATTTACTCCCCAGGGAGCTGAGAATTGCTGTTGAGTGCACTCTGATCCAGTGACCATGGAAATAATAGCTCTTTGCGCATGTCCATGTGGTGTGGAAATATGCCCAATAAATATGGCCTATAATAATTCTATTATGTGACATACTTGTGGTATTGGTTTGTCTATAATTTAATTACCAGCACTTTTGATATCAGCACTAGTCCATAAAAGTATGTATTTATATCAGTGTGAGTGGGTGGACGGGTGAGTGAGTAGAGTGGCCCTCAACACCACTTTGAACATATCATTAGTTATAGCAGTGCCTGTCATCTTAAAGTATGTTGGCAAAACTCCAAATGATCCTGGTGTCAGCTGTTACCAATTTTGTGAAACTCAACAGCAGGGTTTAGAGGTGAAAAACGGGTCTTTGCCATATGAGAGAATATGGTACTCAAACTCACAATCATAGTATTCTGGTATGTCTAAGAGACAACTCTGCCCAGTGATTGCCATACTTCTTAAAACTTTACCCTATGTGAGGTGAGGTGGGTTTTAACGCCACATTCAAGATTACTGTACTTTGATGGAAGGTGGCTGCTGGTACTAGTCCGGACTAATGCCATCTTCCCGAGGCAAGAGAGTTAACTGACTTTAAAAGTCCAGCTTCCACCCTTGCCAAACTAGGCTGGAATTACTGGGCTCGATGGTAGCGTCACCAGTGGCTATTATGAGTTATGTCCCTTCTAAGCCACTCCTATAGACCAATCAGATTCTACCTCTCGTATCACTTGCTTTTGCTTCAAACAACATGGTGGCACCCAGTCAAAACGATCTGATCGATAATCAAGATCTTTATTATGATAAAATGGGTCTTACACCGCGAAAAGCATCAAATCACCTGAGCACCTTGATTAAAAACATGAAAAGATTTGGAAAATATCTGTTGACGAGTTGGAGGTGCACATGCTTTGCAAATCCTGCAATCGACAGAAAACTGCATGACAGTTTACGAACCGGATTTTGATTTTGCGCTTTTTGATTGGACTATGCAAAGACTCGTTAGTCCAGCCAAAATGTAACTCCATAATACCAGCCTATTTTGGCAAGGGTGGAAACTGGACTTTTATAGTCAGTTAACTCTCTTGCCTCGGGAAGCTGGACTAATGCCAGCTGTATAGAGCTGCATTCAAGGCAGACCCTCTATCCACTAGACCACAGAGTCAGTCACCTTTACCAAGGACAACATATACAAGAACACAAAGCTTAGTTTATACACATTGAAATTTAATGACCTCTTGTAGAATACAATATACATGTTGCTGTATGCAGATGATGATTTCCTCCACATCAGGCATCTGTGCCTGGTTCCTGGTGGTCTGAAAAACTCAGTACACAAAGTTGATGACATCTGTCACAGAACCGGCGCCAGGGCAGTCCTAATCGATACAAATAATGATTCAGTGTTTGGGAAAGCACAAACATATGTTTGCATCAGACAATTGTGATGTCAACAATTGTTGTTGGGACAATGAGTAGAAGACTGATTTGTCAAGAGTTAAGTTGATGATACAGGCACTCCCCTCCACACTTCTCCTAGTCTTCTTTAACAATGTCAACGCCCTCGAGTTTGTCGTCGGGCATCACCATCCCATACTCCTCCTCGTCATCATCATCAGCATCACCATCAACCTCACGGTTCTCTTCCTCCAGGCGCTCCAGCTGTTTGGCCAGCTCGATCTCATCAATGTCGGACACCACACGGGCCTGAATCATAACATGCAGATGATGAATCAAAATCTTTCTAGTCTCATATATCTCATAAGGAAGAGAATATATGGATGTCAATTTCACCTGATGAAGGAGAAAGCATATACTCCGAAACGATATGTTCCTCATAATAAAGAAGTTGACATCCATATAATCTCTTCCTTATGTGAATCACTTCTAAATGCCTTTCAAAGACCTCATATAGCTCAGTTAACTCCTGCTGTTCTTCTACACAGCCCTGAGAAATTTACAGACAAACAAATTAGCAGATGAAAATTTATTAACATTATTGTTTGTTTGTTGTTTAACATGCACTCAGCAATATTCCAGCAAAATGACGGCAATCTGTAATTAATCAAGTCTGGACCAGGCAATCTAGTGATTGACTACATGAGCCACAATCCATGTAAATGTGATAAGATGACATGCATCGACCAAGTCAGATTGCCTGATCCTGTTGGTCGCCTCTTACAACATGTATAGTCACCTGACTTGTATCAGTAATTATTAACATTAACAAATCGTGGATATGGAGTTATGTCCCTTTATAGGAACAAGGGTCATTGTATTTGATATTTTGCATACTGAAGATGTTGGACATAAATCATCAAAAATCAGTCAATCAACTGTCAGTTCACAAATGTTATTCATTTAACTGTGAGACACTTAGAACATGGCCATTCAGTAGCCAAGGATGTAAATGTGTTTCTTTTATTGAACAAACTTTTAAAGAACACACACAGTTTCAACTCAATCTTAAGTTAGAATATGATGATGGCCAAATTCTCCAGCATATCCCTCACATAGCCATTCCCCGAGGTAGAATAGGTCTTCAGCGACCCATGCTTGCCGTAAAAGGCGACCATGCTTGTGGTAAGGGGCGCCTAACGGGATTGGGTGGTCAGGCTCGCTGACTTGGTTGATGCATGTCACCCTATCCCAATTGCGTGGATCGATACTCATGATGTCAATCAGGGGATTGTCTGGTCCAGACTCGATTATTTACACACCGCCATCATATAGCTGGAATATTGCTGAGTGCAGCGTTAACAACAAACAAACAAACAAAATAAATCACATAGCCATTCAGGCTAGCCATCCTGCTATCGGGGGGCTGATTGCACCCGATTGCACCACGCACCTGCTGCTGGATGTTGAAGGCCCCTCCTGCCTCCTCTATGCTCTCCTTGATCATAGCTACTGCCTGGTTCAGCTTGGCCAGCCCCTCGGTGCGCTCCAGGGTCTGGGTCGTTATCACATACAGTGGAGGGGCAATCAGGTTGATCTGTAACAGAGGACAGGACATTAGGTTGGATCTACTGGGACATAACAGGGCAGGCCACATTGGATGATTTGTTAAGGATAAAACACGACTAGCAAGATTTGGTTGAGAATGTAAACAGTATGAGGAGGAAGCCAACCTGAGGATATGATACAGGGAAGGCTATATTGGATGATTTACTAGGATATAAGAGGGTAGGGCATTGGGTTTGTTGACTAGGATAAAACAGAGGACAGGCTACATGGATTGATTGACTGGAATATAACAGGGGGCATGGTATATGGGCTGATCTAATGGGATATAACCGGAGGTAGGGAATATGTGAGATGGAATGGAGTTTAACAACGTCCAAGATTATTTCACTTCTAAATAGCATGCGTGCATGTCCTTGTCCGGACTATTATCAATATTATAGTGCTAGCCCACTGATATACCATGCCACGGTTTAACACACAGTACACTGACTCCTAGTCGATCATTTCTTGTTTTATCCCCTTAATGCCGAGGGCTGGGCAAGGTGACAACTACTATCTTTTATCGTCTTTTGGTATGACGTGGGTGGAGATCGAACCCCAGACTTTCCGAACCTCTACAACCAGACCACGGAGTTTGTCAGGGCAGAGTATATGGGCTGATCTTATAGGACATAACAGATGGCAGGGTATATGGGCTGATCTAAAGGAACATAACAGAGGGCAGAGAATATGGGCTGATCTTATAGGACATAACAGAGGGCAGGGTATATGGTTTAGGACTAATAGGATATAACCATAAGCCAGGGTATATAGGCATATCTACTGGGATATAACAGAGGGCAAGGAAATTGGGATGATCAAATAGAACATAACAGAAGGCATGGTATATGGTTGATTTGATCTACTAGGATATAACAGAGGGCAGGGTATATGGGTTGATCTACTAGGATATAGAGAGGGCAGAGTATATGGGCTGATCTAATGGAACATAACAGAGGGGCAAGGTATATAGGTTGATCAAATAGGATATAACAGAGGGCATGGTATATGGGATGATCTACTGGGGTATAACAGCGGGCAGGTTCTGATCTATAGGGAGAAAGGCATATTTTACTTTGATTGGCAGATTCTCTGTTGACAACTCCAATCCTTTCTTCAGTGCTCGTTTCACGGCATCAACGCCTTCATAATTTGTACACGCAACTTCAATATCTGAAAACAAAGTGTAACGCATGACGTCAGAATGGTTATTATGGATACATTCATCAGATAACCAAAAGTTCAGCATAATCACACGGGGCACACAAGATTACTTACAGACACAATAACATGGAAAGTTTGTTATGTGTCTACTGAGGCTTGTCAAAACCTGGGTGTGCTGCCACATACGCCTGACTGGTCATCCAACAGACGGAAACCACCAATTTCTGAGCAGTCATTTAAATCCCATCATTAAGGGTTATATAATGGAGGGCAGGGAATTTAGGACATGTGAAAGTGTGCTAGTTACCCGCCCTGATCTTCACTGCCTGTGGTGTCAGTCGACGTTTGATGTTCTGGAGCAGCACATCCTTCGTCTCATCATCGATGTTACACTCATCCAACACCTCTGGGTTCCTGAAACCACACACATCATGTTCTGTCAATATGTTCCCCACAACAACCTTACGTCTGATTGGGTAATTGACTGATTCATCAGCTTGCACCCTGGTCCTATAGATTATCTATCAAGTTTGGAAGGTCTTCCCAGGAAATGAGTGAGTGAGTGAGTACGGTTTTACGCCGCTTTTAGCAATATTCCAGCAATATCACTGCGGGGGACACCAGAAATGGGCTTCACACATTGTACCAATGTTGGGAATCGAACCCGGGTCTTTGGCATGACGAACGAACGCTTTAACCACCAGGCTACCCAACCGCCCCTCTTGTCAGGAAATAACGAAAGAGTTACTTCCCTTTCTATGATCAACCATGAATGTTTTGTCCACATTGTGAAAGATATGATTTATTAACAATTCCAAATACTGTACGCCATAAAAATAAATAAAAGCATGAATGTAATGACATACTGGAATTGAGTGTCATGTCATACTGCACATGCCAGAAACATTGACAAGAATCCACTTCACCTCACTGACGGATATCTCACAAAACAAAGATCACATGACAAGCAGGACAAGCTGAGTTTGTACGAGAACCAACCTACACTGCTAATACCCCATACCATATCAGGATATTCTGAGTTTACAGTCATGGTGGTGTTGTTTGTTTGTTTGTTTGTTGTTTAACGCCGACACTCAGCAATATTCCACCTATATGACGGCGGTCTGTAAATAATCGAGTCTGGACCAGACAATTCAGTGATTGACATAATGAGCATCGATCCACGCAATTGGGATACGGTGACATGCATCGCAACCAGATCAGTGCGCCTAACCACCCGATCCCGTTAGTCACCCCTTACGACAAGCATCCCGGTAGTCGCCTTTTACGGTAAGCATGGGTTGCTGAAGACCTTTTCTACCTCGGGCAATGGCTATGCGAGGGATATACTGGAGAATTTATAACTTTTAAGAATTTTTAAGATTGTGTTGAAACTGTGTGTGTTCTTTAAAAGTTTGTTCTATAAAAGAAACACATTTACATCCTTGGCTGCTGAATGGGTTGCTGAAGACCTATTCTACCCCGGATCTTCAGGGCTGATTTAGGAGCTGCTATGTCTAAATTTCAAAGTTTGGGCTAGTGGCATAATCTTATGATGAATTTTAGACAATTTGCTGCAACATGCATTGGGGGAGGTCGGGAAGCCTAGTGGTTAAAGCGTTCGCTCGTCACGCCGAAGACCCGGGTTTGATTCCTGACATGGGTACAATGTGTAAAGCCCATTTCTGGTGTTCCCCGCCGTGATATTGCTGGAATATTGCTAAAAGCAGCATAAAACCATACTCACTCCACTCAACATGCATTGATCTGGCGAGGCATCAATTACCTGATTTCCAATGTTTACAGAACATCCATTATACAGGCCAATGAGACTATGAGGACATGGACAATGCAAACTAGTTTTAACTGATCCATTACTGCAGTTGTAACACGAAGTCTTAATGACGTATTGGGTGGTTTCAATTGACATAAAACCATAGAACTTACGTAACAGCATGTTTGAAGATTTCGTATGAAGTACCAGGTTTCTTATACTTGTCGTCGAAGGCCCACGCAGTTTTTGTGTACAGATCCTCAAACTGTTCATCTGTCGTGTAGCCAAGGATCTCCGCCACGTGTCGCAGTATGCTGTTTACCTATAGCAGCCAAACAAAGGCAATCAAGCACTGCTTAGCCAGCATGTAGGTAAGTGAATACTCTTTACAGCAACATATCCAATCTCATTAAAATCAGATCATAGTTCTCGCTAACACTAAATAAAGATCACATTACAGGTCACGTCATAACAACCTTTCATCTGACCGATCAGAGCTTCGCTTACCACATCAGGAAAGTTACAGACAGAATGTGTTTTCTAATCATGCAACCTCGAAATATTTAACGACAGTTACAGGCTTTATGACTGAGTCCATACAAACTAGGCCATCTCTTAGCCATTCCAGAATGTTCTTCTGTTCAGTTTTCAAATTTTTAATTGAGAAATTGTCAAAATATGTTTCAAAGCATCGTCGCCAATTTGTGCTGTAAAGCACAAAAAAAACTGCCTTCTGATTGGCTAATGTTGACTTCTTGTTGGTCATTCCATTGGTTGGTCAAAGTGAATAAAAGGTCGGTCTCAGGTGACCTGTGATGGGATGTCCTTAGATCCTTATAGCAAGACCTAAGACCCGATTATAATGAGACTGACAACACATCAAGCTGTATTGCTAACACCAGGGCCCACTTGCACAAAGCGATCTTAGCACTAAGATGATCGTAACTCCCATTCTTTAACATAGGCTTACAATAGTCGTAGCGCTAAGATCGCTTTGTGCAAGTGGGTCCAGGACCTCTAAATACTGAGGTCTTGACCACAAACATGTGGCTGACCGTATGAGCAACAATCCATGTGATCAAGACACGATCACAGTCAGATAAATCACAGCGTTTGACATCCGAACACTCTGTTGAACTACAGCTAGAGGGATATTCTACTGAAATTTCCGATTGACCATGTTGATATCTATTGCAAAGTGCTACCGATGCAAACACTTGAATGACCTGCGGATCACCAAAAATAGTCGAGTCTGCATGTGATGTTATTACACTGTGTGTGCTACAGCTGTATGTTTAGTAGTCACAGAGGTATCTCAGGGATGGATTTAACTGCTAGCTGGTTGGCCCGTGGCAAGTTACAATTACAAAGGGCTTGCTGAAATGTAAAGTAGATGGCCTGTCTGGATAGTCAAAATTTCACCCCTTCTCCATGAATGTTTTTTAATTGGATCATTTCCGTAGAATGACAACCGGCTGCCATTTTGTAAAGTTGTATACAACAACTTCTTTACTTGCACATAAATCACCATGAAATGTGGCAAATGTAAGCCTAGATTTAATCTCAAGAGTGCAGGAAAAAATGTTTCAGGAGTGAGGAGTTCTAACATTGTCAGAGCCCTACTAGGCGGTTATGTGAGGTGAGGTGAAATGGGGTTTAACGTCGTGTCCAAGATTATTGCACTTGTATAGCGACATGCATGTACGTTTGTCTGTTTGTGTGGCTGCTTGTACTAGTCCGGACTGATGCAGATTTATAGTGCTAGCTCACTGAGATGCCATGCCGCAGTTTAACATGAATACCCCATTCAGACACAGTATACTGACTCCGAGCCGACCAGTCCTTGTTTTAGCCCCTTAATGCTGAGCGCCAGACATGGTAACAACAAGTACCATCTTTTAACGTCTCTTGGGATCGAACCCCGGACTTCGCAGCCTCCACCGTTTAGTTGTAGGCCAGTTAGTTGGAGAAGGGCCAGTCACATAGATACAAATTTGTTGTTACATCTATCCCTGTATCTTCAATGGGCGATTATGTCTAAGGCATTAATTCACAGAGGTGTTACAGCTGGAAGTGATGTCGAGAGACTTACAGCCTTGGCCTTGGCAAACTTCTCCTCACACTTAACTACCTCCTCGGGGGAAACTCTTCTTTTGGACAAGTCGATATACCCTGTTGACAAAAAAAGGTTTAAGTCCACATATGATTCCTAATCAATATATTTAGAGAAAAAAAACATGCAAATTTATGACTTTATATTATAATAGTGACGTAACAATTACGTGGTAAACAAAATTACAAAAACATTGTAAGTCATCATGAATAATCATCATAATATCATAAGTAACTTGAGTATTGTTTCAAGGTGGGCAATATTGCAAGAAATAAAATGAATATTCAGGTTGTGAGATGAGATGGAGAGCATGGTCAATTGTTTGTTTGTTTGTTGTTTAACGCCACACGCAATATTCCAGCTATATGACGGCTTTCTTTAAATTATCAAGGTTTGACAAGGCAATCCAGTGATTGACATCATGAACATTGATCCACGTAATTGGGACATGATGACATGCATCAACCAAGTCAGGGAGCCTGACCATTCGATCCCGTTAGTCGCCTCTTACGAAAAGCATGGTTCGCTGAAGACCTATTCTACCCCGGAATCTTCGGGGGACTGGTCCATTTGTCATGGGATTGAATCGTAACGTATACCATAACCATACTTAACAGATCTAGACTCCACTATTTTAACATAAAACACACAACAATGATCAGCCGATTTTTTAAAATGAAATAAGATGTTATCCTACTCCTGAGGAAGATGTTAACATCAAACAGTATTCCCTCTAAGATATTTATGGGGTGCTTCAGTCAACTGAGTAAGGCAATAAAGCATCAACATGATCAAGCTCAATCCCATCTTCCCGAGGCAAGGGAGTTTACTGACTACAAAAGTCCACTTCCCACCCTTGCCGAACTAGGCTGGAATCTCTTGCCTTGATCGTGGCACCACCAGTAGATATTTCGAGTTATGTCCCTTCTATGTCCCTCCTACTAACCAATCAGATTCCATCACTCATATTACTGGCATTTGCTTCAAACAAAATGGTGGTGCCAAGTCAAAACGATTTGATTGATAATCAAGATCTTATTGTAATAAAACGGATCTTATGTCGCAAAGTGCATCAAATCACTTAAGCTTCTTGATTAAGAACATAAAAAGATTTGTAAAATATCAGTTGACGCCTAATTGGCTGCACACGTTGCTTTGCAGATCTTGCATCCAACCGAAATCTGCACGCTGTTGTGATTGGACCATGCAAAGACTTGTCAGTCCAGCCAAAATGTAACTCCGGAATACCAGCCTACTTCGGCAAGGGTGGGAACTGGACTTTTATAGTCAGTTAACGCTCCTGCCTCCTTCCCTCTATAAGAATTAAGGGCGGTCGGTTAGCCTAGTGGTTAAAGCATTCACTCGTCACGCAAAAGACCCAGGTTCTATTCCAGATATTGGTACAATGTGTGAAGCCCATTTCTGGTGTCCCCGCAGAGATATTGCTGGAATATTGGTGTTAAACAACAAACCAGGCCCATATGAATTCTGCAGTTGTGGAAAGAATGGCAGAAAATGTAACTTATCGCAGAATTGCAGACAAATAGTGCAATTTGACTTTTTTATCAACCAATGCACTAATCTTCATAATTTTCAAGCTTTTCTATAAAATTTTGAACTCAAATGATGCCAAAATATTTAACCAGCTGTTGAACATGTGATTGAAACATACAAGATATGAATTCTACATTCTACATTGGAATATTGGTAATGTTACTATTTGGCTCAGGGTTAAGCATGTTTAGTATTAATAGTAATACAAAACTTGGTGCATATCCAAACAAGATGACTTCTTCAGCCTTATTAGCATGTGCACCAAACAACCATTGTACATGATGTATAGTTAACCTAACTTTATATCCAACTGAAGCATAGAAATATTGTTCTAGTATTAAATTTTATTCTCGAATGTGTACATTTGAATGTGTTCTTTTATAACCTTAGACTGTAAAAGACAATCCAAATTCTTTGATAGAATTATGGAATATTGACAAGAGAGAGAAATCAAACCTTTGTCTTTGTCAACTCTGATAACCACGACACATTCACTGCGCCCCACGCGGATGAGTTTGTTGATGGAACGGATACGTCTCCTGGACAGCTCACTGAGCAGAATCATGCCCTCAATGTTGTTATACTCTAGCAGGTGCACATAAGCCCCCATCTCGGCTATGGAGCGCACATTTACCATAACGACATCCTCCACTTCGGGGAATCTGTTCTTGTAAAATCGACATGACAGTACCATCTTGGCTGTTTATCCAACTCTGAAAGAAAATGTTAAATTGTACAATAGTAAACACATGGTAAATATTCAACATGTCCATGGGTTTATTGTTACCAAGATTCAAGGATATTTACCATGTTTACCTGAGAAAACTTGTCATTGGAATAAACATATTAAACTAGTACAAGGCAGTCAAAACACACACATTTCTTAAGCTATAATATGATAAAGAATCTTATCATTCATCAGTGTTTATGCATCAGACACCTTAATTGCATTCATGTGTGTGAGTGAGTGAGTTGGGTTTCACGCCGATTTGAACAGTATTCCAGTTATATCACGGCATGTCAGCTTGATGTGGGAGGAAAGCCAGAAGTGATGCAGGTCTTAGACTTGACCACTTTGGAGAAACCCACAAGCACGGGTATGGTGCAGACAAACCTAGAAACAAAAACAGGGCGAAGAGGGATTTGAATCTACAATCATAGGTTTCTGGCGTGCCTAAAGGATGCAACAGTGCACAGCGAATTGCGACACCATAGACAACTGGGCCACCTGTGTCCCTTGCATTCATTTACCATATTTCATACTTCCTCAATTAGACACCGGGGCGACTATTACTTTTGCCCAAGCTTTTGACCCGGCTTCTATTAGAGGCCAGAGTGTATTAGAGACCTGGTGCCTATTCTGACTAACATGGACTAATACCAACACAGTGTCAAGTGACTACCTTACCGAATCCCAAATTATACACTCGTGTAAGGGGTAGACTTGCAGGAAATGGTCACTCAAAATAAATCAAGAACATATCACAGTATTAGAGACCCAGCGTCTAATAAAGGCCCTGCTTCTATAGTTTTGGACAGAGAATATGACCTGGCGTCAATAACAGGCCCATGTGTATTGGAGTTCCGGTGTCTAATGGAGCACAGGACCATGTAGCTACTAATGATAACAAACAAAACCTGCAGACAAGGCCAAAGGTCTCGTCTACGAGTTTTTGTGAGTTTGTTTATTATAAGTAGTAATAGTTACATGGTCCTGTGAATGGAATAAATACAGTATTTTGATTTGTATGCATAGGTATGATTAAGGACAGACCCAAACATCTTGGAAAGCTCTGTATCAATACCCTCCTGTCATTAAAATAAACATGATCATGATGATCAACTATATTCAAATCATGTTTATATCAATGCCGTGAAATAAAATACTGTCAACCAGTTTAAAATCAATATGAAGTCCAGTCTAGGTGCAGACATAATTTCAATCTGCATAACTAGTCTGTCCTTATTTAGGGTACCTATTAACTGTTTGATAGATTTACATCCTAAAAGACGAGTTAGGAGACAAAGCAGATGTTGAATCACACATTTCCTATGACCATGATGACAACCTGTTCAGAATTGGGCAATGCTTCGAGATTGGTTTGACATTTGAGTTTGAATTAAACTATTTCTGACGCAGGAATCACAAACATACATTCAACAGTGTAGCTATTGAGAGTGTCTGACAAACCTGAATTTTCAGCATTTCAACAAATAATGTCCGTTTATTGGTGATTTCACAAATAAACATTTGGCCCAGGCTCGATCTAGATAGCGGAGTGTGAGTTGGCTATATGAGCTTCAATTTCATTTTCATTTCGTTCAATACCGTTATCATGTTAATCGCTATTTCTGAATATTCACTCCACTTGTACACGTTGTAGGCTAAAGGGTCGGGCTATGATTAAAGAATAAATTGCGATCCATAGTGTGTGATCTGTGATTCGACATGAAAAAGTACAATCCGGAATGAGGTTAAAACTAAAAGCTACGTTTTCATAAGAAGTACGTATTAACTGACCGATCCAATTTGTGCGATTCTCCTGAATGACACATAGAATATAAAACATACACTTCTCCTTGGAATTTCAAAGAAACAATCCTACCAAACCTCTAACAGATTTTACCAAAGCTTACCTACATGTGCCTGATGCAAGACCGACTGATTGAAAGACTGTGGTCCTGTCTACACAAGAATGTAAAAATACATTTTCATTGGGATGCGCTTCACAACATGAAAACCAGTTTATCTGATTTACAAAAGGAAGAGTATGGTTACGAAACGAAGTAAATAATAGTGTCATCATTACATCTTGAATGTTATTCTGCCATACATTTGAAAATTGATTTTAACGAAATTATATTGAAACACCACCGACAAATTAAATATAGTGTCTATATATGTCAAAATGCTTATGATAATTATGCTACAAAGTTTAACAAACATATGACAGATTTTAGTTTTACACAACAAGGGAGATAATAAAGTCGCTGGGACATCCATATACCACTAAATATCCCACACAGTCTTTCTAGATCTAGCCCTTCTTGTTTTCTATTTGACGTTGTGAAATTGATCAAACTACAGAGACATATTTAAGCACGTATGTATTTAACATAAGTTTTTTTGCGAACTCCCATAATTTTTTTGATTTTCAGTTTTGTAGAAGAAGAAATGAAACTTTCTGAATGACAAAATTCAATATGATTTCTCCACTAAAAATCGCATAACAGTAACTCACATAAGTGAAATATTTTACTTGCAAACAGACATTGAGAAAGAAATCATATCCAAAACGTACATTTACAACATTTACAACGCCCATTTTCACTAAAAATATTAAACGTGCCAATGAGTTAACTGGAATATCTGTTGGTTTAATATAATATCCACATCATTAACTTCTACGTCGGCGCAAAAAGAGGATCCCGAAGGGATCCCAGATTACACTGAGTCACTATATGCTCACCTGTTAAGAAACTGGAGGCGGTGGGGTAGCCTTGTGGTTAAAAGCGCTCACTCGTCACGCCGAAGACCCGGGTTCGATTCCCGACATAGGTACAATGTGTGAAGCCCATTTCTTCACCGCCGTGATATTGCTGGAATATTGCTTAAAGCGGCGTAAAACAATACTCACTCTCTCACTCACTCAAACCCATTCAGAACTTTTCGGAGAATGTGAAGACTCTCCAAAACTGCAGCCTTCTGCATTACCCAGATTGTCAGAAGGGCTGTATTCCTGGCATCAAACCCGGGTACTCTCCCAATGTTAATCAACAGATTGGGAGGTACTAAACCTAGCTAAGACACCAAGCAGAGTCGGACAACTTGGTACTTGGGATGCAAGCGTGACATTTCGAAAACAAAGTCCGCATATTTGCCATGTTTTTCCTGAATCTTGTCAATCACATTAGTGTCAAAGGGGACGGCTAGTTGTTGGTTTGTTTGTTGTTTAACGCCGCACTCAGCAATATTCCAGCTACATGACGGCGGTCTGTAAATAATCGAGTCTGGACCAGACATTCCAGTGATTTATATCATGAGCATCTATTCACGCAATTGGGATCAATGACATTCATCAACCATGTCAGCGAGCATGACCACCCGATCCCGTTAGTCGCTTTTCAGACAAACATAGTCACCTTTTACGGCGAGCATGGGTTGCTGAAGACCTATTCTACCCCGGATCTTCACGGTTCCAAAAGGGACGGAAATTTCTGTGATATATATGATTTCATTGGATTTATCAAAAACGACAAGTTCAGACGTGTTGGCCTGGACAGGTCTGAGGCAAAATACGGGCATCATTGAACATACATAACATGATGTTTGGTAATGAAAGACAAAACAGTAAACATGTCCGTTATAGCACAAAACATGAGCATAGTAATGGAATCATAAAACATAGAAGCGATGATACAATATATGTATTTCATTATCAAATCCTTGTTACAATGTTTATTGTATTAACAATATCTTTCTCCAGCAGCAAAAATAATATATTAATAATAACACTAGGTTTAAAAGAAAGGGACAGTTTGAAGAGTATATTCATCTTACATCATGACGCCGTTTGTTATGTTCTCAGTTACTGGACTGGTATTTAAAAATATTTTAGTTTTTGGCTGTCTGTAATTGTATAATACGCTCACTGTTTCTTTTAGGCATTCGCCATCAAAGAATTCATCAAGCTGTTGACGAAAATTAGAGTTATCCCCCTTCCATCGCTCGCGAATAGGATGGTCTCCGACGCCGAGTCCTTCATTTTGAGATTTGTCACACTGATTCGAACTATCAAGCACCTGAATATTTGACCACCCTCCCCTCGTTCCCTTTGAAAATTACATATGGACCCCCGATGAGTCAACGCACGATCCCCACCACCACCTTTGTAACACAGTAATATTAACGAAATCATTTTAAAATTAAAACATCAACTCATACAACCTGGTGTTATGAGAAGACTTATGGAAAAAAAGTAAAGTCGACCACATATGTGGAAGAGCAGAAAAGAATTTAAAAATAGCTCTCAACGTATGAATCATAGGTATCTTAAGTGATAACGTAATTCCTGCTGGTGGCTCTTGCAGGAGGTGAAGTGGTATTGGGTTTAATGTCGTGTCCAAGATTGTTGCACTTATATAGCGACGTGTATGTATGTGTGTGTGTGTGTGTGGCTGATTGTACTGGTCCGGACTGATGCCGATGTATTGTGCTAGCCAACTGAGATACCATGCCGCAGTTTAACATGAATACCCGACTCAGACACAGTATACTGACTCCGAGACGACCAGTCCTTGTTTTAGCCCCTTAATGCCGAGAGCCAGACAGGGTAACAACAAGTAACATATTTTAACGTCTTTTGGTATGACGCGGCCGGGGATCGAACCCCGGACCTTTCGCTCTCCGGGTGCATGGACGCTCTACAACTAGACGGTTGACTCTTGTAGAAGACGAGGTAGTGTAAGTCACCGTGATGCCTGCAAGCTTGTCCAGAAGTGCTTGCTGGGGCTTGCGACAGTTTTAAACAGTTACTGATATTACTGCAATGCTAAATACATTTGACAGGTCACCTCTAAACATAACTTTGATGTGTTGATATGCTTTATAAACTTAAACACACAACTTGTTTTGGCCGAAACAATGACACAGGGACGTGTCAGTCTCCCTCAGTCTCTCCGCCATCCTACATTACCCCTCCTCGAAAAGAACAATATAATAACTAGACGATGAAAGGAGATTAGTGAAGTACGCTAAGAAGAATACTGTGTTTGTTTGTTGTTTATCGCCGCACTCAGCAGTATTCCAGCTATATGACGGCGGTCTGTAAATAATCGAGTCTGGACCAGACAATCCAATGATTGACATCCTGAGCACTGATCCACGAAACATGCATCAACCAAGTCAGCGAGCCTGACCACCTGATCCCGTTAGTCGCCCTTACGACAAGCATAGTCGCCTTTTACGGCAAGCATGGGTTGCTGAAGATCTAGTCTACCCCGGATTTTGACGGATCAAGAGTACTGTGAAAAAACACAAAGGCACGTATTCCAGTTTTCAGTGGCTAGCTACATTTTTCAGTCAATCAGTCAATTATTATTAGGCCTGATACAGCTCTAACACTGCTGAGTGGGGCATCATTCGCTCTGTCTCAATGCGTGACCCCTTCACTCACAACAGGGGCGGTGGGGTAGCCGAGTGGTAAAAGTGTTTGTTCGTCACGGAGAAGACCTGGGTTCAAATTCCTAAATGGGTACAACGTGCGAAGCCTATTTCTGATGCCCCAAGGCGTGATATTGCTGGAATATTTCCAAAAGCGGCGTAAAACAATACTCCCTAACTCAATTAGAAGGGGACCCGAAGTGATTCTGGGCTACAACAGATCCCGACGACGTGTAAGTGGCACGCTCGTTGCCAGATTATTTACATGGCGCCGTGGGATAGCTGGAATATGGCGGACAATATTAAACAGCAAACAAACCAAAAATACCCTGGAGCCGGATTACTGATCAAATTGCTGATTACGTGTTTCGACAATGAGACCTGTGTTCGCAATAACGTTACAACACGAGAAACTTAAAGCGCAAAGGTGCAGAGTCGGGTCCTGTCGTTTCATGATTATCCACTGCATGGCTCCACTGCCGTTTACTCTGTAGGAACAAATATGCAAATGAGAATAGCCGATTCCGTATTTGCAAAACCCCGGACCCGTGAACTGAGCCCCAGTAACAGTGGTCAAGGATGCTGAATGCTAGACAACTGAACGTTAAGAGTATAACCGGGGGAATAGGCTGCGGCAGCAAATTTGTCTACTAAACACCCTGAGCAAGGGGAAACACAGAATGGGAAGTCATAAAGTTAAGAAATACAGTGTGGAATGAAAGTATCACGAGTGCCGTAGGTTAACAACAAACGTGTTTCTAGGAGTCCATCAACAAGGTCTTGTAGGTGAGGTGAAATGGGGTTAACGTCGCGTCCAAGATTATTGCACTTATATAGCGACGTGCATGCACACGGGCATCTTCCCGAGAGAAATGAGTTAACTGACTATAAAAGTCCAGTTTCCACCCTTGCCGAACTTTGTTGGAATTACTGGACTCGATCGTAGCGCCACCAATGGCTATTACCAGTTATGTCCCTTCTAAGCCTCTCCTATTGACCAATCAGATTCCACCTCCCGTATCACTTGCGTTTGCTTCACAAAAAAAATGGTGGCGCCCAGTCAAGACGATCTGATCGATAATCAAGATCTATATTGTGATAAAACGGGTCTTACATCGCGAAATGCATCAAATCACCTGAGCACCTTGATTAAAAACATGAAAAGATTTGGAAAATATCTGTTGACGACGAGTTGGAGGTGCACATGTTTTGCAAATCCTGCAATCGACCAAAATCTGCATGACAGTTTACGAACCGGATTTCGATTTCGGTGCGCGAATTTGATTGGACTATGCACAGACTCGTTAGTCCAGCCAAATTGTAACTCCATAATACTAGCCTAGTTCGGCAAGGGTGGAAACTGGACTTTTATAGTCAGTTAACTCTCTTGCCTCGGGAAGATGGCACGCGCGTGTGTGTGTGGCTACTTGTACGTGTTCGGACTGATGCCAATTCATAGTGCTAACCCACTGAGATACCATGCCGCAGTTTAACATGAATACCCGACTCTGACACAGTATACTGACTCCGAGACGACCAGTCCTTGTTATAGCCCCTTAATGCCGAGCGCCAGACAGGGTAACAACAAATACTATCTTTTAACGTCTTTTGGTATGACGCGGCCGGGGATCGAAACCCGGACCTTCCGCTCTCCGGGCGGATGCTCTTCCACTAGACCACGGAGGCGGTTGACTCTTGTAGAAGACAAGGTAGTGTAAGCCACTGTGATGCCCACAAGCTTGTCCCGGAGTGTTGGGGCGGTCGGGTAGCCTAGTGGTTAAAGCGTTCGCTCGTCACGCCGAAGACCCGGGTTCGATTCCCAACATGGATACAATGTGTGAAGCCCATTGCTGGTGTCCCCCGCCCTGATATTGCTGGAATATTGCTAAAAGCGGCGTAAAACCATACTCACTCACTCACTCCAGGAGTGTGTTGCAGATCTTAACTCGATTGCACGATTAACGTCTATCAGTATGTGTAAAGAAATGCTTATGCATATTCCCCATGTTAAGTTTTACGTTACAATATCCCGTGAGTCCCAATATCCTGTATTGAAAGCTAAAAGTTGATAAGTGACGGAGAAGGAAACATGGGCTCCTAGTGCGTACTATTCAGGGGCGTCGTTGCGGATCTTGACCCGATCGCACGATGGTCGTCTACCAGTACGTGTAGAGAAATGATTATGCATATTCCCGGGTTTCCAGCTCATGTTTACACAAAAAGCACGTCCTTATTACCTGTATACATTACCCAGGTGTCTTATGCGGGAGCAGTAAGTACAACACACCTTTCTTCTCCCACTGTAACACGACCTGGACTCGCTATCCGTACATTGTCACCCGGTGTACTGTGGGGGTCTGTTGACTCATGGCTTCATCCCCACCCGTGTTCTTGCACAGAACAACCTGAACCCATGACTGCATTGTAGACTCATGCCTAAATCTAACGTAGACTACACGATCGCTTTGTCAAAGTTGTCCTTGCCGATACGGAACGTGATCACCTTGCTGTACGTATGACCCCTCGCTTGTTCGCACGGTTGAGCCCCGAAGCACACGTGGGCCCAGTTGCACAAAGCAATCTTAGCGCTAAGATGATCGTAATTCCCATACTTTAAAGGGGCACTGATCTAAAGCAATGCCCCGGGACTGGTTGTTGCCTTTGTTATTGTTTGGCCCCGTGAGTACCCGGATCACATAGCAGAAATCTAGACTAGTTCGCGACCTGTGCTGCGCCATGTGAAGCGCATATGTCTGAATATTAAGCGTTTAATAAATTTCCTAATTGAAAATCTTACACATTTTGACTGTAAAAATATACATACGATAAAATGAGCAATGCTCAGGTGAAATATTTACTTTGTGTTGCAAGTCAAAATAGTGTAAACGAAAATCGCACAATTTCCAAGCAAGTGACTTATCAAAACTTCGTCACCATTGCCGATGCTACCCTCAAAGATACCTACATTTCCTTATTATCTCAAAAACTATATTTCATTTTGTTGATCAAGGTGACCACACGCCTTTATTACTATCCATAAAAAGTGAATAATGCGCTTAGGAAATGCGCAGCACAGGTCGCGAACCAGTCTAGATTTCTGCTATAAATACGGGTACTCACGGGAAAAAAACAATAACAAAGGAAACAACCGGTCACGGGGAATTGCTTTAGATAAGTGCCCCTTCAAGAAAAATCCATTGAGTTAGATAACAATGAGCAATCAATCAATGTACTATCGGTTTGAACAAAGTATGTTGTTTTTATATCGGCACTTCACGCCATGATGTGAGTGTATTCCCTTTGCTTTAGTAAACCTAGACACGTAAACACTTACTTTTGACATATCCACTGTGCAAGATAACAGTGATTAATCAATCAACGCATTTTCTGTTGATCCTGTGATGGCTAGGAATGATCCCTTGCTGGGATTCCACGTGCATATTACATAACACATATTTCACCTCACTTCAAACCTGGATTTAGATTGAATAATTATCCCAGGCACAAGAAATGCCAAATGGGAACCTGAAATACCTGAAATAAATTCATTAACTGAGCATCAAGTGAATCACGACAAGTACACACAAGTGTAGGATTATACCAGAAAACGTGGATGACAACAACGGAGTAGGAATCTTATTATCCACGCAATCCGAAATCTAAAAATGCTTTCACTGCAGGGATACTCTTTTTTTTATTACAAAACTATAACCATCAGGAGTATTTCCAAATGATGACATCCGATGAGCTTCCACCGTTCTTTTAGTCTGTTTGTTTAGGCTGAAGAAATGAATAAACATGCGTCCTTTGTCGAAATCATTATAGATTACGGGTAACCAATCAGTTTTCAAAAATGCGTAAAACAAATATTGCCTCCAAGTTTATTTAAGCTGTCTTTACAGACGGTAGCCCAGTCGCTTGTCAAGCTCAATTGACAATTGAGCCCCAGCTGCCAGTGTCAGGCAGCCGAGAAGAAGCAAGAGATTAGTGACCCTATAACACGGGATTACGATAGTCTGAGCGCTAAGATTGCTTTGTGCAACTGGGCCCTGGATTCGTCACATGCTGACAAGACTTGAAATTTCATCAATCAGTGGGCGAATCATTTTGACGCTGACCTTGACCATAACAGTGTGACCTTGCAACAAATACTCCAGTTTTTAGTTAATACATCCTTTTCGAAGTTGCTAATCTACTTACTTCCAGGCGAGTGCCTTAAGGGCTCTTAGTATGTTGTATTATTACCATAACACAAGATGTAAATCTGTGGGTTTCAGCACGGAATAACTACACGCTTGTAGGACTTGTGATTTTGAGGCATTCAAGCTGAAAACTCTGTGCATCTGCCTCGTACAGTGTGAGGTTTATGTGTATGTTCGGGGTCGTACCGCTACTGAAAGATATGGACATGCAGATGGGGGAGAACCTCCCAGCGTAGCATGGTGCTAACTCAGTGACCGCCGAGCTTAAGGTGATCGGTAGCGACACACCACCTGTATCCACATTTAAACCGAGGCCTTAAATAATAATAATGATAATAATATATATATGTCAAGTCGGCCCAGACTTTTCAAGGAGAGGCTTTCTGAACGACCACTGCATCGAGTTTATGTGTAGTGTGTTGAGAAGATCAGCAATCCTGCAGAGTTTTTCGCTTGGATGAAGTCGTCTGGCCTGAAAAGTGAAACAGAAGGCTTTCTGTTTGCTGCTCAGGACCAGTCACTTCCAACTCGAAACCGTCAATGTGTGATTTTGCATCAAAATGTGAATATGAAATGTAGATTATGTAATGAATTTAATGAGACTGTCCAACACATTGTCAGTTGATGCCCATCTTTGGCACAAACACAGTGTCTAAAGCGACATGATGGGGTGGCTCGATCATTTTATTACCGTCTCCGCCATACTTGTGGTTTTGACATAGAGGTCCATCCATGGTACGACCCGGAATATGTAGAGGGCGTCATGGAAAATGATAAATACAAATCCTTTGGAAAAGGCCCGTATACAGCCTCAGACATAAACAAACCTGATCTTGTCCTTTTTGATAAATCCAATGAAATCATTTATATCATTGAATTTTCTGTCCCCTTTGACACTAATGTGATTGACAAGACTGAGGAAAAACATGGCAAATATGCAGACCTCGCTTTCGAAATGTCACGCTTGCATCACAAGTACCAAGTTGTCCGAATCCCGATCGTTCTCGGTGCCTTAGGTTTGGTACCTCCCAATCTGTTGACTGACATTGGGAGACTACCCGGGTTTGCTCCCAGGAATACAGCCCTTCTGACAATCTGGTTAATGCAGAAGGCTGCAGTGTTGGGGAGTCTTCACATTCTCCGAAAAGTTCTTGGCAGCGCTTCCTGGGAGAAAGTCCCATTCGCTGTCTGGGCTGCGTGTAGAGGGGGCAAGGGCCCTGAGCTGATGAAGAGCCTAACCAGCCTGACTGTGCCAGGATCGCCCAAACCCTCTTTGCTGCATTTTATATTTTAATCTGTAAATAATAATAATAAGAAGAAGAAGAAGAAGAAGAGAAGAAGAAGAAGGCTATTTCTATAGCGCAACATTCCACATCACCGAGGGACATTCTCAATGTGTAGACACAACATATGTACATATATACAACAGAGAGGGACAGTAAGATAATAAAATATACACATTCAGTTGTAGCGTTAAAAAAGGTATGTTTTGAGTCCGGATTTACACACAGCGATACTTGGTGCGGTTTTGAGGCTGGAGGGAAAGGAGTTCCATAGAGATTTCGATAGGAGCCCTGTGTACACACCGATAATCTCACACAATGCATTAATCTAATCGTCCTTCGAGTGGAGAACAAAGTGTATATTGTACATTTGACCTCTTTGAAATACAACACTTTCCTAGTTTTTGTGAAACAAAGGGATGTGTTGTCCCGACGTACTATACAGACTGCCGATAACACGATGTGTGTATCAGTACATGTATTTGTTGTAGGACCTTACATATTAATAGTTCATCGCAAGAAAAGAAACATAAATAAGAATTATTTTCACTCTAATATTGGTAAAACTGTTCATGGTAATTGGACTGATGAAGTGATGGTTTATTCCGAATATGGACCATCTCCGTGGTCTTGTTGAAAGAGCGTCTTCCCGGAGAGGGTTGTAGCTATAGTTCGGTTTTTCCCCGACGCGTCTAACCAACAGACGTAAATAAATGGTATTTGTTGTTACCCTGCCTGGCGCTCGACATTAAAGCGATAAAACAAGGACTGGTCGGTTAATAGTAGTCGGTATGATATTTCTGACTAGAGAATCCATGTTATAAGCGCGTCGCTGTCTAAATGCAATATTCTTGAGTGCGACGTTAACCTCATTTCACCTCATATCACCTCACCTGTTACGAATATGCACATATATTAACAGGATATTACTATCAATTTAATAAATTACAAATTCTTAAGAAGTAATTCTAAAGGTCCAGTTATGTATCAAGTAAACGTCCTGAAGAAATGTCATTCTAGTGCAAGATATGTGTTAATGTTCATGACCCAAGAACTGTCGACGATACATTGTCATAATAGTTTCCTATGACTCATTCTAGGCTTAGGTTTGTTCATCATTGGCTAACACCCCTAACGTAAGTTTTTCGATGCGGTGAACATTATTTTTTTGTGAAAACAAAAACGCGTGACAGAAGAAATGAAACTAAATGAACTCTGTGGGGTGGAAACGACTTTCTCACGTAAAACTTCATCAGCAGGATGCACGTGTTTAAAGTACCAAGACGACGTAACCATGGTTTCTGAAGACAATGTAGGCGTGCCTTATCATGAAAGGCGCATTCGTGATGGGGGTCTCAGGCGTTTACCACTTAGGTGAAACCCACGAACATGGTGCTGAAAAAAAAAGAAACAAGTGGGTTGAACCGGGATTCGAACCCCCTATCATAGATTTCTGGCGTGCCTAAGGGACGCAGCTCAGACGACTGGACTTCCCGCCCGTGCCTCGCGGAACTATATGAATAAACATATTATTGTTATCATCGTTCTGCTCCCTATAACAATGCATATTGCGGGTATCAAATGCATATTGCAGGTATCAAATGCATAGTGCAGGTATCAAATGCATAGTGCAGGTATCAAATGCATATTGCATGTATCAAATGCATATTGCAGGTATCAAATGCATATTGCAGGTATCAAATGCATATTGCAGGTATCAAATGCATATTGCTGGTATTAGTCCACACTGTGTACCAACACTTGTTGCAGGTTTCACACACAAACTGTCCATCAAGAGGTGTTATTGATATATGCATAATGGTTATAATTAAATTCCTATTCTGAGACTAAGGCAGTTGGTTAACGTCTGCCATCACTGTCTCCCCGAACGCAGGTCACATGCCAACATGTCCACTGTTTGTTGACGAGACGCTTCAAACATTGCAGCGAGAAGGGATGTTTGCTTCCAGTTCAAACATCCGTCTTATTACAGAACCGTTTTCTGATCACATGACAACGTCCCGTTCAACATGGATATACACAAGGGCGGACTGCTCAAAGTTTTGTGTCTTCTGTGCACCATCTTATCGTCTGGAGGTAAGAAGGGCCCATCGTTCTATATGCACAATGTCTGCATTTTACCTTTCTACATATGTACATTAAGGCAATCCTTTATCTGACGGAAGTAGCACTTAAACGTTGTGTAAAAGAAGTTTGACATCAATGTTATCTTATCAACTGCACTGCTGCATAACCAAACTTAATCACACAGTGAGACAGGGTTTAGTGATAGTTAACATCGTATTTTATAGTATTTTAATCGTATAGCGACGTGTATGCACGTGTCCGATTGTACTTGTCCGGACTTATGCCGATTTTATAGTACCAGTCCACTGAGATACCATGCCGCAGTTTGACATGGATAACAACTCAGACATAGTATAGTGACTTCGGACTGGCCAATTCTTCAAGTTGTTTATCCCCTTCATGTCGAGTACCAGACACGGTAACAAGTACCATTGTTAGCTTCATTTTGTACTGTACGACGCGGCCAGGGCTGTTAACCACAGACTCGTAGTATAGGTTGAATTACCAGCCTTTATTAAATGAATAAATACAATATTGTTGTATTATGAACCTTTACCACGTAGATAGACGCTTAATAGTTGTTTTACCAACCTTCATCGCATGGACAATAACATTATAGTTGTATTACCAACCTTTACCACATTGTTAGTTTGTTTGTTTGTTGTTTAACGCCTCACTCAGCAATATTCCAGCTATATGACGACGATCTGTGTAAAGAATCGAGTCTGGACCAGACAATCCAGTGATTGACATCATGAGCATCAATCCACGTAATTTGGATACGATGACATGCATCAAGCAAGTCAGCGAGCCTGACCACCCGATCCCGTTAGTCGCCTCTTACGACAAGCATAGTCGCATTTTACGGCAAGCATGGGTTGCTGAAGACCTTTTCTACCCCGGATCTTCACGGGTCTTAACGACATTGACAAATACAATATTATTGTATTATCAAACCTTTATCACATGGACAGACTATATAGTTATTTTACCTACCTTTTTCATATGGTTTAATACCTTATAGTTGTATTACCAACCTTTACAAAAGGGACAAATACTTTATTGTTGTGTTGCCAAAATGTTTCACATGGACAGACACTTTATAGTTGTTTTACCAGCCTCTCTTACATGGGCAAATACTTTATTGTTGTATTACCGACCTTTTTCACACGGACAAACACTTTTAGTTCTATTAGCAACCTTAAAAAAAGCAGCAAATTCTTTTTTTTGTATTACCAACCTGTATCACATGGACAAACACTTTATAGTTGCAGTACCAACCTTTACAAAAGGGACAAATTCTTTATTGTTGTATTACCAACCTGTATCACATGGACAAACACTTTATAGTTGCAGTACCAACCTTAACAAGAGGGACAAATTCTTAATTGTTCTATTTCCAACCTATATCACATGGACAAACACTTTATAGTTGCAGTACCAACCTTAACAAGAGGGACACATTCTTTATTGTTGTATTACTAACCTATATCACATGGACTAACACTTTATAGTTGCAGTACCAACCTTTACAAAAGGGACAAATACTTCATTGTTGTATCAGCATCCTTTATCACATGGACAAATACTTTTTGTTGTATTACCAACCTTTATCGCATGGACAAATACTTTATTGTTGTATTACCAACCTTTATCACATGGACAAATATTTTTGAGTTGTTTTATCAGCTTCTTTTACGTCGACACATGTTTTGTTGTTGTATTACCGAGCTTTTTCACATGGACAGATACTCTATTTTTGTATCACCACGTGCACAGCTGCAGTTGAATTACCACGTTTAACCAAGAACGCAAGTGGTCAATGGCGCTTCTGTTAGCTGTGAAGGGTTGCATCTCTTGGTCGTGCGTGGATAGTGACTTCAAGTTAGATACCTTCATAATGAGCGGGGAATGAGATAAACATTTTATTTGACAGGATCAAGTATTTACATATCAATATTTGTCAAATACACCCTCTTGTCATTGGTTCATTTAAAACTATATTACAGGAACATAAAAGTTTGTTTTTGACAATAGACTTGATAAGGTCAAATTAAGCTGTGATAATCTAATCTTGATAGACTGTGGAATTCCAAATATACAGAGCAGGTTCTCCTGTAATGTAAACGTCTTCTAGCTTGTTTTTCTTGTCTGCGATTTGCAAAGGCGCATTTTCAATTTCCTTTGGTATTTTTCATCGGCCGTGTATTTGTCAAGCACTTTTTCGTGCACTGGTGCATTTGTTCAATTCCTGTGCAACATCAAAGTACTGTCAACTTGTTTACAAGAGTGTCCCTATTCTTCAATAGTACACAGAAAAATTCAAAAATTCAAATTCCATACACAAATTTGTTTGAAAGATACTTATTATTACGGTTAATGTGAAAAAACCCATTTGCCGAAGCCTTTGAAAGTATGTCACAGGGTAACAAAACACTATACAGAAGACTGTACACAAAAAGAGACTAATGACACCACCTCATCTGTTTCATATTTGGACATGTACATACAGTTTCGGATTGACATCACTCTCTGCAATTGTGATTCATCAACTCATTTTTATGATATAGTGGAAATTGTACAATCGTAGATATTTCTGCTGAATATGGAAATTTTCTGTCAATTTATTTATGTGTATCTCAACTGTATATATAAATATAAATATACGTGTGTATGTAATATCGCATATATACATGTTAAACATACCATTATTATTCGTTCTTGTCTTCTTTCACGTTTTGCCAAAAAGTATTACACAGCCATAATGTTTCTGGAGATTATATTTCTATCTTTGCTAGGTCAACTACAAAAGAAATGTTAGGGCAGAGACATAAAAACTTGTCCCCCACTGTGTTGCAATACGAATATGTTTCTTAATCGTTTTTCTTTACTTATCAGCAGCAGAATCTCTGTACCTGCACAAAGCAAAATGAACACATCGTTTTTTTTCGTTTTAACAAAATCAGTAAATGCTCTATCGGGTCTCTGGTTTACACGGTTGCCTGGTTTGTGTTCAGGACGCCGTCGCATGGCAGGGGTACAGCTGTGTGGCGCCAGGCATTATGTTTAAACCTTTTATGCAAATTGTGTGAATGGCGGGCGCTACTGGTAGGACAAAAAGCGGCGTAAAACCATACTCACTTCCTCACTGGTAGGACTTGCGTGCCCTTTTCGCGAACACCTGGTGTCATCGCCTATTTGCAGTGGTTCATTCATAGATTTCACAGCTGTAATACAGTTTACGCCAAATGGAATCTGTTTCGGTGGATTATCAATACTGCACTCTTGCACTCTTTTATATTAATTTCGGAAATTAAAATTGTGCTGGCATATTGAAACAAAATACTTGTATATTACTGTGTGATATTTTGATGCGAATAACGGAACTAAATTAAGTTTCTGTGAAATCGAAATGACATTAGGGATGATAAAATGATAATATAAGCATGAAACTCTGCATTCATAATCCTATTGGTTTATATATTGCGCCAAAAAACACAAATGGCCTTGTGCTGTTGATACTCTCAGTAATTGGAGATGCCTCCTTCAATGGACGATATGGTTTGCTTATTTAGTTTGGTTTCGCTCTGTGTAGCATAGAACAGCTGTATGAACATAGTTTTTGGAGTAATGATAATTTTCGTCGCGATTTGATTCCGCCAACTTACGCGTATGGATTCGGCATTTCACTATGATCAGGTAGTATATTCGTTCTATACTAGGCATCAATATATTGAGGACATATCATGGCTTTATTCAATTTTGTACATGTCTGTTTTCACATCTAAACGTTTACACTGTCAGCTTAAAAGCAATATATGAAACTAAATATCATGCAGTACATTCCGTTTGATATAACCATCCTTACTATCGCAATAAAATGTTCAGCCTTTGACGGGGGGGGGGGGGGGGGGGGGGGCGTGGCGTCTTATTAGAATATTATTTTTAGTGAAAAGAAAAACAGAGTTGAAAAATAAATTTCGTGGTTGATGCCGACTGCCTGAAATGTTTATGTACGACAGATATATTTTCCAGAATTTAATTGCCCATAATTAAGGGTGCATATAACACACGAATGCGTATTATACGCGAAAAAAATAGGTCTTGTGTACATTTATCAATCGGAAGGGGTGCCAATTGGGATTGTTCACTAGCCAATATATTAGCAAATATCGCCGTGGGCGCTTATTAGAGCGGGGCGCTTATTACGTCGAATATGGTAATTCACAAAGCTCACCCTGACAATATTCATTTCAGACGTTTCTCGCAGGATAGTGCAAAATAGAGCGCTGATTAGAATCATAGCGGATACAAGGTTCTTCGGACCCTAACAATATTTATGCACACGCTCTCACACATGGACATTGTTAAGAATGCATGACACGTTTTATATGCATATAATGAATTGGATATGACCTTTCATAAATGAGTCCCTTGTTTCAAGTGACCTGGCAATATTTGAGTACGTGAAACAGTTAGTCTGTCGGTGATCCCACGAGAGTCCTAAAGACATGTTCATAGAATTCTGATGCTGAAACAAAGATGACCCTGGCGATAGCCATTTTTATATCACCCATCTCAATCCATGTTTGCTCGTACAATTTGTAATTGATATTTCGTATTCGTGTTTTTTTTTTAAAAGAAAGTCAGTGGTTTATTTCTTGTCATCTTCTCGTCACGATGTAAAGGCAAGGACTAAGCAAATCAAACTATTTTTTATGATGCTCTCTGAGAACTTGCCACAGAACGTGAGGGGATATTTCAAACATTCCTAACCACTACGTTGATTTTGTGATTTAGTATGCAAACAATGCGGGTAGGATGACTCTGTCAGAGACTGGTACTTTTGTTACTGGATGCGCTTCTGAACGTGTGCTTCATTTTCTTTCACATATTGATATTTAATGTTTTGACATGCCCCCTGCAACCAATTGGCCTGAATTTGTTCCTTTTGCGTGACACAGGGAATGGTTAGTTTTACTTGTTTTAGAATATTCAAATGTGAAAATACTCCTTTCAGGTGAACTGTGTTTTCAGTGGATCAGTGTGTTTTCTGATGTAAGTTGGATATGATGCATCCACAGTTGTTTTCTTTTAACAACTGAGAGCATATTTTTAATCACTCATTTGGCTATATTGATACGCATATACTTTGACCTGATGTATGTAGATGGATACCTAAATGCAATGGCTTATGATAACATTTCGGTTGATCAGTGCTTGTATTATTGATACTGATCCTGAAATTCAACAAAACCATCATCTAGCCACAAACGGATTCTTATAAATGTATATCGTCAACGCTAGACAATAACCAGTCTCGTTTCAAAACAGGGCGTAATAGGCGTAAAAGCCAAATATCAATAACCAGTCTCATTTCAAAACAGGGCGTAATAGGCGTAAAAGCCAAACATCAATAACCAGTCTCGTTTCAAAACAGACTCTAATGGGCGTAAAAGCCAAATTAATATCGGTGAACATTATATGCATGGATCACTGTTAAACAAGGAACAAAATAATTTTTATGAATTATTATTGAGTAGCGATGATACCATGTTTTCGTCAAAAAGGCGAACGTATCCCGCCCAACCGGTGGCGTTCGCCACAAACACACGCAAAGGCCCATCAATTGTTCATCTGACAAAAAACGCGGGAACATGTGGTACAAGTAAAAAAAGGACACAATTTTGTCACTGATTCGCAAATTTGGAAATATCCTCCACATGTCTACCATAAAACCTTTTGAAAGCTTTACTGAAGCCTTGAATGTTGTCACATTGATCAAACAACTTTTTAGCAAGAATCGGATGACGCTCTGTTGAATTTTCGCAAAAAGAGCATGATGGGTTGTATCTCAAAACTTGTGAAATGTCGACTCCATAGGATGCAGCTGCTGGAATATTGCTCGACATAAAGGGAAAGTTGACTATTGGAAAGTTAAAGTCATCCCTCTTGTTATACACAAGCTCATTTGACAATTTACTGATACAAGACGAAAACAGACTTGGACGTAGGATACATCATTGTCTTGTAAAAACATGAAAACATTATAGTTATACTGACCAAATACAGGAATGTATCTCCCGCAGCGTACTATAAGTCTAAAGACTTTGAACCAAAGAACCATTTCCACAATCATAAGAAATCTCTGCTATTAAATGCAGAATCCTTGTACGACTTCAAACACGTCACAGGCATGTGTTCATGGATTACTCTAAATTAGTGATGCTACCAGGTGTTCTTAAAATGGGGAGCCTATCCTGCCCCATCTGTGGAAACATCACAAACACATGCAAAGGCAATACAAGAGTTTTCCCTGACACAAAACACGGGAACATATGGTACAAGTCAAAACAATGAACTGTATCGGACATAACGCTTGGCACTGATTCGTCAATGTCCTACACATGTCTACCATCAAATCTTTTGAAATCCTTACTAGGGCATTTTACTGTCGTAACCATCATGAAACACCTTTTGAGCAAGAATCGTATGACGCGCTATGCAATCTTCGTCGATAGAACACGCTCGATTGTACCTCAAGCGTTGTGAAAGGTAAAACCAAAGACTGGACCTGCTGGAATACTGCGACACGTAAACGGAAATTTAACCATTAGAAAGTTGAATTCATCCCCCTTGTTATAGGTTGTGGATACCCTATTGCCTCTTCGTATCTCTACGCATAAATCTAAATATAAAACAGATGAGGCGGTTTCACTCTTCTCTTTTATGTCTGGTTCAGGTGCGTCAATCTGTGGAAGGGAAGTGGCTATTTGATCGATATTGAAAAATGAAGCTAAAATTAAACAAATCGCCTTGGTTTGATTTTGTCAATCCTAGAAGAAATTCTGATTCAATGTATAACGAAACAGATCATCAAGAAGGGGGGATGGTGAGATCACTAATATTTTGTCTACCTGGGACAGCGTAACAGAGGTTGAGAGATCTGAATTTTACAATACTCCTAATAATACCGTATCTAGCAGCCGCAGTGACAACAAGTCTCAGAGTTCATGTTCAACTGATTTGTTTAACTTATACAAGTTGGATGAACTGACGAAATGAATACTTAAAAAAATCCATCTCTTCAATTCCATTTGTATATTACTATGTATATATACACTAGAATCATACTGATACTCACCCTTTGTTTGCAGTCGTATTACAGGAACATTCGTAGGTGTGATGTACTTGTGGGTCGAATGACTATATTGATCAAAGCATGACATAGGTGTAGTTTTGAAGAAAATTTAAATGACTGCTATGCCCGGGTTCCATAGTGTGCCAAAGCACAACAGTAGAATTCCAAGTGACAAATATATTTGGGTTGTGTATCTGTTAGCAATATATATGAACTGAGATTCATCAAAGTCGAATATCAAACTAATTTAGATAATGATTACTTTTCGAAATAAATTGGAACAATATATTTGGGTTGTGCATCTGTAAGCAATATATATGAAGTGAGATGCATCTCAAGTCGAATCGTAAACTAATTAGGATTAGGATTAGTTTTCGGAATAAATTGGAATATTATATTTGCAGCAGTAATCAGTTGTGGCAAACAGTTGTATCGATAACACACGGTGTTGATGTAGTGTTTAGTGAGTGAGTGAGTTGGCTTTTTAACATAATTCCAGTTATATCACGGCGTGTCAGCTTAATGTGGGAGGAAAGCCCGAAGTGATGCAGGTCTCAGACGTTAACCATTTCGGTGAACCAACGAGCAAGGGTATGGTGCTGACAAACCTAGAAACAGAATCGTTGCGAACAGGGATTCGAACCCACAATCATAGGTTTCTGGCGTGCCCAAGGGACGCAACTCTGCACAGCGAATCGCAGCGCCTTAGACGACTGAGCCACCCGTGCCCCCTGATGTAGTGTTGTATTGCTACATGTAGTTGTTGCATCACGGTGTGATATGTGCGTTATTCAGCTATATGTTGTTCGCCAGGTCACCCCAGCGAGGAGGAGGTCCATGAGGAGTTAGACCATGAGTCCCACCTGTTCTCCCATCTCCTTGACGACCACCACTACATCCGCCACCTACGACCCGCCGGCATCAACGAGACTCTCACCATCAGACTGGCCGTCGTGGTCACCGCCATCACAGATCTGGTCAGTGATTGGTTCATTGTTTTGGGGGTAACTTGCTAACCTAATCTGAAGTTTGAGTTCACTTTTTACTGATTAATACATACTTTGTCCTCTTTCAGGATGAAAGTTCACAAGAGCTGTCCGCATCGTTATTATTAAAGACGGTAAGTAATGACGGCCAATATACTAATGAATATCAGACCGTTCCAAATCTCAGCCAAACTGTATGGGAATCCATATTGGGGTTCAATCCACGTGATTATGACGTCACAGAGCTCGGTATAGGTTCGATTCTGTCACTCATGTAAATGGTGAGAGTGCTTGTGTTTTCTCAACAAGGGTATGCCGTGTATCATTAAAGAATATGATTGTTTTGCATCGGCCATACATTTGTATGAACTCCTTGATATAAAATGTTGAGGTACACGGTAACAGTGACATTGATATTGCCCTATGTGTAATGTAGGACTTTGAATAAAGAATTATCCTAATTGTTCAATGACGTAGATCAATCATGTCTTCTTTTGCCGCGATGTAGCACCGTCAAGCCAATGGCACTGACAGCAATGCGATGCTGGCAAGAGTCTTCATAAACAGTTACAGCAAGCAGTATAGTTGTTCTCAGTATGATTTGTTTGTTTGTTTGTTGTTTAACGCCGCACTCAGTATTATTCCAGCTATATGTAGGCGGTCTGTAAATAATCGAGTCTGGGCCAGACAGTCCAGTGATTGATATCATGAACATCCATCCACACAAATGGGAAACGATAACATGTATCAACCAAGCCTGACCAAAGACAAGCACGGGTTGCTGAAGATTGTAACCCGGATCTTCACGGGTCCATACAGTATGAACTGAGAATTTTACCTTCACTGAGGTTCACTGAGGTTCACTGAGGTTCATAACTCGGGGTGCCAGTAGAGGTCTTAGATGAAAGCTACAAAGTGTTGCCAATCGCGGTACAATTACATATTTCGTCTCTTGGTATCTATTTACATGAAATTCAAGTTTCACAACTGTTTTAGTTTTGGCGAGACTACCGTCTGAGCTGGAACACCAGTCACTATGGTGGTGTGTCCGCGTTGTCGGTGCCTGCCTCGCAGATCTGGAAGCCCGACTTCAGCATGTTACACACGTAAGTTTTTACAACACCTCGTAGTTCCACGCAATGGATGCCCAGATAAAACATTCAGGGTAATATGTCTCGAGCACCTCACACAATTACCTCTAAAAAGTCTGAGCCCCGTTCCACGTAGTTAACGTTACCATTGTCATAATTTTACATCTTCCCGAGGCGAGGGAGTTAACTGACTATAAATGTCCAATTTCCTCCATTGACGAATAAGGCTGGAATTATGGAGTTATATTTTGGCTGGACTAACGAGTCTTTGCATAGTCCAATCAAAATCGCGCAAAATCGAAATCCGGTTCGTAAACTGTCATGCAGTTTTCTGTCGATTGCAGGATTTGCAAAGCATGTGCACCTCCAACTCGTCAACAGATATTTTCCAAATCTTATTATGTTTTTAATCAAGGTGCTCAGTGATTTGAGTCCGTGCATAGTCCAATGATAATCGTGCAACGAAATTGACATCCGGTTCATAAATTGCCGTGCAGATTTCTGTCGATTGCAGGATTTGCAAAGCATGTGTACCGCCAACTCGGCGTCAACTGATTTTCATGTTTGTAATCAAGGCACTCACGTGGTTTGATGCACTTCGCAAAGTAAGGCCGTTATATCACAATATAAATCTTGATTATCGATTAGAACGTCTTGACAGGGCGCCGTTATTACGTTTGAAGCTAATGCAAGTGATATGAGTGGTGGAATCTGATTGGTCAATAAGAGTGACACAGAAGGGACATAACTCGCAATAGCCACTGGTGGCGCTACGATCGAGCCCAGAAATTCCAGCCTAGATCGATAAGGGTGGAAACCGGACTTTTTCAGTCAGTTAACTCTCTTGCCTCGCAAAGATGTAATTTTAAGTTTCTGTTAAAGTATGGGAGTTCATGGTTTGCATGAATACTGTCTATTATGGTTAATCATCACATTCGGTTTGATGCCAACACTGTTTCTTACCCAGAGACACATCCATCGTAGTTGTTTTGCTGTTTACAATCATATAAAAGTACATCCTCTCCGAAATAGGGGGCGTTGGAGTAGCCTAGTGTTTAAAGCGTTCGCTCGTCACGCTGAAGACCTGGGTTCGATTCCCACATGGGCTCAATTTGTGAAGCCCATTCCTGGTGTCCCACGCCGTGATATTGCTGGAATATTGCTCAAAGCGGAGTTAAAGCATATTCACTCAATCCCTCTGAAATGGTTTGAGATGCTGACTGTATACATGGTACTCTGATGCCCCCAGTCTCTTTGTTGCAGGATGTATGGCTCCTTTGAACACTTGTCCCACGACCTAGCGTCTATAGCATCCACTGGCGATGTAGCTCTGTACTCCCACTACCGAGTCAGAAGCAGGTGCCCCATCAACATCAGCAAGTTCCCCTACGACTCCCACGTGTGCCATATAACGTTGCTGGACACGTCCTACTCATCCCAACTCATCAGACTCCATTTCCTGCACCCCGGACATGACGTCACTGATGACCAGGCTCACCTAGAGGCCAACGTCGGCAGTCAATGGACGGCGAAAGCGAGCACTGTTAAGAGAACCATTGGTCAGCTGTATGATCCAGAACTCGTCGACTACATTAGTGTGAGCATTCGCCTGGCGCGGAAATCCCAGTTTTACCACTGCGTGGTTGTCGGGCCTGCCGTGCTGATTGCTCTTCTGGTTCCTGTCATCTTCCTGCTTCACGTCGACTCCACAGGGAAGACAACTCTAGGTACTTCTACTTTACATATTAATATAAACAGGTCATTTATACAGCGTTATACGACCACACAACACAGGGGCATGCTCAGGTGAGCATGCATGCTGCAGAACAGGTGAGGTGAGGTGAAATGGGGTTTGACGTCGCGTCCATGATTATCGCACTTACATAGCGACGTGCATACACGTGTGTGTGGCTCTTGTACTAGTCCGGACTGATGCCGATTTATAGTGCTAGCCCACTGAGATACCAGCCGCAGTTTAACATGAATACCCAACTCAGACACAGTATACTGACCCCGAGCCGACCAGTCCTTGTTTCAGCCTCTTAATGCCGAGCGCCAGACAGGGTATGAACAAGTACCATCTTTAACGTCTTTTGGTATGACGTGGCCGCGGATGGAACCCCGGACCGTCTCCGTGCGGACGTTCTACCACTAGACCACGGAGGCGGTTGACGTACTGGTGATAGCGGTTTGCTCCGAAATCCCTTAAAACCAGCACCGCAGTGTCAATGGGAATAGTGCTCGAAGAGAGGTGTTTTAAGATCAAATTTAACATATTAAATCTATTCAGTTTAATTTCAGTTTTGTTCACCAAAAACTAGTTTGTCCATATTTGTGTTACAGGTGCATGTGTCCTCATCTGCTTGACCGTGTTGCTGAAACATTTCTGTGACGTCCTCGGTCCCAACAGGTCCGAAACCCCAAACATAGGTATTTATCTCATCTCGATCCTCTACACATTAAACTAGTTAGACGTTTCTTCAATACATCTCTGAAGGCATTTCTGAGATACATCTTTGTTTAATGCCTTGATGAATTTAACTTGTACTGGAGAGGTATTAACATAAGCGTTTTGCCTTGTTTACCGATCCAGATTCATTGAATAAAAATATGTACAGTTTAAATCAGATACATCTTGGGGATATTATCTGGCTTTGAACAGCCAGCGCCAGCATACTTCCGATGAAGCTGGGGGTTTGACCCTCCACTGACGTCATGGTCAGGATGTGGTAAATGTGTTGTCTTGTGATCAAACAGTTAGATCGGTGAAGAGGCTTGTCTTTATATGGTGCTGGAAGGGCGGTGGGGAGATATAGCTACAGGGATAGCTCACTAAAGATGTAATGAAGAATATTTCACCGCTGATGTATAAGCATACACAGACATGCGACCTTGTAGGATTGTCACCTTCCGTTGCATACGCCATGATCTCATATGCAGGGTTTAAAGAGGTTTGTATATAATTCCTCGGAGGTTAATTTCTCCGGACCTGCGTGACAATCACAACGATAAGTTTTAAATTCCGATCTGCTTTGGAATCATAATATAATAAATTGCAACATTTTTCATATTCCAATGTTGAAAGAAAGAGGCAATACTTGAAACCATGTATTAACACATTTACGGCTTGCACACACGTCAATGTGTAAATATGCAGAGTATCCATCCACATCACTTACAGTCCAATGTATTTGACAGCGGTGTTCTACGTCGTAACAATGGCGCTGTCCAGCGTGAGCATCATCATGGCGTCGCTGGTGACGTCCACGTCACGGAGAGGCAGCACAGGGAAATCTGTCCCCACTTGCCTGAGTGCGGTAAGTTGCCCATTTAGGATAACTACTAACATATATATACTTTTTACATGTATTTATATAGTCAGAAGAAACTGTCCAAACGTTGGCACCTAAATACTGCTGTAAAATACTTATAAGAACACTTCCTTGTTTCAGGGTCTCGGGAAAGGGTGAAAACAAATTATTTGAGTTATTTGAAGAATGTTAATGTTTGCATTTGTTTAAATAACCCTCGAAGATATTTAATCACTGTCTGCGAAATGTTAGGTATAAATCAATGGCATTAAGTCTTTGACAAAATAGGGCCCAGTCGTCTAAGGCGCCGCGATTCGCTGTGCAGAGTTGCGTCCCTTGAGCAAGCCAGAAACCTATGATTGTGGGGTCGAATCCCGGTTCGCCCCAATTATGTTTCTAGGTTTGTCAGTACCATACCCGTGCTCGTGGGTTTCACCGAAGTGGTAAACGTCTGAGACCTGCATTACTTCGGACTTTCCTCCCACCCAACTCACTCACTCACTCACAAACTGACACACTGACAAAATGTGCGGTCAAAACGTATCCAAGGCACTCTCCATGCGCGTCTTATAAACTTGTGATACTAAGAGACGGGGCCCAGTTTAGTTAGAACCATTCCTTGTTGAACCGAAAGCTCAAAATGCAACAGACTTTATGAAATAGAAAATTTGGTGTTCTTCTACTATACTGCGGGGAGAACCCAAATTCAAAGCCAAATACAAATAATACTTTGAAAGACTGTACCCTTTCTTGCTAAATATTTTATTCTTGTGTCAGTAAACGAAAAGGGAGACAACTCGTATATCATTATAATCTGTATGGTGTCTAGCACGACGATATTAATACCGAAGTCATCACCATTCAAGGCATACTTACTGCTATGTAGATAATTTGTTTTCATACTTTTATCTAATCATACTTATTTGATCTTATCATCTACGTGTTGATGTACGATGTAACATCATGCCTCCTTGTTCTGTGACTGTCAAACAGGGTTCCTTCAGTGCATACAGATCACTGCAAATACAATGTTTGAATGCAGTGCATGCTACATCAACGTAATCTAGTAATGCATGAATGTTACTTATGCAACAACCACAGGTTCAGTGAGTTCTTTAATGTTACAAAAAGCCACGAGGTTCTGTAGCTCACCTGAACGTCTTGTATTTGCAACATTACAGATAATGCTATTTGCACTTGACATCCCAACCATAGATTTTCTATCCTTAAAGGCCGGTCACAGTCTAACTTCTGTAGCTAGCTGATGTTATCAGTTTTATCAGCAGGGTGTCTTTTGTTAATACGTATCAATTACCCCGGTCCCCTCAAGGGACGTCAATCCCTTAATAGCGTCCACTCCTGATCTCATCATGTTGCCTTAAACAAATGTTTATGAGTTAATTACAACTTCCAAACATGAGACCCGTGAAGATCCGGGATAGAATAGGTCTTCAGCAACCCATGCTTGCCGTAAAAGGCGAATAACGGGATTGGGTGATCAGGCTCGCTGACTTGGTTGATGCATGTCATCGTATTCCAATTGCGTGGATCGATGCTCATGATGTCAATTTTCTGGTCCAGATTCGATTATTGACAGACCGCCGTCATATAGCTGGAATATTGCTGAGTGCGGCGTTAAACAAAAAAAAAACAAACAACTGGACAAAATAAACATGCCCAGAATGACGTCACCACGAACGTAAAAGGCACAACTCAAACAATTATATGTACCATGGTTGTTCACAATATCAGTTCCGGTCAAGCAAAGATTCAGACACCTTTAGAAAATTTAGGAAAATGGCATGAAAACTCTCGGAATATGATGTATTTGAGATGAATAGGTTTTCAAAATATCAGATACTGGTAATCAGCGTATTTTCTTGTTTCATCGTGGATATTTAATTATGACGTATTTATTACGACGGGCTTTTTGACATTTCAGATTTCTTGAGCGAATATATCATTTTTTAACCTGAAATATGTTCATTTATATGGCGTGTATAAATAATAGAATACTTCAGTTAAGTGGCCTTAACATTGTGCTTTTTACGAGATGAGTCATTTCATGATCGACAATGTGCTTTAAAACGGAACCTGCACAATAAAACAGGGGAAGGGAAGGAAACGGCCAGTTCATACGTCGTTTAAGTGCAAGCAAACCACTGTTTAGAATGATGCTATTTTTTATTGTGTTAGATAGCCTTAACATGCTGTCATGATAGTTTGTGCGTAAGGAACGGGACCACAGATACATTTAACACATTGGTGACTTTTTTACCAAGATGAACTCAGTGAATAAGATGAACTGTAAGTGTATGCTAAGAGCGTAACACGTAACAATATTCTGTAATATCACAGAGTGTCAGCTTAATGCGTTATATATTTCCAAAACGCTTGCTTATTATTCAGTCCCTTGCGCACGAATGTGATGTTGACAGATCAAGGATAATAATCAGAGCAATTCAGCGGATCCTGACACGGCTCAAGGAAACATTATTGCGCACAGGCTTACTGGACCTTAGACCCAATCTATGTCCACCCAATCCTCTTTTGTGAATTGTTTGTTGCTCAACGCCGTACTCAGCAGTATTCCAGCTATATGACGGTGGTCTGTGTAAAGTATCGAGTCTGGACCAGACAATCCAGTGATTGACATCATGAGCAGTGGTCCACGCAGTTGGGAAACGATGACATGCATTAACCAAGTCAGCGAGCCTGACCACCCGATCCCGTTAGTCGCCTCTTACAAGCATAGTCGCCTCTCACGGCAAGTATGTCGAATTGTACAGACTTGTACAGAACCTTTTACGGCAAGCATGGGTTGTTGAAGATCTATTCTACCCCGGATCTTCACGAGTTTTTGTGAATTGACGTTACTTGAACAGTTATGTCTTTCACGTATCATCTATTAGATGTTTCGATTCGTCCAATTTGTTACGGAATATAAATATGCATCTACTATATAGAATATTTATATTAAGAATATTTATCCTAATTAATTACGAAATTGACAACTAACACATTTCAATGAAATAAATTTGAATATTTGTTTATGAATTTTAGAGATATTTGAACTTGATGCCAAAATACATTTTCAAAACTGGTTTTCTGTCTCAGAAAGAATAATCATTTATGCGAATATAGAAACGTAGTTCCGTTGCAAAACAGTGAAAACTTAAAAAAAGGGAGTTTACTTTGAGTATGGCGTATTGAAGAATAAATCCCCTGGTACAAAGTGCTATCCTGGTCCTAATGAGCTTGCGAAGTTCCCTACGATCAATGTATTGATAATGTCGGACAAAACGTAGTGGAGAACGAGTATCCAAACATCCCCATACTGCTAATGATATCAAGTCCCGTGCCGATTCTGATTAATTACGATGTGTCTGTTCAGATGCTGCTAGGTCGATACGGCCTCCGTCGATGGCTCTGTATGGACCCCTACAACAACGTGGACCACACTGCCAGCTTCGTGTCCATGAAGGCCTCGGCCGACTACCCCGACCACGACTCCGATGTCACACCCCTGAAGGACGGCGAAAGCGAGCTGAAGGAGGTCTCGCGCAATTTGCGCATGCTCGTTGGAAGATACTCTGCGGATCAGGTTGTCAGACACAACGACTCGGAATGGCGGGAGGTCGCACTTGTCATCGACCGTCTACTCTTCCTAATATTCCTGGGGCTTTTTCTTCTAACAACTCTGTCCCTTCTTACTTGATGAGTAGAACTAACAAGATTCCTTCAGGGGTGTTCAGAGATTAAGCTGATAAACACACGTTCCCGAACGTATTCTGTCAGTAGGCTTATTTAGACACCGTGATCTGTGTTCCAGCCGCTTATGTGTGTGTGTGTTGTAATTTTTAGCTCTCACTACCCCCTGGAGCAAATGGATAAGTGCGTTGAATTATTCTTAATGTCACAAATGTTACATTTGTATTCACAATTTAGATATCCGAGCCAACCACGTTCTTTTTACGTGCGTTGAGGGTTTGTTTGGAGACAGGATTGAGGTCATAATTTCAATGTACAGGTTTGTTAAGAGACAGAATAGCGTGTTGTTTTGTCATTGTACAGCTGTGTTTTGAGAGATGCGGGACAAGGGGTGTTGTATTTCCATTGGGCAGGTTTGTTTAGAGAAAACTTTGGGGATCGTACTTTCATTGGGCAAGTTTGTTCAGAGAGAGCATTGGGGGTCGTACTTTCATTGGGCAAGATTGTTTAAGGAGAGCATAAGAGATCGTGCTTTCATTAAACAGGTTTATTTAGAGAAAACATCAGAGATCGTACTTTCATGGGGTAAGTTTGTTTGGAGAGAGCATTGGGGGTCGTACTTTCATTGGTCAGGTTTGTTTGGAGAGAGTATTGGGGGTCGTACTACTCATGGGGCAGGTTTGTTTGGAGAGAGCATTGGGGGTCGTACTTTCATTGGTCAGGTTTGTTTGGAGAGAGTATTGGGGGTCGTACTTTCATGGGGCAGGTTTGTTTAGAGAGAGCATTGGGGGTCGTACTTTCATGGGGAAGGTTTGTTTAGAGAGAGCATTGGGGATCTTACTTTCATTGGACAAGGTTGTTTAAGGAGAGCATAAGAGATCGTATTTTCATTAAACAGGTTTATTTAGTGAAAACATTAGGGGTCGTACTTTCATTGGGCAAGTTTGTTTAGAGAGAGCAATGGGGATCGTACTTTCATTGGGCAGGTTTGTTTGGAGAGAGCATTGGGGGTCGTACTTTCATTGGGCAAGTTTGTTTGGAGAGAGCATTGGGGGTCGTACTTTCATTGGGCAAGTTTGTTTAGAGAGAGCATTTGAGATCGTACTTTCATTGGGAAAGGTTGTTTGGAGAGAGCATTGGGGTTCGTACTTTCATTGGGTAAGTTTGTTCAGAGTGAGCATCGGGGGTCGTACTTTCATTGGTCAGGTTTGTTTGGAGAGAGCATTGGGGGTCGTACTTTCATAGGGCAAGTTTTTTTTAGAGAGAGCATTGGGGATCGTACTTTCATTGGGCAAGTTTGTTTAGAGAGAGCATTGGGGATCGTACTTTCATGGGGCAGGTTTGTTCAGAGAGAGCATTGGGGGTCGTACTTTTATTGGTCAGGTTTGTTTAGAAAGAACATTGGGGGTCGTACTCTCATGGGGCAAGTTTGTTTAGAGAGAGTATTGGGGGTCGGACTTTCATTGGGCAGGTTTGTTTAGAGAGAGCATTGGGGATCGTACTTTTATTGGGTAAGTTTGTTTATAGAGAGCATTGGGGGTCGTACTTTCATTGGGTAAGTTTGTTTAGAGAGAGCATTGGGGATCGTAATTTGGGCAATTTGGGGCAAACTTATTTGGAGAAAACATTGGGGTTGTACTTTTATCAGAGAGAGCATGGAGGCTGTACTTTCACTGAACAGGTTTGTCTAGAGAAAACATTTGGGATGTACTTTTTTTTCGGCAGTTTTTATTCTGATGAGATACGGGAGGGGTTCATTAGGCTGGTTTGATTAGAGAGAAGTTCGATGTGTGAAGAGAAATACATATTAGAAGTTGACGGGTGGAAAGTAGCAGAACTGTTTATGATGTACAATACGATAGAGAGCTACATATCAAATCAAGTGCCCAAAGAGCTGTTACAAAGTAAAACAGGACGGTTACCACGGAAACATGTCCAGGTGCCTCATCAAGTGGTATCGACTTACATGGCGGACATTGTGGGGTGAAATTGTGTGAGATTAGCAAAGAGAGCATGTGGTTACTATGTGATTGAGTGGGCGTGTCTGTACGAAACTTTGTACAGTTTCCTCTTTCACAACAGTTGGCCAGATGTAAAAGATATCATTCCAATATGTGTTTACTTATTCATTTTCACTTGTATACTAGTATCGAGACAATCAAATAAAGACAACGCAATAAGATCTTCCGTTTGTTTTATGTTTTCCAGTTTGTTTGCTATAGAAGCGTGTTAAGACTTGGTTAAGACTACATCTACCACACAGCACCACATCCCACCACACAGTACCACATCCTACCACACAATACCACATCCTACCAGACACTACTACATCTACCACACAGTACCACATCCCACCACACAGTACCACATCCTACCACACAATACCACATCCTACCAGACACTACTACATCTACCACACAGTACCACATCCCACCACACAGTACCACATCCTACCACACAATACCACATCCTACCACACAGTACTACATCCTACCACACAATACCACATCCTACCGCACAAAACTACATTCTACCACACAGTACTACATCCTATCACACAGTACTATATCCTACCAGACAGTACTACACCTACCACACAGTACCACATCCTACCACACAGTACCACATCCTACCACACAGCACCACATCCTACCACACAGTACCACATCCTACCACACAGTACTACATTCTACCACACAGTACCACATCCTACCACACAGTACCACATCCTACCACACAGTCCTACATCCTACCACACAGCACCACATCCTACCACACAGTACCACATCCTACCACACAGTACCACATCCTACCGCACAAAACTACATTCTACCACACAGTACTACATCCTATCACACAGTACTATATCCTACCACACAGTACCACATCCTACCACACAGCACCACATCCTACCACACAGTACTACATCTACCACATAGTACCATTTCATACCACACAGTACTACATCTACCACACAGTACTACATCATACAACACAGTACTACATCATACACGAACAGTTCATCATAGGCCACAGCGATGCATGCTTGTACACCGATATGCCTTCAGTCTGTATGTCCTAGTGTATAACAACCATTCAAGCATTACGTTATTTCTTCAAGTAGACGCATTTCACCTCCCCCAGCGAGTCGCCTACTTCACGCCCTGTAAACACAGGTAGTCTTCCCCAGAGTCATTCAGTTCTGAAATAGAAACCAGATAATGCGTTAACATTTGCCATGGAAGGAAACTGAAAACACCATGGAGTGACTAAATACAATTACCTTGTTGACATGTGATCTACATCTGACAACTACCTTGATGAAACTTGCTTAAGCTTCGAAACTTCTACGTCGACACCGCGTTCAGGGAACTCCAGTTTAATTCTGGGAGATCAGGACACGACATGAGGGTTGGAAGAATTTAAACACCTTGCAAACAATTACGTATTGCTATACATTTATATGGAATAGTAATTTGTTTAAATAGTACTTTGTGGCGATATCTTTGCTTACTTTACTGTCTGCGAAATGTTAAGTGTAAATCAATGGCATCAAGTCTTTGACAAAATAGGGGGCACGGGTGGCCCTGTAGTCTAAGACGCCGCGATTCGCTGTGCAGAGTTGCGTCCCTTTGATTGTGGGTTCGGATCCCGGTTCGCCCCGATTATGTTTCTAGGTTTGTCAGCACCATACCCGTGCTCGTGGGTTTCACCGAAGAGGTAAACGTCTGATACCTGCATCACTTCGGGCTTTCCTCTCACATTAAGCTGACACGCCGCGACACAGGAATGTGAAGATGTTTTGTAACAAATTCTTGGCAACCGATCTTTGACTACTCTTTCAATTATTTCGGATGATTCTTGTATCATGTGGTTATGACTTCTTGCTTGCGTTGGTCTTGAGTGTACCAATTCACCTTTCATCGGGTTTCGGGGACATCGTAGACATTACGGAACATCAGGCCAACGGCAAATGTATATATATTGCCAATCGACAGTCCGGTACACGTAAGTGCATGCGTTGTGGTGCTTAACGTGTTTCCAGGTGTATATACATGCACAGCACGGGCTTGTTCTTGCAGCTCCCTTAATCTCAAACGACCGCCTCCGTGGTCTATTGGCAGAGCGTCCGCCCGGAGAGCGGAAGGTCCGGGGTTCGATCCCCGACCGCGTCCTACCAAAAGACGTTAAAAGATGGTACTTGTTGTTACCCTGTCTGGCGCTCGACATTAAGGGGCTAAACAAGGACTGGTCGTCTCGGAGTCAGTATACTGTGTCTGAGTGGGGTATTCATGCTAAACTGCGGCATGGTATCTCAGTGAGCTAGCACTATAAATCGGCATCAGTACGGATTAGTACAAGCAGCAACACAAACACACACACGTACATGCACGTCGCTATATATATATATAATATAAGTGCAATAATCTTGGACGCGACGTTAAACCCCATTTCACCTCACCTCACCCTTAATCTCGTTTGAACTATATATACTACCTGCAAAAAAAAAGATAGTGAAGACGTAATGACGATAAATGTCTGTCAAAATAATTTCGGGCGTGTAGGTCAATATCTGGTGCGCCCACCATGTTGGACGATACATGTATGACAAGATGTGGGTTGGAATATGTGTTCAGCAATCCATGCTTGTCGTAAAAGGCGACTATGCTTGTTGTAAGAGGTGACTAACGGGATCGGGTAGTCAGCTTGCTGACTTGGTTGATGCATGTCATCGTATTCCAATTGCGACAGGACGCAGCATTACGATCATGGAAAAGAATTGTTGCCCTGGCATGCTGCCCGCCGCTACGTCTCCAACAACGTTTTCTGCCATCAGTGAATCGGGGACAAAACCTTGATTCGTCTATAAACATAGTGTACCAGCCCTTCCCTGGTGTTGCCGAGCGCGTCCCAACCTTTGCCCCTATGGTCAGCTGTTAGGGTCGCACCTTTTACAGGACGCCATGCTTACAGGCAGAGATCGAGACGGTTTTTAACGGTACACAGTGAAAAATGGGTTTAGATCTAAACATGATTATGGGAATGTGTTTACGTCCTAATTGTTCATGGAGTGTTCTATCAAAACGCATTTAATAAACATGAAATAAGCTATCGTCTCACAGCCTAAACACCACCTAAACACACCATCCTCATAATTTAAACATGTCTAGAATTTTAACAGATAAAAACATGTTTAGATTTTATATATATGAACATGTTTCGACTTCAAACATGTTTAAAGTTAAAATATGTTTCGAACTGAAACATATTTGAACATGTTTAGAATTTAAACCTGTTTCAATCAAGGGAATACAATAAGTCAAATATGGATAAGATGTAACAGATATTGAAATTAGATGTGCAAATCAGATGTACTGGCACTTGCATAACATACATGTCACAGGACTTACAATGCACCTGTCAGAATATTAACATACAAACATACAACTTAACCACACTTGGTTAATGGCGACACTCTCTCTATATCTCTCCCTTTATATCTCTCTTTCACTCTCTATCTCTCTCTCTCTTTCTCTCTCTCTCACTCTTTATCTCTCTCTGTGTCTCTTTCTCTCTCTCTTTCCGTCTCCCTCTCTATCTCCTTCTCTCATTCTCTCTCTATCACTCACTCTCTCTCTTTCACTCTCTCTTTCTCTCTCTCTATCACTCACTCTCTATCTCTCTTTCACTCTCTCTCTATCTCTTACTCTCTCTCTCTTTCTCTATCACTCACTCTCTATCTCATTCTCTCTTTCTCTCTCTATCTCCCTCTCTTTCTCTCTCTCTCTATCACCCTCTCTCTCTATATCTCTCCCTTTATCTCTCTCGTTCACTCTCTCTCTCTTTCTCTCTCTCTATAACTATCTCTCTATTTCTTTCCCTCTCTCTATCACTCACTCTCTATCTCTCTCTCTTTCACTCTCTCTCTATCTCTCATATTCTCTCTCTTTCTCTCTCCCTCTCTATCACTCACTCTATCTCTCTCTATCTCCTTCTCTCTCTCTATCACTCACTCTCTCGTCTCTCTCTTTCACTCTCTCTATCTCTTACTCTCTCTTCCTCTCTCTCTTTCGCTCTCTCTCTATCTCTTACTCCCTCTCTATCACTCACTCTATCTCTCTCTATCTCCTTCTCCTTCTCTCTCTCTATCACTCACTCTCTCGTCTCTCTCTTTCACTCTCTCTATCTCTTACTCTCTCTTCCTCTCTCTCTTTCGCTCTCTCTCTATTTCTTACTCTCTTTCTATCACTCAGTCTATATCTCCCTCTCTTTCTCTCTATCTCTATCTCTTACTCTCTCTCTCTCTTTCTCTATCACTCACTCTCTATCTCCTTCTCTCTTTCTCTCTCTATCTCCCTCTCTTTCTCTCTCTCTCTATCACCCACTCTCTCTATATCTCTCTCTTTATCTCTCTCGTTCACTGTCTCTCTTTCTCTCTCTCTATAACTATCTCTCTATTTCTTTCCCTCTCTCTATCACTCACTCTCTATCTCTCTCTCTTTCACTCTCTCTCTATCTCTCATATTCTCTCTCTTTCTCTCTCCCTCTATCACTCACTCTATCTCTCTCTATCTCCTTCTCATTCTCTCTCTCTATCACTCACTCTCTCTATCTCTTACTCTCTCTCTTTCGCTCTCTCTCTATCTCTTACTCTCTCTCTATCACTCAGTCTCTATCTCCCTCTCTTTCTCTCTATCTCTTACTCTATCTCTTTCTCTATCACTCTCTCTATCGCCCTCTCTTTCTCTCTCTCTATCACCCACTCTCTTTATATCTCTCCCTTTATCTCTCTCTTTCACTCTCTTTCTATCTCTTACTCTCTCTTTCTCTCTCTCTATCACTCTCTCTTTCTCTCTCTCTATCACCCACTCACTCACAATATCTCTGCCTTTATCTCTCTCTTTCACTCTCTATCTCTCTATCACTCTCTCTCTATCTCTCTCTATCACCCACTCTCTATCTCTTTCACTCTCTCTATCTCTCACATTCTCTCTCTTTCTCTCTATCACTCACTCTCACTATCTATCTCTCACTCTCTCTCTCATAATATTAATATATATATTTTTGTAGAGTAGGATCTTCATTAAGTTCATGACAAAACCGAACAAGGATGGGTGATCTGGAAGCCGGGCACAATACTTCTGTCGGTCTAGCGAGAACAGTATCCGAACGTGATGGTCGCGACGGTGACCTATTATTGAGCAATGGCTTAGCGTGTTTGACCAGCGCCACAGCCACACTTTGTTTTGTCGGTATCTCCGCTCAGTGCTGGCACCTATTGTTCCGAGCTATGGGTGCATTGAGGTGTGGTAATTGATGAAATATCGTGACGTCTCGAGCTGTGACAAACCCTCCGGACAAAAGGTACACACGAAACAGATGCATTTAGATTTTGAACGGAAATTGATTTCGACAAAACATCAATCTCATTATAATGTGCCTCCACGTATTAATTTACAGCGAAACCCTGTTAGTCCGGAACCCTTGCTTTCTGCTGGACACGTGAATATAATATTTAAATAACTCCGTAACAAAGTGAATCTTGACATTAATTTGTTAACCTGGACGAGTTGCATGAGAGCGACATAGTTCGGATTAACAGGGTTGAACTCTATGTGGACTTTAACATCTGACTTGAGTATCAATTTACAGCGAACCCCTGTTTGTCCGAATCCCTTGTTTTCTGCTATACACGTGTATAAACTATTTAAATTACTCTGTGAAGAGTGAATCTTGACATTAATTTGTTAACCTGGACGAGTTGCATAAAAGCGGTATAGTCCGGTTAACAAGGCTGAACTCTATGTGGACTTTGCGATCTGACTAGAGGATTGATTTACAGCGAACCCCTGTTAGTCCGAATCCCTTGATGTCTGCTAGACACATGTATAAACTATTTAAATTACTCCGTGAAGGGTGAATCTTGACATTAATTTGTTAACCTGGACGAGTTGAATGAGAGCGGTATAGTCTGAATTAACAGGGTTGACCTCTATGTGGACTTTGCGATCTGACTAGAGTATTGATTTACAACGAACCCCTGTTTGTCCGAAACCCTTGCTTTCTGCTGGACACGTGAATACAATATTTAAATAACTCCGTAACAAAGTGAATCTTGACATTAATTTGTTAACCTGGACGAGCTGAATGAGAGCTGTATAGTCTGGATTAACAGGGTTGACCTCTATGTGGACTTTGCGATCTGACTAGAGTATTGATTTACAGCGAACCCCTGTTTGTCCGAAACCCTTGATGTCTGCTAGACACATGTATAAACTATTTAAATTACTCCGTGAAGGGTGAATCTTGACATTAATTTGTTAACCTGGACGAGTTGAATGAGAGCGGTATAGTCTTGATTAACAGGGTTCAACTCTATGTGGACTTTGCGATCTGACTAGAGTATTGATTTACAACGAACCCCTGTTTGTCCGAAACCCTTGATGTCTGCTAGACACGTGTAAAACTATTTAGATTACTTAATTTGCTAACCTGGACGAGTTGCATTAAAGCGGTACAGTCCGGATTAACAAGGTTGAACTCTATGAGGACTTTGTGATCTGGCTAAAGTTGCGAAGGGATGTTAAATTTATTACCTACCGTACGTCACTGCTATGAATAGTACTTCCTAGTGTGGTGGCGTTAGAATATGTGTCAGCTAAATAAAGCGGTGACATAAGGGCCAGAACGGTGATAGAGTGATATGACTGACGGTTGTTCCAGCCCGATCCCGGAGGTCTGTATATAATCCTGCCTGAGCCAGGTAACGGAAAGTCGGAGATTTGCCTCATGTCACTGGCGTACGACGACACGCATAAAACAAGTCACAGATTACGTGTTTACATGTAGGGTTCACCTCGAAGCACAACTTAACATGGCGGGTTTTTTATTTGATGTTTGATATAAGGATCGTGTTTCCAAATATTGATTCCTCAGATAATATTACTATTTACATGTATTTTGATATTGTAAAATTCAGTATAATCACTAGATTTAAATCCTGACTAAATTGATTGAATATATACTGAGGAGTTTCATTTTCAATTGAAAATATCTTACGTTAGCTATAACAAAAAAATATATAAAAAAATAACTGTATTGGTGTTACTCAGCACTCAAATAATGCCTCTACGTAGTTTAATAAAAAAAAATTAAATTCGATTTTAACTTTTACAAATATGTAGAGTGAGTGAGTGAGTTGGGTTTAACGCCGCTTTTAACATTTTTCCAGTTATATCGCGGCGTGTCAGCTAAATGTTAGAGGAAAGCCCGAAGTGATGCAGGTCTCTGACGTTTACCACTTCGGTGAAACCCACGAGCACGGGTATGGTACTGACAAACCTAGAAACATAATCGGGGCGAACCGGGATTCGAACCCACAATCATAGGTTTCTGGCGTGCCCAAGGGACGCAACTCTGCACAGCGAATCGCGGCGCCTCAGACGACTGGGCCACCCGCGCCCCCTTTACAAATATGAAACATTATGTTCGCATAATGCACAACTGATCTATGAGTATAAATAAATTTGCTCTATGTATCGGCACAAATTTCCAACATTTCCAACATGGTAGGGATCAAGTGGTTGCAAATTCATTTCTGACCCAAGTCTTCATTGAACCAATTTAATTTTTAACATAATTACCCAGCCACAGATAACTTTTTACGAGCTGTTGCATGAATGAGTGATGGTTGAATAGACATAATCAAATTCAACAACAGTTCTTTCAATTTAAAATAACATAAAATAACAAACTCGGTATACTTTTTCTTTAGCCAACAGTTTATACACAGAGAGAGTGAGTGAGTGAGTTTGACTTTATGCCGCTTTTAGCAATATTCCAGCGATTTCACGGCGGGGGACACCAGAAATGGGCTTCACACATTGTATCCATGTCGGGATTCGAACCCGGGACTTCGGCGTGACGAGCAAACGCTTTAACCACTAGGCTACCCGACCGCCCCTATACACACATAGAGACAAGTTTATTCAGAGCTACGACGTCGTGGTCAAGCGTACATAAAGAGATGTTATTCGTTCGCATGTTTGCCACAAATTATATGCAGGTCGATAGCGACAAGCATTCAGCAGATCTCGTCAGCAAAGGGGGCGGTCGGGTAGCCTAGTGGTTAGAGCGTTCGATCGTCACGCCGAAGACCCGGGTTCGATTCCCGACATGGGTACAATGTGTGAAGCCCATTTCTCGTGTCCCCCGCCGTGATATTGCTGGAATATTGCTAAAAGCGGCGTAAAACCATACTCACTCACTCACTCGTTAGCGAAGGCAGAACTCGGCTGACAGATTTTCGGGAATAATTTGCCAGGATTTCGGTGCTGATGACAATATAACTAGCGCTTGTCCTCGAGTAATCCTCTGTCGGTACCTGGGAGGATGCACCGTTCTGCAGCCGTCATCTTGAGGGAAGTGTTTCATTGTGTCAACGGTCTCAACGGGGGTGAGGGGGTCTATTCAAAACGGCACGTGGAAATTTGGGTTAAAATTTATCTTCAGCAGCCCATGCTTGACTTACGGGATCGCGTGGTCAGGCTCGCTGACTTGGTTCATGCATGTCATCGTATCGTGTACATCGATGCCCATGATGTCAATCACTGGATTGCCTGGTCGATGTTTTACAGATATTCTTCATATATCTGGAATATTGTTGAGTGCGAGGTTAAACAAGAGACTTACGCACAAACAAAACTACTCATAACAGTGACGTGGGGCCGGTCGTTGTTCGAACAATCCTCACTACAGTAATAGGATAACGCCAAAGTGGTCAGCGACGCATTAATTTGTCCAGGGATATATATTCAACACCCGTGTATGTGAGGAGTGGGCTGTTGCGATTGAAAGATCACGAGAAACATGTCTTAAACGTTAGGTTGAAGGTCAATACATATCAGTGCCACTTCGCATAATCCCCTGGATGTGGCATCGAATACCACAGCCTTGTAGGAAAGGTCATTCCGTGCCACACAACTCGACAAGCGCTCGATTACACGCAACAACCATACATATACCTTGTACACTGCACTTTATTCAACTTTCCCAGAACAGCCACATCTAGAACCTGTACAGTGTGCCAAGTACATTACCACTGTACCTGGAGATGTACGAGAGCTGTCGCGGCCAATGTGTATGTACTAGTCATTGGTTTGCGTTCAAATGATAAACATCATGCCTCCTTGTTCTGTGTCTATCAAACAGGGTTCCTTCAGTGCATACAGATCACTGCAAATGCAATGTTTGAATGCAGTGCATGCTACATCAACGTAATCTAGTAATGCATGAATGTTACTTATGCAACAACCACAGGTTCAGTGAGTTCTTTAATGTTACAAAAAGCCACGAGGTTTTGTAGCTCACCTGAACGTCTTGTATGTGCAACATTGCAGACAATGCTATTTGCACTTGACATCCCAACCATATATTTTCTATCCTTAAAGGACGATCTCGGTCTAACTTCCGAACATCTGTAGCTAGCTGATGTTATCAGTTTTAACAAGAGGATGCCTTTTGTTAATACTTATCAATTACCCCGGTCCCCTCAAGGGACGTCAATCCCTTAATAGCGTCAACTCCTCATCTCATTACGTTGCCTTGAACAAATGTTTATGAGTGAATTACAACTTCCAAACATGAGACCCGTGAAGACCCGGGTCAGAATAGGTCTTCAGCAACCAATGCTTGCCCTAAAAGGTGACTATGCTTGTCGTAAGAGACGACTTAAGGGATCCGGTGGTCAGGCTCGCTGAGTGGTTGATGAATGTCAGCGTATCCCAATTGCGTGGATCGATGCTCATGATCTCAATCACTAGACTGTCTGGCCCAGACTCGATTATTTACAGACCGCCGTCATATAGCTGGAATGTTGTTGAGTCCGGCGTAAAACAACAAACAAATCAAAACATGAAATACGGCATTCTTAAAAGCATATCTTAAATAGATAATATAAAATAAACATTGTCACTTATGAAGTACATACGTTTCTCTCATACATATTGATATAACTGTATGTTCTATTATGACTCTTTAGGAACAAAAAAGATGCAAGATTGTGTTTAGTGGTCGCTGTTATTAACCGCCATCCAACCCCCCATTCGACTTCACCCCTCACCCCTCACCCCTCAGCGCCAGATGAACCCAGCATCCCAAGAGACAGGGTGTGGGACAAGCAAGGAGAAATCATGACTGATAAACTGTCAGTAGATACTACTATATATAGAGTAGGGTAACCTGAGACGTTTTTTCCATGACGCCTCGTAGTCGGCCTTTAAAATACACTATCAATTGACGTCGTATCTGCCATACACTTATGTATATTACCCATCACTCACAGACACTTTGTTATACAATAAACTGCCTTTATAACGAACGCGCTTATACGAACCATTTGCTGTATTTATGCTGTATACATGCTCATAACGGACAGGGAGCACGGGTGGCCCAGTCGTCTAAGGCGCCGCGCTTCGTTGTGCAGAGTTGCGTCCCTTGGGCAAGCCAGAAACCCATGATTGTGGGTTCGAATCCCGATTCGCCCCGATTATAATTTAGGTTTGTCAGCACCATAGGCGTGCTCGATGGTTTCACCGTAGTGGTAAACGTCAGAGACCTGCATCACTTGGGGCTTTGCTCCACATTAAGCAGACACGCCGCGATATAACTGGAATATTGTTAAAAGCGGCGTTTAATCCAACTCACTCACAACGGACAACGGTTATAACGAACTAGAATAAGGGATCCCTTTGAGTTCGTTATAACCGTAGTTTACTGCACAGACATGTAAATTCAGTACCCTTCCGCCTGTATGTCACATGCAAATCAAATTTAACAAAAGGTGTGTTTTTTTATATAAAAATAGACATACATATTGTATGTTTAGTACAATTATAAATCCAGGATCACTTTGAGGTCAAAGATAATAACAGGATATTATATCATAACCATGGGATGCAAAATACACACGACAGGCTTTCAACACAAAATATATCTATAATGTGTCTGTCATTAAAGAAACTGAATGGCATTTTCAATATGGCTGACGCGGCAGCCATGTTTATACACAAATAGCAATACAATACATTTATAGCAATGACTGTGATCACTATTGGAACAACTCTTTCTAGGACTTGTCGCATAATTTCGCATAATGAACAAATGTAAATAAATTCATGGAACTATCCAAAGTTATATCATCTGATATTGACGTGTGTAGATAAGCTAGTCACATGCCCCTAATTCCCTGTACAGATATCAGTTCAACTATAATGGATTTGTCAATAATAAGTGTGCACAACCGCGCCCAACATCGGTTGCTATGGTATTTGCACTACCGATCAACACAAACCACATATCCATTGACATTTTTATCCGTGACCATGTGATTTATGTACATTCGAGGCAAAGTGAACTATCAGCGAAACCCAGTCATAGTGTTTGTATTGTTCGGTTACCACAGTCTAACAACGAGACACATAACCATGCATATTCGCCGACATATCAAGTCCACAACAGTATCTTATTCTTTACGGGGTGACAAAGTCAAACGTTGTCACTGAAATCGAGTTTGGGGGCACTTTTCTTTAATTGATTTAAATATTTAATTTAAAACACATATTGAATTTCACTTAAGTACTGCCGCATCCGACATCTGTGACGTGCACTGTTTTCATTAATCGATAATTCGCAAGAGCGGAGATGGTTCAGAAAATGCAGATACTCTTTGCTGAAATTTAAGTGTTCAGTTCCACTAATGAGCTAATGCATCCATGCTAATCCTGCTCTGCATCCTTTCAGCAGTAACAATAACATTCCACAATTAAACAATGACTCAACGAAGCAAAATTGAATTTTGGTTTTAACCTGGTTTTAAGAGAAAATTTATTTTTGCGTTAAGTAAACAGTGGTCCGACAGATCGCCTGATTCGTTTTGGTGCGAAAGTCTAAACCGAACGTTATCTGTTCATAATAGCTCCGAGCTGGCGTGGTAATTTTTCCTACATTGTTCATAGTAATGCATCGTGTGCATGTGGAGTGGAAAGTTGGGTTTAAGTACATAGCAGGTGTACATTGTTACTCATAATACTCTCACTCTGTTACTGGTTACTGTGGCATCTGGGCAACATCTTGGCATATGAAGACGGTGGATACATCGGTAGAGGGTGATTGTGTAGGGGCGCGTTCACTCACACAGATCTACGTAACCTTCAGTACCTATGTACTTGTTGACTTGCCCTGATTGGAAGGTGTAGTGGTGTGAGGTAACATTGGACCTCAATTGACAGGCATATCCTCGGGCTCATCCATTCAACGTTCGCCATCTTGACCTGGGCACGCGCAGCATTCCCAGAGGTCAATCTTTAGCCTGGGAATCCCCGTCTCGGTAAATAACCCATCGCGGATGCCAGTCAACTCCTAGCGCAACGGCTTCACACGAAATCGATGTTCCTACGTCTGCAAAGACAAGCCCACATTCCACGAGCAATTTCTAAATTTGAATAAGAAATGTCTAGGAACAGATCCAACAACAATAATTCAGAAGTGTAATCTACAACTGATGGGATTCGTCTGCTTGAACTATTACTGAGCATGCGCGCTGACCTTCGCTGAGGTGAGATCGTATGATCAGCCAAGAGTGGTATAATAGGATCATATCGCGTGCTGTCCATACTTCACAGAGGAGAGGCGGAGTTTATAGGGCAGCCCAGTAGCAGACGACACAGAAAGCAGACGATACAGAAAGCAGACGACAGAAAGCAGACGACAGCGCTTTGAGAATTGTTACCGTGATCATCAGTGAGTGTCTTTACGTCTAAATTGTGTTTTTATTTGCAAACATTAACAGTGAAATCAAGAAACTACAACAACCGTTATATGATCCTATTTAGTGCGAGTATGATGATAATGTCACGGACATTGACAGCTAATAAAATGTTTAGGAAAAACATTTTTTGCGGAGTCAATGAACATTGTAAATCGAGATAGGTGAGGTCAGCTGCACTTGCATAATGTACAATTCCCGATGGCACCTGTCAGTGCAGCGTATTATAATGTATGTCACAGCTGGTACTGATCAATACTTTACAATACATATGTACAATGTTCCAGCGTATGTGCATGATCCAGCACTTATACAAATTAAATATTGCAACTGATGTGAACGTATTTATCACAAGTACTTAAAACACTCTCAAAAGTGAGTAGGTTACACCAGCCGACATTTGCAACTTTATACAGAGGACATCTGGTAGTGCTTATCGTACACTTAATTTCTACCGCATGGCTCAATACAATAAGTTAACAATAGCTTATTCAAACATTGATATATTTGTTTCCGTAGGTTTTCCTATCAGGAACAGTAGAAACATCACGTTATGTGCCGTGCATATATGCTTTCAGCAATATCAAATCAGACACAGTCGACCCGTGAGCGATAAATAGTCCTCCAGTCATATTCAGGTCATGCGATTAATTAACATTCCAATATCATGAGATCAATTAATGATACAATTATTCACAACGCTGTGTAGTGTATAAGCATCTTTACACACAGCTAATTATAGAGATGCGACGTTTGTGACACAGTACGGCTGGGTACACTGTTAGAAGATACACAGTGTTCCTCGTAGTGTAGGGGTTGTTGCACCCGCTGTGCCGTGATGGTGCAGTGGACGACAGTGGTTGTGTTGGTTTGATAGTGGTACATGCTGTATCTGGTTGTGTTGGCTTGATAGTGGTACATTGTGTTTCTGGTTGTGTTGGTTTGATAGTGGTACATGGTGTATCTGGTTGTGTTGGTTTGATAGTGGTACATGGTGTATCTGGTTGGTTGGTTTGATAGTGGTACATGGTGTATCTGGTTGTGTTAATTTGATAGTGGTACATGGTGTATCTGGTTGTGTTGGTATGGCAGTGGTACATAGTGTATCTGGTTGTGTTGGTATGATAATGGTACATTATGTATCTTGTTGTATAGATATGATAGTGGTACATGGTGTATCTGGTTGTGTTGGTATGGCAGTGGTACATAGTGTATCTGGTTGTGTTGGTATGATAATGGTACATTATGTATCTTGTTGTATAGATATGATAGTGGTACATGGTGTATCTGGTTGTGTTGGTATGGCAGTGGTACATAGTGTATCTGGTTGTGTTGGTATGATAATGGTACATTATGTATCTTGTTGTATAGATATGATAGTGGTACATGGTGCATCTGGTTGTGTTGGTTTGATAGTGGTACATGGTGTATCTGGTTGTGTAGGTATGATAGAGATACATGGTGTATCTGGTTGTGTTGGTTTGATAGAGGTACATGGTGTATCTGGTTGTGTAGGTATGATAGTGGTACATGCTGTATCTGTTTGTGTTGGTATGATAGAGATACATGGTGCATCTGGTTGTGTTGGTTTGATAGTGGTACATGGTGTATCTGGTTGTGTAGGTATGATAGAGATACATGGTGTATCTGGTTGTGTTGGTATGATAGTGGTACATGCTGTATCTGGTTGTGTGGGGTATGACAATGGTACATGTTTAATATGGTTGTGTGGGGTATTACAATGGTACATGTTGTATATGGTTGTGTGGGGTATGACAATGGTACATGCTTTATCTGGTTGTGTTGGGTATGACAATGGTACATGCTGTATATTGTTGTGGGGGTATGACAACGGTACATGCTGTATATGGTTGTGTAGGGTATGACAATGGTATATGCTGTATCTGGTTGTGTTGGTATGACAATGGTACATGCTGTATATTGTTGTGGGGGTATGACAACGGTACATGCTGTATATGGTTGTGTGGGGTATGACAATGGTACATGCTGTATGTGGTTGTGTGGGGTATGACAATGGTACATGCTGTATGTGGTTGTGTGGGGTATGACAATGGCATATGCTGTATATGGTTGTGTAGGGTATGACAATGGTACATGCTGTATATGGTTGTGTGGGGTATGACAATGGCATATCCTGTATATGGTTGTGTAGGGTATGACAATGGTACATGCTGTATATGGTTGTGTGGGGTATGACAACGGTACATGCTGTATGTGGTTGTGTTGGGTATGACAACGGCATATGCTGTATATGGTTGTGTAGGGTATGACAATGGTACATGCTGTATATGGTTGTGTGGGGTATGACAATGGCATATGCTGTATATGGTTGTGTAGGGTATGACAATGACACATGCTGTATATGGTTGTGTAGGGTATGACAACGGTACATGCTGTATATTGTTGTGGGGGTATGACAACGGTACATGCTGTATATGGTTGTGTGGGGTATGACAATGGCATATGCTGTATATGGTTGTGTAGGGTATGACAACGGCACATGGTGTATATGGGTGTGTGGGGTATGACAATGGCTTATGCTGTATATGGTTGTGTGGGGTATGACAACGATACATGTTGTATATGGTTGTGTAGGGTATGACAACGGTACATGCTGTATATGGTTGTGTGGGGTATGACAACGGTACATGCTGTATGTGGTTGTGTGGGGTATGGTAATGGCATATGCTGTATATGGTTGTGTAGGGTATGACAACGGCACATGGTGTATATGGGCGTGTGGGGTATGACAATGGCATATGCTGTATATGGTTGTGTGGGGTATGACAACGATACATGTTGTATATGGTTGTGTAGGGTATGACAACGGTACATGCTGTATATGGTTGTGTGGGGTATCACAATGGTACATGCTGTATATGGTTGTGTAGGCTATGAGAAGGATGCATAATGTATCTGGTGTACACTGGTACGTGGTATATATGTCTGTCTAGGTTCTGACAATGGTACAAGGTATATCCTGTTATCAACTGCATGACAATAATATACGGTGTTCGGTTGTATATACACGGAGTATTTTGTCGATGGAGTGACGATGGTAGACATTGTACAGTGATTGTGCCAGTGATATAGAATGATATACGTGTTGATGGTAATGGATGCTAGATGATACCTTTGGTATTATGTTTGCTGGTTATATATACAGGTTCTATATAACTGTGGCTGGGACTAGTGATAGTCACACGTTGTCTACAGTCTACGTGACATCAGTACTGATGCTCAACGTGACTAGGTTTGAGCTTCATCGTCATATGGTTGCCATCCTAGCTAACACACGTATGCACGGTGATACGGTAGTTATCGTTATGTTGAGTGTGACATGTCATATAGAATACAGTAGTTATCATTGTACAAAGTGTGGCAGGTCCTATAGAATACGATGGTTATCATTGTACAAAGCATGACAGGTCTCATGGAATAAGATACTTATCGTTATACAAAGGGTGAGAGGTATTATAGAATACGATAGTTATCATTGTACAAAGTATGACAGGTAGTATAGAATAGGATAGATTTCATTGTAGAAAGAGTGGCAGGTCCTATAGAATACGATACTTATCGTTATACAAAGTGTGGCAGGTATTATAGAATACGATAGTTATCATTGTACAAAGTATGACAGGTAGTAGAGAATACGATAGTTATCATTGTACAAAGTGTGGCAGGTCCTATAGAATACGATACTTATCGTTATACAAAGGATGAGAGGTATTATAGAATACGATAGTTATCATTGTATTAAGTATGACAGGAAGTATAGAATGCGATAGTGACCGTTATACAAAGTGTGGTTAGCTAAATAGACCTTATTATTATATACAAATACATATACATACTGCTTGTTGACAGTATCCCCAGTACATGACATTGGAGTATCATGTGGATGTTGACGGTTGGTGCATACTATACCTGTATAAAGCTATGCTGTTTCGTGGTGACATCCTGAGCGTGGACACATTGTCTTGGCACCACGACATCGGGACGAGGATGCTGCCATGAATATGTATTATATACATGGACATATCCCGTTATATGTATTTGCTGAGGTTTTATTGTATGTGTCTGTCTCAATCGATAGGTATTTGTTAACACCTATGTGTCATGATGTGAATGTGCGTATGTGTGTGTATGTGTGTGTTTACACCTATATGTGTAGATATGAGCGTAGATATGTGTGTATGTACGTGGGTACACCTATATGTGTAGATATAAGCGTAGATATGTGTGTTTGTGCGTGTGTACACCCATATGTGTAGATACAAGCGGAGATATGTGTGTTTACACCTATATGTGTAGATACGAGCGGAGATATGTGTGTATGTACGTAGGTACACCTATATGTGTAGATAGGCACGTAGATATGTGTACAAGTGTGTTTACACCTGTATGTGTAGATATGAGCGTAGCTATGTGTGTATATGTGTGTACACCTATATGTGTAGATAGAAGCGTAGATATGTGTATATATGTGTGTCTGTACACCTATATTTTTGGCATGAGCGTAGGTATGCGTGTGTCTCTGTACACCTATATGTTTGGTATGAGCGTAGGTATGCGTGTGTGTCTGTACACCTATATGTTTGGCATGAGCGTAGGTATGCGTGTGTGTCTGTACACCTATATGTTTGGTATGAACGTAGGTATGCGTGTGTGTCTTTACACCTATATGTTTGGCATGAGCGTAGGTATGGGTGTGTGTCTGTACACCTATATGTTTGGCATGAGCGTAGGTATGCGTGTGTGTGTGTGTGTGTGTTTGTACACCTATATGTTTGGTATGAGCCGAGGTATGCGTGTGTGTGTCTGTACACCTATAAGTTTGGTATGAGCCGAGGTATGCGTGTGTGTGTGTGTGTCTGTACACCTATATGTTTGGTATGAGCGTAGGTATGCGTGTGTGTGTCTTTAAATCTTTATGTTTGGTATGAGCGTAGGTATGTGTGTGTGTGTGTGTCTGTACCCCTATATGTTTGGCATGGGAGTAGGTATGTGTGTGTGTGTGTGTGTCTGTACACCTATATATTTGGTATGAGCGTAGGTATGCGTGTGTGTGTCTGTACACCTATATGTTTGCCATGAGCGTAGGTATGCGTGTGTGTGTCTGTACACCTATATGTTTGGTATGAGCGTAGGTATGCGTGTGTGTGTGTCTGTGCACCTATATATTTGGCATGAGCGTAGGTATGCGTGTGTGTGTTTCTGTACACCTATATGTTTGCCATGAGCGTAGGTATGCGTGTGTGTGTCTGTACACCTATATGTTTGGCATGAGCGTAGGTATGCGTGTGTGTCTGTACACCTATATATTTGGTATGAGCGTAGGTATGCGTGTGTGTGTCTGTACACCTATATTTTTGGTATAAGCCTAGGTATGTATGTTTAATCTCACGTGTACCTTTCTCTCTTGTGTATGTATTACCCAAGCTGAGTATTTACTATCGCGTGTCAAGACGAGACAACACACAACCATGCTATGCAGCTTATCTATATCATTGTACTATTAACAACATCAATATCATGTTGCGTCGTTTCCGCCATCATACATAATAGTCGACCAATGCATATAAATCACTTTTCCTCACAAATCGTATCCACCCAAGAAGTTGGAACTGGTACACTGTTTGTAGCAGGGAACGCGTTGCCAGGGCAACACATTTGACAAACTGCGCGGAATTGGTGTGAAATACAACCTTTAGGCGTGCAGGGTTGATTGTTATCTCCCGTGCTGTAATTTCAGTTTCGAAATGTGTTTATCTACAATACGAGGCATTTCACACACCCAAACTCATTATTCCATCTTAACTGCTAGGTGTAATACGAGTGCATTCACTGCAGGAAGCAGGGATACGAAGCTACACAATGACCTTTCAGCAGTTATAATATCAGCACGCATATGGATAAAATTTAACATTAATATAGAGATAGAGATTTATTATTTTGGAAAAGCATTCATATCATGGGCGGATACAGATTTTTGTAAAAGGGGGAGGGTGCACAATTAAGATCTATTTATTGTCTTTGGTGGTAATTTATACAGAAATAAAGATTTTTTTCGAAATAAAAAAGGGGGTGGGGGGGTGCGCACCCCCCCCCCCCCCCCCCCCCCCCACACTCCCTCCCCCCCACTCTGTATCCGCCCATGCATATAACATGTTACTGATGTAAGCCGTTCTCTTGTCAACATACTCCAAACAGATGGGCTGAGGCCAAAATAGTTTCTCGTGGTTTCCGTGCTAATTGGATTCGATTCCCTTCCCATCTTGAGGTGCCATCCGACCCACAATGTCGTCCATTATGCTGCTTGGAAATCGATGAGAGATGTCCTTTGTTCGCTGTGATGACTCGTCTGGATGCACCGAATCAGTGACTTGTCTTGGGTCTGGCGTTCTCCGACGGGATCATTTACCCTCTCACTTCAGTCATGCAATGGACTCTCTCCTATAGCTCTGGGCCTAGATTTTCGAAACGATCTTAGCTAAAATAAATCTTAACAACTTAACAACAAAGATAAGATATCTTAAGGTTAAGATAAGATAGATTTTCGAAACTACCGTAAACCTGTCGCAGATCGTTCAGAGTTACGATACCTATCGTAACTCTGACAGAGAACTCATTTGTGTTAGAGATTGAAAAAGCGGGGTGTTTCCCATTAAAGTCACGAGGATTTCCCAGCTGCTGACAATAACAACAACATAGATAAATGACACGGAATTCATGATTACATTGTCAGGTCACATTGTTTAACATGCACATATTTGAGTGAAATTCTGTACAATCCTACATATGTCCTACATGTAGACGTTTTGTTCTTATGAAAAAAGATGCCATGAGTAACCGAACACAAAAAGCATTCTTGTGCCATGCAATAGCATTTTTCAAAACCAATAAATGCTATGATCAATAAGTGTAGTGTTACCACACTTTAGCTATTAGAATTGAAATAATGTGCCAAAAGATACTTCACTATTTTCTCTTCAAATGGTCCTCTCGTGAGCGCGCAGAACTTTATAATATAAACACATCGCGAACAAAGTCAAGGACGAAAGTAAGGGACGTTTTTTCTAAATGACAATGACGAGACCTTTGATCGAACAGCATGCGCGTTCAGCATTTAACATGCGTGTTCAAGTCTGATGTTAAGTGATGTATACTGTATATTTTTGTGTTTATGTCAAAAGTGAAGTTTATGTTAGTGTAAACACCAACATTATACGTGGAAACACTCAAATATTTGATCACATGTACATGTATCTCCTTGTTAAGTCAATATATACTACACTGTATAGTTAAAATTCAATTATTAAAACCACCCGTCCCACACGATTTTAGATGTAAAAACTTATGCGAAACCTTTATGGTTTTTTTTACATATGTAGATTGATATAATATTATAAAATGCTTTATAAAATAAAGACTAAAGCATTGACACAAATGCGATCCAGAAAATAGAAAACAACGGAACTGCGCTTTATGAAAACTGTAACATTGAGCAAGGTGTCCCGGGCGAATGCAAAGGGAAACCACTCTCAACTAGAGTTTCAACAAAGATTACCTCCCCCTGAGTTATCAATAAGGTCACGGTCATTACTGTAGCCTGACGACACCTTCCGTTTTTATCCTTCTCAAATTATCGAAAAGGTATGTTGTTTCACACTTCTTCTGCATGGACTCGGATAGAAATATATTGTAAGCTATCGACTCCACAGTTATGTGGATCGCTGTCGCGATTGAGAACATTTTTGACGCGAAATCCATGCGTTCTTTGTGTTTTCGAAGTGTCAATTTGAATCACTCAGTTTTACCAAATGAAATGGCAATGTTTGAACGTAAAGCAGACTAATTGTTTGGCAAAATATCTATGGAAAAGTATGCCGCCATCTTGGATGAAGATAAAATAAACTTACGACAGGTATGGGGCTATCTTAGATTTACGACAATCTTAAGATATCTTAGGGCAACGATAGTTTCGAAAATATGCTACGATAGCCTACGATTTCCTTACGATAACTTTACGATAATTTTAGGGCTACGATCGTTTCGAAAATCTAGGCCCTGATTAAGGCCAACCGTCCCCTTCTGTTTAATTTACACGTTCTTCTTCTTACTTCTGTTTAACAGGACCTTCTTCCTCCAACTTCTGTTTAACAGGACCTTCTTCCCTTCACTTCTGTTTAACAGGACCTTCTTCCTCTCACTTCTGTTTTACAGGCCCCTCTTCCTTTCATTTCTGTTTAACAGGACCCTCTTCCTCTCACTTCTGTTAAACAGGGCCATTCTTCCTCTCACTTCTGTTTAACAGGGCCCTCTCCCTCTCACTTCTGTTTAACAGGACCTTCCTCCTCTCATTTCTGTTTAACAGGACCACTCTTCCTCTCACTGTTTGACAGGACTTTCTTCCCTTCACTTCTGTTTAACAGGACCTTCTTCCCTTCACTTCTGTTAAACAGGACCTTCTTCCTCTCACTTCTGTTTAACATGCCCCTCTTCCTTTCATTTCTGTTTAACAGGACCCTCTTCCTCTCACTTCTGTTTAACAGGACCTTCTTTCTCTCACTTTTGTTGAACAGGGTCCTCTTCCTCTTCTGTTTAACAGGACCTTCTTCCTCTCTCATCTGTTTAACAGGACTCTTCTTCCTTTCAATTATGTTTAACAGGATCCTCTTCCTCTCTCATCTGTTTAACAGGACCCTCTTCCTCTCACTTCTATTTAACAGGACCTTCTTCGTCTCACTTCTGTTTAACGGGACCCTCTTCCTCTCACTTCTGTTTAACAGGATCCTCTTCCTCTCTCATCTGTTTAACAGGACCCTATTTCTCTCACTTCTGTTTGACGGGACCCTCTTCCTCTCACTTCTGTTTGACAGGACCACTCATCCTCTCCCTTCCACTTAACAGGGATCTTCTTCCTGTCACTTATGTTTGAAAGGACCCCCCTTTCTTACACACATGTAGGTGAGAAACCCATATGAGATAACTGGTATCAAACATATGTTTGAGATCGAATTCCAGGCCAGTGATTGGCTAATCAAAGGTGATGACCTGAGGTCAGATTATGACGGACTGCTTTTCTGATCGAAAGACATTGATAAGTTACTGGTGCTTCAGCCGAATGTCGACCTACGTCCGTGTTGAACGTTATGGTTTTAGAATGTTAACCCCCTGGATGTCACTCATATATCCCTCCTCTTCAACTCTCACTTGGAAGTCGAATAAAATTTAAGATACATCACACATACTAATAGTTTTGAATTCTGTGGGAAATTCCGTCTTCTGTGATATCATCCACTGTCAATTCAGGCAAATCAAAATGACTGAAAGTGTTGGTAAATCTCGCCATTTTTATACATTACAGGGGCGGTCGGGTAGCCTAGTAGTTAAAGCGTTCGCTCGTCACGCCGAAGACCCGGGTTCGATTTCCCACATGGGTACACTGTGTAAAGCCCATTTCTGGTGTCCCCTGCTGTGATATTGCTGGAATATTGCTAAAAGCGACGTACAACCATACTCACTCACTCACTTATACATTACTAAATTACCATTCACAGCGTTATTTGCTGTGTGTTAAGACATCTAAATATCGGACATTTAGTCAAAGGATTAAATTTCAAAGATAGCATATTAGCGATTATGGCCCGACGGGTATCTGTTTTTCATCAAACCACCTATGATAGTTCTGAAATGTAATTTCCGCCATGTTGTATAGTGTTTACAAAATCACGCCTATTAGATCGCGTATATTTCAAACTCAGCTGCGATACATGCATCCCTGTATTCCTCATACATTTTAGACTAAAATGACAAATGGTCTTTGTCACCAATACAAATTATCTCGATTAAATCAAGCGAAATAAATTATGTGGGGAAACGAACACTGTGCTCGGAAAACTGTGTTTGTTGAAATGTAAACAAAGCAAAATTCACATTTTACACTGTGTAGCAATTTCTCCTATTTTGAGAGATCCATTCTTCTAAGTGTTGCATACATTGGCTCACGTGTTTTTACACATTACAATGATCAGATACATTCAACAGAAATCGTAAACGTTTGCGTCCTGTGTGACGCCATGACTGACGCACAATCACGCTCAACGACGACGGCAGTTATCTGCCTTCCTGACTAATGTTCAATGTTACGAGGGAAACCATAAAAAAAATAACAGTACGCAGATTGTCAGACTGTATCTGATTACCTACATGACACATTTATGTATTTACGATCCCTCAATGAAAGAAAATCCTTATCTGGAAATCCCGCGTACTATTATCAGTGAACATTTTGTAAAAGTCGTTCACCGGTAGTGATGTCATACGGAAGTAAATATTGTTATTTGTCATTGTGTGTACATGTGTGATGGTTGTCATTATGTGTTCATGTGTGACGACGTCATTGTGTGTATATGTGTGATGGTCGTCATTGTGTGCACATGTGTGGTAGCCGTCGTGTGTATATGTGTGGTAGCCTTTATTGTGTGTACATGTTCGATGACCGTCATTGTGTATACATGTTTGATGACCGTCATTGTGTGTACATGTGTGATGACCGTCATTGTGTGTACATGTGTGATAACCGTCATTGTGTGTACATGTGTGATGACCGTCATTGTGTGTACATGTGTGATAACCGTCATTGCGTGTACATGTGTGATGACCGTCATTGTGTGAACATGTGTGATGACCGTCATTGTGTGTACATGTGTGATGACCGTCATTGTGTGTACATGTGTGATGACCGTCATTGTGTGTACATGTGTGATGACCGTCATTGTGTGTTCATATGTGATAACCGTCATTGTGTGTACATGTGTGATGACCGTCATTGTGTGTTCATGTGTGATAGCCGTCATTGTGTGTACATGTGTGGTAGCTGTCATTTTGTATACATGTGTGATGACCGTCATTGTGTGTACATGTTCGATGACCGTCATTGTGTATACATGTTTGATGACCGTCATTGTGTGTACATGTGTACATGTGTTCGATGACCGTACATGTGTGATGACCGTCATTGTGTGTACATGTGTGATAACCGTCATTGTGTGTACATGTGTGATGACCGTCATTGTGTGTTCATGTGTGATAGCCGTCATTGTGTGTACATGTGTGGTAGCTGTCATTTTGTATACATGTGTGATGACCGTCATTGTGTGTACATGTTCGATGACCGTCATTGTGTGTACATGTGTGGTAGCTGTCATTGTGTATACATGTGTGATGACCGTCATTGCGTGTACATGTTCGATGACCGTCATTGTGTGTACATGTGCGACGACGTCATTGTGTGTACATGTGATGACCGTCATTGTGTGTACATGTGTGATGACCGTCATTGTGTACATGTGTGATAACCGTCATTGTGTGTACATGTGTCGTGACCGTCATTGTGTGTACATGTGTGATGACCGTCATTGTGTGTACATGTGTGATGACCGTCATTGTGTGTACATGTGTGATGACCGTCATTGTGTGTACATGTGTGATGACCGTCATTGTGTGTACATGTGTGATGACCGTCACTGTGTGTTCATGTGTGATGATCGTCATTGTGTGTACATGTGTGACGACCGTCATTGTGTGTACATGTGTGGTAGCCGTCATTGTGTGTACATGTGTGGTAGCTGTCATTGTGTATACATGTGTGATGACCGGCATTGTGTGTACATGTTCGATGACCGTCATTGTGTGTACATGTGTGGTAGCTGTCATTGTGTATACATGTGTGATGACCGTCATTGCGTGTACATGTTCGATGACCGTCATTGTGTGTACATGTGCGACGACGTCATTGTGTGTACATGTGATGACCGTCATTGTGTGTACATGTGTGATAACCGTCATTGTGTGTACATGTGTGATAACCGTCATTGTGTGTACATGTGTGGTGACCGTCATTGTGTGTACATGTTCGATGACCGTCATTGTGTGTACATGTGTGATGACCGTCATTGTGTGTACATGTGTGATGACCGTCATTGTGTGTACATGTGTGATAACCGTCATTGTGTGTACATGTGTGATGACCGTCATTGTGTGTACATGTGTGGTGACCGTGATTGCGTGTACATGTGTGATGACCGTCATTGTGTGAACATGTGTGATGACCGTCATTGTGTGTACATGTGTGATAACCGTCATTGTATGTACATGTCTGATGACCGTCATTGTGTGTGCATGTGTGATGGTCTCCTCTGTATAACTATCACTGCGACTCAACACCGACATCTGGATAGAGTATCACATTGTCCCATCGTTCCGTATCACGTTACCAAGCATTAAAGCACTATCTCGCTTCTCATTGTCGATCGGAACTCATTTGCGACTGTATAAAAAGAAATATTATGCCCATACGATAACATCTCCACACACCAACAGACCTTGGAATGCGCTCTCCCCATACTTGTCCAGCGTTCACGCGGAATACATCGTTAAGCGTGTTCTGCAGCAAGGCAGGGCCGGGCCGGGTTGGGTTTAGCGAAGTCTGACAGAACCCCATCTCACTAACTGTTTCTGTTATTACAGCCTAGCGTCGACCCTTGTCGGATTCCACTGGAGAGCCACGGTATCTCAGTTGTGACTCACACCTCGCTCCGTATTCACCTTCTCATTCTTCATGGAATAGCGCTCACCGTCACTTGTCTTGTAAGTACCAATCACACATAACTAGGATTATTTCAGTCATTATTTGAATTGCTATTTTATCGAGCAGAGTTCTGTGATTATTCTGTGGGTCTGTTTTCCAAACTAACAATTCCTATTCATTAGGCTATTTCTCATAGGTTTCCCTGTTAAATTACTTAGGAACCATGGACCATAACTCACTTATTCCATCTGGCGTTTTTGCCACTGTTAAACGCAAAGCTTCAGAGAAAAAAACGTATTCACTGAAAAAAAATCACACAAAGTCAGTAGATCGTGTAGTAAACGGTTACGATTCGCCGATTTCAGTTTGGCTCTGAAATAATTAATTTCACTGTAGCTTTATCAAAAATAGCTTTATCTAAAAGTCAAATTCTGTGTGGCAATATTTAACCGAAGAGAATATTCTGCTTAATGATGATTTATTCGTTATAGTAGATGATATATTCATATTACTGGATATAATTTTTAGGTACACTATTAATTTGACATGATAATTGTTATTAAGTGATGCCCAGTTCGTGATGGCTTACGCAGTGGCTGTGCTATACACTTCCAATGCTCATCATATATGCGTGTGGGGTCATACGATGTATAAGATATGATCATGGAGCACGGGCAGTGTCATACTTTGTTTAGATGTCAAACCATTGGGGTCAAACCGTGCCGCCTCACACACAATCTTTGCTGACGCCAAAAATTTTGCGATTGAGGAAATAAGTGCTGCTATAGTGTAATAACGAATGCCATGTTAATGTAAATTTTAGTCTGCTGGTTTGGTTCTGGTTTAACTGTACAACTCGAACTGTCGAAATATTTTAAATTAGTCTATCGCCGACATGGAACGTGGCCGAAAAGCATGGACTAAACGTGAAAGTCAAAGCTTCCGCACTCTATCAAGTAAAGACCGCCTCCGTGGTCTAATGGTAGAGCGTCCGCCCGGAGAGCGGAAGATCCGGGGTTCGATCCCCAGCCGCGTCATATAAAAAGACGTTAAAAGATGGTACTTGTTGTTACCCTGTCTGGCGCTCGGCATTAAGGGGCTTAAACAAGGACTGGTCGGCTGGTTTTCAATCAATGTCGATAGACATTTTTATGTACAGTTATAGGTTACAAAACGCACAGGTGCGGTTATTACAAATATTCAAAGTATGTGTGGCAACAAATCGTTGGAAAATACCCAGAGACTGACTAAAAGTGTATTTCTAGGGAGCAGATACTATTCTATCTCTGACATTGACGCCATGTGTTTGTCTAACCATGGGCCATCTCATAACCGTGTTGAACGAAACCTTGCAAGGTTTGGTTATTTTTCTTCAGGGGTACGTAGTTCATGTGGGTTAACGAAGTGACCGTGCTACACACTTTCAGTGTCATATACGGGCGTAAAGTATGATGATGCAAAGCACAAGAATGTTTGACATACCGGGCCATACCTTTAACACTGTGTTGTCATGAGGGATTTAGCTCGGGAAGGGAGCGGGGGAGGAGGTTGAAGTCCCAGCTCAGACATACACAAATTGAACGGAGCTCTAGCTCAGACATACACCAGTTGAGCGGAGCTCCAGCTTAGACATACACCAGTTGAGCAGAGCTCCAGCTCAGACATACACCAGTTGAGCGGAGCTCCAGCTTAGACATACACCAGTTGAGCGGAGCTCCAGCTCAGGCATACACCAGTTGAGCAGAGCTCTAGCTCAGACATACACCAGTTGAGCGGAGCTCCAGCTCAGACATACACCAGTTGAGCGGAGCTCCAGCTCAGGCATACTCTAGTTGACCGAATCTCCAGCTCAGATAAACACCAGTTGAGCGGAGCTCTAACTCAGCCATACACCAGTTGAGCAGAGCTCCAACTCAGGCATACTCCAGTTGAGCGGAGCTCCATCTCAGACATCCACCAGTTGAGCGGAGCTCCAGCTCAGACATACACCAGTTGAAGTGAACTCCAGCTCAGACATACACCAGTTGAGCGGAGCTCTAACTCAGCCATACACCAGTTGAGCAGAGCTCCAACTCAGGCATACTCCAGTTGAGCGGAGCTCCAGCTCAGACATACACCAGTTGAGCGGAGCTCCAGCTCAGACATACACCAGTTGAGCGGAGCTCCAGCTCAGACATACACGAGTTAGGCGGAGCTTCAGCGCTGACATACACCAGTTGAGCGGAGCTTCAGCTGTGAAACACACGAGTTAGGCGGAGCTTCAGCTCAGACATACACCAGTTGAAGTGAACTCCAGCTCAGACATACACCAGTTGAGCGGATCTTCAGCTCTGACACACACGAGCTAGGCGGAGCTTCAGCGCTGACATACACCAGTTGAGCGGAGCTTGAGCTCAGACATACACCAGTTGAGCAGAGTTTCAGCTCAGACATAAACGAGTTGAGTGGAGTTCCAGCTCTGACACACACAAGTTGAGCGGATCTTCAGCTCTTGCACACACGAGGTGAGCGGAGCTCCAGCCCAATCACCGAGCGGCACACCCTCGCGGTCACCGTGCATAAGCAGCCGGAATTCCTGTCCACACGACGGTGGACATTTCTTGATATCCATCACACAAACCTAGACTATATATATTACAACTGCTCATTTAAAAGGTGCGGGTTAAGAAGAAAGTGGATGGGTGTTAGGCGTCAAACACAAAGGAGGGGTCCTATTGACTTAAGCTATGAAGTAAGGTTGGGTAAGAATGGGCCGATTGACAAGGGAGCGTCGTCATGTAACAGACAATAGTTGACACGAACCTGGATTACAGGATACAATACACATTCTAAATGGTTATTTCCAGCATGTGTCTCTAATTAGTACAGATCGACAACCCACTCTAACATTGGACGCCCGTGAAGATCCGGGGTAGAATAGGTCTTTAGCAACCCATTCTTGTCGTAAAAGGCGACTGTGCTTGTCGTAAGAGGTGACTAGCGGGATCGGGTGGTCAGGCTCGCTGACGAGGTTGATGCAATGCCATGGCATCGTACCCCAATTGCGTGGATCGATGCTCAGTCAATGAATTGTCTGGCTCAATCTGATTACTTACGGACCGTCGTCATATAGCTGGAATATTGCTGAGTGCGGCGTTAAACAACAAACAAACAAATTTGACCCCGCTTCACCAGTTACGAACTGTTTGATTGACATTCTAGAAGTTACTGAGTAAATACGAAAACATCCAACTTTATGGATCAAGATGATATACAGTGCTAAGCGTATACATTTTCTTTGTACAAGGGGGCACGGGTGTCGTCTGAGGCGCTACGATTCGCTATGCAGAGTTGCGTGCCTTGGGCACGCCAGAATCCTATGATTGTGGGTTCGAATCCCTGTTCGCCCCGATTATGTTTCTAGGTTTGTCAGCACCATACCCGTGCTCGTGGGTTTAACGTCGTGGTAAACGTCTGAGACCTTCATCACTTCGGGCTTTCCTTCCACATTTAGCTGAAACGCCGTGATATAACTGTAATACTGTTAAAAGAGGCGTTAAACCCAACTCACTCACTTCTTTGTGCAATGACTGCGATGTTTCGGTGTAGATACTAACGCCGTTAAAATTATCAATTCTTGGTTGTCCCTTGTTCATGATGCCAACTTCTAAATGCCCCTTAAAGAATAGTCCGTCTTACAGACCCTGATACAAATATATATCAAATACAGCCCATGCAAGTCTATTATGTTTGGCAAGTCTAGATTACTGCAGTATCTGAAAAGGAAGAGAGTCACTGGGCTCCCTTTTATTATATTTTTATTAAGAAAACTGAACAACTGTTTTTTTCTGTACGTTATGTTCATTTCAGAGAATAGATGTTAGTCTACTTAAAGAAGTTAACTGAATGAATAACAGCTTCTTGTTTATTGCATTAAGGACATGCCCATTTAGATTCTTACACCGTTATCAAGCTGGAGTGACTACAACCAGGTGATGAGAGGTATAGATACACGACATGTTGTGATAAGCAGCGGCCAACATTAACAACAACAGATAACAGATAACAAGTAGCACTCGAAACGTCAATAAACCAGAAGTTGTTATCCATGAAGTTTATGTTTTCTTACAGGTCTACGAACTTCAGATTTAAATCTGTTATCGGAGATAAACATGCTGTTTTCAATTTTCAAGTAGGTACCTGTAGATTTAACGGCGCTTAATTCAATGTGCGTGGAGCGAACCCACAGCGGGAGATGTGAAATGTGAAATTTAGCGAGGTCAGATCTTCAGGTAACCTAGCTCTATACTAAAAAAACACAGCGTGTTTAGATCTACATGTATCTTCATTCTACCATGATAAAATTAAACGCGAACTCTTTTGGGTTAGCCACGATTTTGAGTAAAGCGGCATAGGGACCCTTTATCTATACAGTAAACTACGGTTATAACGAACTAAAAGGGACCATTACTTTAAGTTCGTTATAACCGTAGTTCGTTTTATAAGCATATGCACAGCATATCTACAGTAGCTGGCAGGGACCAAAAAATAAGTTCGTTATATCGGTCAGTTCTTTATAAGCGTGTTCGTTATAAACGTAGTTTACTGTATATGGTAAAATAGTGTAAACGTTTCATGCTATCATCGCAAACCTGTTACCAAGGAGATGCATTTGGCGCTGTATCTAATAGAACACACAGCAACCCTCTGGAGGACTCTTAAACCAGTCCAGCAGACATCCAAGAGATGGAAATACATGATTTATTGCTAACAAAATTTCTGATGCTTGAAATGGAGAACGTGGCCATATATGTCGCAAATACATTTATGATGTATGGATAGTGGTGTCAGGTATCAATACTTTTATAGGTTTTATTTATTAGATCTGAACAGTGAGCTGAAGACGTATTGATCCGAGAAGTGAGATAAAAGTACCGTTAAACACGCCATGAAAAGAGTGATGGAGCATCATAAAATGTCCAGGGAACTGGTCGTCCGATCATAAGGCGCCGTATTTCGCAGTCTCCCCATTTTCCCCCGTGCCAGAATGTTGTGTGGTGGGTTGGAAACCAGCTTCGTTCTGATTTACCATTCTTGGCTGACCCGGGGTAGAATAGGTCTTCAGCAACCCATGCTTGCCATAAATGAATTACTTTCACAAACATAACCGATATAACGGGATCGGGTTGTCAGACTCGCTGACTTGGTTAATGCATGTCATCGTATCCCAATTGCGTGGATCAATGCTCATGATATTAATCACTGGATTGTCTGGTCCAGACTCGATTATTTACAGACCGCCGCCATATAGCTGGAATATTGCTGAGTGTGGCGTTAAACAACAAACAAACAAAAGTGTTAATAGTAGAAGAGGAAAGGTACTATTGAAGAAAAAAATACAATTATTTTGAAGAAATGTTTTCATAGACTAAGTGTTAATAGCAGAAGAGGAAAGGTTCTATTGAAGAAATTTTTCAAAGAAATGTTTTCATAGACTTAGTGTTAGTCCTAGTCTCAGAGCGGCACCACATTCTATTAGGCTCTTACACCAAGCGGACATACCGCGACATTAAAGAAATGCTATAAAAAGCGGCGTTAAACGCCCATACAGTTACTGTTTGTCAACCCTATAGTAACATCAACAGGATCACTCGATGCACAAAGCATACTTCGTCCACATTGTCGTGATGTGGTAGACATCAGCGAATTTCAACACATAAACCTAATAATACAGTATATATTTATGATAATAAATGATATAGTGGTAAAAGGAGGTTGATGTACGAGGAGTATATATGCGAGGTTGGGGGTAGGTGTTTTAGTGGGACTGAGGGCGGAGGGCAAGGATCCTGGGTCCTGTACTGGGTCATTGCTGAGTACAGTACACTACGGTTATAACGAACTCCAAGGGATCACTAATTTTAGTTCGATATAACCGTTGTTCGTTATAACCGTTGTTCGTTATAACCATATTTGTAGCATATATACAGCACATGGTCAGGGAAAAAATAAGTTCGTTATATACGTCAGTTCGTTATAAACGTGTTCGTTATAAACGTAGTTTACTGTACACAATCGATAGTTACATTGCTACGGTAAATGACAGAAGGACCCAGTCTTACCGACTGTGGCAGAATGCATTATGTCCAAGGCGGAGGTGGCGCGTACTGAACGTCCTGTATGTATGTCATTAACCTGGCCTAATTCATGATATACCCTTATCTAAGGCGCCGAGCGTTGGATTAATAGAGCGGTGTATAAATATATAATCTTGTTGCCGACCAAGTTACTGTGTTAGGTCGTCCGTCATATGTGTGCGTCTCCCGACGGCCCTAGATTAACATCCCAAACAAGGAACTATATTTATGTGCACTCATTTGCGCCATGAAAAAAATTACGAATGTCCCTTTTCATAAAAGAAAACTGCTGTATTTCAAAGTGAGGATATTGTACGACGGGTAGTCTTTCAGACTGTTGTAAGACCTCCGCGTTTTATCGTCTCTCAAACACTGATACCGCCATGAGCATAGGCCATGACCTCACAAGAACATGGCTTGACCGCACATGAGCACGTGACATGATCACACGCGGATATGTAACACGGCCACACTTAAAAACGTGATATGACCACATAAGGGCATGTCATATGGCTTCACATGAATATGTGACATGACCACATCTGAGCACGTGACATCACCACACATGAACACATGACGTGACCACATAAGAGCAGGAGACATGGCCATATAAGAGCATGTGACATGACCAAATAAGAGCATGTGACATGGCCACATAAGAGCATGTGACGTGGCCACATAAGAGCAGGAGACATGGCCACATAAGAGCATGTGACATGGCCACACAAGAGCATGTGACATGGCCACATAAGAGCATGTGACATGGTCACATAAGAGCATGTGACATGGTCACATAAGGGCATGTGACATGACCACACATAAACATGTGACATGGCAGCACCTTAGTATGACCAGAACGATGTGATATGATCACAGCTAAGTATGCGAGTATGATACCTCTCGAGTGCACACACCTGTGAGTATGACGTCAGCCGGGTGTATAAGCACACCTGTGTGTATGACGACAGCCGAGTGTATAAGCACACCTGTGAGTATGACGTCGGCCAGGTGTATAAGCGCACCTGTGAGTATGACGACAGCCGGGTGCATAAGCACACCTGTGAATATGACGAAAACTGGGTGTATAAGCGCACCTGTGAGTATGACTACAGTCAGGTGTATAAGCACACCTGTGAGTATGACGACAGCCGGGTATATAAGCACACCTGTGAGTGTGACGTCAGCTGGGTGTAAAAGCACACCTCGAATGTGACGTCAGCCGGGTGTTTAAGCACACCTGTGAGTATGACGTCAGCCGGGTATATAAGCACACCTGTGAGTATTACGACAGCCCGGTGTATAAGCACACCTGTGAGTATGACGACAGCCGGGTGCATAAGCACACCTGTGAGTACGACGACAGCCCGGTGTATAAGCACACCTGTGAGTACGACGACAGCCCGGTGTATAAGCACACCTGTGAGCATGACGACAGCCGGGTGTATAAGCACACCTAAGAGTATGACGTCAGCCGGGTGTATAAGCACACCTGTGAGTATAACGTCAGCCGGGTATATAAGCACACCTGTGAGTATTACGACAGCCCGGTGTAAAAGCACACCTGTGAGTATGACGAAAGCCGGGTGCATAAGCACACCTGTGAGTACGACGACAGCCCGGTGTATAAGCACACCTGTGAGCATGACGACAGCCGGGTATATAAGCACACCTGTGAGTATGACGACAGTCAGGTGTGTAAGCACACCTGTGAGTATGACGACAGCCCGGTGTATAAGCACACCTGTGAGTATGACGACAACCCGGTGTATAAGCACACCTGTGAGTATGACGACAGCCGTGTGCATAAGCACACCTTAGGCACACAAGAAATAAAGCCAAAATATGGGCACATCCACAGGGCAACGACACACGTCCTTATATTCGCACGTTTTGCACACCCTCATTTCTCCGCCCTGTCCACGTCGTTTCCACCATCATGTCGCTGCAGAGGCTTCTTGTGTCAGTAAGTTTTGACAGGCACTTTACAGTTCTCCGCTCGTCTCTCGTTTCAGGACCCCATTAGCACTGATGGGTATTTCAGGAATAGCGCTCTGTAACGGATTATTTAGTTTGCGGATCTTGAATGTGAATCATTTGGCATCCCCGCTCTGCGGCGTGGGGGTCTGTATATAGGGCTCTCTCCCGTTGTGAGGGTCTGCACGGGTGGGGTGGGGGAGACACTCAGACCATTTCGAGAAGCGTAACACTTCTGGAAAGTATATGAGAAGTCTCATGTGTCAGCAGTAGTAGACGGCATAATTTCGATTCTACTTTTTAGTCCAAAGTCAAATCAGAACAAGATAAAAAACATTTTTATGAGAATATAAAACACGATACATGTGGTTAAAAGGTCCCCTGTGTGTTAGCAGTGATTGATCAAAGTTTCAATTCCATTTTCTTTAATTCAAATTTAAATCCGAACCAGATATAAAAAATAATGATGAGAAATAAAACATGATAAATGTGTCAGAAAGGTCAAGTCAACATGATCTGAGGTAAAATTATTCCCAGTTTAGCTAATTGTAGTGGCTCTCGTTTCTGTTTCTGTAATCCTATAGTCTCCGGAATTAACCAGCTGACGCTTTGAGGGTTGTGAGATAAATTATAGAAGGAAATTGCAGCCTCGTTCTGAGTCCCATTGGCTCAAGGCTTAAAATCTGAAACCATTTTATTTGTGGCATTATTAATCCATTTCCAGGTCACATGTGTACAGTTACCATCCAAATCACCCTTTTGAGACAGCATGTTGTATTGTAGCCTGATGAAAGTGAAAATGAGCGCCATGTCAAAGAAAAGAAGAAAACTTCCGGTAGTCGAACACTTCCGGTAGTGTTTTCCCGGTGTTGTTTCCTCCCATCTCAAGTTTTTATGGTGTCAACCTTGCATTTTGTTGGATATTGGGGTATGATTGAGAATTTGCAGTCCGAAAGTAGGAGGTAAATATAAACGTAGCCATTTGTTTGGTTTCCAAATCTGGGCCCCGTTCCACAAAGCGATCGTAGCACTAAGACAATCGTAACTCCCATACTTTAACTCCCATTCTTTAACACAGACTAACGACAGTCGTAGCGCTACGATCGCTTTGTGGAACGGAGCCCTGGGCCCCGTTCCTCAAAGCGATCTTAGCGCTACGATGATCGTAACCATATGTTAAAGTAGGGGACTTACGATTACCTTAGTGCTAAGATCGCTTTGTGGAACGGGGCCCTGATCTGTTTCTAAGTGAGACCATCACAGTTTCCCACTTGTTTTATTTCTCTAATGTGACCATTTAAGCAGATAATCAGGATTAGATGTGACCTGATTACAGATCTATCACCCCAGGTCATTCGGAGTAATTTCGTGTAATAAAACTAACGATTATTTAATGAGGAGGGACATTTGTATCTTGACCAAATTATTCTACAGGCCGTAGAGATTGATACAGGGTCAATTATCGGAATTAATTCTTTTGAAAGTGAACATTAATATTGTCTAAGTTTTCTCAAGACGAGGTCGCGTGACTGAGACCCTGGTTGGTACTAGGTGTCTACTTGTGAGTTTTCCGAGAATATTTAGAACACAGTTGATATAACGCTCCATCGTGTGAGGATTGTCAGGGAAACGTGACAAACGAAACAATAGCCTTACTACTTTATAACACAGTGGCTTTTGCTTGGTAATATTATCTCAATTAAATGTCTTCAAGATAAGTAATACCCAGCCCTCTCTGCATAAGGACCAGCACTGAGTCTGTTAATGGAATGTCATTTTGTAACTTGAAACTCCACAATCTCTGCTCAGATCCGAGCACATTCTGACCACTGGAGGATATATTATTAATGCAATGTTGTACCAGTACTTGTTGTACCAGTGCTACTGCAAAAGTCATTCTCTTACTTAAAAAAATGTGCTATCAATATTCCAAAGGCGTCATGATTTTTTTCAATTTTTTGAAAGGGTGGTCAATTATATGATCATTTTAGGACTTTTTAATTTGAATGTATATAGTGAGGCGGGCGGGACCCGAGAAGAGGTTCGAGATATCGGTACATTCGAGATAACAGAGTTCGAAATAACGAGGTTTGACTGTTATATATAGACATAAGTTGATGACATAAATGAATTACTTTCACAGACATCACCGATATAACGGGATCGGGTGGTCAGGCTCCTTGACGTGGTTGATGCATGTCATCGTATCCCATTTGCGTGGGTCGATGCTCATGATGTCAATCACTGGATTGTCTGGTCCAGACTGGATTATTTACAGATCGCCGTCATACAGCTGGAATTTTGCTGAGTGTCCTGTTAAACAACAAGGACAGTGCTAAAATTGCTATTTTAATCTATCCATAAGTAAAAAATTGCTATTTTATCAATAATATTTTAGAAATATAGAACTCCAATGTATGGATGTAAAATAGTTTTAATGATGTTTTGAAATGACAAGTACCCTTTAGCAATTAGATTCTTGCCCATGTGTATGGATATGATGTAATTGACAGTTTGTCCACAATGTCATCTGAAGGAGAAATAATAGCTGTGTCTTAACACTAAATGGATACTTGCAGTCTGGAATTACAAAATATAGACAAGAAAAATACGACTTTCATAGCTACAGAGACGTTAACTATTAATTGTATGTCGATGGAGGGAATGAATAGACAGTGTCGTCTGCTCACTCAAGAAGATATATGTCGTCTGCTATCACATCTGGCATTGATCGGAAGTGTTATCAGATCGAGGCCAAGAAAGTACGGAAAAGTCGGGTATCGTGGAAAAAACAATCTCTCAAATGTTAGCTGAACGGGAGAATGTGTGTGTGTTTTGTTTAGCCATCTGTTGTGTATGTAGCCTGGTATGCAAGGTTTAATTACAGCCTGTTTCCATTCACATTTAATGGGCAGATAAACATTTCCGAGGTGTGTGATAGTTTGGTGTTTTTCTTGAACATAGACTACATTTCTGCCGGTGATTGAACAGGGAAAAAGTGTACGAAACCTTTTCACAATCCCCCTGCCAGTTGTGTCCTGTAAGGACAGTTTCCGTCATCAGAAATGTTTGCCCAGAATATGATGATTGTGTTTCTGTATCCACTAATGGACAACAACCCTAGCCTTGCTCCAAGGCTGCTTTGGGTGAGTCCATTGGTGTATGGTAATTCTATCCTTATCATAAGCAAGTCTAGATAAGTGGAAGGACTCTAGTCTCTTATAGGGACACCTTGTTCTTATTATTTATATAATCAAGAAATCACGATTTAAACTAATAATTATAGCTTTAGAGATTTGTACTTAACTTGTCTAAAACAGCCCTGTCGAAGGAGTAACAAAAACGTTTGTTCACAAGAACTATGGGTTCTTTTCCGACAGTTCTTGAAAGCGTGAGTGAATTATGTTTTATGCCGCAATCAGCAATATTCCAGTTAGTTCACTGTGGCCTGTGAATAATCGAATCTGGGACAGGCAAACCGGTGACCAGAATCAAAACTAACGGGGCACGATGACACAATAAGCCGATCTTAGTTTATTCACCCAATCCTCTTTCATCGATTAGGAGGACCGCCTCCTTGGTCTAGTGGTAGAGCATCCGCCCGGAGAGCAGAAGGTCCGATCCACGGCCGCGTCATACCAATAGACGTTAAAAGATGGTACTTGTTGTTACCCTGTGTGGCGCTCCGCATTAAGGGTCTAAAACAAGGACAGGTCGGCTCGGAGTCAGTATACTGTGTCTGAGTGGGGTATTCATGTTAAACTGCGGCATGGTATCTCAGTGTGCTAACACTGTAAATCGGCATCAGTCCTGACAAGTACAAGCAGCCACACACACACGTCGCTATATAAGTGTAATAATCTTGGACGCGACGTTAAACCCCATGCCACCTCACCTCATCGTTCAGGCAATCATGGACCCTCTCCGCCCGTCACTCCCCACAGAGCTAACTCCTCTAGAACCACAAGGTTTATGAGCTTAGGATAGAAGCTGATTCTAACAGCAGTGGCAAGAAACGTGCTTACTAAATTGTAATCCGATATATCACGACAGCCGCGAGAGTGATTTATAACAGTAAACTGTGTGGATGTGTCAAGATACGTATAAACAATTGTTCTGAGTTGTTTCCCAGCATCCAGGTGAGCTTTACATCATCACGTGTGTGTATCTGGCTTGTGTAGTTGATATGTACTTGAGGATGTTACGCAAACCTGAACGTTTCCCTAATAAAAGCAAGTCACAAATTTCATTTTCAAATATGGCCATTATGTTCGTGATATACGTGCATTGATGCCATTAAAATAAATACAAAAAAATTATGGAGGCTTTACTGCGGATAACTGTTGTTGTTGCGTGCACAGTGTTGTTTGCCATTACGTGCAGTATACGTTGCACAAAATATGAATTATCGGTCTGTTTGATCAAGACTCGATTTTATTCTATTTGCGGTATACACTCGTCCTCCCATTACACTTATTAGTGTACAGTCGTCTTTTAACTAAATCGTTAGTGTACAATAGTTGTCTCATTACATTGTTGTGTACAATCGTCTTCTCACTACACGTGTTAGTGTACAATCGTCTTCTCACTACACGTGTTAGTGTACAATCGTCTTCTCACTACACGTGTTAGTGTACAATCGTCTTCTCACTACACGTGTTAGTGTACAATCTTCTTCTTACTACACGTGTTAGTGTACAATCGTCTTCTCACTACACGTATTAGTGTACAATCGTCTTCTCACTACACGTATTAGTGTAAATTCGTCTTCTCACTACACGTGTTAGTGTACAATCGTCTTCTCACTACACGTGTTAGCGTACATTCGTCTTCTCACTACACGTGTTAGTGTACAATCGTCTTCTCACTACACGTGTTAGTGTACAATCGTCTTCTCACTACACGTGTTAGCGTACATCCGTCTTCTCACTACACGTGTTAGTGTACAATCGTCTTCTCACTACACGTGTTAGTGTACATTCGTCTTCTCACTACACATGTTAGTGTACAATCTTCTTCTCGATACACGTGTTAGTGTACAATCGTCTTCTCACTTCACGTGTTAGTGTGCAATCGTCTTCTCACTACACGTGTTAGTGTACTATCGTCTTCTCACTACACGTGTTAGTGTACAATCGTCTTCTCACTACACGTGTTAGTGTACAATCGTCTTCTCACTACGCGTGTTAGTGTACAATCGTCTTCTCACTACACGTGTTAGTGTGCAATCGTCTTCTCACTACACATGTTAGTGTACAATGGTCTCCTCACTACACGTGTTAGTGTAAAATCGTCTTCTCACTACAGCGTAAGTGTACAATCGTCGTCTCACTACAGCGTAAGTGTACAATCGTCTTCTCACTACAACGTAAGTGTACAATCTTCTTCTCACTACACGTGTTAGTGTACAATCGTCTTCTCAATACAACGTAAGTGTACAATCGTCTTCTCACTACAACGTAAGTGTACAATCGTCTTCTCGCCACAGCGTAAGTGTACAATCGTTTTCTCACTACACGTGCTAGTGCACAATCGTCTTCTCCCTATACCCGTTAGTGTACAATCGTCATATCACCGGACGTATTCGTGAACAATCGTCCTCTCGTTACACACTTCAGTGCACAATCATCCTCTCACTCAATTCTGTCAATATGTAGGTTGATGATGATTGTTTGATAACAATGTCCCATCATGTGGCGTCACACCAAGATAACATGACAGCCGTACTTACTTGAGACAAGATTGTTATCCAGATTTCATTCGTACTGGATTGTGACTTTCTTTTATCAATTTCAGGGGTTGTGGGGTAGCCTAGTGGTTAAAGCGTTCGCTCGTTACACCGAAGACCCGGGTTCGATTCTCAACATGGGTAAAATTTCTGGTGATCCCCGCAGTGATATTGCTGGAATACTGTTACACGCGGCGTAAAACTACACACACTCACTCACTTTACCAACTCCATATGGATACTGCTGCCCCAAACCTGTGTATCACATCACAGGACAAAGTGTCTATATTATATATAAATATTTATTTATTGAACTATTAACTCAACTATTATCTCATGTTGCAGGAGGCACCCCTGAGACAGTCCTTCGGAACCACGCCCAACTAAATCTGTACTTCAGCTGTTTTCGACGGTAACTGACATGGTACGGTTGAGAATATTTTTGTTGATCTTGGTGAAACATTAAAGAACACATGTAACTGATTGTGTTCATCTCATTCAGTTTCTAGTTCTAATCAAGTGGGGTCATGGGTGGTCATGTCGACTAAGGCACCGAAATTCGCTGTGCAGAGTTGGACACGCCAGAAACCTATGGCTGTGGGTTCGAATCCCGGTTCGCCTCGATTATGTTTCTAGGTTTGTCAGCACCATACCCGTGCTCGTGGGTTTCACCGAAGTGGTAAACGTCTACGACCTGCATCACTTCGCGCTTTTCTCCCACATAAAACTTGAATAGTGTTAAAAGTCGTGTTGGACCCAGCTCACTACAATCAAGTTGATAATAACTGCAAGTAGAGTTCACAGCATAGATAGTTGAGACAAATCCCACGAATATATTTCTGTTTCCAGACAGAAGCCACTCACCGGAAGTCAAGCCAAATGGGCAAGGAGGACGTGCTCCAGAACGGTTTCCAAGGTTACAAGGAGGGATACGAAACACTCTCCCAGAATAAGTGGATGCTGAAGCTCCGCCATGTTCTGCAAACAACCATCTGCCCTCTGTTGCTTACCCTCACCACCCCAAATTTCGTCATCATCCTGTGGTATACAGCAGTGCACTCCGATGGCAGTTACAGCAAGATGGCGAACGTCTTCCAGGGCAGATCCATCCTGGGAGGTCTGCTGTACATGTGGAGTCAAGTCCGACCCCACAGCACTGTGATTTCTGCAATACTTGTCGTATACAGCATATATGCTCTCGTCACGATGAAGCTCCTCCCAGGCAAGACTGTGTATGGACCTTTGACCCCCAAGGGCAATGTACCCGTGTATAAGGATAACGGCTTCACGTTTTTCATCCTCACTATGGTGCTATTTGTTGCGATTACAGCATTCCTGAAGCAACTTGGTATGACCCCAACAATAATATACGACCAGTTTGACACGGTACTATCAACCCTGAATATTTTCAGCCTTGTATTTTGTTTATTCCTATACGTAAAGGGCATAGTTTCCCCCTCCTCGACTGACTGTGGGGCAACAGGTAATTTCATTTTTGACTATTACTGGGGAACGGAATTATACCCAAGAATCTTTGGCTATGATATTAAGGTTTTTACCAACTGTCGGTTTGGTTTGATGGTCTGGGCTCTTTTGGTGTCGATATTCGCCCTTAAAAGTTACGAGTTGCACGGATTTGTTGACAGTATGTTTGTGTGCTGCACACTCCAACTTGTTTACCTGGCCAAATTCTTCTGGTGGGAGGCTGGATACATGAGGACCATTGACATCATGCTTGACCGAGCTGGCTACTACATCTGCTGGGGCTGCCTGGTGTTTGTGCCAGGGTTCTACACGTCGGTAAGCCTCTACCTCGTCAACCAGCCCGTCATTCTCGGACCGTGGCTGACAACGTTCTTCCTCACATGTGGTATGCTCTCCATCTACATCAACTACGACGCCGACAACCAGAAACAGGCAGTGCGGGGCGCTGACGGCAACTGCGTTATCTGGGGGCGCAAGGCCGAGGTAATTCGTGCAAAGTATCAACTTGAGAGTGGAGAAGAACGGGAGAGCATCCTCCTTGCATCCGGCTGGTGGGGCTTCTCCAGGCACTTTCACTACATCCCCGAGATCCTCCTGGCTTTCTTCTGGTCAGTGCCCGCCCTCTTCGTCAACATCATGCCCTTCTCCTACACCATCTTCCTCACCTTCTTGCTGATACATCGCAGCTACCGAGATGAGGCCAAGTGTTGTCAGAAGTACGGCACCTTTTGGGTGGAATACTGCAAGAGGGTGCCCCAAAAGATTGTCCCGTACCTCTTCTAAACACACGTGGCTGTTGTTTCATCGAAAATGTGTTCCTGATTAAATAAACAATACGGTGTAGTAGTATTTTTCAATTCTCGGTTTGTGACAGTTTATCTGTCGAGGCACAACCACAAACTATATGTGTTCATTCAAAGGAGGACGCTTAGGCAATCACTGAACACACAAATACTATCTACGTTGACTTTTACGTGAACTGTCACCGTGTTGTGCTGGATACCCGCCAAAGATTTATCAACTTCTTGCCTTACCACCATCGTATATTGGTTCTAGGTCATTCGATGCGCACAAGTTTTATCATTGTTGGTTATCAGGTTAACGTTGTACAATGTGCACGAACGCAAAACTCTGGGTTAACGGTTGTGTTAGCTCACCTGGATCAAATATCCAGTGTCGGAATACTCGTCCGTCGTCGGACTTTCCAAGTTGATGGTTGTTTACATTCAATTATATAGGTCACTTAGGCCCATCCACGTAACGGACGTCTGTAGTAGACACTGACATTACATCCACGTTGCGGACGTCTGTAGTAGACACTGACATTACATCTACGTTACGGACGCCTGTAGTAGACAATAACATTACTTCTACGTTACGGACGCCTGTAGTAGACAATAATATTACATCTACGTTACGGACGCCTGTAGTAGACAATGATATTACATCTACGTTACGGACACCTGTAGTAGACAATGATATTACATCTACGTTACGGACGCCTGTAGTAGACAATGATATTACATCTACGTTGCGGACGCCTGTAGTAGACAATGATATTACATCTACGTTACGGACGCCTGTAGTAGACAATGATATTACATCTACGTTACGGACGCCTGTAGTAGACAATAATATTACATCTACGTTACGGACGCCTGTAGTAGACAATAATATTACATCTACGTTACGGACGCCTGTAGTAGACAATGATATTACATCTACGTTACGGACACCTGTAGTAGACAATGATATTACATCTACGTTACGGACGCCTGTAGTAGACAATGATATTACATCTACGTTGCGGACGCCTGTAGTAGACAATGATATTACATCTACGTTACGGACGCCTGTAGTAGACAATGATATTACATCTACGTTACGGACGCCTGTAGTAGACAATAATATTACATCTACGTTACGGATGCCTGTAGTAGACAATAATATTACATCTACGTTACGGACGCCTGTAGTAGACAATAATATTACATCTACGTTACGGACGCCTGTAGTAGACAATGATATTACATCTACGTTACGGACGCCAGTAGTAGACAATGATATTACATCTTCGTTACGGACGCCTGTATTGCATGCGACTGCAATTGTGAAAACGCAACGCATCGTTGGATGCACAATTGTGTAAACATTTGATCAAGTCGTGTCTAAGCAGATGGTTTTCAGGGAACTTATGTGCTATTGTGGCATAAGCTTGCACCATCACACATGTACACAAGTTTCAGCAGTGACACAGCTGACTAAGCAAAAATGATGAGTCCGCCATCTGTATCGATCCCATTGTCACCAGCTCTCATGGCTTTATCCTTCTCATTACACATCTTGCATATTTTATCTTTGTTTCCATAGCAACGATTATCAATGAGCATAAACCGTAACCCAAGCTAGAACGTCACGTACTTGTGTGCGACCCGGGACCGACAGGGTGTCTCAGATTCAAAGTTTACGACCGATACAATTGATAACCCATCTCGCGGTGGTCTGGTGTCGCAAGACCTTGCGTTAATGTGCTGCTGCTGCTGCTGCAAAAACCAAGACTAATATTTGAACTTTTTGTCAATACGCTGTGGTATGCGTACGCGTGTCCCTGGCCTGGTTCTGATCGAACCTCATAACGAACATTGGCATCATATTGTTCCTGGCAGATGGTATGGTGATTCCTGTTCAGGAATGTATCCGACAGAGACTGACTAACCCCATCCATGAATGTCTTCCCCAGACGGACAGATGGATGACAAATTCAGCCCATGGATGTACCAGATGGACAGATAAATAATATGACAAGCCTCGTCTGTATATATCACTGACAGATTGACAGATGGTACGATAATCCCCTCGATATTCTGGAAGACAGGTGACCCGTTTCTATTTCTTGTGTACCTGATTCCATTTCTTATCGATTTTTATATCGATAAATAGGTTATTGCTCCGGACGGGTTTGGGTTTTCCTCGTGTTTTTTTTCAAATACGGTACATTTTGTTAATTGTAAATATTTCATATACGACCTCGGTGAAAATTTAATGGTATTGTTGGTATCGGGTAGAGTGGTATTTCGTGGGAATGGGGGATTCTTGGATAAAACAACTCCAATACATTGTCAGATGTATATTCTAGTCCCAAATACCTCATTACCTATGTCGCACCTGCAACTGTATAGAGTCCAGGGCCTCGTTCAACAAAGCGATCTTAGCGCTACGACTATCCTAAGCCTATGTTAAAGTATGGGAGTTACGATCATCTTAGCGCTAAGATCACTTTATGGAACGGGGCTCAAGACGATTCAGATTCAGAGCAACTAAATGTGCAATAAGTATACATGGTTTATTTCCATGAGCTGTGGATTGACCTACGAGACATATACCACTAGTCCCATCTGCAATATCTACAGTGTTATCAGTGGGTTTCCATGACTTCCGCCAATCGAAGATGGAGTTCCCGGACTCCTTGAGTGTGAGGTCGGGCAGCTGCTGAGAAATATGCGATAAGCTGTTGTCCACTCAGGGTGAATAAATGCAAGAATTGATAAACAGATTTATAAATGCATTAACATTCATCCAATATCGTTTTTTGTGATCAATATCGTCTTGCATGTATATTACATATTTTCTGTATATAAAAGAATTGAAAGGAATCATACTGGTCTTGTCATCTTTAAACAAGGACTTCCATTACTGTCCTCAATGAGTGAGTGAGTGAGTATGGTTTTACGCCGCTTTTAGCAACATTCCAGCATAATCACGGCGGGGGACACCAGAAATGGGCTTCACACATTGTACCCATGTCGGGAATCGAACCCGGGTCTTCGGCGTGACGAGCGAACGCTTTAACCACTAGGCTACCTGATCGCCCACTGTCCTTAATGTGTTTGGTCTAATGGGGCTTTATACAGTGTATGTTATATCACGGCGTGTCACTTGTTGTGTGATGGAAAGCCTGGTGTAATGTTTGTTTGTTTGTTTAAAGCCGCACTCAGCAATATTCCAGCTATATGACGGCGGTCTGTAAGTAATCGAGTCTGGACCAGACAATCCAGTGATTGTCATCATGAGCATCGATCCATGCAATTGGGATACGATGACATGCAAGCGAACCTGACCACCCGATCCCGTTAGTCGCGTCTTACGACAAGCATACTTGCCTTTTAAGGCAAGCATGGGTTGCTGAAGACCTATTCTAACCCGGATGTTCACGGGTCTGTTATGCGGGTGTAGACGTTTACCACTGGGTGGCGCCACCGACAACTGGGCAAACCTCCAGCGACTTCAGTTATGATAGAGTACAATTACTCATGTCTTGAAATCAGATCACCTCATAAAAGAAGTCAAATGTTTAGCGTACATAGATACCCCGCTATGGCTTGACAGTTGCACGGACAAAGCGAATGGTTGATTCGTGGGGTTCACGAGAACGTCCATGGCGAAATTAGGGCGAATCTAATGCTTGTATCTTTGACCAGCGAATCCTGGAATCTAAGGGACGCAACTCCGTACGGCTATGGCGATTACCCAGCCAGCCAGTATAAGATCAGATAAAAAGTGTCCAATCAAAAAGTTAGAATCTGTTGTATACTTGTTTCGAAACAACGTATCAAGGGTTATCATTTATGACAAAAGCCAACATATATGTGGCGGTTACAAATGCGCAAAATTGTGTTCTCTTAAAACAGCGTTTAGAGTGAGTGAGTGAGGGTGTTTTACGCCGCTTTCAGCAATATTCGAGCACTAACACGTCGGGGGACACCAGAAATGGGCTTAACACATTATACCCATTTTGCAATCGAACCCGGGTCTTCGGCGTGACGAGCGAACGCTTTAACCACGAGGCTACCCGACCGCCCCACTGCGTTTAATTACTATACTGTTAAACTGCGGTCAGAAATATGAAGCTACATTTATGAAGGCGAGATAGGAACAAATGTGTTTTGAGTTAGGATACCAGTGGTTAATAGCATCGGAATAACCGTCGGAATAAGAACAATCACAATGTTAAGGCCCCCAGCGTATCCGGATGAATTTACATGTTTGTTTGTTGTTTAACGCCACACTCAGCAATAATCCTGTAAATAATCGAGTCTGGACCAGACAATCCAGTGATTGACATCACGAGCATCGATCCACGCAGTTGGGATACAATGATATGAATCAACCAAGTCACCGAGCCTGACCACCCGATCCCGTTAGCTCTTACAACAAGCATAGTCGCTGTTTACGGCAAGCATGGATTACTGAAGACCTATTCCAACCCGAATCTTCACGGGTCGTATTTGCATATGTTCTGACTCGGGTCCCAATAGGGTTCCTCGTATTGTGATGGAATGAGGTGAGGTGATGTGAAATGGGGTGTGACGTTGCGTCGAACATTATTGCACTTATGTAGCACCTTGTAGTGCTTGCCCACTGAGATACCATGCCGCAGTTTAACATCGATACCTGATTCAGATGCAGTATACTCTTAGCCAATCAGTCCTTGTTTGATCTCCGAAATGTTGAGCGTCAGGGTTAACCATACTTTAACGTCTTTTAGTATGACGTTGGATCGAACTATCGACGTTCCGCTATCGGGGTAGACGGTCCATCCACCAGACAACCGATGCGGCACCTAATGGTACAAGAGTGTTGGTTGTTGTTGGTTTGTTGTTTTACGCCGCACTCAGCAATATTCCAGCTATATGACGGCAGTCTGTAAATAATCGAGTCTGGACCAGACAATCCAGCGACTGATATCATGAACATCAATCCACGCAATTGGGATCAATGACATGCACCAACCAAATCAGCGAGCCTGACCACTCGATCCCGTTAGTCGCCTCTTACGACAAGCATGGGTTGCTCAAGACCTATTCTACCCCGGATCTTCACGGTTTAGTACAAGAGTGAGCGAGTGAGTGAGTGTATATGGTTTTACGCAATATCACCGCGGAGGACACCAGAAATGGGCTTCACACATTGTACCCATGTCGGGAATCGAACCCGGGTCTTCGGCGTGACGATCGAACGCTTAACCACTAGGCCCGACCGCCAATGGTTTTAGAGGAAATTCATATCAAATATGAGTAAGGTCAGCGTAACCCGCTTTGAATATCATTTCGGTTATATAACGGCGTGTCAGCTTGACGTGGGAGAACCAAAGTGATGAATGTCTCAGACGCTTACCATTACGGTGAAACACAAGCACGAACAACGGGAACGGTGATGCCACACCTAGGAAGATAATCAGGGCGAGCTGGGGTTTGTGGACCAGTGCCATATCTCTGATATTAACGGGTGACATTGTTAGCCAACACATAGGTTAAGGCTGTTTTTAACAGTGAGTGAGTGAGTATAGTTTTACGCCGTTTTTAGCAATATTCCAGCAATATGACGGCGGGGGACACCAGAAATGGGCTTCACACATTGTAACCATGTCGGGAATCGAACCCGGGTCTTCGGCGTGACGAGCGAGCGCTTTAACCACCAGGCTACCCGACCACCCCGTTTTTAACAGACTTCAAGACATTTGGATTCATGCAGTTCACGGAAGGGTTTAACGGAAGGTCCGTGTTCGGTGTACCATTATTTACACCCGGTGTTTAGACAGATTCAGTTTCATCTACGACTACGACTACGAATACGACAGTACATGTACGTACTTCCTAAAAGAGGGTACAAGGGACTTTTTGTCCCCCCCTTCTCAAAAAAAGAAAGAAGAAAATAAAAGAAGAGATTTCAGGGAAAATCTGTTCCCAAGTATCCCATGGCTCAACACACGAGGGGCGGTCGGGTAGCCTAGTGGTTAAAGCGTTCGCTCGTCACGCCGATGACCCGGGTTCGATGGGTACATGGGTACAATGAGTGAAGGCCATTTCTGGTGTCCCCCGCCGTGATATTGCTGGAATATTGCTAAAAGCGGCGTTAAACCAAATTCACTCACTCAACACACGAGTCACTGACTCACTCACACGTCAAAATAGGTGTCCGAGGTCAACATGAATATATACATCCCCCGCCGTGATATTGCCAGAACACTGCTACATTCACTCACTAATTCTTACGCGGGTCTGTGTGTGTCTGTGTGCGTGTGTGTGTGTATTGGTGTATTGATTTACGCCGCTTTTACTAATATTCCAGCAATATCACGTCGGGGCACACCAGAAATGGGCTTTACACATTGTACCCATGTGGGGAATCGAACCCGGATCTTCGGCAGGGTGAGCGAACACCTACCTCACCGCCCTAGACTTTAGAGACCCATGCTTGTCGCAAGTGGCGACCAACGGGATCGGTTGATGCATGTCTTCGTATCTCAGTTTCGTAGACTGATGCTCATGATGTCAATCACCAGATTATGACGAGCTTATTTCGTCATATAGTTTGAATATTGCGGAATGCAGCATTAAACAACAAAATAAACAACAGCTACATACACGTAAAGATGTTTCACCCGATATATCGCGACACGACCATACATCCTGGTAATTAATGTTCGAAGGGTGACGTCAATATGGTCCCGCCCATTTTATAGCATACCTCAGGCAAAACACACTTTCGTTTAATATATTAATTATGGGATTAACGTGGGAGTGTCCCGCTAGAAAACAAAAATATATTTTGTTGCTTTTGAGAGTGCAATGCAAGTTCCGGATAGAGATGTGGTCTTCTTTGGACACATCTTGAAAAACTATTTGATCTGTGTAAACAGAAATATGTAACACCTGATCCCCTGAAGGCTGATCATCGTTCAAAGACTCGTGAAGTTAAATTTAGTCTTCTTCCTGAAACGACGTTGGATTTCATGAAAAGAAAAAAAATAATATAAGTAAACAAAATCAAAACTTACAAGCTACTCGTCAAGTAAGTGATTGAGTGAGTATGGTTTTACGCCGCATTCCTCAATATTCCAGCAATATCAGGGCGGGCAACACCAGAAATTGGCACATTTTATCAGTGTGGAGAATCGAAACCTGGCCTTGGTGGGTGACCAGCGAACGCTTGAACCAATACGCTACCCGCCGTCCCTTCATTAAAGATTGTTTGTTTGTTGTTTAACGCCGCACACAGCAATATTCCAGCTATATGACGGCGGTCTGTAAATAATCGAATCTGGACCACAAAATCCAGTGATTGACATCATGAGTATCGATCTACGCAATTGGGATACAATGACATGCATCAACCAAGTCAGCGTGCCTGACCACCCGATCCCGTTAGTCGCCTCTTACGACAAGCATAATCACCTTTTATGGCAAACATGGGTTGCTAAAGACCTATTCTACCCCGGATCTTCACGGTCTTGGTGTGAACAGAGGACATGTGTTGCCCAGAGATATATAAACGAGGATGGTATGCTTTATACCGCACACAGCTGCCACTGGTCAGTGGTCAGTGAAGTGGCGGTCTCAGTTGGACATTAGACATACTGATGAAACATTAACTTTCCGAAGTCAAGCAGGAAAATATACCACACTACTTCAAACATGCACACACGCACACACACGCATACAGGATGGGTGGGTGATTTTGGTCTAACGCAGATCTGTCAATACCGTCAGGATGATGTTGGAAGAGAGCTCGAAGTATCGCAGGACAAAAAGGATGTGCGTGCAATTCCTTTTTTGACTGGTACCAAATGTTCCGGATTTTTTCAAGTGAACATTTGACTAGCCTTTGCATGTGTTTGTGACGGGTGCTGACGGTGCGGCAGGGTACGTTCATCTTTTCGCGAACACATGGTATCATCACTATTTCACAGTGATTCATTAATACATGCTTGTGACAAAGGCGGGATTGAACAATCGAGTCTGTTTGGGGCAAATATGTCTTATGAATATATTTGTCGCTTGTATTTGTCTATTGTATTTAAAAGTTTGCTGTGTTGGTGAAACCCACCAACACGGGTACGGTGCTGACACAAAGAAACACAATCAGGGCGAAATTAGAACTTGAACTATGATCATGGGTTTCTGGCACGCTTATGGAAGCAACTTTGCGAAGCCAATTGCGGCGCACCAGACAACGTAGATCTAGATGCATCTACCCTTTCATGTGACTTCATCCCAAACCAAAGCCTCAAGTTTAAATCATTTGTTCATATAATACTTATTTCTATATAGATATTCATATCAGGCCGTTTGCTTTTATCGTTGCGATTTTCATCTACAGCTAAACATGGCTCCCAAATCCAAATCCTCGCCCGCCTGTATATTCAACTAAATCGGGACAGGAAATTCTCGATGTCGTCTATAGGATATTTTACGAGAACTCGGACTTTTGCTTAACGTTTCTCGTCTTTTTAGCTTCGCTCTATTCGTCGATCCAGCAACCAATACAATTCGAACATAGCACAATAACGATGACGTGAGTTTTAGGTCAGGTGAGGTGAAATGGGGTCTAACATCGCGTCCAAGATTATTGCACATAGCGACGTGCATGCACATGTGTGTGTGGCTACTTGTACTAGTCCGGAATAATGCCGATTTTATCGTGCTAGCCCACCGAGATACCATGAAGCGGCTTAACATTTTCCTTCTGCCCGTCGACTTCTCTGAGGTGAGGTGAAATGGTGTTTAACTTGGCGTTCAAGGTTGTATAGTGCTAACCCACTGAGATAATTTTTGACACAAATGTGTCTTTAGTTTTGCTTTGAATGTTCGAAATGTTGAGGAAAGTCTAATCTCAAGTGGTAGATCATTCCATAACTTTGGGGCAGCCACACTGAAAGTCTTTAGTCCATGGCTGGAAAGTCTATACTGAGGAACAGATAGCAGGTGTTGGTTTGCTGATGGAAGAGTTCTTGGTGGATTATGAAGCTGGAGCAGAGTGGAGAGATAAGCTGGAACCTGGTTGTTGACACACTTGTAAGTCAAAGACAGCTTTTTGTACATGATCCTTGACTCAACCGGAAGTCAGTGTAGATGCTTGAGGACAGGTGTGATGTGTCACCTACGTGATGTCCTTGTCACAATCCTGGTTGCCGTGATCTCTCAAGTTCAAACATTATCACAACTCCATGTCAGAATCAGGAGATCTGATTGGTCCACGTGATCTCGATGAAATAAAGTGTAACTCGCCTTGAACGGTAATAAATTTTTCAACAGGGCAATAAATCTCTTATACCCCGCCACGAGCAATACAGGTTGCACCTGGATTTCTGAGAGACAGAATAAATCTCTTCAGCCCTGCTTCAAAGCCAAAACGCATGTAACAGCACAAGTTAACCTCAGCTCAATCGAACAGATGTTTCTATCAATTTTGAATTTGTGTTCATTCTTTCACAATGTCACATTAAAACATGTCGGTAAGACAAATTTATTGCAGCAGGATCACTCGGGGTACACCGGGTTGTATAGCGCTCCGGCTCCAGGTATAAAAACTAACGCGGGACCATAAAACCCCCATGTAATCCTGCTAGAACTTATATTGCAATGAGGCATCTGTGAACTTGGTTAGAATACAAAGCAACAGAACACACATTTAGGTTATACATAAAAATCCTCTAGTTTTTATTAAAATAAACATGATAAAAACACCTATGATTGTTTCATCCAATGGTGAGCAATACATTGCCACACAACTTCTCAGAGAAGACAAGTGTATCCAACATGAAGTAGGTAATTGACTCACAGTTCCTGAGAGATTTGCTTTAAATATAACTCATGATCTACCCTTTAGACACACTGACCTTTGACCCCAGTGAAACATAACAGATATGTCAAAGCCATTAACAGTTCATATTTCATCCAGTGTTGTTTATCATGCTGTCAACATTGTGAAAGCAAAATACCGAAAGTCTCATCAGGGGACCTAGGACTATCACACTGGTGGAGTTGGTAGCAACTGCAGAGAGGAAAGGTCACACTTCCTATTCATTTAAACAACTTAAGTGCCTGCCTATACAAATAGCCACATTTGTCCTCTTGCAAACTTTCAAAAGCAAGTTATAATAGGGTTGGATTGATACAAATAAGTCATCACACAAATAACAAACCAGCTCAATGCTGTTAGAGATACCCATGAAGATCTGGGTTAGAATTGGTCCTCAGCAACCCATGCTTGTTGTAGAAGGTGATTACAGGATCGGAAGATCAGGCTCTCTGACTTGGTGACTTGTATCAAAATTGCGTGGATCAATGCTCATGATGTCAATCACTGGATTGTCAGGTCCAGACTCACTTATTTACAGACCGCCATCATAAGGCTGGAATATTGCTGAGTGCACCATTAAACAATAAACAAACAAACCAACAATGCTGTTGGAACATCAAGCTCATGGTTTGTAGGTTGTCTAGAAAATATGGTAATCATCCGTCTAGTGGTTCGAGAACAGGTGATTACCATGATGACATACTTGTATCACAAACTTCCACAGGTGGAGAGGGCTTGAAAAACAAACCTCGATATAACCTGATATGTGTGTTTAACACCACAACATTCCATATATGACAGTGGACCAGTGATTGACAAAATGAACTCCGATCCACGCAATTCGGAAACAAAAAAAAAGAAAAAAGAAAAAGAAAAAAAAAGGAAATCTCAAATCAACAAAAGGCACCAGTTCATTAGACTTATTAATATAGAAAGTTAGAAATATATCACATAATTAATAGCCATTTAGGAACACATGGGTCGAACACAACAACGCAAACGGTAATATTGTGTGCTTTGTACTCCGCTGTTAAATTATCAAATTGTAACTTTTACATTTTCACTATCTATATTAAAGATAGAATATGTTGTCATTCCCAATCGCACATGGTTTGTTACTCAGGATTGCTGTAGACATTTTTTTTATTTTTCTCAAAAAGAAACATTTTGTCATCATCAATCTTTATTTTGAATTTATATTTGCTTACCTTTACCATGAGGGCTACATTTTGAAAAGTTTGAAATATGACAAATAACTAACAAAAAACTAGCCTTACATTTTAGGATTTTAGTATTTGTATTTCATTTTGAATTTATAGTACATTCTTAGGAATCTTCACAAATTGAAACTATGTATCCATTTACTTCTAAGGCACCGAAGTAAGGCGGTACGTTGCTACAAGCCGACATCAGACGAACAACGTGAGGTCGCTTTAAATATTATATCCATTGCCAAGATGCAGAGAAGCACAACGGTCACAAAGGACATGAAAACCTCGGGTGGCCAGGTGACTTCATAAAAAGATCAACCGATCGTGTTCAATTTCAATATAACATGAAAATAGTGTACATCACAAGAAAAAAATGTATCCAAAATTTGCTCCTCTAATAAACTTTGAAAACATGAATATTCTTCATTCAATAGGGCTTTAATATGTATCTGTCCGACAGGATATTCTGTAAAATGTTCCTAATCTGAAGAGCTGGCATGTGAAAAAACTATTTTGGAATATTGTACAGGATATTTGTTGACAGAAGACCATACTACAGATCCAGGAGCAGAGGGACATTAGAACGATAATTTCCTGGGGCAAAGGGACATTATTACGATTATTTCCCAGGGGAAAGGGGCATTATTATGATAATTTCCCGGGTGAAAGGGACATTATTATGATAATTTCCCAGGGCAAAGTGCCATTATTATGATAATTTCCCGGTCCAGAGGAACATTATTAAGAATATTCTGGTTGGGTGGGGAGTAACATTACGAGAATATTCTGGTTGAGTAGGGAGGAACCTTACGAGAAAAGAGTGACCTGCAAGAACAATGGAGTGACGCCACAGGAGGTTGATAACTTTGGTTCTGACCATCTTTGGGGAAGAATCACTCTATTCATTTTTTGGAAAGGAGCTGAATGAACCTTCACCATTTTTGGAGGAACAGGATCTTCATATGTTTAAAGAATGGTCCTTTCAAACATCTCGAGTGATGCAGTTCTCCATAATGCCTTTGACTGGTTTGGTTTGTTTGTTGTTTAACGCCACGCTCAGCAATATTCCAGCTATATAACGGCGGTCTGTAAATAATCAAGCCTGGACCAGACAATCCAGTGATTGACATAATGAGCATCGATCCACGCAATTGGGATCGATGACATGCATCAACCAAGTCAGCGAGCCTGACCACCCGATCCCGTTAGTCGCCTCTTACGACAAGCATAGTCGCCTTTGATGGGTAATGCCTTTGAGAAAGAGCTGTATTATACTCTCATGTTAGAACATATTTGTGTGCCATATTCTGTACCAGGTTTCCGTGTGAGGTGATGAAGGTGCTGCAGATGCACCTGTGCTGCGCCCGGTTACTGTAAACTAATCTAGTGCCTGCTGGTTAAATGAGTTCAGTAGGATGACATCCCCATCACAATCCCATTATGGTGATTATTCACCTACTCCTGGTTATTACATGGTGGCATTCATGGTTTGGCTATGCTTTGTAGGAGAGAAAGTGTAGTACTTCTTCGAAGTAGGTCAGTCCACGTTCCTTCCATCTGTCATCTAAGCTGTCAAGGCGATCAAGAATCTCCACTTTGTACTGACTACCTGTAACACAGACAAGATCTCCACATTGAACTGACTACCTGTAACACAGACAAGATCTCCACATTATATTGACTACCTGTAACACAGACAAGATCTCCACATTATATTGACTACCTGTAACACAGACAAGATCTCCACATTATATTGACTACCTGTAACACAGACAAGATCTCCACATTGTACAGACTACCTGTAACACAGACAAGATCTCCACATTATATTGACTACCTGTAACACAGACAAGATCTCCACATTGTACAGACTACCTGTAACACAGACAAGATCTCCACATTATATTGACTACCTGTAACACAGACAAGATCTCCACATTGAACTGACTACCTGTAACACAGACAAGATCTCCACATTGTACAGACTACCTGTAACACAGACAAGATCTCCACATTGTACAGACTACCTGTAACACAGACAAGATCTCCACATTATATTGACTACCTGTAACACAGACAAGATCTCCACATTATATTGACTACCTGTAACACAGACAAGATCTCCACATTGTACAGACTACCTGTAACACAGACAAGATCTCCACATTATATTGACTACCTGTAACACAGACAAGATCTCCACATTGTACAGACTACCTGTAACACAGACAAGATCTCCACATTATATTGACTACCTGTAACACAGACAAGATCTCCACATTGAACTGACTACCTGTAACACAGACAAGATCTCCACATTGTACAGACTACCTGTAACACAGACAAGATCTCCACATTGTACAGACTACCTGTAACACAGACAAGATCTCCACATTATATTGACTACCTGTAACACAGACAAGATCTCCACATTGTACAGACTACCTGTAACACAGACAAGATCTCCACATTATATTGACTACCTGTAACACAGACAAGATCTCCACTTTGAACTGACTACCTGTAACACAGACAAGATCTCCACATTATATTGACTACCTGTAACACAGACAAGATCTCCACATTATATTGACTACCTATAACACAGACAAGATCTCCACATTGAACTGACTACCTGTAACACAGACAAGATCTCCACGTTGAACTGACTACCTGTAACACAGACAAGATCTCCACATTATATTGACTACCTGTAACACAGACAAGATATTCACATTGTACAGACTACCTGTAACACAGACAAGATCTCCACGTTGAACTGACTACCTGTAACACAGACAAGATCTCCACGTTGAACTGACTACCTGTAACACAGACAAGATCTCCACATTATATTGACTACCTGTAACCCAGACAAGATCTCCACATTGTACAGACTACCTGTAACACAGACATGATCTCCACGTTGAACTGACTACCTGTAACCCAGTCAAGATCTCCACATTATATTGACTACCTGTAACACAGACAAGATCTCCATGTTGAACTGACTACCTGTAACACAGACAAGATCTCCACATTATATTGACTACCTGAAACACAAACAAGATCTCCACGTTGAACTGACTACCTGTAGCAGACAAGATCTCCACATTATATTGACTACCTGTAACACAGACAAGATCTCCACATTATATTGACTACCTGTAACACAGACAAGATCTCCACATTATATTGACTACCTGTAACACAGACAAGATCTCCATGTTGAACTGACTACCTGTAACACAGACAAGATCTCCACATTATATTGACTACCTGAAACACAAACAAGATCTCCACGTTGAACTGACTACCTGTAGCAGACAAGATCTCCACATTATATTGACTACCTGTAACACAGACAAGATCTCCACATTATATTGACTACCTGTAACACAGACAAGATCTCCACATTGTACAGACTACCTGTAACACAGACAAGATCTCCACGTTGAACTGACTACCTGTAACACAGACAAGATCTCCACATTGTACAGACTACCTGTAACACAGACAAGATCTCCACGTTGAACTGAATACCTGTAACACAGACAAGATCTCCACATTATATTGACTACCTGTAACACAGACAAGATCTCCAAATTGTACAGACTACCTGTAACACAGACAAGATCTCCACATTGTACAGACTACCTGTAACACAGACAAGATCTCCACATTATATTGACTACCTGTAACACAGACAAGATCTCCACATTGAACAGACTACCTGTAACACAGACAAGATCTCCACATTGAACAGACTACCTGTAACACAGACAAGATCTCCACATTGTACAGACTACCTGTAACACAGACAAGATCTCCACGTTGAACTGACTACCTGTAACACAGACAAGATCTCCACATTGTACTGACTACCTGTAACACAGACAAGATCTCCACATTAAACTGACTACCTGTAACACAGACAAGATCTCCAAATTGTACTGACTACCTGTAACACAGACAAGATCTCCACGTTGAACTGAATACCTGTAACACAGACAAGATCTCCACATTATATTGACTACCTGTAACACAGACAAGATCTCCACATTGTACAGACTACCTGTAACACAGACAAGATCTCCACATTGTACAGACTACCTGTAACACAGACAAGATCTCCACATTATATTGACTACCTGTAACACAGACAAGATCTCCACATTGAACAGACTACCTGTAACACAGACAAGATCTCCACATTGAACAGACTACCTGTAACACAGACAAGATCTCCACATTGTACAGACTACCTGTAACACAGACAAGATCTCCACGTTGAACTGACTACCTGTAACACAGACAAGATCTCCACATTGTACTGACTACCTGTAACACAGACAAGATCTCCACATTGAACTGACTACCTGTAACACAGACAAGATCTCCACATTGTACTGACTACCTGTAACACAGACAAGATCTCCACGTTGAACTGAATACCTGTAACACAGACAAGATCTCCACATTATACTGACTACCTGTAACACAGACAAGATCTCCACATTGTACAGACTACCTGTAACACAGACAAGATCTCCACATTGTACAGACTACCTGTAACACAGACAAGATCTCCACATTATATTGACTACCTGTAACACAGACAAGATCTCCACATTGAACAGACTACCTGTAACACAGACAAGATCTCCACATTGAACAGACTACCTGTAACACAGACAAGATCTCCACATTGTACAGACTACCTGTAACACAGACAAGATCTCCACGTTGAACTGACTACCTGTAACACAGACAAGATCTCCACATTGTACTGACTACCTGTAACACAGACAAGATGTCCACATTGAACTGACTACCTGTAACACAGACAAGATCTCCACATTGTACTGACTACTTGTAACACAGACAAGATCTCCACGTTGAACTGAATACCTGTAACACAGACAAGATCTCCACATTATATTGACTACCTGTAACACAGACAAGATCTCCACATTGTACAGACTACCTGTAACACAGACAAGATCTCCACATTGTACAGACTACCTGTAACACAGACAAGATCTCCATGTTGTACTGACTACCTGTAACACAGACAAGATCTCCACATTGTACAGACTACCTGTAACACAGACAAGATCTCCATGTTGTACTGACTACCTGTAACACAGACAAGATCTCCACATTGTACTGACTACCTGTAACACAGACAAGATCTCCACATTGAACTGACTACCTGTAACACAGACAAAATCTCCACATTGAACAGACTACCTGTAACACAGACAAGATCTCCACATTATATTGACTACCTGTAACACAGACAATATCTCCACATTATATTGACTACCTGTAACAGACAAGATCTCCACATTATAATGACTACCTGTAACACAGACAAGATCTCCATGATGAACTGACTACCTGTAACAGACAAGATCTCCACATTGTACTGACTACCTGTAACACAGACAAGATCTCCACATTGTATTGACTACCTGTAACACAGACAAGATCTCCATGTTGAACTGACTACCTGTAACACAGACAAGATCTCCACATTGTACAGACTACCTGTAACACAGACAAATTCTCCACATTGAACAGACTACCTGTAACACAGACAAGATCTCCATGATGAACTGACTACCTGTAACAGACAAGATCTCCACATTGTACTGACTACCTGTAACACAGACAAGATCTCCACATTGTATTGACTACCTGTAAAACAGACAAGATCTCCATGTTGAACTGACTACCTGTAACAGACAAGATCTCCACATTGTACTGACTACCTGTAACACAGACAAGATCTCCACATTGTATTGACTACCTGTAACACAGACAAGATCTCCATGTTGAACTGACTACCTGTAACAGACAAGATCTCCACATTATATTCACTACCTGTAACACAGACAAGATCTCCACGTTGAACTGACTACCTGTAACACAGACAAGATCTAGCCCGCTAGCCCGAGGCTAGTACAAATTCCTTTTGGGCTAGTACAAATTTCCAATTTTCCCCATTGTTTTAACATTACTAAGTCATTAATCTTAACCCGGGCTAGTGAAGCTTTTGAGTTTAGTTTTAACCCTGTAAGTCATTTATTTTAGCAAGGGTATCGTCTTGCATCGATACAGAAATAAGGGTATCGTGGATCGTATCGTCGCATAAAAACTCACAATGCATTGGTGCACCAATGTATCGTTTCACCCTTAATACTGCATACTCCAACAACCTATCACTCCATCTATACACCAGCATCATCATCACATTACCTTGTGGTCAACAACAGATTACTTACCATATAACTTCGGAATCAGTTCGTCTTCCACAAAATGTGGCGGACCTGAAACAACGAACCAGATAATGAAGTGAGTGAGTGAGAGAACAGTGTTTCAGGAGAAGGTGAAATGGGGTTTAACGTCTGGTCCAAGATTATTGCACGTATAAAGCGACGTGCATGTACGTGTGTGTGTGTTCGTGTGTGGCTGCTTGTACTAGTCCGGACTGATGCCGATTTATAGTGCTAGCTCACTGAGATACCATGCCGCAGTTTCACATGAATACCCCACTCAGACACAGTATACTGATTCCGAGCCGACCAGTCCTTGTTTTAGCCCCTTAATGCCGAGCGCCAGACAGGGTAACAAGTACCATCTTTTGGTATGACGCAGCCAGGGATCGAACCCCAGACCTTCCGCTCTCCGGGCGGACTCTCTACCACTAGACCACAGAGGTGGTCGAACAGTGTTTCAATGGGGCTTTGTTACAAAATGTGGTAACAATAGATATAGACGCCACTTTTAGGAATATTCCTGCCATATCATGGCGGGGGACACCAGAAATGGGCTTCACACATTGTACCCATGTCGGGATCAAACCTGGGTCTTCGGCGTGATGAGCCAATGCTTTAACCACGAGGCTACCCGACCGCCCCGAGAGGTATCATATATCTTGCACATAAACATCCCCATTCAGAGACGTCCACCTGTTCCCCACCTATTAGGCCAGTATCAAATATGACAGTATTGCAAATGTCAGCATTAGAGATTGGCACTAGTCCTATAGTCCTTGCCAAACTGCACAATAGTCAAGGTATCATAAGGAGTAGTAGAAATTGGCCCTTTTTAAGGCTAAAAAATAATTGTCTTGGTTCTCAGTCACTCTATCATAAAGTTCGCCGCATGTTTTGTTTTTATTTCCATTTTTGAAAAAAACAAAAATATCTTTCAATATTCCAAGTCCAACGGTAGTCAAATACAGTATTCCAGTATTTTACTCATCAAGAAATACATTAATGTAGGGAGGCCCTTTCCCAGGTTGTACACAACTGTTTATTTGGTTGCACAACTGTTTATTTGGTTACACAACTGTTTATTTGGTTGCATACATGTTTGAACAAAAATAAAAAGGGGGAAAAAAGGGAGAAAAGACACTGCCCGCCTGCACTATAATTTCAAAAACCGTTGCCTGAGAAGCAATTCTTTTATTTTTTTAAGGATTTTGAAATATGTTATCATTATAAGGACTAGTCTGATATGTTGTGGCCAGTACAGGTTATAGTCTATGGCAGTATTAATACCAATGCAAAAGCAAATACTGACATGAGTAATTGCTGACCTAGTGATACAGGTACTAACCTCCATAAAGAGTTGGGTCATAGTTCAAGGTTACGACGAAAATCCTAGAAGCTGGCGCTGACACAGACTTTATCAAATCGGCATATCTGAATGTAAATATAGTTAGTTAGTTCATTACCTATTTCCATTAGACAAGAGTCTTGTGACACAATGTATTTATTCAGGGTCCAGTGATGGCGCCATGCATTACACCCTGGTCTAGTGATAGCTCCATAGAATAGACCCTGGTCTAGTGACAACTGCATGTATTAGATCCTGGTCTAGTGACAGCTCCATGTATTAGATCAGGGTCTAGTGATAGCTCCATGTAATAGACCAGGGTCTCCTGACAGCTGTATTAGACCAGGGTCTAGTGATAGCTCCATGTAATAGACCAGGGTCCCCTGACAGCTGTATTAGACCAGGGTCTAGTGACAGCTCCATGTATTAGACCAGGATCTAGTGACTAGTGACTAGCTGTATTAGACCCAATAGCTCCATGTAATAGACCAGGGTCTCCTGACAGCTGTATTAGACCCGGGTCTAGTAACAGCTCCATGTATTAGACCAGGATCTAGTGACTAGTGACTAGCTGTATTAGACCCAGTGATGGCTCCTATATGGTCTGACTGGCTGGTCACCCACCTCTCCCTGTCCTCTCTATTGATGGCTACCAGAGCGCCTCTGTCCCACACAGCATCAACCTTGTCCTTGAAGGATCTGCAATGGGAGCAGAATGATGTCCATCATAATTCTTGAAAGACACGCTTAAGAGCATCACATGGTAACAAAACAAATGAGCAAACAGTTGAATGGGATATATATGGGGGTCCTGTAAAGTTGGTTGGTTGGTTTGTTGTTTAATGCAGCACTCAGAAATATTCCAGCTATATGACAGTTGTCGGTAAATAATCGAGTCTTGACCAGACAATCCAGTGATTGACATCATGAGCCTCGATCTACGCAATTGGGGTCAGCAAGCCTGACCACCCGATCCCGTTAGTCGCCTCTTACGACAAGCAAAGTCGCCTTTCACGGGAAGCATGGGTTGCTGAGACCTATTCTACCCCGGATCTTCACGGGTCTCCTGTAAAGTAATGAAATGGTGTAGTGTACTGTAAGATTTGATAATTACTTTAACTACAGGACCTAATATTTTTCGAGGACTAGTAAAATAAGGTTTACACTAGTCTTCTGGACTAATGTTAGAAAAAAAAATAACCTGAATTTCTAAGGCTGATTGTGTGTCAGCTTATTGTGGAAAGACAGTTTCGTGTGGCAAGAGGGAGATGTTAAACAGGTGATAAATATACTGGGTTCACATCCAACCCGACTAATACCAAATCATATCAGCTTCACCTGTCAAACATCTTCAAGTGCAACATCCCTGTAGAGTCTACAGCAGGGCCAACTTGCACAAAGCGATCTTAGGGCTATGACTGTCGTAAGCCTATGTTAAGGTATGGGAGTTAAGATCATCTTAGCAGTAAGAAAGTTTTGTGCAAGTGGGCCCAGTATAGTATGCCAAGCCTCTCAAGGAAATGATACACATCATGGCTACGTACCTGTTGAAATCAAACACATCACATTTGTACAAAGAGATTCGGCCATCACTACTCTGAAAACAAAAAGTAAAAAGGTGACAGGCATAGCCTGGGTGCATGGTCAGTAACAGTTTCACCGGACAAGGGGCATGTACACTAGCCATTCTGAGAGCTCATGAGGCACAGGTGGCCCAGTCGTCCAAGGCGCCGCGATTCGCTGTGCAGAGTTGCGTCCCTTGTGTTTAATGCCGCTTTTAACAGTATTCCAGTTATATCATGGCGTGTCAGCTTAATGTGGGAGGAAAGCCCGAAGTGATGCAGGTCTCAGACGTTTATCACTTCGGTGAAACCCACGAGCACGGGTATGGTGCTCACAAACCTAGAAACATAATCGGGGTGAAACAGGATTCAAACCCACAATCATAGGTTTCTGGCGTACGCAAGGGTCCCTGCAACTCTGCAAAGTCAATTGAGGCACCTTAGATGACTGGGCCCCCTCAAAATGAAATAAATACAATTACCATGAATACATACATGTATATAACTATTTATGTTATTTTTATGGTGAGTTTAAACTTCTTTGATAATGCTTTTATTGATTCCAATACACAGTTATGGAAATTGACCCCTCGAAAAGCCAAACAAACAGGAAGTCACTTACTGTGGAGCCATGTAATCTTTAACCCCAAGAATGAAGGACCATATTTGTAATTGAGGGCGCTTTCCGACTACGAGCCAGTATGAATAAAGACGAATTTGTAGTAATTTCTGATGTGGCATTATCATCAGGTGGTCTGAGAAATATCTGCACACAAATATCAACCACTCCCAGTAAAGACTATAAAATGCAGTAACTTGACCACTACCAGACATAAGGAAATGGCGACAATATGCGATACAAAACAAGCCAGCAACTGATGACAACCATGAATGTTATATAAAACAGAGACAAAGGGAAGTAACTACACGGTAGTATGTACAAGGGGGGTAACTCCAGTGTTCTATTCCTGGTATGAAGTAGAAACAAGTTTGTGAGGGAGGCTGGAATAACCTGCCTTGTGCATATGTTAAAATAAACCTGCATGTATACCTAACTCATATAACTACTTGTATGTCTAACTGTGCTACTGGCTCTGGTACCTACCCATCTTCCCGAGGCAAGGGAGTTAACTGATAATAAAAGTCTAGTTTTCACCCTTGCCGAACTAGACTTGAATTTCGTGGCTTGATTGTAGCGGTGGCTATTAGGAGTTGTGCCGCTTCTAATTTCTCCTATTGACCAATCAGATTCCACCTCTCATATCACTTGCATTTGCTTCAAACAAAATGGCGGCACCCAGTCAGGACAAACTGATCCAGTCAAAATCTCTTCTATCATAAAATGGATCTTACATCATGAAGTGCATCAAATTACTTGAGCACCTTGATAAGAAACATGAAGAGGTTTGGAAAATATCTATCGATGCCCAGTTAACCGTACACGCACCTTGCAAATCTTGCAGTCAACGGAAATCTGCACGTTGAAATCCATGTTGTTCATGAACTGGGATGTCTAGTTCGTTTTCATGATTTTGATTGAACTATACATAGACTGGTTAGTCCAGTCAAAATGTAACTTCGGAATTCCAGCCTAGTTCGTCAAGGTTCGAAACTGGACTTCTATAGACAGTAAACTCCCTTGCCTTGGGAAGATGGTTACTACCTTGTATAACTACTCATATGTCAGACTGTCCTACTGGCTCTGGTACTACCTTGTATAACTCTACTTGTATGTCGGACTGTTTTACTCGGTCTGCTACAATCTCGTATAACTACTCACATGTCAGACTGTCCTACTGGCTCTGGTACTACCTTGTATAACTCTACTTGTATGTCGGACTTTGTTACTCGGTCTGCTACAATCTCGTATAACTACTCACATGTCAGACTGTCCTACTGGCTCTGGTACTACCTTGTATAACTCTACTTGTATGTCGGACTTTGTTACTCGGTCTGCTACAATCTCGTATAACTACTCACATGTCAGACTGTCCTACTGGCTCTGGTACTACCTTGTATAACTCTACTTGTATGTCGGACTTTGTTACTCGGTCTGCTACAATCTCGTATAACTACTCACATGTCAGACTGTCCTACTGGCTCTGGTACTACCTTGTATAACTCTACTTGTATGTCGGACTTTGTTACTCGGTCTGCTACAATCTCGTATAACTACTCATATGTCAGACTGTCCTACTGGCTCTGGTACTACCTTGTATAACTCTACTTGTATGTCGGACTTTGTTACTCGGTCTGCTACAATCTCGTTGACTACTCATATGTCAGACTGTCCTACTGGCTCTGGTACTACCTTGTATAACTCTACTTGTATGTCGGACTTTGTTACTCGGTCTGCTACAATCTCGTATAACTACTCATATGTCAGACTGTCCTACTGGCTCTGGTACCTACCTTGTACAAATCTCCTGGGATGTCTGTGAGTGTTTCCTTGCTGTACTCAATGTTTTGCTCCGTGAAGAACTCGACCACTGCCTGCTCCACTGCCTCCACTCCGATGACAGTGTGGCCCTGGTCAGCAATCCTGCAACATTAATCTTCTACAGCATGCTATCTCACAGTCACTTGGGATCAAACACTCAGTCTTGTGGGGACTTTCGTTCAGAACAATCAGCACTTCCACCAGGCCATGGGCTACTAAGGTCCACCGTGCTCCCCCCCTAAAACACCTTCCCCAAACAAAACCTACTTTTTCTGAAAAACTTGCAACCAATAAACACAAAATCGAAGGGTAATATTGAAAATATAGGGATGAAGTTATTCTGGAAGCCATGATGCCACTAGATTGTTTCCTGCACTTGTTTGTGTGTATATCTCAAATGTATATTTACATAAAATAGAAATTATGGACAATTTGAGTGATCAACATGGAGCGAATAAACAAAATCATGCTATTTTAACTAAAAGTTTAACAATTAATACAATTTCCATGCTATCTGATGACAATGACATCATTGCATCCAGAATAACTTCAGCTTTCTATTGATATAATACATAAAGAAATTTAAAGATTTATGAGGCATTCTATGGAACTTAACATTTTTGGAGGACCCACAAGACAGTATTTTTCAAAATCCAGCATCCATAATGATTCATATTTTCTTGCAAAGCTTGAGGAACAATATTCTTCAGGCAGTTTGGGGCAAATCGCAGTCAAAACATTATTTTTAACTGACTCAGTGACTGTGTACAGCTGTAGATCCACTGTATTATCACACGCATCAGTCAGTTACTATGTAAAGCTCTAGATCCACTGTATTATCACACGTATGAGTCAGTTACTTTGTACAGCTGTAGATCGACTGTATTATCACACGGATGAGTCAGTTACTGTGTACAGCTGTAGATCCACTGTATTATCACACGGATGAGTCAGTTACTGTGTACAGCTGTAGATCCACTTTATTATCACACGGATCAGTCAGTTACTGTGTACAGCTGTAGATCCACTGTATTATCACACGGTGGGTCACATACTGTGTACAGCTGTAGATCCACTGCATTATCACACGGATCAGTCAGTTACTGTGTAAAGCTCTAGATCCACTGTATTATCACACGGATCAGTCAGTTACTGTGTAAAGCTCTAGATCCACTGTATTATCATCACACAGATCAGTCAGTAACTGTGTACAGCTCTAGATCCACTGTATTATCACATGGATCAATCAGTTACTGTGTACAGCTCTAGATCCACTGTATTATCACACAGATCAGTCAGTTACTGTGTACAGCTGTAGATCCACTGTATTATCACACGGATCAGTCAGTTACTGTGTACAGCTGTAGATCCACTGTATTATTACACTGATGAGTCAGTTACTGTGTACAGCTCTAGATCCACTGTATTATCACACGGATCAGTCAGTTACTGTGTACAGCTCTAGATCCACTGCATTATCACACGGATCAGTCAGTTACTGTGTACAGCCCTAGATCCACTGTATTATCACACGGATCAGTCAGTTACTGTGTAAAGCTCTAGATCCACTGTATTATCACACGGATCAGTCAGTTACTGTGTAAAGCTCTAGATCCACTGTATTATCATCACACAGATCAGTCAGTAACTGTGTACAGCTCTAGATCCACTGTATTATCACATGGATCAATCAGTTACTGTGTACAGCTCTAGATCCACTGTATTATCACACAGATCAGTCAGTTACTTTGTACAGCTGTAGATCCACTGTATTATCACATGGATCAGTCAGTTACTGTGTACAGCTCTAGATCCACTGTATTATCACACAGATGAGTCAGTTACTGTGTACAGCTGTAGATCAACTGTATTATCACACGGATGAGTCAGTTACTGTGTAAAGCTCTAGATCCACTGTATTATCACACGGATCAGTCAGTTACTGTGAACAGCTGTAGATCCACTGTATTATCACACAGATGAGTCAGTTACTGTGAACAGCTGTAGATCCACTGTATTATCACACAGATGAGTCAGTTACTTTGTACAGCTGTAGATCCACTGTATTATCACACAGATGAGTCAGTTACTTTGTACAGCTCTAGATCCACTGTATTGTCACACGGATCAGTCAGTTACTGTGTACAGCTGTAGATCCACTGTATTATCACACGGATCAGTCAGTTACTGTGTACAGCTGTAGATCCACTGTATTATCACACGGATCAGTCAGTTACTGTGTACAGCTGTTGATCCACTGTATTATCACACGGATCAGTCAGTTACTGTGTACAGCTGTAGATCACTGTATTATCACACGGATCAGTCAGTTACTGTATACAGCTCTAGATCCACTGTATTATCACACGGATCAGTCAGTTACTGTGTACAGCTGTAGATCCACTGCATTATCACACGGATGAGTCAGTTACTGTGTACAGCTGTAGATCCACTGTATTATCACACGGATGAGTCAGTTACTGTGTACAGTTGTAGATCCACTGTATTATCACACGGATGAGTCAGTTACTGTGTAAAGCTCTAGATCCACTGTATTATCACACGGATCAGTCAGTTACTGTGTACAGCTGTAGATCCACTATATTATCACACGCATCAGTCAGTTACTGTGAACAGCTGTAGATCCACTGTATTATCACACGGATGAGTCAGTTACTTTGTACAGCTCTAGATCCACTGTATTATCACACGGATCAGACAGTTACTGTGTACAGCCCTAGATCCACTGTATTATCACACAGATGAGTCAGTTACTTTGTACAGCTCTAGATCCACTGTATTATCACACGGATCAGTCAGTTACTGTGTACAGTTGTAGATCCACTGTATTATCACACGGATCAGACAGTTACTGTGTACAGCTGTAGATCCACTGTATTATCACACGGATCAGTCAGTTACTGTGTACAGCTGTTGATCCACTGTATTATCACACGGATCAGTCAGTTACTGTGTACAGCTGTAGATCCCTGTATTATCACACGGATCAGTCAGTTACTGTATACAGCTGTAGATCCACTGTATTATCACACGGATCAGTCAGTTACTGTGTACAGCTGTAGATCCACTGCATTATCACACGGATCAGTCAGTTACTGTGTACAGCTCTAGATCCACTGTATTATCACACGGATCAGTCAGTTACTGTGTACGGCTGTAGATCCACTGCATTATCACACGGATGAGTCAGTTACTGTGTACGGCTGTAGATCCACTGTATTATCACACGGATGAGTCAGTTACTGTGTACAGTTGTAGATCCACTGTATTATCACACGGATCAGTCAGTTACTGTGTACAGGTCTAGATCCACTGTATTATCACACAGATTAAATACTTTTGTCATACATTCTTTTATGAATTAAAGAAATAAGTTTGAGATATGAGTTGGCCACAAGACAACTAACTACTGAGAAATGCCACTTTTGTATCAAGTAATAAATTTAACTAATCAAGTCCTGTAAGGTCCAAAATATCAGGTGTGTGAGACTTTTGGTTTTTGACAAAATGATGCAACATTTAACATTTTGCAAGACACGTTGCTGTATATCTGCAGTGTTACCATGGTTACTTGATGACAGTAATTTGTGAGCCTCTATTATTGGAAGAGTGAAATGGGACAGTAATAAGTCGGGATGAAATCTTGAATCTTTTCGCTATCTGATCTACCAGGTCGTTTTCTATAGCACTCTTTGTGAAAACAATTCAAAAATAAGAACAGCAATCTGATTGGCTATCACACTGTTATCACAAAGGGTACAATTGATGCTCTACATGGGGTGAAGTGGCGATTGAGACAAGCAAAGTTGGCATGGATGGTCAAGAGTGAAAAGTAAACTTTGACATAGACTAGTGGACATAGACTCTTGCCATGGGAAGATGTATGCGAACATGCAATACAAACCATTTTAAGTCAAGAGTTTTGCCGCACAAAGGTACAAGAATCTTCTGGGCAGGTTTTCCATTGGTCAGCTTGTCAGCATACTTCAGTAGAAGGCTGGAATGAAATGTAAAATGATTCATTGACTGAATCCTAGTGTGAATGCACCGGTGTCCAGAGGGGATGTGATGAGGGTGCAGGGGGTGGGCAGCCTCCTTTCTTTTCTCAGAAACCTGAGTGAGTGAGTGAGTGAGTATGGTTTTACGCCGCTTTTAGCAATATTCCAGTTTTATCACGGCGGGGGACACCAGAAATGGGCTTCACACAATGTACCCATGTCGGGAATCGAACCCAGGTCTTCGGCATGACGAGCAAACGCTTTAACCACTAGGCTACCCGACCGCCCCCTCAGAAACCTGACAGATTCAGTGTTTAAAATAATTTTAAAACCCATCAAGACAGTCGGGCAGGTGACCCATAAATGTTGCTGCCCATCTTCAAGATTACCTACCCGGGTTCAGACACTACAAATATTGAAAATCACAAAAATTAAGAGACACATTGTGTCTTGATTCAGTTGAAACAATGCAAACAACTAATTGAGAATCTATGAGTAGTAGAAATAAAACTGAATACGCCAGTAGCCTTAAAATTATCTGCCAGACAGTTGGGCAGGTGGAGGACAATCACATTTTTTCCCAGAAAATACGCAAATCAAAATTAAACTTTGCACTGCACCTCTTCTATTACTAATAACTAGTATGGCAACTACTCCTAAGTTTGAAAAGAATCCATGCAGTAGTATTCTAGTAATAGGTCGCACTATTGTTTCAGTTCTAAGTGTTAAACAGCTGTATTTTTCCAGAAAATCCAAATATTGAAACCAAACTTCGCACTGCACCTCTCTTATAGGTATAAAACATGTTCACCAACCAGCGTGTTTCTTCAACCAGCCCAAACAAATATCTTCTCCCCCAGAGTAAAAGTAATTACAACTCACGGGTGCACATAGTCCTTGTGAAAACCAATTTGTCCAGTTTTCCAGTATTTCTCAGACCAGTCGTTGACATCCAGCACAGTGTAGTGGGAAGACTCCGTACCCTCTGTGTTAGGTGAAGTGTCAGTCATCTGCAATACAAGTCAAACTTCCAATTCAATGTGACAGCTTAAAAGTGATATAGTTATAGTGATATAGATCAACCACATTTACTACATATCACCGTCTATATGACCCTACCAGTAATGAAACCCACCTGCAGAAACCTCAAAATCAATGTTAATTTATATATATACAAGGGCTGCAACGAATACACTATGAGGCGATTACGATACATATAACGAATAATGGGTAACGAATATATATTCACGAATACAACAAGTAAGCAGTTGATGTATTATTTATTATATTCAGTGAAACAATAAAATAAACTAATTGACCATGGTTTGACCATTTATTGAGGTATGATAAATGATTAATGTCGGATTAACGAATTTGTCGGACAAACAAAATTAAGTAGCGTCAACAATTGTTATCGAAAATCGGACAAATACACGATAGATAATACATAAACATTGTAATAAAATAATAAACAAGAGTCATCAGAGAGATGACATATCCCCTAGGCAGCTGTCTGTAAAGTAACCACAAGTAAATGTGCAATTCTGTATGTAATGAGTCAAGAATGTTCTTTAAGAAGCATACATTGTTTATCAACAAAAGATCCACCATGGTGGCATCCATATGAAATGGAAAGTAAAACGTGTGTTTCTGTGGGTTTTTTTTATGCAAACAAATGACAAATTACAAGAAACAAGCGTATAGTCAACGGTCATCTATATCCCCCACCCATTTTAACACGTTATGGTCCCAAACCAGGTAACTGACCCAACATTTCTCTTAGCCCATGTCAAAATAGCTGCAATGGAAATTCTAAAATAAACATTTCTAAAACTCCTTAATATCAAATGGCACCTGTTCAGTATGTACTTTATATATGGACATGCAATGTTTGGCAAGGAAATATTTAACAGTTTATTTGTTATACTCCATAAGTGAACCAACCCTATACGAAAACTTAAATCCAACTTTTTGCCATGGAAACGTAAAAAATAAAACAATAAAAATTCCTAAATAGCAAAAGGCACCAGTTCAGTATGTGCCTAGTAGCCATTAAAAGTTTTGTAAGAACGTATTTAACGGTTTTTGAGTTACGCTCCGGAAACGAACACCACCCTTATAGAACCTAAGTCCAACTTGTTACCATGGAAACATAAAAAATAAAAATTTCTAAAATTCCTAAATAGCAAAAGGCACCAGTTCAGCATGAGTCTGATAGACATGCAAAGTTTTGTAAGAAAGTTTTGAATAGGTTTTGAGTTATGCTCCGGAAACGAACCCTACCCTATAGAACCTAAGTCCAACTAGTTGCCATGGAAACGTAAAAAATAAATAAAACATTTTTTCCTAAATAGCAAAAGGCACCATTTCAGAACGTATTTAACGGTTTTTGAGTTACGCTCCGGAAACGAACACCACCCTTATAGAACCTAAGTTCAACTTGTTACCATGGAAACGTAAAAAATAAAAATTTCTAAAATTTCTCAATAGCAAAAGGCACAACTTTAGTATGTGACTGATAGATATGCCAAGTTTCGATCAAATACACTGAATTATTTTCGACTTCTGCCCCGGAAAAGGAAATGATTACGGAAAGGACGGACAGACAGACAGACTTGCTGATCGCTATATCCCCCCGCATTATAATTTATATGCCGGGGGGATAAAAAGGAAATACTCATACTGTTATGATGTATTGTATATGGACAAAACACAAAGGCCTAATCCCCAGTAAAAAACCACAAAGGCCTCATCCAGGTCAAAACTTAAAAAGTGAAAAAACCCAGAACACACAATCATGTTGAGTGAGTGAGTGAGTTTGGTTTTATGCCGCTTTTAGCAATATTGTAGCAATATCTCGGCGGAGGACACCAGAAATAGACTTAACACATTGTACCCATGTCGGGAATCGAACCCAGGTCTTCGGCGCTGCGAACTAACACTTTAACATGTTTAACCACCAGGCTACTAGACCGCCCATCATGTTGAGTGTTAAGTATACACATGATAGGTCTTGTTATACTTTTAGAGGCCCACAGCAGCCACATCAAAAGCAGATTCAAACTTCTTAAACAAAATTAATAGGTGTGTTTATTATGTTTATTAGTGGGAACAATTGAAACATGGTCCAGAGCTTTCTGAAGAAGATATTTGTAACATGAGGGAATTCATTTGAGAGAACTTTGGAGAATAGTATTAAATTAAATTATTTGGGGTAAAGTGGAAGACGTGTATATGTGATGGCTGAAGTTTAATCTTCATCGGCCAGTGGTTTCTGAGGAGATGAGGGTCAGGGGCCGACCATGTTATATTCGGGAGGGGTTTGGGAATTTACATAAAAAACAAACTGTCCCTGAAAATTCTTGAAAAAATTAGTTATGCTGTTGAGCGAAGAAAGAAACTGCCTGCCACAAAAATTACATTGTGGCACATGTTGCAAGGTGTTTTTCTTTTTTTAAAAATCAGGCTCGTAGTTTTGACAATAAAATATCTGGTATTGTAGGTGTAGCTGAAACATATCTTATCTTCATCACTGTTGATACAAAATGCTAGCCCCGCCACTAGGAGAACAAATGGTCAGTCACTTACAAAGCCTAGGAGGCACTTCAAGAGAATTGAGAGCATGGTAAAATCCTTGTCAAACAATTAATGAAAAGATTGTATGACTTTCACTCATCCACAAAGTTCATGACTTTTTATTGTTGTTGTTGGTTTGTTGTTAACGCCGCACTCAGCAATATTTTAGCTATATGATGGCGGTCTGTAAATAATCAAGTCTGGACCAGACAATCCAGTGATTGATATCATGAGCATCGATCCATGCAATTGGGATCGATGACATGCATCAACCAAGTCAGCGAGCCTGACCACCCGATCCTGTTAGTCGCCTTTTACAACAAGCATAGTCACCTTTTATGGCAAGCATGGGTTGCTGAGGACTAATCCTTCCCAGAAACTTCAGGTGTCTCATGACTTTTTAAACAATATTGGTCCAGTAAGGGCTGCAGAGCATTTCTCATTACTGCAGCAGCTACATTGAAAATCTAATCAGAACCTCCCGAACATATTGCATAGGTTGTCATAATTATAGCCCTCGCCATCAGAATCACGCAAATAGAATCACAAGATCACCATGATTAGGCTAATGGAAAGTAATGAAGATAGCTGCATGTGAGCTTATACTTATTAAGTGAAAACAAGTCAAGCTGTTGTAAAATAATATTACTTACAACAACAAAAAAGTTTGACAAAAAAATGCAAAGTATGCTTTTCAATAAATATCTATTTTGCCAGTGATATACATCCTCAGTCCGATTGTAACCACGAGATAAAAACACAAGGATGATAGTATAAACTAAGAAACTTGTTTTTCTAGTTCATAAAGCTTACATTTCACTGGTCCGTTTTGATCGGAGGGTGAGAAAGTTGCCGTGGTGGCGAAATCGGCTGATCCGATTCGACTGGTATCCCGCTATATTGACAACAAGAAAACATTGATGCAGAGCATCAAAGTTCCCCGCCATATGTGATGCCTCACAAACGCATAATTATGATGTTACTGAAAGGCATGAAGGAGCATAATTATATAAACCACAAATAACACAACGCTGTTGTGAGTATTGGGCAATACAGTTGATACATTTGCATAGGGTAGGTCTATTTAAAAATAGTTTCTTGTTTAACGCCCCACTAAGCAGTATTCCAGCCATATGATGGCGGTCTGTAAATAATCAAGTCTGGACCAGATCATCCAGTGATTGACACCAAGAGCATCGAGCTACGCAATTGCAATATGATGTTAGATGTGGAAATAGTATCAAAACTGCCAACAACATTGGCAGATGCACATACTCAAATAATAGATCACATTCTTTTTACACTTGGCATTTGGTTATAATAATGTAAATGAAAATACTAAGGTCTCAATATTGCAAAAAAGTCATACTAGATGAGGTCTATTGGTCACAACTCAAAATATTATCACGTAGTTGGAGAACATTTCAGTACAGGGACTAATCAATAACGGAGATTCCTCGTCTCTTGTTTTACGTTTTTTGGTCAGTTTCCTTTTTTGTATTTCTTTCTTTCAAAGAATAGTAATTGTGATCATGATGAGTTGAGTTACTTGGTTTTTTTCTATGTATTGTTTTTTATCCAGTGCCAGTAACTGTTGTGGAATGTGGTTTACTTGTAACAATGACTAGTTTGAGTTCATATGATGGTGATTGATTGGTTTGTTGTTTAACGCCGCACTCAGCAATATTCCAGCTATATGATGGCGTTCTGTAAATAATCGAGTCTGGACCAGACAATCCAGTGCCTAATATCATGAGCATCGATCCACGCAATTGGTATCGATTCCATGCATCAACCAAAGCCTGGCCATCCGATCCCGTTTGTCGCCTCTTACGAGAAGCATTCCTGACCCAAACCATTCCGCTGATGAGAATAAAAAAATGCATACGAATCAAAATCCGTAAAAATTGCAATGGAGACATCATTAAAAGTTACCAAAAGTGACGGGGATATCAATATTGCTTTTTGAAATGATTCTATGAAATTTGTTTTCCCTGCTTCAATATTTGGAGCACCCGTGACGGAGCCATAAAATTGATTGTGACCTAAATACCCCTCATAGCCTTCGGTGTTAACTATGTGACTGTAGAGAGCTGTGCCTTCATCCAACAGATTATCGAGGTCAGTGGAACACGGTACAGACGCAAATAGATTTGAGCCATGGGACACAAAATATATGAGTGACCTATGTATGGTCACTCATATATTTTGTGTCCCATGGCTCAAATCTATTTGCGTCTGTACCGTGTTCCACTGACCTCGATAATCTGTTGGATGAAGGCACAGCTCTCTACAGTCACATAGTTAACACCGAAGGCTATGAGGGGTATTTAGAGCTACGGCTGTAAATTGAATTCCATTAAACGGTTGAAAAATACTACAGCCTAGATGCAAATTCGCCGACACACTACTCCGATTTTGCTTTGACTTTGCTACCAAACGTTTCACATGTGGCTATGTGCGGTGCACTGATTAAAAAAAACCGGGGGACTGGTTTAATTCAAAATACGGAATATAACTATTCCAAATATTTCCAGTGAACATGAGCATCCAAACAATCAAAAGTGTGGTATGTAGAATGTTGAATTCAGCCATATTACATTTAAATTGAGATGTCGTCGTTGTTCATGAATAAGCATATTCAGAACATATTTTTTTATTATGCTGTTATTTACGATCTCCGGAGCACAGTTCTTCTTTTGTATACACCGTGAAAATCAGAAAATTAGTCCTTGGGGAAAAAAGGACATCGGATTACACATGAATGGTTATATAATGTCAGCTAATGACCAGAAACGGTCAGATGCATCAATCAACTACATTAAGACGATTTTGAAGCATCTCTTATGGTGGAAAAGAACAGCATCAACATTCCACGCCCATGATTTGTATGTTTTGTTTCCGTAAATGCGTGGCTTGAAATTTCAAATAAACCAACATGTCGACATCCATGCTACAAATTTAACGTTTCCTGTATACTTCCCCGCCTTAAGGTCGGGGAAGAATAAAGCTATAGTTCGTTCGTTCGTTTATCGGAGATCTAACGTGCGCTTTCCGCGTGTAATAATCAGCTGATAATAGGGCCTAACACTTTAGCGTATCTCGCACACGGGAAGCTAGTCGGACGTCCTCTGTTTATATAGCAACTACATAAGCCACGAACCACTAAACCAGTGCAGCCTGTCATGATGAGACAATATTTGTAGATTCTGAGATTATAAGTAAAAAAATCAATAAAAAAAATCAAACAAAATCGTCTAGACCCTAGATCTAGATCTAAATACGCCATAAAAATAAGAAATAATATACCTAAACTTACCTTATATAAGAGGTTAGAATTACGGAAATGTCTGGTATTGGCGCCAATAATTTTACAAGTTGTCTTTGAAACAAATTTGGAGATGCACCTCAGCATATCAAGACATGAAAATATATGTCAACACCCTTGTTCCTGATTTGGCAAGGTAAGTGACACTGTGTACTCGCCGGACCATTCAGCAGTTGTTCCAGTTGTGATGCGCTATGGTCATTAATACACGATCGTCACAGCTTTCCTCGCTATGTGAAATAAAACAACTGATTTGCGCAACCACGATCGAATAACACCTTTGGTGAATTGCATAAACACAGTTTTAACCAAGAGTAACTTCCCTTGCCCCAGCGCCACCTACTTCCTTCTACTCAAGCATTGCGAGCAGACGACGAGTTAATTCATTTTTAAGTTTTGAGTGTCCCTAGTGCAGACTCGTACAGGAAGGCCAGCTATCCGCAAAATAATGTTGGAAAAAAGTAAAAGAAGTTGATCGGGTGCACGGATGGCGGAAATTATGGACGATCCGAAGTCGCCAGTGTCACCGACAGAGTGAAAAGCGCGAAAGGCGGATAAGGTGGATATGCCACCCATGCCAGGTTCGCTAAAAACGGATGGTCATAGGTCAAGAAACCCATGCTTGTCCTAACAGGTAACAAAGCTTGCAAGAGGACCCGTGAAGATCCGGGGTAGAATAGTTCTTCAGCAACCCATGATTGTCGTAAAAGGCGGCTATGCTTGTCGTGAGAGGCAGCGACTAACGGGATCGGGTGGTCAGGCTCGCTGACTTGGTTGATGCATGTTATCGTATCCCATTTGTGTGGATCGATGCTCATGTTATCAATCACTGGATCGTCTGGTCCAGACTCGACTATTTACAGACTGTCGTAGCTGGAATATTGTGCGGCGTTAAATAACAATCAAACAAGCTTGCAAGAGGCGACTAACGGGATCAGGTGGACAGGCTCGATGACTTGGCTGATACATAGCATCGCATCCCAATTGCGTAGGTAGATGCTCATGATGTCAATCACTGGATTGTCTTACCCAGAATCGATTATTTACAAACTGCCGTCACAAAGCTGGAATATTGTGCGGCGTTAAACAACAAACAAACATACAAACGAGTTATGTCCCTCCTATTGACTAATCAGATTCCACCTCCCATATCACTTGCATTTGCTTAAAAATGCGATCTGATCGATATTCAAGATCTTTCCGCGCTAAGTGCAAGAAATCATCACTTGAGCGCCGTGATAAAAATCATGAAAAGATTTAGAAAATATCTGTCCACGCCCATTTGACGGTACACATGCTCTGCAAATCCTGCAATTGACCGAAACATGCACGACCGGCGCCATGTTGTTTATGAACCGAATGTCGAGTTCGTTAAGGGATTTCTTATGGGCTATACATAGACTGGGTAGTCCAGCCAAAATATCAAAATATAGCTCCATAATTCTAGCCTAGTTCGGCAATGATGGAAACTGGACTTCTATAGTCAGTTAATACCCTTGTCTAGGGAAGATGACGATGTAATCCGACAGTCAAGACGTGTTTTGACTGCCGGACCCATCGCGGCTCCCGGTTAATTCGCCACAAGACCTATACCGTGTACAGAAATATGCCAATGAACATTTATGACATTCATCAAAGTTAACATTTCCGTGAAGAAAAGTATGTAATACAGTAGCTGTCAGTCGAAATTTCGTTACTCTATATTGATGACGCATTTGAAATCTTGCCTGTCCGCAATTTTGTCGCTCGCTTTAGTTCAAGAAAAAGTGATAGTTCACCATTTTAACAGAAACAAACTAATTAGGTGTTGCAGGTGCTTTCGCTTTCGCGAGAAGAGGTACGCGCGTTCAATACAAATGGCTTTGTTTGCAAGGAATAAGGTTTTTTGTTTTCGTTTGAACTTCGCACAGCGAAATTCTCACACGATATTAAAGTTAATGTTTTCTTCCTTCAACTGCGATAGATAGGAAGGCCTGATTTAATAGCTCGAAGACCCGACCATCGCCACGAGCTTGGACAGAGGGCAGGGTCGTTGGAAGGACATTTTCTTTCAAAATCTCACGTTCACAAGATCCCCTGGGACTACATTAACCAGTATGTTAATCATTTGGATCTTTTCAGGGGCGTAGGATTAGCCTCATGGTAAATGCGTTCGCTCGTCACGCCAAAGGCCGGGTTCGATTCCCCAAATGGGTACAATGTGTGAAGCCCATTTCTAGTGTCCCTCGTCGTGATTATTGCTGGAATATCGATAAAAGTGGCGACACCATACTTATATGGGTCATTTCGATAAAATCAACAACTTTCGGGCGAAGGACACGTAAAATCATTCGTTAAACGTCAGCTCTGTACAGCTAGTCTTGAATACAAACAGATGTTTTGTACTTACTACTTTCAACGTTCAGTAATTACATCTTCATATTCTTATCAATCCTTCCAAACAATAGAACTGGACGAACTGGACTGTTTCCTTCTATGTTGATTTCATAATCGTCACTATTTTCCTTTCAAATCGAAATATTTTTAATATTCACTTGTAAAAATGAAACTTATCTAACTTGTATGAGAAGTGAACAACACTATGCACAGCATAGGCGCTGAGCCTCCTGTTTACATATTGCTGACGCAAACCGCAGCATATTTGCCTTCATGATTCAATAGTGAAAATGAGATCGAGATTGGCTGAGTTTAAAAAATATTTCTGTCCGAGTCATCAGGTGGACATCGCTATCTTAACGAAAGGCCGATATGATATCATACCACCGTTTCTTCATGGATTATGTATTCATGACGAAATTACCCTGAATTGTGTACATTCAAATTGATACCGCAATCCATTATGCGACAGTGCCGACAGCATTGTATAAATTAGCAGCCGCTACGTCCACTGCCCCTATACTTCATGACATCATAAAGCTTTATAAAACAATAACAAATATACGTTATTTATCACGAGAAGCGTCTGCACCAGGCTTATCACTACACGTTGTCTTTGTAAGCATGTATCGCGACGTCATGACACGTTTCGATACCTTGACTGTCGTATAGTAATTGAATGAATGCCCTCAATAAAAGGGCTATTCGCACATTGCCACTGCTGTGTACGTGTCATGGGGTGTAATTCGTTTTCTGTAATTTCGTTGCCGGTTCAACAATTATATGCACCCGATTCGTACTTTTGTATGTAAGTACGGCCTGTCCGTGTATTGGCATTGCTATGCCTTTGCCTGTATGACAATGAAATAAGAAACTGCGAGTAAATGGTCTTGAATGACTCCCGAGAATGTCTTCGTCTTCTTTTCATGGACAATAAAAAAACATCAAAACGCAAGAGCATAACATAAAACCCAGACCATATCTACCTTGTTGTTCCTGTGTTGATCGGTACTTTATTATCACATGACCAACACCCACAGCAGACCGCCGTCACATAGCTGAGATATTGCTGAGTGCGGCGTTAAGCAACCAACCAACCTACCGGGAAACCAAAATAACAGTTGTCCTCAGAACAGTATGGTGTACGGTATGAGTTTGGTGTAAGATTGTGAAATCAGTTGCCTCATTGCTGCAAGCGAGTACACGACATCCGTCCACACACAAACTGTATTCACCTATGCATGACCCTCAAATGAATTCATGAATCAAGCCGTGAACATTATTGTTGCAGAATGTACTCGTTTTGACCACGGGCCTAAATATTATAGGTCCCTTATTTGATATAGAATACCAAATGGATTATGTTTTGCTACATACATTATACGTATTGTCTTCATCTGCACTAATAGTACGATCGTCAAGTCTGGAAAGGTCCTTAAATATTAACAAGCTATATGACCAAGTGCACGCAGTGCCCTCAGATCACTCATCGATATCCTATCAATATCAGTTTTTGCCAAAATAAAAACATCAAAATAGTCTCATCTACGCAAACAATTGTTTTCAATTTAAGAAATTATATAATTTCGTCTCCCTAGAACCTTGTCGAAGAATATGGATAAGTATGGTAATGTCGTCGAAGTATGCACCTGATTGACCAGGTGACAATGAAATATCATGTTTTTTTGACAAGGTAAAGTATAAACGTTTTGAACCCCAACGGTGATGTCCGTTGTCAAACAGTCGATTTTAAGGGATAGTTTTGGCCGCGCTACCGGCAGTGTTTTAGTTATCTGGTAGACATAGGTTTAGTTAATTTATGTATGAGTCACATACTTGAAATTTGGTTGTGTCGATGTTGCAGTTGAGATCAAAAGATTGTTTTATACTTAATCTGTGGTATTTACCTTTCACTTTTTCTGTCCGCGTGTTGACAGCTTTTAATAAACGTACAGTTTGGTCCCGTCTTGTTATGGATGAGATATAAATTCAACTGTGTCGCCGACTCCACATGGGCTTTTAACGCAAAAAGCACCTACAGCGGTAGAAACTAACAGTTTTACTCCACTAGTCCTTATTATGATAACATGTAGCAAAACCTGTAAAATGGCAAATTTCTACTAGTCCTTATGATACCTTAACTATTGGGCAGTTTGGCAAGGACTACAGGACTAGTGCCAATTTCTAACACTGACCTACAAGATATATGGTCATATCTAGTGTCAGTAAACTATACTTAGTATGTGACCATATATATTGTAGCTGCTATTTACAAGTCCCTGTGACCCACTCTGCTATGGTACGTAATGAACCTATACATGTACATTGTGGTGAGTGATTATTGCATCAGCATTCTACCAGCTATTCGCGGCGGTGAGTCATATGTCGGTTACCAGGACAAGTTTTCTTTGGCGATATTTGAAATTTAGAATGGAAAAGAATGTATATCCACCGCCTCACTGTTGTACGGAACTATTTATTCTAAATTCGATTGATGCATCGACCTGAAATTAACATGATACTATTTCAGGGGTATGTAGGTTGTTTAAGAAATTAAGGCAATCGCTAATCCCACACTTTTCTCTAAAACGCCGTAAAATGCTAGACTAAGTACTTGACAGAACAGAGGAGCGCTCTTTAAGACCCTCACGTAGTTGTCTCCCTTGTACCAGCGGTTTCTTCGCGAGAGCATTTTAAAAACTGAAACAACTACGGATTCATTTTGAAGAGTCGTAAAATCTCTCCTTACTTGATGGTAATGTTCATAGTTGAGCATGTTAATTTTTTGTAAATTCGTGATGACAAAGGCACCATGTTTAAACATGAATTTAATAATTACATAGGGCATGTGTAGTTCCTATGTAACGTAGTAGTCAACCTGTGTCATAATTGCTTTGGCTTAAGTCAAAACAACGTCAACGTAACCAGATTTTGGTGGAGAATGAACAATTCCATCACTTCTTGCTTAGATAAGTTCCCAACAAATGGCTGGGTTTTGGCTATAAGGACAAGATACAGATGAAAATACTGAATTAACTACATATGTTACAGCATGTTTAAGGCATTCTGATTGGAAAAAACATATCCCCAAATACAAAATATATCTTAATGTACGTTCAGTTGTACATACAGTCAGTAGCTAAGGTTTGCTAAGAGACGTTTATAAAAACAAGACATTTCAGTATTCTAAACGTACAATCTTGTGGTTTATTAAAATATGCTCTTATCTCATATTGCCAAAAGCAACCGAAAGAACAAAAATACTTGTTTGGTCCATGTTTGACAAATACTGCCCCAAGTTCCAACACTGTGTCCGACGACAGACAAGCTCTACCCTACGTCCCGCCTCTATGTCGGATGATAGACATGCTCTACCCCACGCCATGACACTGTACCTTATAACAGACAAGCTCTACCCTTCGTTCGAACACTGTGTCTGATGACAGACAAGCCCTATCCTTCGTTTCATCACTGTGTCTGATGACAGACAAGCCCTATCCTTCGTTCCATCACTGTGTCTGATGACAGACAAGCTTAACCCTTCGTTCCATCACTGTCTGATGGCAGACAGGCTCTATCCCACGTCCCAACACTGTCTGAGGACAGACAAGCTCTACCCTTCGTTCCATCACTGTGTCTGATGACAGACAAGCTCTACCCCACGTCCCAACACTGTCTGAGAACAGACAAGCTCTACCCTTCGTTCCATCACTGTCTGATGACAGACAGGCTCTACCCTTCGTTCCATCACTGTGTCTGATGACAGACAAGCTCTACCCCACGTCCCAACACTGTCTGAGGACAGACACGCTCTACCCTTCGTTCCATCACTGTGTTTGATGACAGACAGGCCCTACCCCTCGTTCCATCACTGTGTCTGATGACAGACAAGCTCTACCCCGCGTCCTAACACTGTGTCTGATGATAGACAAGCTCTACCCAACGTCCCACCACTGTGTCTGATGACAGACACGCTCTACCCAACGTCCCGCCACTGTGTCTGATGACAGACAAGCTCTACCCAACGTCCTGCACTCTGTCTGATGACAGACATGTTCTATCCCACGTCCTAACACTGACTGACTAGCTCTACCCCCATGTCAAACACTGTGTCTGATGTCTGACTACCCTTTGTAAACATGTTTGTAGATACTAACACAGACACTCACACAGATGAGTAACCTTCAATTGCTGTCCTAATTTACGCCATTACATTGCATGTTGTTTCCGACACACTTCAATCCTTGAGAAGGTCATGCTCAAAGACACAAGGAACACAATACTGATATTTCTCATGCAAACGGGCAGCATTTTTTCCCCCAATTGTAATTTTACACACTTCTTCTCCGACGTTCTCAGGAAGTGTCAGTTTGACAATAAAACGGCGTTCTCTCAGTCTTTGGCGTTCCATGAACATTATAGACCTTTCAAGGTCACTTAGGACAAACCAAGACTGAATACATAAAGATGGCAACAGACCCACAAGGGCGATATTTCCTGGCGAGCTTCTGCTCCAAATTTATATGGTCCGTTATATGTGGACCATAGATAATCACTATATATAGCATGTATGTGAAGAAGCAGCGATTGCACTATGTGGAGGCTGTGAATCAGTGGGCTGAGGCCCGCATGTAGGTTGACGAGGATGTGGGAATGTGATGGAGATAATGTGTGGGACGGCTTCGGCGGCAGCAGACTCCTTCAGTCGCTACATCGCTACACACAAGCCGTGGGGGATTCTCACAAAGTTGCCATAGCAACCGTAGTGAACATCAATAGTTGAAATTGTCGAACTGGGAGCCTACGTACACCAGAAAGTAGACGTTATTAAAAACCGGAGCAGTTTTCTTGGAGAGTTTGGTGTACATAAATTGTAATTGGCAACAGTGCGATGGGCAACATCGTCCCCTCGTCTGGCCAAAGGATGGTAACTGTCTCTTCGAACATTCTTCTGACAGTCTTGTAGTTTAACATATATCTGATTGTAAAGGGTTTAAAAGATGGTGCATATAGATGTAACACCACGCTCATATACACCCTGTAAATGAGGGCACATATACATGGAATATCACGTCTTTATACACCCTGTGAATTGGGGGACATACAGATGGAACAATTACTTTCTAGACACTCTGTAAATGAGGGTACATACAGATGGAACACCGCGTCTCTATATACCATGTAAATGGGGGACATACAGATGGAACACCGCGTCTCTATATACCATGTAAATGGGGGACATACTGATGGAACACTGCGTCTCTACAGAACCTGTAAATGGCGGGACATACAGATGGAACACCGCGTCTCTATATACCATGTAAATGAGGGTACATACAGATGGAACACCGCGTCGCTATATACCATGTAAATGGGGGACATACAGATGGAACACCGCGTCTCTATACACCCTGTAAATGGCGGGACATACAGATGGAACACTGCGTCTCTACAGAACCTGTAAATGGGGGACATACAGATGGAACACCGCGTCTCTACACCCTGTAAATGGCGGGACATACAGATGGAAAACCGCATTTCTACACACCCTGTAAATGGCGGGACATACAGATGGAACACCGCGTCTCTATACGCCCTGTTAATGCGGGACATACAGATGGAGCTCCACGTCTCTACACACCCTGTAAATGGGGGACATACACATGAAACACCGCGTCTCTATACACCCTGTAATTGGGAGACATCCAGATGGAACAACGCGTCTCTATATACCATGTAAATGGGGGACATACAGATGGAACACCGCGTCTCTATACACCCTGTAAATGGCGGGACATACAGATGGAACACTGCGTCTCTACAGAACCTGTAAATGGGGGACATACAGATGGAACACCGCGTCTCTATACACCCTGTAAATGGCGGGACATACAGATGGAACACCGCATCTCTACAGAACCTATATTGGGGGACATACAGATGGAACACTGCGTCTCTATACACACTGTAATAGAGAGACATCCAGATGGAACACTGCGTCTCTATATACTTTGTGAATGGGGGACACACAGATGGAACACCGCGTCTCTACACCCTGTAAATGGCGGGACATACAGATGGAAAACCGCATTTCTACACACCCTGTAAATGGCGGGACATACAGATGGAACACCGCGTCTCTATACGCCCTGTTAATGCGGGACATACAGATGGAGCTCCACGTCTCTACACACCCTGTAAATGGGGGACATACACATGAAACACCACGTCTCTATACACCCTGTAATTGGGAGACATCCAGATGGAACAACGCGTCTCTATATGCCATGTAAATGGGGGACATACAGATGGAACACCGCGTCTCTATATACCATGTAAATGGGGGACATACAGATGGAACACCGCGTCTCTATACACCCTGTAAATGGCGGGACATACAGATGAAACACTGCGTCTCTATACACCCTGTAAATGGCGGGACATACAGATGGAACACTGCATCTCTACAGAACCTGTAAATGGGGGCATACAGATGGAACACTGCGTCTCTATACACACTGTAATAGAGAGACATCCAGATGGAACACTGCGTCTCTATATACTTTGTAAATGGGGGACATACAGATGGAACACCGCGTCTCTACAGATCCTGTAAATGGGGGACATACAGATAGAACACCGCGTCTCTATACACCCTGTAAATGGCGGGACATACAGATGGAACACTGCGTCTCTACAGAACCTGTAAATGGGGGACATACAGATGGAACACCGCGTCTCTGTACACCCTGTAAATGGCGGGACATACAGATGGAACACCACATCTCTACAGAACCTGTAAATGGCGGGACATACAGATGGAACACCGCGTCTCTATACACACTGTATTAGAGAGACATCCAGATGGAACACTGCGTCTCTATATACTTTGTAAATGGGGGACATACAGATGGAACACCGCGTCTCTATACACCCTGTAAATGGCGGGACATACAGATGGAACACCGCGTCTTTATACACCCTGTAAATGGCGGGACATACAGATGGAACACCGCGTCTCTACAGATCCTGTTATTTGGGGGACATACAGATGGAACGCCACGTCTCTACACACCCTGTGAATGAGGGGACCTACAGATGGAACACCGCGTCTCTACAGATCCTGTAATTTGGGGGACACACAGATGTAACACTTCCTTTCTAGACACTCTGTAAATGAGGATAAATACAGATGGATCACCACGTTTCTATACACCATGTAAATGGCGGGACATACAGATGGAACACTGCGTCTCTACAGAACCTGTAAATGGGGGACATACAGATGGAACACCGCGTCTCTATACACCCTGTAAATGGCGGGACATACAGATGGAACACTGCGTCTCTACACACCCTGTAAATGGCGGGACATACAGATGGAACACCGCGTCTCTATACGCCCTGTAAATGGGGGACATACAGATGGAACACCGCGTCTCTATACGCCCTGTTAATGCGGGACATACAGATGGAGCTCCACGTCTCTACACACCCTGTAAATGGCGGGACATACAGAAGAAACACCGCGTCTCTATATACCATGTAAATGGGGGACATTCAGATGGAACACCGCGTCTCTATACACCCTGTAAATGGCGGGACATACAGATGGAACACTGCGTCTCTACAGAACCTGTAAATGGGGGACGTACAGATGGAACACCGCGTCTCTATACACCCTGTAATAGAGAGACTTTCAGATGGAACACTGCGTCTCTATATACTTTGTAAATGGGGGACATACAGATGGAACACCGCGTCTCTATACCCCCTGTAAATGGGGGGGGGGGGGGGGGGGGGGGGGCATACAGATGGAACACTGCGTCTCTATACACCCTGTAAATGGCGGGAAATACAGATGGAACACCGCGTCTCTACATATCCTGTAATTGGAGGGACCTGCAGATGGAACACTGCGTCTCTACAGAACCTGTAAATGGGGGACGTACAGATGGAACACCGCGTCTCTGTACACCCTGTAAATGGCGGGACATACAGATGGAACACCGCATCTCTACACACCCTGTAAATGGCGGGACATACAGATGGAACACCGCGTCTCTATACACCCTGTAATAGAGAGACATCCAGATGGAACACTGCGTCTCTATATACTTTGTAAATGGGGGACCTACAGATGGAACACCGCGTCTCTATACACCCTGTAAATGACGGGACATACAGATGGAACACCGCGTCTCTATACACCCTGTAAATGGCGGGAAATACAGATGGAACACCGCGTCTCTACATATCCTGTAATTGGAGGGACCTGCAGATGGAACGCCACGTCTCTACTCCCCATGTGAATGAGGGGACCTACAGATGGAACACCGCGTCTCTACAGATCCTGTTATTTGGGGGACATACAGATGGAACGCCACGTCTCTACACACCCTGTGAATGAGGGGACCTACAGATGGAACACCGCGTCTCTACAGATCCTGTAATTTGGGGGACACACAGATGGAACACTTCCTTTCTAGACACTCTGTAAATGAGGATAAATACAGATGGATCACCACGTCTCTATACACCATGTAAACGAGGCGACATACAGATGGAACACTTCGTGTCTAGACATGCTGCAAATGAGGGGGCATACAGATGGAACTCTACGTCTCTATACACCGAATACGCGAGGGGACATATAGATGGGAAGACTTCTTATATTGTAGGCCTCTGTCATCCCAGTGGATGAGATGGCATTAAAGCCACTCTGCTGACGGCCAGAAAGGCGCTTCATACAATTATCTAAGTCGTGAACACGTTCAAATCTTCTATCAAAAGAAATTACGAGAACCCAAACTCGATTAGATGCCGGTCACATCTTGGGGAGGTCGCGGATTAATTTTCTCAGATCGATTTACTGTCGCGAATCTTTCTGCTGCCTTGTCTAAGTGGTTTTCGCATTTCACCAGATAAAAGCAGCCCTCATCCTGGCGGTGAACTGTCAGCCTGCGCGCGAAGGTTCCCCCTAGAACGGCCTACCTCCCAGCTCAAGCATCCCGCTTCTCAGCAGAAGTTTCGGCATGCAAAAATCAGACGTCAACTTAATGTAGTAAATCGGCTTGTCAAGACAAAAGTGATTTCCTTAGCTCGATTGCTTTTGTCCTAATAGGCCCTCATAACACTAGCAGCGTTTTATTACTCGCCCAGATGAAGGGCTTTACAACTTGAAAGAGCGACCGTTAATTTTCTCTCGGCTATTTTTATGTTTTTTCTCTCCTCGTTCTAAACCTTGCTTCTTTAATGTGACAGGACTGTTTTCTCAACGATGCCACATCAACGACCCACAGGCAGGAGCCCTCTAGTTTAATGGTGTACACATCTAGCAAGTAGAAAGCACGATTGTCGTAAGGGTGGGCAGAGCAGGAAGGTGCATACATTTTCAGGGTGCACAGTTCTCACAGAAAAACCCGACATGGCTGAAGAGGAGTACGGTCTCACACACAGAAGCACACTTCTCACATGATGTGACAAAACTGACCACACTCGTGTCCATCGATCCCGAACTGGCTTAATGTATGAAGACATTTCACAGAATGTCGAAAGTGTCATGTAATTGAACAGTTCTGAGATTCTCAACTGCAGATCGCTAAAGAGGTTCAGATATGTTGCAGTGGGAGGTTGTGAAAAAATGCAGTTATGTTAAAGTAGAGAAACTGAAAGCGCAGATGTTTGTGAGGGAGAACTGCAGATGGCTAAAGAAGTGTATGCATATTGCTGTCCTAGAGTACTGCATATACTTTCGAAAAAGTCCATAGATCTTGTTCCGGAGAACTGCATATTTCTCACACCGACAAACTGCATATTTTAAATAATGAAGAACTGCATACGTCCTACAATGAAGCACTGCACATATCTTATCCTGGGCTACTGCATAAATCCTATACTGGGGAACTGCATACTAAAACACATGTACGCCTTTGGTATGTTTATGTGTTAGTGGGTGATAAAACATGGCTGTATTTGTCTTCTGAATACGGACGCCTCAATACACGTCACCCATAACTGTATGTGCATACTATATATCTTTAGGATGACGTCATGTACGTCAGTTATATTGTTGTGGGTATATGGTTGCTCCAGGACTAGGTTATAGTACCATGTCCTAGGTGACAAGGAAGGTGTGACTAATGTCATTGTAATTCAAGTTGACAATTCAGTCTTCAACCAGGACAGTGTGATATAACATAATGTTCTCGCAGATACAGGGGAAGCGTTCATTGTGCCACAGGGAGATCTATGTACATTGGGAAAGAGGTACGTACTTTCATAATCAATATTACCACTGGAACATTTCTGAAATAAATATTAAAAAAAACCCCGGCTGTCTCCGAGCGCGGCTACGTTCTTAGTGAGCAGGTCTATAGATCAGTTTGACAATAAATCCTTACACATCTTGACTGGGCGTATCACTGGCCCCACACGTGTGAATGAGTAAGTGAGTATGGTTTTACGCCGCCTTTAGCAATATTTCAGCAATATCACGGCGAGGGTCACCAGAAATGGGCTTCACAAATTGTACCAATGTCGGAAATCGAACCCGGGTCTTCGGTGTGACGAGCGAACGCATTACCCACTGGGCAACCCGACCGCCCCACACTCGTGTGAATCAGTGGCATACATCAGTACGGCAATACATCCTCACACATCGTCAGTGGGCGTGTCGCTAGTCCAACCCGTATCTACCAGCGACATGCATCAGTACGGCAATGCACCCTCACACAAATTCACTGGGCGTGTCAATAGTTCCAACTCGTATCAACCAGCATCGTACGTATGTTCGGCAATACATCATCGCAATTACTCACTGGAGGTGTCACTCGGCCTACTCGTATCAACCAGTGACATACATCGGTATGGCAATACACCCTCGCGCAATCCATACATCCTCACAGACCGAGGTAGAACAGGTCTTCAGCAACCCATGCTTGCCGTAAAAGGTGACTGATTGTTGTAAGAGGCAACTAACGGGATCGGGTAGTCAGGTTCGCTGACTTGGTTGAAGCATGTCATCGTATCCCAATTGCGTGGATTGATGCTCATGATATCAATCATTGGATTGTCTGGTCCAGACCGCCGTCATATAGCTTGAATAGTGCTGAGTGCGGCGTTAAACAACAAACAAACAAATCATCCTACTCATTGGGGGTGTCACTAAACATTTTAGCCCCACCCGTATCAATCAGTGGCATACATCAGCATGTCAATACATCCTCACACATACTCATCGGGGGTGTCACTAGCCCCACCCGTATCAATCAGTGGCATACATCAGCATGTCAATACATCCTCACACATACTCATTGGGGGTGTCACTAGCCCTATCCGTATCAATCAGTGGCATACATCAGCATGTCAATACATCCTCACACATACTCATTGGGGGTGTCACTAGCCCCACCCGTATCAATCAGTGGCATACATCAGCATGTCAATACATCCTCACACATACTCATTGGGGGTGTCACTAGCCCCACCCGTATCAATCAGTGGCATACATCAGCATGTCAATACATCCTCACACATACTCATTGGGGGTGTCACTAGCCCCACCCGTATCAATCAGTGGCATACATCAGCATGTCAATACATCCTCACACATACTCATTGGGGGTGTCACTAGCCCCACCCGTATCAATCAGTGGCATACATCAGCATGTCAATACATCCTCACACATACTCATTGGGGGTGTCACTAGCCCCACCCGTATCAATCAGTGGCATACATCAGCATGTTAATACATCCTCACACATACTCATTGGGGGTGTCACTAGCCCTATCCGTATCAATCAGTGGCATACATCAGCATGTCAATACATCCTCACACATACTCATTGGGGGTGTCACTAGCCCCACCCGTATCAATCAGTGGCATACATCAGCATGTCAATACATCCTCACACATACTCATTGGGGGTGTCACTAGCCCTATCCGTATCAATCAGTGGCATACATCAGCATGTCAATACATCCTCACACATACTCATTGGGGGTGTCACTAGCCCCACCCCTATCAATCAGTGGCATACATCAGCATGTCAATACATCCTCACACATACTCATTGGGGTGTCACTAGGCCCACCCGTATCAATCAGTGGCATACACCAGCATGTCAATACATCCTCACACATACTCATTGGGGGTGTCACTAGCCCTATCCGTATCAATCAGTGGCATACATCAGCTTAATTGTCAATACATCCTCACACATACTCATTGGTGGTGTCACTAGCCCCACCCCTATCAATCAGTGGCATACATCAGCATGTCAATACATCCTCACACATACTCATTGGGGGTGTCACTAGCCCCACCCGTATCAATCAGTGGCATACATCAGCATGTCAATACATCCTCACACATACTCATTGGGGGTGTCACTAGCCCTATCCGTATCAATCAGTGGCATACATCAGCTTAATTGTCAATACATCCTCACACATACTCATTTGGGGTGTCACTAGCCCCACCCCTATCAATCAGTGGCATACATCAGCATGTCAATACATCCTCACACACACTCATTGGGGGTGTCACTAGCCCTTTCCGTATCAATCAGTGGCATACATCAGCATGTCAATACATCCTCACACATACTCATTGGGGGTGTCACTAGCCCTATCCGCATCAATCAGTGGCATACATCAGCATGTCAATACATCCTCACACATACTCATTGGGGGTGTCACTAGCCCCACCCGTATCAATCAGTGGCATACATCAGCATGTCAATACATCCTCACACATACTCATTGGGGTGTCACTAGGACCCACCCGTATCAATCAGTGGCATACATCAGCATGTCAATACATCCTCACACATACTCATTGGGGTGTCACTAGGACCCACCCGTATCAATCAGTGGCATACATCAGCATGTCAATACATCCTCACACATACTCATTGGGGGTGTCACTAGCCCTATCCGTATCAATCAGTGGCATACATCAGCTTGTCAATACATCCTCACACATAATCATTGGGGGTGTCACTAGCCCCACCCGTATCAATCAGTGGCATACATCAGCATGTGAATGCATTCTCACACATACTCATTGGGGTGTCACTAGGCCCACCCGTATCAATCAGTGGCATACATCAGCATGTCAATACATCCTCACACATACTCATTGGGGGTGTCACTAGCCCCACCCGTATCAATCAGTGGCATACATCAGCATGTCAATACATCCTCACACATACTCATTGGGGGTGTCACTAGCCCCACCCGTATCAATCAGTGGCATACATCAGCATGTCAATACATCCTCACACATACTCATTGGGGGTGTCACTAGCCCTATCCGTATCAATCAGTGGCATACATCAGCATGTCAATACATCCTCACACATACTCATTGGGGGTGTCACTAGCCCCACCCGTATCAATCAGTGGCATACATCAGCATGTCAATACATCCTCACACATACTCATTGGGGGTGTCACTAGCCCTATCCGTATCAATCAGTGGCATACATCAGCATGTCAATACATCCTCACACATACTCATTGGGGGTGTCACTAGCCCCACCCCTATCAATCAGTGGCATACATCAGCATGTCAATACATCCTCACACATACTCATTGGGGTGTCACTAGGCCCACCCGTATCAATCAGTGGCATACACCAGCATGTCAATACATCCTCACACATACTCATTGGGGGTGTCACTAGCCCTATCCGTATCAATCAGTGGCATACATCAGCTTAATTGTCAATACATCCTCACACATACTCATTGGTGGTGTCACTAGCCCCACCCCTATCAATCAGTGGCATACATCAGCATGTCAATACATCCTCACACATACTCATTGGGGGTGTCACTAGCCCCACCCGTATCAATCAGTGGCATACATCAGCATGTCAATACATCCTCACACATACTCATTGGGGGTGTCACTAGCCCTATCCGTATCAATCAGTGGCATACATCAGCTTAATTGTCAATACATCCTCACACATACTCATTGGGGGTGTCACTAGCCCCACCCCTATCAATCAGTGGCATACATCAGCATGTCAATACATCCTCACACACACTCATTGGGGGTGTCACTAGCCCTTTCCGTATCAATCAGTGGCATACATCAGCATGTCAATACATCCTCACACATACTCATTGGGGGTGTCACTAGCCCTATCCGCATCAATCAGTGGCATACATCAGCATGTCAATACATCCTCACACATACTCATTGGGGTGTCACTAGCCCCACCCGTATCAATCAGTGGCATACATCAGCATGTCAATACATCCTCACACATACTCATTGGGGTGTCACTAGGACCCACCCGTATCAATCAGTGGCATACATCAGCATGTCAATACATCCTCACACATACTCATTGGGGTGTCACTAGGACCCACCCGTATCAATCAGTGGCATACATCAGCATGTCAATACATCCTCACACATACTCATTGGGGGTGTCACTAGCCCTATCCGTATCAATCAGTGGCATACATCAGCTTGTCAATACATCCTCACACATAATCATTGGGGGTGTCACTAGCCCCACCCGTATCAATCAGTGGCATACATCAGCATGTGAATGCATTCTCACACATACTCATTGGGGTGTCACTAGGCCCACCCGTATCAATCAGTGGCATACATCAGCATGTCAATACATCCTCACACATACTCATTGGGGGTGTCACTAGCCCCACCCGTATCAATCAGTGGCATACATCAGCATGTCAATACATCCTCACACATACCAGGTTCATCAACGGGACAACATGATTTTTCAATACTCGTTAAATAATCTAGTTATCTTCTTACAAGTCGAATGGCAAACCAGTGCGGATATCACGACGAACAGTTTGATCTGATCTCACATGCTTATGACGTCACAATGAACCTTGTTTTCACTCTGAGTTATATTGAGAGAACGACTGAGGTAACACGATAAATATACTTGTCATACACAAACATTTAACAGTAATCTTGTAATCTTGTAATGATCAGTTCGTCACATTTGTGTCAGGAGCGAGGTGTACAGGATTGTGCGAGCTGGACGTTCATCGGCTTTGTTTATCTGTTCATTCAGCTCGTATTATCCCCTGCACCCGGCTATTGACACATGCAACTTTTAGTACTTTTCAGCAACCCGTGCTTGCCCGTAAACGGCGACTATGCTTGTCGTAAAAGGCGACTAACGGGATCGGGTGGTCAGGCTCGCTGACTTGGTTGATGCATGTCATCGCTCCCAATTGCGTGGATCGATGCTCATGATATTAATCACTGGATTGTCTGGTCCAGACTCGATTATTTACAGACCGCCGTCATATAGCTCGAATAATGCTGAGTGCGGCGTTAAACAACAAACAAACAAAACCCTTCAAGCAGAAGAATGAATCATTTCTCACATTAGTATAAACGTCATAATATATACATTTATATATCACGTCATGCTTAATAAACATGACGTTTCAATCCGTCTGGTAAATATACGTCACTGCATCCTCCAGACAACTATCTTCCGTAACGAGGGTGGAAATTGATCGCAATCGACCAAACAGCGGTATTGGATGTCATGGAGCTGGACAAAAAGCTATATAGTGTAAGTCAGGTTAAGCCCAGACGGCTAATGTTGTTGATAAGTTAATATATCCGAACAGGAAATGCGAGCGAAGCCGCAGCCAGTCCTGGCTATATGGACAGATGGGACATATCAATAGTGAATGTCCACACCACAGAAGTAGGTCTCAACAAGACAAATGATCCTCAACAACACTAATGTTATTCTCACATTGACGCCACGATGTGTGGTTGATCCAATTCTTAAATTTCCAATAGTCTGCTGCCGTGTGTCATTTCATTAATTTCATCAATACGTTATTTCTTAGCTATATCTGTTCATTATTCCAACTTGTACAATCTCCGTTCGTGATCAATAGCCTTTCCTTCAATGACTTTATATCATATTATATTTAATGAAATGCCGATAATTTAGAACCTCGGACGACAAATTTCTGGAAGCCTGTGTGAAAACAATGGACCAACACTATGCCATGCTTTGTTGACCCGTGAAGATCCGGAGTAGAATAGGTCTTCGGCATCCCATGCTTACAGTAAAAGGCGACTATGCTTGTCGTAAGAGGCGACTAACGGGATCGGGTGGTCAGGCTCGCTGACTTGGTTGATACATGTTATTATATCCCATTGCATGGATCTATGCTCATGATGTCAGACACTGGATTGTCTGGTCCAGACTCGATTATTTACAGACATCCGCCATATAGCTTGAATATTGCTGAGTGCGGCGTAAAAGCAACAAACAATTAAACAAGACTACTCAAAGACCCAGCTAACATTAAAATGAATAAGCGGTTAAAGGTTATTGTTGTTATAGAACTGATGCACGTACGGGACAATGACATTAACATTGAAAATGAAACAGGTAAGTGCTACTGTGCATATTAGACACGTGTATGCATAAACACAGGCTCATCAAGATATATATGTCCATGCTTTAAACCAGAGTTGAGTTAGTGATTTGAGTGTTAGTGACCTGTCACCAGCGGGGAGAAAACGTCTTTGGGAATGGCACCGTCGGGAACGCGGAGACGGCCATTGGCGTCAACGTTAGTGTTTGAATGATAGCCTAACGTCTAACTGATAGACATGGCTATTCATATTGACAGTTTCTGATGTATTTGAGATGATGTAAAGTAGGTGTCAATGGTTGTTGACAACAAATCATTTCATGTGAACTCTATTGGTTTACTGAGTGCATATCACTTATAACGTTCTCAGATAAGGAATCATTAGTGACAAGAATGTTCACAGTGACTTTCAAAGTGGGTGTGCAGTGATTAGGCGCGATTTGTTTCTAGGCAGAACTACAAACAACCTGAAATTATAAACCACATTATTAATGAACACATGAAGCGTGTATCGATAATGTTTCAGGGTTACTTCTTTCACCTTTCACCTTATAAAGGGACAGACCCGTGAAGACCTGGGGTAGAACAGGTCTTCAGCAACCCATGCCCGCCGTAAAGTAACCCATGCTTGTCCTAACAGGTAACAATGCTTGCAAGAGGACCCGTGAAGATCCGGGGTAGCATAGGTCTTCAGCAACCCATGCTTGCCGTAAAAGGTGACTATGCTTGTCGTAAGAGGCGACTAACGGGATCAGGTGATCAGGCTCGCTGACTTGGTTGATTCATGCCATCGATCCCAATTGCGTGGATCGATGCTCATGATATTAATCACTGGATTGTCTGGTCCAGACTCGATTATTTACAGACCGCCGTCATATAGCTGGAATATTGCTGAGTGCGGCGTTAAACAACAAACCAATCAACCAACCAACCTGCACCCGCTAATCAGTAAATATACTCTATGCTTGTCGTAAGAGGCGACTAACTGGATCGGGTGGTCAGGCTCGCTGACTGATGCATGTCATCGATCCCAATTGCGTGGATCGATGCTCATGATCACTGGATGGTCTGGTCCAGACTCGATTATTTACACACCGCCGTCATATAGCTGGAATATTGCTGAGTGCGGCGTTAAACAACAAACAAAAAACCCAAATACTCTATGACGTTTATTTAACAACTGCATTATGTTCAGCCAAATGATATCTACTGTTTAACATGATAAGGCAAAGTGAGATGAGATGTTTATCCCACAATTACATGTGCTCATCCAAGGCACTGCAAAGTGATTCTGACAATTACCCGCTGTTACGTTAAGAAATTTAATAATATTTATTTGACATTTCCATTTTGTCCAACCATGATGCGATATAGATTCAATCTGACAATTATATCTGTTCAGTTAACACACAATTCAGTTTTTATCCGACAGCTGCTTGCTGCCACTCAACGATACAATTGACTATCCGTCTAGCGATTACCCCAGGCAATGGGGGCAAAGGTTTCTATATCAACACTACACGCTGTCAAATCAAGACAGTGGATACAGACCTTTTTATATAAAATCTATATTGTTCCAAGAGTTATAGAGTAAAACAGTATTCCGTCAAGACATATTTCGGATTGCATATTATGACACAATACGCTTATTTAAATTTATAGGTTTTGAAACAAACAAATTCAAATGTTAAACTGAAAAGCCTGCAACATATAATCAGTCTGAAACATACCATATATCAACAAGCGGCTAAGAATCAAATTAAAGTTAAAGCTATTTTCTTCATCCTATTTATAGGAATATATTTAATCGATTGAATATATTGTCTTAAGTAGTTTTAAAAGTAGATCTATTTTCGGTTTTATTCCTTTGATTCCACATACATGAATGTGGCTTTTCCCAATAAAAGTATATATGATTGATTAAAGTACTATTGTAGTTAGAACCAAACCAAATATATTTTGTCATTTTAATTTTTTGTGAAAGATGGTTATTTAGTCAAAGTTCGAGATCATTCCATTTTTTAAAGTCTTATTACACTCCCATGTGGATTATGTACCTGGTTTCAACATCCGGAGCATACGCTTTTTTAACAAAAAAAAATGATGTAAGAGACGAGCACCGGCGAGGATCAGTGTTTGTAGAGAGGACGGGGACGTACGCGGCAGATGGGATCCATCATCAGCCGTACAGCGATTCCAAGTCGCTGTTATCTCCAGGTCGCCAGATAATTAAGTCTGACTTTCTTTAACAGCACGGCCGTGTATCTAACCTTTACAGGCCAGCTCTCTCAATCAAGCAATGAAATGACTTCTCCAAAGGTCAAAGGGCAGGTCATCTCAGGGTTAGTCACCTCAAGGTCACAGCTATGGATGTGCCTGAACTGACGGCGGAGTTTCAACGCCTCGAGGGCGACTACGTCGTCATGCTGTACGACTGAAGCAAGCTTGGCGTATTGATCTGTGCCCGGACGCTCCTGGGGACGGTACAGACAGGCGCACCGCCGGAGTTCTGTCCACTTTAGTAATTAGAAACACGGACCACGTACGACTAGCTAGACAATTCTCGGCTATATTTTGTCCAGACTCGCCGGAATAAAATAGCGCCAAAAGTAAATTGGAAAATATTCGCAGAACAATTACACCGAATATGACAATGTCCAGCGCTATTTGGGCCAATCTCAAAATCTGATCGATTTACCCTCGGCGATGAATTAAGCGACATATTTGTATCTGGAGTAGTGCCTTCGCGTCATCTTCCGACAGTTTGTAAAGACCGCCGCTAGGCGACGACACTCAGCCTCTTGTGACCTTTGCTGGAGGCTAGGAATAGGGGAAGCGAGAGGATCTGTAATAGAAACACTAAGTAGAAATGGTTTCATGTATTTGGAAGTGTATATTGCGAGTTATTTGTAGTTAATCAAGCCTCCCGCGCAATGCATGCATGGTATCTCGACCGCCCTCTCGCCACACAATACCCAACCTACTCTTCTCGTATCTTGTAAATCTACAAAACCTGAGGTAAAACAAACTTGGTACAAAGATGTAGACGCCTAGCTGATGCTCCTCCTCATCAGCATCACTTGTCTCCACACCATATTGTTGGCCTCTGTGAAGAGTTCCACAGAGAAGCAGAGAGTAGATGGAAAAAAGCTGTAACAATCTTTTTTCAGTAGAATTTTGCCTGTGAGACAAGTTCTCTAAGTTCTCATTCATTTGCAACTGTGGCCAGTGGGAAGCTCGCCCATTCTTCGGGACGTGTTATTGATGGGTTGTGACACAGGGCCGCGAGCCGCGTCTCCATGGAGACGAGCAGATCGGAAAAATGATTACCTCGGAATGAAGATGCCAACCCGGGGCAAAAGACACAATTTATTTTTTTGGCAGATTTCAAATTTTTCAAAGTCTTCAAAAATAATCATTGTTAACATGGATAGGACGGATAATAGCTTCTTAACACATCTGACGATTGGTTGCTGTCCCGGTACAAAGGTTGAATGCATATATCACTCATTGCCGGCAATCTAGCAGCCCCCAATCCACCCTCCATCTATCTCCCATCCATCGCACTTTCATCTGCATCGCTATCCGCGAGTGATTCACTGTTCCATGTTCTTTACGGTCGAATCACTGCATTGCCTCCACAGCATTTCCATCAGTTACAACTCCAGACTTCCCAGACAGTCACCCTCCCACGGCCCCTGTCCCTCCCACACAACGAAATACCTCCCCTCTACACCCACACCGCTCACTGACCTGTGTACTGCATCATACATGTACCCCACCCCTCCCCATCAGCAACCCCACCCCCATCCCAACCTTCGCCTTCCTCCCCATCAGCAACCCCACCCCCATCCCAACCTTCGCCTTCCTCCCCATCAGCAAACCCACCCCCATCCCAACCTTCGCCTTCCTCCCCATCAGCAGCCCCACTCCCATCCCAACCTTCGCCTTCCTCCCCATCAGCAACCCCACCCCCATCCCAACCTTCGCCTTCCTCCCCATCAGCAACCCCATCCCCATCCCAACCTTCGCCTTCCTCCCCATCAGCAACCCCACCCCATCCCAACCTTCGCCTTCCTCCCCATCAGCAACCCCATCCCCATCCCAACCTTCGCCTTCCTCCCCATCAGCAACCCCACCCCCATTCCAACCTTCGCCTTCCTCCCCATCAGCGCCCCCATCCCCATCCCAACCTTCGCCTTCCTCCCCATCAGCAACTCGATCCCCATCCCAACCTTCGCCTTCCTCCCCATCAGCAACCCCATCCCCATCCCAGCCTACGCCTTCCTCCCCATCAGCAACCCCACCCCCATCCCAACCTTCGCCTTCCTCCCCATCAGCAACCCAACCCCCATCCCAACCTTCGCCTTCCTCCCCATCAGCAACCCCACCCCCATCCCAACCTTCGCCTTCCTCCCCATCAGCAACCCCACCCCCATCCCAACCTTCGCCTTCCTCCCCATCAGCAACCCCATCCCCATCCCAACCTACGCCTTCCTCCCCATCAGCAACCCCACCCCCATCCCAACCTACGCCTTCCTCCCCATCAGCAACCCCACCCCCATCCAAACCTTCGCCTTCGTCCCCAGTTCCTATTAATCGAAACCACATGTCCCTCATCCCTGTACCCAACTATACCATTCTCGTGTCCCTCCATATTCCATGCCAACCATACATACCATACCCTTTCATTCTCATCTCACTGATTTCCCCTAACCCCTACCCACTTGCTCACTTCTACTCAGCACTCTCCCCAAAGCACCACGACTCGCATTCCGTCACCCTTACCCCTCCTCCCACCCCTATCCACTCCCTTCCTACCTCCCCCCAACTATCTTCACGTCATTGCCGTCAACCTGGCTGGGCCTCTCCTTCACCCGGGTCAGCAGACAGAAGCATAATGGGCCCCATCATTCAAGCCCATCTGCCATAGAATCCCATCAAACCCACCAAATACATCCCGTGTCTCTCCCAAAGGAAAACATCCAATTCGGCGTCCGCTCCTCCTTCACTGGGCCAGAAAATCAAGTCGTTATTAGCCGTCATCGATTTACCATCTATACTCAAGAACTGAGATTTCAACCTCAACCTGGGTCGGAGGTCAGGTGATACGCTGGAATGAAATTTGATAACTTAGGTCCACAAGATAATTAGGAAAATATGAGACTTATCGACACTAAAAAACGAGACATGTCGAGAGCAAAATTAATTTCAACAGCTGATGTTTCGCAACGTGAGTTGAGTAACAGTCTGACGGACCTACTGTTGGTGGGATCTGGTTGCACTGCGTAAGAACAACAGCCGACTTGGTCGCTTCGCTACGAAACAACAGTTGACGTTCACTGTGTTAATAAGCGTCAGATGATATGTTCCTTGTGTAACGGCACACCAGGTGACGTTTTCATTGTATCGAGGCTTTGTTTGACATTTTCATTGCGTTAAGATTAGTGAGTGAGTGAGTTGGGTTTAACGCCGCTTTTAACAGTATTCCAGTTATATCGCGGCGTGTCAGCTTAATGTGGGAGGAAAGCCCGAAGTGATGCAGGTCTCAGACGTTTACCACTTAGGTGAAACCCACGAGCAGGGGTATGGTGCTGACAAACCTAGAAACATAATCGGGGCGAACCGGGATTCGAACCCACAATCATAGGTTTCTGGCGTGCCCAAGGGACGCAACTCTGCACAGCGAATAGCGGCGCCTCAGACGATTAGGCCACACGTGCCCCCTCATTGCGTTAAGAAATTTCAGATTCGACTCAAGTGGTTATTGGGTAAGACCCGTTGACGTTAACGTTGACGTGTTCACTTAGTTGAGAAACATTAGTTGATGCGTTCATTGCGTTATGAATTGCCATTTTACGCCATCGACGTCTTCCATAGACTCAAAAGACAGACGTGTCCTCTGACCCAGGGAACAAGGAATATGTTCTAATTCACTATGTTCAAACGAACATAAGACCGCCTCCGTGGTCTAGTGGTAGAGCGTCCGCCTGGAGAGCGGAAGGTCCGGGGTTTCAATCCCCGGCATCGTCATACCAAAAGACGTTAAAAGATGGTACTTGTTGTTACCCTGTCTGGCGCTCGGCATTAAGAGGTTAAAGCAAGGACTGGTCGGCTCGGAGTCAGTATACTGTGTCTGAGTGGGGTATTCATGTTAAACTGCGGCATGATATCTCAGTGGGCTAGCACTATAAATCGGCATCAGTCCGGTCTAGTACAAGCAGACACACACACACACACACACACACACACGTGCATGCACGTCGCTATATAAGTGCAATAATCTTGGACGCGACGTTAAACCCCATTTCACATCACCTCAAACAAACATAAAACAATTACTATGGCAACAAACGCCACTCATGGGTAATACCTACCGCTGCTACCTTGAGCACGTGGCGCCACCACTTTCACGTGCACAGGTTTCATCTTCAAATTTAATTCGTTATCGTATTTACCCCATAGTAAATACATTCCTAGTGTCTGCTATCACAGTGAACAACGATGTAAATGTAAATTGGCGCAATGAACTACTATTGAAGTTTTTACTGTCACAGTAAACAACGGCTCAAGTATCCACTATAACAGTGAACAACGATTAAAGTGTTCACTGTCACAGTGAACAATGCAAGTGTCTACTACCACCGTGACCAACGACTGAAATGTCAATTATGGCAGTGAACAACGAAAAATGTGTTTAATGTCACAGCGAACAACAAGTCAAGTGTCTACTATCACAATGAAGTCGATTGAAACGATTTTACAGTAACGGTGAACAACGACTGAAGAGTTTACTGTCTCAGTGAACAACGATTGAAGCATTTACTGTCAAAGCGAATAACGATTGAAATGCAATTATTGCAGTGATACACGATCAAAATGTTTGCTCTCTAAGTGAACAACGACTAACGTGTCCCATTATCACAGTGAACAGCGATTGAAGCATTTACTGTCTCCGTGAACGATTGAAGCATATACTGTCAAAGTGAACAACGACTGAAATGCGAATTATCGCAGTGATAAAAGATAAAAATATTTGCTCTCCCAGTGAACAATGACTGACGTGTCCATTATCACAGTGAACAACGATTAAAGCATTTTACTGTCTCAGTGAACAACGATTGAAGCATTTACTGTCAAAGTGAACATCGATTGAAAAGCGTATTATCGCAGTAATAAACAATTAAAATGTTTGCTCTCCCAGTGAACAATGACTGACGTCACAGTGAACGACGTTTGAAGTGTTTACTGTCTCAGTGAACAACGACTGACGTGTCCACTGACACAGTGAACAACGATTGAAGTGTCCACTACCAGGATGAACAATAATTGAAATATTTACTGTTTCAGTGAACAACGATTGAAGTGTCCACTGAAGCAATGAACACTGATTAAAGTGTCTACCTTCAAAGTGAACCTTGAATACAGCATTTACTGTCACAGTGGACAACGGCGCAAGTGTCCACAGACGCAAAACAACGACTGAAGTGTCCATTGTCACAATGAACAACGATTGAAGTGTTTACAGTCAAAGTGAACCACGAATATTAAAAATCAATATCACCGTGAACAACGATTGAAGTGTCAGTGTTTGCGTGCATTGTGCGGACGGTGCGTGGTTATATTGTGTGGTCAGAGTATGGACGTATTGTGTTGTGAGTGCGTGGACGTCCAGTGTTATCAGTAAGTGGATGTGCTGTGTTGAATGCGTGGATACATTGCGTGGTATGTGCGTGGTTATATTGTGTGGTCAGAGTATGGACGTATTGTGTTGTGGGTGCGTGGACGTCCAGTGTTATCAGTAAGTGGATGTGCTGTGTTGAATGCGTGGATACATTGTGTGGTATGTGCGTGGTTATATTGTGTGGTCAGAGTATGGACGTATTGTGTTGTGGGTGCGTGGACGTCCAGTGTTATCAGTAAGTGGATGTGCTGTGTTGAATGCGTGGATACATTGCGTGGTATGTGCGTGGTTATATTGTGTGGTCAGAGTATGGACGTATTGTGTTGTGGGTGCGTAGACGTCCAGTGTTATCAGTAAGTGGATGTGCTGTGTTGAATGCGTGGATACATTGCGTGGTATGTGCGTGGTTATATTGTGTGGTCAGAGTATGGACGTATTGTGTTGTGGGTGCGTGGACGTCCAGTGTTATCAGTAAGTGGATGTGCTGTGTTGAATGCGTGGATACATTGCGTGGTATGTGCGTGGTTATATTGTGTGGTCAGAGTATGGACGTATTGTGTTGTGGGTGCGTGGACGTCCAGTGTTATCAGTAAGTGGATGTGCTGTGTTGAATGCGTGGATACATTGCGTGGTATGTGCGTGGTTATATTGTGTGGTCAGAGTATGGACGCATTGTGTTGTGGGTGCGTGGACGTCCAGTGTTATCAGTAAGTGGATGTGCTGTGTTGAATGCGTGGATACATTGCGTGGTATGTGCGTGGTTATATTGTGTGGTCAGAGTATGGACGCATTGTGTTGTGGGTGCGTGGACGTCCAGTGTTATCAGTAAGTGGATGTGCTGTGTTGAATGCGTGGATACATTGCGTGGTATGTGCGTGGATGTATTGTCAAGTTAATGTTTGCATGTATTGTGTGAATGATGCGTGGATGCATCGCGCGCTGAGTGTACACGTGGTATGTGCGTGGATGTATTGTCAAGTTTATTTTTGCATGTATTGTGTGAATAATGCGTGGGTGTATTGCGCTCTGAGTGGATGTATTGTTACGTTAATGTTTGCATGTATTGTGTGAATAATGCGTGGGTGTATTGTTACGTTAATGTTTGCATGTATTGTGTGAATAATGCGTGGGTGTATTGCGCTCTGAGTGGATGTATTGTCAAGTTAATGTTTGCATGTATTGTGTGAATAATGCGTGGGTGTATTGTTACGTTAATGTTTGCATGTATTGTGTGAATAATGCGTGGGTGTATTGCGCTCTGAGTGGATGTATTGTTACGTTAATGTTTGCATGTATTGTGTGAATAATGCGTGGGTGTATTGCGCTCTGAGTGGATGTATTGTTACGTTAATGGGATGGAGCTTTTGTATAGTGATGAGATCTTGAAGCAATCACAGCAACAAAAACAGATATTGTTTTTATTTAAAACTATGAGCCTTAATATATGTGGCAGTAATTTTTTTTATCAGTATGAAGCATTATTATTTCCCCCCACCCCCACAAACAAAGGGAATATTAAATGGTAGGCCTCCAAATCATGATCGCCCAAATAGACGCATCGCGTATGTTAGCGTGTGTATAAGTGATGCGTGCTGACTGTATGAATACATGATGCTTTCATGCAAGATAAATAACTTAATATACATAATTTTGTGCCCAATACTTTGAGATGCAAAAGTAATTCCAACCTGATGTTGACGTGACGGAGAGTTTCCTTAGGGATGGGCAACGGGCCGCAAGGACCAACGGATTATTTTGTCCCCAATGAATTACTCTTGTAAATCCAAAAGCCTCTGGGAAAGTCATTACAATATTTAGTCACGAGGGTCGAACATACTGTAATTACAAGCACCTATTCATTATAGTTACAACCAGAGTCAATTTGAAAATGTTATGTCACCCGTAACAGTCAACACCAACACCAACAACAACAACAACAACAACAACAACTACTAAAACAAGAAAAGATATATCCTGGATTTTGCTTGAAACTGCGTTCCTCAGGGCAATCGGTGTCAAAACGTCAGAAATCAATTAGGTAAAATTAAAAACAATATACAAAACAACAAAAGAGAAAATACCAAATCAAGGCAAAGTTAAAGGTTTGGACAGAAAGAAATTTGGACAGGAGAAATATTTTCATTGAACAAAGTATTCTGTTCAAAACTAATGAAAAATAATTTTACAAACAACATGAAACAATGGTTGTGATGAGAAAAGACCCTTCGAGGATTCCAGTGTAATGTTTTGGAAACAGTTATGGTCTATACCTGGCAACTGTACCCTCGAGGAACCATGGATAGAGGATGGAGACACAGGGGGATTTACTGTTATGCATTGTCAGGTGTACATTAGTACAAGGATACCATGCTTAATCCACTGACACATTGGTAACCAGTGGGGCTGTTTTAAAAAAGTCTGATGTGAACAGAGATCTTGCAGCTCCATTTTGTAAACACTGGATATAGTTGAGCACGCGGTACCAGCGAGGGCGAATTGCAGAGAAGTGACGTCCATTCCTTATGATGCCGCGGTGTGACATCAGGAGAAATGGATGACTGTTAGTTCATTTGTTACGATGCTGCGATGTGACGTCTAAAGTACATGTTCAATTTTAGTTATTTTTTTATGATGCCACGATAAGACGCCACAAGTAAAGGCTGACGTTTAGTTCATTCGTCATAATGTCGCAATTTGACGTCATGATACCACCGGTCGAGAACAAAGGTGTAGTGACACTAGGTTGTTAACACTAGCCAGATGCTGCAAGAGTGTTAATTACAGTATCCTCATCGTTGTCTACTATCTCTTCTCCATATGAATAATGGTTGGAGATAACACTATTTTGTAGTAGCCAGGGAGACTTGAATATTTATGAATAGAATTAATGTCTGTCGATAGCTGATTGTCGAATAATTGTTTCCCCATGAATATTAATTGGAACAACTTCAAAGTTTTAGTTGGTCTATGTGATTGAACAACTATTCGACTATTTATGCATATTAATGAGACCATCTGTCACTTGTTGTTGTACATATGCCTACGACGCTGTAAGATGTGAATGTTCTCAGCTGAGTATGTTAATATTTCGCCGAGCCAAATGAGTTTCAACGTATTTGTTATTATGTTTAAAGTCTTTGGGAACGGTAAATGATCTTGAATGATACAATTCGTTCTTCCTGTCCAGTTCCTGACAGAATATCTAGGCAATAGTAGCCTAGAAAACGAAAGAAACAGTTATATGTTTATCTTAAGCTGTAGCGGTGGCATTGACACAGCGACGTCAGCAACGACACTGAACAACATTAATCTTCCCGTTGGCAGGCTGGACAATATGCCGACCCAGTGTCATAGAGCACACGACCTCAGGTGTCAGCGCTATTGTGCGGCAGGCGACAAAACATGACACCTCAGGCCAAGGTGAGCAAGTTCTGCTCCTTGGTGAATGTGGTGGTGTTTATTTAAAAATAACCTAGGTGTCCAACCTTTCTTTACAATACCGAATGTCGAGGTTTGAACACCATGTGTTGAGATATGGGTACGCAAGAAAATTTAAAGAAACGCGAGCTGCAAAACTTTCAAGGCTTTCAAAATCAGGTCATCGATTTTGCCATTGTGTCACGTTTTCTCTGAAATCGGCAAGAATACTTGCAAATAATCTCGTCCCCAAAGTCCCATATTCTGTTTGAGATTATGATTAGATACTGATATATTGAATTTTTTTTTCATTACTGTAGAATGCTGAACAACATGTTTGTAACTAATGCATGGTAAATTATAATCAAAATAGAAGAGACAAACATGTCCACAACCTAAATAAATCTCTACAAAAAGTAGACTCTATAGTCAAATTCTGTCTTCGTTATGAGCATGCGTTTATGAACATTATCAAATAGTGATGGGACGAGAGGTGACAGCACTGGTAACTTGTGACAGAATGTGCATTGTGGTTAAATGAAATTGTAAGCACAGTACTTGTAACTTGTGACAGAATGTGCATTGTGGTAAAGTGAAATTTGTAAACACAGTACTTGTAACTTGTGACAGAATGTGCATTGTGGTAAAGTGAAATTGTTAAAACAGTATTTGTAACTTGTGAAAGAATGTGCATTGTGGTAAAGTGAAATTGTAAACACAGTACTGGTAATTTGTGACAGAATTTGCATTGTGGTAAAGTGAAATTGTAAACACAGTACTTGTAACTTGTTACAGAATGTGCATTGTGGTAAAGTGAAATTGTAAACACAGTACTTGTAACTTGTTACAGAATATGCAATGTGGCAAAGTGAAATTTGTAAACACAGTACTTGTAACTTGTGACAGAATGTGTATTGTGGTAAAGTGAAATTGTAAACAGTACTTGTAACTTGTGACAGAATGTGGATTGTGCTTAAGTGAAATTGTAAACACAGTACTGGTAACTTGTGAAAGTATGTGCATCGTGGTATAGTGAGATTATAAACACAGTATTCGTAGTTTGTGAAAGCAAGTGTATAGTGGTAAAGTGAGATTACAACACTGTTCGGGTAGCTTGTAATGGAACATGCATAGAAGTCAGATTATAAACATAGTATTGGCAGCTTGTGATAACAAGTGTAAAGTTTGTAAAGTGAGATTATGTACATGGCACTGGTAGTTTGTGATAACAAGTTTATAGAGGTAAAATGAGATTATGACACGGTATGGTAGCTTGTGATGACACATGCATAGTGGTAAAGTGAGATTAACATACACAGCAAGTTTGTGATAAAGTAAGTATGACAAAGCGTGATACGTGTTGTCCCCAAGAGGTACGACGGAGGCCGAAGACGCGGATATAGAGAAAGTATTAAAACTCTTACCAACTAAGATTCTCTGCTAGTGTATGACGACAGCACTTGCGTTGTGATTGCTCACGTCATACCGTCATAACACTGGGGGCCAACCACCCGACACGTCTTGGGGCGTTGGCGGATGCTGACAGGGAGTTTGAGGATGTCACACGATTTGTGGCACACCAGTTGATGATAAAGCAATATTTGTGTTTGTAGTATCGTAACAACATACAGTTTGGGACGAGTAGTTCGAAGATAACACAAGGCTTTCGGCATCTGTTTTTGTTTAAACATAACACAATTCAAGAAGCTGTGAGTGAGTTGGGTTTAACGCCGCTTTTAACAGTTTTACAGTTATATCGCGGTGTGTCAGCTTAATGTGGGAGGAAAGCCCGAAGTGATGCAGGTCTCAGACGTTTACCACTTTGGTGAAACCCACGAGCACGGGTATTGTGCTGACAAACCTAGAAACATAATCGGGGCGAACCGGGATTCGAACCCACAATCATAGGTTTCTGGCGTGCCCAATGGACGCAACTCTGCACAGCGAATGACGGCGCCTTAGACGACTGGGCCACCCGTGCCCCCAATTCAAGAAGCAAATGATAACGCAAGACTTTGGGCAAGCGGCCCGATGATGACAAAATATGATGGGGAAGTATTCTTATGAAAACATTGTGTGTACGGCAGGTCTCTGGTTACTGCACAATGTTTGGGGCAGATAGTGTATGAAAAGTTTTGAATCTAGACGCATTGAGTTATTTAGTTTACACATTACAGTGCCATTTGGGCAGTGTTTGTGATCGCCACCGTCGTAGACATTGTTAAAGGCGCGTCCTCTTGAGTGAGGTCGTGGTCAAGAGCATACTTTGTTCACTGACGCCCTGAACACACAGAACACGAAAGGAGTCATTTGTAGCAGACTGTCAGGAGATTGCAGCCTTCTCGACACGTAATGGTGCCCAAACCGGTCATCATAGCAATCAGGACTGGCGCAGACAGACGGCCCAAACTAACAAGGCAATAGTCCTCACTGACCCTCCAACTGATTACCAATAGCACTGACAATATGCATAAGTACATGGTGTTGCTGCAGTTTGTAATGCGTCACACGGCCATGCCATTCGTTGGCATTTGCTCATACGGCTGGAGTGTTTACGTCAAGTCGGACTATTTGATTACACAGGTATCGCATCATCCCAGCACGGTCCCTGTACATCAGGACTGAAGACAGGCAATGGGACGGAACTCGACGGCCCCAACCATTTCTGCTGTTGCCATTAACTTGTAATGTTATTTTCAGTCATGATGAGCTGTTGTGTTGAAGGTAGAAGCTGTAAGTGGACACAGCGGTGTGGAAAGTAGAGTTGTAGACCCTGGTTTTCCAGCAATCATCTTCAATGTGGTGGTTGGCGTTGTTGAAAATTGAGATCGGTCACGGAGTGACGTGCACTGCTTTGTCCCTGGTTGTCGTCTTGTACTTGATACTGCACCACGGGGTCCTGGAACAGCTCGCTGAATTATCTTCAATTTACATTGCATGCATTTCTTTTACATACCGCCATCATCCACCACCAACAACACCATATACACCTACAGGTCCACCATCACCAATACCTACATCACCACCAATACCTACACCATCACAAGCACCACCACCACCACAACCACCACCACCACCACCTACACCACCAATACTAACACCACTACCAACACCACCACCACCACCACCACCACCACCACCACAAATACTAACACCACTACCAACACCACCACCACCACCAACAACAATACCACCACCACCACCAACAACAACAACAACACCAACACCACCACCACCACCACCACCACCACCACCACCACCACCACAAATACTTACACCACTACTACCAACACCACCACCATCACCAATACCACCACAACCACCATCACCAATGTCTACATCACCACCATCACCACCATCACCCACAACTACACCACCTACTTCGACACCAGTACCTACACCAGCACTACCTCCACCGACACCACCACCACCAACAACAACACATAAACCGACATCTACACAGTCTAACGTCACCTTTCCCATGCCGTCTACCCATTAAATGTATATAATTATATATATCACCACCTACCATCATCACCAGTAAAGTCACACACATCATCACATGCACAGGCCACCACCTACAAGATCACCTGCACTACCATCCATCACGAGCATGCACACCATCTGCACCACCACCAACACACGAACCCGCACCATCTCCCATCCCCACCAATACAGTTACCTAAATCGCCACATGCACACCATCTGCACCACCACCAACACACGAACCCGCACCATCACCCATCCCCACAAATACAGTTACCTAAATCGCCACATGCACACCATCTGCATCACAATCAACACACTAACCCGCACCATCACCCATCCCCACCAATACAGTTACCTGAATCGCCCCATGCACACCATCTGCACCAACATCAACACAATAACCCGCTCCATCACCCATCCCCATCAATACAGTTACCTAAATCGCCACATGCACACCATCTGCACCACCATCAACACACTAACCCGCATCATCACCCATCCCCACCAATACAGTTACCTAAATCGCCACATGCACACCATCTGCATCACCATCAACACACTAACCCGCCCCATCACCCATCCCCACCAATACAGTTACCTGAATCGCCCCATGCACACCATCTGCACCACCACCAACACACTAACCCGCACCATCACCCATCCCCACCAATACAGTTACCTAAATCGCCACATGCACACCATCTGCATCACCATCAACACACTAACCCGCACCATCACCCATCCCCACCAATACAGTTACCTAAATCGCCACATGCACACCATCTGCATCACCATCAACACATTAACCCACACCATCACCCATCCCCACCAATACAGTTGACCACGTCGCCACATGCACACCATCTGCACCACCAACAACACAATAACCCGCTCCATCACCCATCCCCACCAATACAGTTACCTGAATCGCCACATGCACACCATCTGCACCACCATCAACACACTAACCCGCTCCATCACCAATTCTCACCACTACAGTTGACCACGTCGCCACATGCACACCATCTGCATCACCATCAACACACTAACCCGCTCCATCACCAATCCTCACCAATACAGTTGACCACGTAGCCACATTCACGACCACCTACGCGTTCCATAACTGACAACCCACCTAACATCATCAACCAGCCAATTCTACCAACCAGCACCCCATTACATTTTATACTCCGACAACCTTATAAATGATCAGGTTTTGGGGGTAATGTCAAGTCTGTGCACGTTCATCAGTACCAGACGCATCCACAACCCACCAATCACCTAACGGGATCGGATCGGTATCGGATGTGTGACAGATTCATGTTGATATACAGGAGCCAGATAGTAATCCAGAAGATGCAACAGACGTTATATTCTAAACTATACGTAGTCAGGTCCTCAGCCGTCTAGACGGTCAGTAAGAAGGTATATGTCTATTCAGGAGCAGGACAACAGTGTCCGACTAAGATCCTAGTTGGACACTTTGTCTGTCCGGTGATTCTGAATTTGCGTCAGGTTCATTGATGAAACAATTTGGAGCTTATTTACAAACCCATGTTTGCGGCAACTGATATACTATACTGCTTGATCGAATCACTATCCGAAACTTGTAGTATAAGTAGTCAGCGTCTCGCTCCTGTCTACGCAAGCTTCCACGATCTTATGGCTCTCTTAATTGGACAATTGATTTGTGGGATGAAACATGAGATGTCAGGATTTAGAGGTTATAAAGTCAGAAAGCGACACCTTCGATTATTTGTCCTTGTATAATCACCTGGAGGTCTAAAACCTCCTGCGGGAAATGTCAAGGGATTATCTCCCCTTGGCGTGTTTTCCTCGATATGGGCCTCACCAGAGTGCGCTGCAAGACGAGACACATCCAGCCTATCTGTGCATAGGTCAGGTCAGGGTTTGAGACGGAGGTGATTTCATCTGTGCACAAGCCAGTCCCACCAGAGACAGGATAAACTCCAGTAATAATCACCTCGGGCTCAAATGGACCTCCATGTGATTGCAGCCTAATACTCCACCTCTGCAGATCAATGCCGACTTTGGCAAAATCTTTTTATTCGCGAGGGTTTTCTGCAATATATCTTTCTTTCTATATTGGTACCAGTTTGGTAAACTGGACTGTCTGATGACGGATTTTGATTTATGTTGTTTGTAACTGTGAACACGACATCCATCACAACAGAGGGGCAAGCACGCAATTCTCTACTAATGTTATTTCAAGAGAAGACTGGGGGTCAGGACAAGATCTTCAGGGGTCGCTTCCAATGTTCTCCGTCGATTGCCTTTGTACGTTCCCAAAAAAGACCAAAAATACACATTACAACAATAAATTAAAAAAAAACTCGGTTTGTAATAAAGATATGTCATAACGATTTTTTCGATGTACCTTCTGATTCTGACTTATAACAAAGCCAAAGAGTAACTCTCATGGCATTTTCACGATAAATATCAACCTTACGAGTTTCTCATGTCCACGCATGGCTTTCTTCGAGAAGCTGATATTGCTCTTCCATATTTGAAAACAAGCAGTATATCGTTAAACTCATTTATGAATTTTGAGTTATTGGTACAAATCATCTGTCTTCTGTAATTCTCCTTCCACATGTAACTCTCTCGACTCGTCGTCAACATGTGTAAATGTGTGTAAATCTCCAGACAGCGGTACCCATGCAATATCCTGTTATATCTCGATATCTGCATTTTTAAATAAATGTTAATACTATTCTCTATGTCTCTATTGTGCACCACAGTTCATTCTAATCTGCATATTTCATGAATATATGGACAACGTTCTTGCCTTAAACGCATAGCCATGGTTCAAATTCGTTTCAGAAGATTCTATTTTGACATTTTTATATAGTAATGTTGGGAGAAGATTCATCGTTCTCGGAAGGCGTGAAAGGCCAGACAATCTACCATATCCGAGTGAGCTTTCTACTCAAGGCAATACATCCTTTAGAATCACATGGATGTGCGATCAACAATATTTACGACGTGAGCGGACCACGGTTCGACTGAAGCGCCATCGATTTAATGAGAGTGGCATGACGCGTACCTCGGCGAAGAGGACTGCAAGGAGACGGCTGGGCATGCATAAACCAGGGCTGGAAAAGGCCGCTCAGATCTGGAGGTCTTTTATTGCTCCCACAGAATGCAAACTATCAATATTATCCAATAAATCCTCCATTGTGTGATTTCTTTGCCAATAAAGACGATTTTACTTAATGCAAGCCATATTAACAAAGTGTGTAAAAGTTTGGATAAGAAAGCTCATTTTAAAGAGCTAATACCACGTGATTCCATTTTCGAAGTGTTTTGCGTGATAAATAAATTATAAAAATGGATATTTCTTGTTAAATGCTGTTCTCTATCTCATTCTGACGTTAATATATGGAAGCAATACACGGTTCAATGGTCACATTAAGGCTGCAGTGATGGTGCAAGTTAACCACGTGTCCTGTTGATAGATCGCTTACATTTTTCATTTCAAGATACGTATTGACTGACTATAGGTCTACGGGAAATTAATTCAAACAGTGGTATATGTTTACATTCAGCAGGAACATTTGTACTACTGGAAACAGTAGGCCCTAGACCTTCACGTAGTGGTACTTAGACACGCTGTACTACTAGAATGCAACGCAGACCTACCAGAAGATTTTTTTGATAGGTTTCCAAGAAGGATTGTTGGTAGGTCCACTAGAAGGAATGTTCGTATATCTACACGAAGAATTTTAATAAGGTCTGCTGAAATTGTTCGTAAGTCTACTGGGATTGTTCGTAGGTCTACCAGGATTGTTCGTAGGTCTACCAGGATTGTTCGTAGGTCTACCAGGATTGTTCGTAGGTCCTCAAGAATGATTGTTCATCCGAAACATTGTTTATCAGTCAACTAGAAAATTCCAGTATGGGTCTACCGCTACCCTATGTTTGTAGGTATCCGGAGAGCAATGTTTGTTGGTATACTAGCAACCCTGTTTGTGGGAAATTGTGTTAAACCTCTCAAGGATAAACATCATTGAAGTATGTTCGGTTTAAAACTGCTTTACCCGTATCTGGACTTGAAAAAGGTGGCTCCATTGACTTCACGTCTCACTTGCTTGTTAACGCCTTCACTGCCTCTTCTAATCATTCAAACCTCTCTATGTGAATCACCAATACCTTCCCTTCTTGGAATCAATGTCTCTGTATGTATCACCTGTACCTCTTCTTCCAAGCACCCCCGTCTCTGTGTGCATCACTAATGCGTCTTCTTCCAACACCCCCACCACATCCCCGTCTCTGTGTGCACCACCAATACATCTTCTTCCAAGCACCCATGTCTCTGTGTGTATCAGCAATACCTCTTCTTCCAAGCACCCATGTCTCTGTGTGTATCACCAATACATCTTCTTCCAAGCACCTCTGTCTCTCCCTGTGCATCAGCAATATATCTTCTTCCAAGCACCCATGTCTCTCCCTGTGTATCACCAATACATCTTCTTCCAAGCACCCCTGTCTCTCCCTGTGTATCACCAATACATCTTCCAAGCACCCCTGTCTCTCCCTGTGCATCAGCAATATATCTTCTTCCAAGCACCATCGTCTCTGTGTGTATCACCAATACCTCTTCTTCCAAACACCCATGTCTCTCCCTGTGAATCACCAATACCTCTTCTTCCGAGCACCCATGTCTCTCCCTGTGTATAAGCAATACCTCTTCTTCCAAGCACCCCTGTCTCTCCCTGTGTATCACCAATACATCTTCTTCCAAGCACCCCTGTCTCTCCCTGTGTATCACCAATACATCTTCTTTCAAGCACCCATGTCTCTCCCTGTGTATCACCAATACATCTTCTTCCAAACACTCATGTCTCTCTGTGTCTATCACCAATACATCTTTTTTCCAAGCACCACTTTCTCTGTGTGTATCAGCAATACCTGTTCTTCCAAGCACCTCTGTCTCAACTTGTGTATCAGCAATACCACTTCTTCCAAACACTCATGTCTCTCTGTGTCTATCAGCAATACCTCTTCTTCCAAGCACCCCTGTCTCTCCCTGTGTATCGCAATACATCTTCTTCCAAGCACCCCTGTCTCTCCCTGTGCAACAGCAATATATCTTCTTCCAAGCACCCCTGTCTCTCCCTGTGTATCACCAATACATCTTCTTCCAAGCACCCCTATCTCTCCCTGTGTATCAGCAATACATCTTCTTCCAAGCACCCCCGTCTCTCCCTGCGTATCACCAATACACCTTCTTCCAAGCACCCATGTCTCTCCCTGTGTATCACCAATACATCTTTTTTCCAAGCACCCATGTCTCTGTGTGTATCAGCAATACATCTTCTTCCAAGCACCTCTGTCTCACCTTGTGTATCAGCAATACCTCTTCTTCCAAACACCCATGTCTCTCCCTGTGTGTATCACCAATACCTCTTCTTCCAAGCACCCCTGTCTCTCCCTGTGTATCACCAATACCTCTTCTTCCGAGCACCCCTGTCTCTCCCTGTGTATCACCAATACATCTTCTTCCAAGCACCCCCGTCTCTCCCTGTGTATCGCAATACATCTTCTTCCCAGCACCCCTGTCTCTCCCTGTGCATCAGCAATATATCTTCTTCCAAGCACCCCTGTCTCTCCCTGTGTATCACCAATACATCTTCTTCCAAGCACCCCTGTGTCTCCCTGTGCATCAGCAATACATCTTCTTCCAAGCACCCCCGTCTCTCCCTGTGTATAAGCAATACATCTTCTTCCAAGCACCCCCGTCTCTCCCTGTGTATCGCAATACATCTTCTTCCAAGCACCCCCGTCTCTCCTTGTGTATAAGCAATACATCTTCTTCCAAGCACCCCTGTCTCTCCCTGTGTATCGCAATACATCTTCTTCCAAACACCCCTGTCTCTCCCTGTGTATCACCAATACATGTTCTTCCAAGCACCCATGTCTCTCCCTGTGTATCACCAATACATCTTCTTCCAAGCACCCATGTCTCTCCCTGTGTATCGCAATACATGTTCTTCCAAGCACCCCTGTCTCTCCCTGTGTATCACGAATACATCTTCTTCCAAGCACCCCTGTCTCTCCCTGTGTATCAGCAATATATCTTCTTCCAAGCACCCATGTCTGTCCCTGTGTATCACCAATACACCTTCTTCCAAGCACCCCTGTCTCTCCCTGTGTATCACCAATACATCTTCTTTCAAGCACCCATGTCTCTCCCTGTGTATCACCAATACCTCTTCTTCCAAGCACCCCTGTCTCTCCCTGTGTATCACCAATACATCTTCTTCCAAGCACCCCTGTCTCTCCCTGTGTATCACCAATACATCTTCTTCCAAGCACCCATGTCTCTCCCTGTGTATCAGCAATATATCTTCTTCCAAGCACCCCTGTCTCTCCCTGTGTATCACCAATACCTCTTCGTACAAGGACCATTGTCCCTGTGTGTATCACCAATACCTCTTTTTTCCAAGCACGCATGTCTCTCCCTGTGAATCACCAATACCTCTTCTTCCGAGCACCCATGTCTCTCCCTGTGTATAAGCAATATCTCTTCTTCCAAGCACCCCTGTCTCTCCCTGTGTATCAGCAATACTTCTTCTTCCAAGCACCCATGTCTCTCCCTGTGTTTCACCAATACCTCTTCTTCCAAGCACCCCTGTCTCTCCCTGTGTATCACCAATACACCTTCTTCCAAGCACCCCTGTCTCTCCCTGTGTATCACCAATACATCTTCTTCCAAACACTCATGTCTCTCTGTGTCTATCACCAATACATCTTTTTTCCAAGAGCCGCTTTCTCTGTGTGTATCAGCAATACCTGTTCTTCCAAGCACCTCTGTCTCACCTTGTGTATCAGCAATACCTCTTCTTCCAAACACTCATGTCTCTCTGTGTCTATCAGCAATACCTCTTCTTCCAAGCACCAATGTCTCTCCCTGTGTATCGGCAATACCTCTTCTCTCAAGCACCCCTGTCTCTCCCTGCGTATCACCAATACATCTTCTTCCAAACACTCATGTCTCTCTGTGTCTATCACCAATACATCTTTTTTCCAAGCACCACTTTCTCTGTGTGTATCAGCAATACATCTTCTTCCAAGCACCTCTGTCTCACCTTGTGTATCAGCAATACCACTTCTTCCAAACACTCATGTCTCTCTGTGTCTATCAGCAATACCTCTTCTTCCAAGCACCTCTGTCTCTCCCTGTGTATCGCAATACATCTTCTTCCAAGCACCCCTGTCTCTCCCTGTGCAACAGCAATATATCTTCTTCCAAGCACCCCTGTCTCTCCCTGTGTATCACCAATACATCTTCTTCCAAGCACCCCTATCTCTCCCTGTGTATCAGCAATACATCTTCTTCCAAGCACCCCCGTCTCTCCCTGCGTATCACCAATACACCTTCTTCCAAGCACCCATGTCTCTCCCTGTGTATCACCAATACATCTTTTTTCCAAGCACCCATGTCTCTGTGTGTATCAGCAATACCTGTTCTTCCAAGCACCTCTGTCTCACCGTGTGTATCAGCAATACCTCTTCTTCCAAACACCCATGTCTCTCCCTGTGTGTATCACCAATACCTCTTCTTCCAAGCACCCCTGTCTCTCCCTGTGTATCACCAATACCTCTTCTTCCGAGCACCCCTGTCTCTCCCTGTGTATCACCAATACATCTTCTTCCAAGCACCCCCGTCTCTCCCTGTGTATCACCAATACATCTTCTTCCAAGCACCCCTGTCTCTCCCTGTGCATCAGCAATATATCTTCTTCCAAGCACCCCTGTCTCTCCCTGTGTATCATCAATACATCTTCTTCCAAGCACCCCTGTCTCTCCCTGTGCATCAGCAATACATCTTCTTCCAAACACCCCCGTCTCTCCCTGTGTATAAGCAATACATCTTCTTCCAAACACCCCTGTCTCTCCCTGTGTATCAGCAATACCTCTTCTTCCAAGCACCCCTGTCTCTCCCTGTGTATCACCAATACATCTTCTTCCAAGCACCCCTGTCTCTCCCTGTGTATCACCAATACATGTTCTTCCAAGCACCCATGTCTCTCCCTGTGTATCACCAATACATCTTCTTCCAAGCTCCCCTGTTTCTCCCTGTGTATCAGCAATACATCTTCTTCCAAGCACCCCTGTCTCTCCCTGTGTATCAGCAATACATCTTCTTCCAAGCACCCCTGTCTCTCCCTGTGTATCACCAATACATGTTCTTCCAAGCACCCATGTCTCTCCCTGTGTATCAGCAATACATCTTCTTCCAAGCACCCATACATCTCCCTGTGTATCACCAATACATCTTCTTCCAAGCACCCCTGTCTCTCCCTGTGCATCAGCAATATATCTTCTTCCAAGCACCCATGTCTCTCCCTGTGTATCACCAATACATGTTCTTCCATGCACCCATGTCTCTATGTGTGTATCAGCAATACCTGTTCTTCCAAGCACTCTTGTCTCTGTGTGTATCAGCAATACCTCTTCTTCCAAGCACCCCTGTCTCTCCCTGTGTATCACCAATACATGTTCTCCCAAGCACCCATGTCTCTATGTGTGTATCAGCAATACCTGTTCTTCAAAGCACTCTTGTCTCTGTGTGTATCAGCAATACCTCTTCTTCCAAGCACCCATACCTCTCCCTGTGTATCAGCAATACCTGTTCTTCCAAGCACCCCTTTCTCTCTCTGTGAGGTGAGGTGAGGTGACAATTGGTTAAACGTCATGTCCAAGATTATTGCACTTATATAGCGACGTGCATGCACGTGTGTGTGTGGCTGCTTGTACTAGTCAGGACTGATGCCGATTTATAGTGCTAGCACACTGAGATACCATGCCGCAGTTTAACATGAATATCCCACTCAGGCACAGTATACTGTCTCCGAGCAGACCTGTCCTTGTTTTAGTCCCTTAATCCAAGCGTCAGACAGGGTAACAACAAGTACCATCTTTTAACGTCTTTTGGTATGACGCGGCCGGGGATCGAGCCCTGGACCTTCCGCTCTCCTAGACCACGGAGGCGGTCGTCTCTCTCCGTGTATCACCAATATCTCTTCTTCCAAATATCCCTATAGCTGTGTGTGTATCACCAATACCTCTTCTTCTGAGCATCCAAAACTACAACTACTAACGCTATCTCGTCTTTTGAATCTAACCCTAACACTACAAATTCTAACACTATCTCGTTTCTTAATAACCAACGAACCCAACACTACATCTACTAACGACATGTCGTCTTTCTTGAAACCTATGAACCCAAGACTACAACTACTGACAATATATTGTCCTTTCAGAACTTATGAACCCAATACTACAAATACAAACTCTATCTCGTTCTTTCAGAACATGTGAAGCTAACACTATAACTACCAACACCATCTCGTCCTTTGAGAACCTATGAGCCCAACACTGCAACTACTATCACCATATCGTCCTTTCAGTACCTACGAAGCCAACACTGCAAGTACCAACACCATCTCGTCCTTTGAGAACATGTGAACCCAACACTGCAACTACTATAACCATATCGTCCTTTCAGAACCTAAAGAATCCAACACTATAACTACTAACACCATATCGTCCTTTCAGAACCTAGGAACCCAACACTACAACTACTTACACCATTTCGTCCTTTCAGAACCTATGAACCCAACGCTACAAATACTAACACTACCTCGGTTCCTTTTAGAACCAATGAATTCAATTCTATCGTTACAGCTACTTTGGCTCTCCTTCAAACCGCCTCAATCGATCTGTCCTTATGTAAGAAAAACACTTGTTCAGATAAATCACGTATACCCTCAGCCTAATAAACTACGATCTACAGTGAAGAAGAACATACCCACCCACTTTCCCAGTTACCATACCCACTGTCTAACACAACACTCCATTGTGCAGTTAAACACATCCACCCACTAGCCAATTGACCATCTCTGGTTACTGTTTAATGAACTGGATGTGCCTATCATTAAACAAACTAGCTGCGGCCGTGTTCCGCTACATCCGCTGTGTTACTGGGCTCCCATCACGGTAGCTGGGTGTATGTGTTGTGAGGAGGTGTTTTGATATGGTCGCAGCCTCAAGTTTGCATGCAAGGGATGCATCTGCTATCACAGGCGTAAAGACATGGGACATCAAAGCGAGTTAATCAGACACAACTGTGAATAATTCAGTGCATGTTTAATAGGTAATGTTGGCCCTTGACAGGCGTGGAGAGCCGCAGTGCACTGACTGACAGCAGAAGGAGGTCCACAAGCACCGGGACACCAACAGCAACAGCAAGAACGCTGAAATCAATGACATACCGTATCATATACTACTCAACCTTTCCTAGAGATATGTTTGAAGATATCAGTAATGCATCGTGCTATTGAGATGGAATTGCCGGGTTACCGATACATGAGGCCCACTGATAGTGTTTTATTATGCCCCGGATAATTACATTATGACACGTTGCGTTTCATCAGTCGTGAATCGTCTTATCTAATTTTATTTTGTATCTATGAAAACGCACGTCCAAAAGTACACAAAAAACATTGTTACATGAGACCTTAGATTGAACAGTGTCCATCGTGGATGGCGGAGGGCTAAGGCGAGAGGGAAAATATTGTGGTGGAGAGGGAGAGGGAGAGGGAGAGGGAGAACATGAAGATGGTGATGTGTGCGCGATGACAGAAGGACAATATGATGATGAGAGAGGGTAGATGGAGAATTTGATGGTGAGGTGGGGCGAGAGGGAAAATCATATTTTTTAGGGATATTTGATAGAGGGACAAGATGATGGTCTGGAGGGAGCGGGACAATATAATGGTGGTGGAGGGAAAGGGACGATATGATGGTGGTGGAGGGAAAGGGACAATATGACGGTGGTGGGGGAAAATGGCAGAGGGACAATATGATGGTGGTTGGGGAAGATGGCAGGAGGACCATATGATGGCGTGGAGGGAGAGGGACAATATGATGGTGGTGGAGGGAGAGGGACACTATGAGGGGGGTGGAGGAAAATGGAAGAGGGACAATACGATGGTGGTGGAAGAAGATGGTAGGAGGCCCATATGATGTTGTGGAGGGAGAGGGACAATATGATGTTGGTGGAAGGAGAGGTACGATATGATGGTGGTGGAGGAAGATGTCAGAGAGACAGTATGATGGTGGTGGAGGGAGAGACAGTATGATGGTCTGGAGGGAGAGGGACAAGATGATGGTGGTGGAGGCAGAGGGACAATATGACGGTGGTGAAGGGAGAGGGGGGTGTGGTGGTGAGGAAGATCGCAGAGGGATAATATGATGGTCTGGAGGGAGAGGGACAATATGATGGTGGTGGGGGGAGAGGGACGATATGATGGTAGTGGGTGGAGAGGGGGGATGTGATGGTTGTGGAGGGAGAGGGGGAATGTGATGGTTGTGGAGGGAGAGGGACGATATGATGGTGGTGGAGGGAGAGGGGGAATATGATGGTGGTGGAGGGAGAGGGGGAATATGATGGTGGTGGAGGGAGTGGGACTATATGATGGTGGTGGAGGGAGAGGGACAATATGATGGTGGTGGGGGGAGAGGGACGATATGATGGTAGTGGGTGGAGAGGGGGGATGTGATGGTTGTGGAGGGAGAGGGGGAATGTGATGGTTGTGGAGGGAGAGGGACGATATGATGGTGGTGCAGGGAGAGGGGGAATATGATGGTGGTGGAGGGAGTGGGACTATATGATGGTGGTGGAGGGAGAGGGACAATATGATGGTGGTGGGGGGAGAGGGACGATATGATGGTAGTGGGTGGAGAGGGGGGATGTGATGGTTGTGGAGGGAGAGGGGGAATGTGATGGTTGTGGAGGGAGAGGGACGATATGATGGTGGTGCAGGGAGAGGGGGAATATGATGGTGGTGGAGGGAGAGGGGGAATATGATGGTGGTGCAGGGAGAGGGGGAATATGATGGTGGTGGAGGGAGAGGGTTGATATGATGGTAGTGGGTGGAGAGGGGGGATGTGATGGTTGTGGAGGGAGAGGGGGAATATGATGGTTGTGGAGGGAGAGGGACGATATGATGGTGGTGCAGGGAGAGGGGGAATATGATGGTGGTGGAGGGAGAGGGGGAATATGATGGTGGTGGAGGGAGTGGGACTATATGATGGTAGTGGGTGGAGAGGGGGGATGTGATGGTTGTGGAGGGAGAGGGGGAATATGATGGTGGTGGAGGGAGAGGGGGAATATGATGGTGGTGGAGGGAGAGGGACGATATGATGGTAGTGGGTGGAGAGGGGGGATGTGATGGTTGTGGAGGGAGAGGGGGAATGTGATGGTTGTGGAGGGAGAGGGACGATATGATGGTTGTGGAGGGAGAGGAACGATATGATGGTGGTGGAGTGGGTGGGACTATATGATGGTGGTGGAGGGAGAGGGACAATATGATGGTTGTGGAGGGAGAGGGACAATATGATGGTGGTTGAGGGAGAGGGACTATATGATGGTGGTGGAGGGAGAGGGGGAATATGATGGTGGTGGAGGGAGAGGGGGAATATGATTGTTGTGGAGGGAGAGGGGAACATCTTGACAGAGAAAATCAGTTGGTGTCTGATGGGGAGGGACAACATGATACATGAGAGGAAACGTGTTTCGGTTGGAAACAGAGATAAAACATGGGATAGGTTGTTATGAAAATGGAAAAGAGGGGAAGAATGGCAAACCAGTGCAACAACATATTAACTTGTACCCTAGCAACACGATCATATTCAGTGAAATAACTACACGTTACTGGTGATGTCACACTGAGGTAGCCACATATAGCATGTGATTTTCAGATCTGTTCTGTCCACACAGATTCACACGTTTATAACGGTATATGACACCTCCCTCAATGAACGTAATAAGATGTCTGTCTGCAAACATCCAGCTTGCATTGATATAGTTATCCGTGTATTGATATATGAACAAACCTTTGGAATTCAACGTTCATGCGTGCCTTATGGCTGCAAAACGCCATCTTTCTAGTTAGCGCAATAAAAATATTTTATTTTAGTCGAAATGAAATACGTTCAGACTACATTGACTTCAAGGATGCAGCTCCCTGTGAGATGAAGAACGTGTAACCGCGATGAGCATCTGCCAGATAGGATGAGAAATGACCGCCCAATTTGGTGGCTCTTACTCGCTCCAACTAATCGCGCGGACACACTCAGTGGAAAGTCGAAATAAGGATCTAACTGTAAGCGCTGGGCCGGACTCGATCGTGTTGTGGAGCCGCCAAGCATGCATGATGGATGGCTTGGGGTATGGCCCGTGATATTGAACGTCGCCTTCTCCCCGACCGCGTCATCAGCGGCAATTACGACTACCTCCTCTCGCTGACCCTCCGACCAATGTCCAGCGTGGACAACGTTTTCGGCCACGGTAAGATGACTTCTGGATTCACATTACTACACGTTTTTCAATTTTTGATAATTCACGTTGGAAGTATTTTGATATATTATCGGAGCGCATACGTTATGTTCTCTGTACAGAAACACGTTATCAGACAAATCCATAACGAACGGGATGCGGAACATTCGACATCAATCATTCTATAGATTTATCACACCTGATTAAATTCCTGGAAATATGTTCTCCTTGCATCGTCACCGACACATAACGCCAGTCGGAATTGTCAGTGAGGCACAAGATCATATTCTCTTGAATAAATATTCTACACAAAATATATGATTACATTTCATTCGGATCAGACAGGTATGCTACGCAGCGTCTGGCATAGTAAACATGAATGTTCGGCAGCTTCAATTACTGTGTGGGATGGTCAGAAGGAGAGACATTCATCCCAAAATAAACTTTTTCACTGTAAATATGTTCAACCCGCTCTTGAGGTTTCACAGCAAAAATAGGCGTTGTGTGAAAACGCTTCATGCAGACTAACGCTGACAATTTCCGTATACTAAATCTGTAAACTCGTCTAGTGATGATACAATTAAGGGGAAGTAGATTAATTCATCATGACTGCTCTTGTAACAATGTGAGTTTTGTTGATGTTCCTGAATATGATGGTGTATCCCTAAAGAAATGAAACAAGAATGAACTCCCTAGACTCTCCCTATGTCCATTCGTACATAGCCTTAATGGTATGAATAGGGGAGGATTGTGAATTTGTCGAAAATTATAATACATACGTATACATTAGTCAATAAATCCTATAAACACGTCTGTCAGTAAAACAGTAGTGACCAATGCTGCTGCGGAACCGCTGCTACCGCCGTTGTTTTGAACATGATTATGCTTTTGACCGAGACTGCATTTTCTTGTCACAATCAAGAATGCAAGAATGTTAAATTAGAATTACACCAGAGTTCGGACAAAGAAAATACCTTTAAATTCTGAACTATGCCTTAGTGAGGCAATATAAACCCAATTTCTTTACGTCCAAAATTAGTGTTGAATGTGTTGATGTTTCATTCATTCAAATGATTGCACGCTTCATTTGCCACTTAATCGGTTTAGAAAATGAAAACTCTTTCATGTACTGAAATTGTCATGATATTTTATACTGTCTGTTTACAACCCTTATGTGAATATTGCATATACATGTATGTGATATATTACGTTATATATGATCTAAAAAAAATTCATGACGAAGATGACCGAGATTATACACATCCATGATAACTATAAAATAATCATAAACTATGGACTTTATGACCTGTATGTTTGATAACACTTCTGTGTACACAACAAACCACTTATCAATACCTGGGGCAAATGAATATTGGGATTTTACGCAGATTTTCTTTTCTACCTGTTGTTGTATTCACAACAACAATAACAACAACAAAACTAATAATAGCGATCGCAACAAAGTAAAAGCCACAAATACTTATGCTGTACCCGTCCTTTCGTATACTTTTGGTGTTGTTGATTGGACAAAACAAAAAATTCAGGGTACTGAAGAATCATGTCAGAGAATAGATCCCACCACCCTCGCCCTTCCCTCAATCGCTCATTTTTACCAATCATTATGGGAGGACGTGGTTTGATTAACGTTGGGGCTCTTCATGAGAGAATTGTTTTGTGCACTTTTGCACACATTTATTTGTCTGATGATCCTTTTCTGAAGCATGTCAAGACTCATGATAAAGACAAGGCATTCCACAGTTTTCTAAAGCGAGCCAAGGATGTGGGACATAATCTCAATGTCGGTGTTTAGTTTGTTGATGGTTCTGTACTGCTGGACAGTACAGAAATGAGTGTCAACCAAGCGAAGTGCCATATTAAGTTGGCTCAGACTGCATCGAGTTAATGTGCAATGTGTTGAGAAAATCAGCAATCCTGCAGAGTCCTTCGCTTGGATGAAGTCGTCTGGCCTGAAAAGTAAAACTGAAGGCTTTCTGTTCGCTGCTCAGGACCAGTCACTTCCCACTCGAAACCGTCAATGTGTGATTTTGCATCCAGATGTAAATATGAAACGTACATTATGTGATGAATTTAATGAGTCTGTCCAACACATTGTTAGTCGATGCCCAGTTTTGGCACAAACGCAGTATCTTAAGCAGCCTGATGGTGTAGTTCGATCATTTTGTGCTTGTGGTTTTGACACAGCGGTCCACCCGTGTCACAGTGAGAATATGATAAGTCGAGATACTACTGGTGCGGGGGGGGGGGGGGGGGGGGGGGGGGATATGAATTGTAAATTTCCTTATCTCATTTGCATACTGATGTTCATGTATGATTTAGGTACTAATGTTCATGATTGATTTGTATACTAATGTCGATTGCATACTAATGTTCATGATTGATTTGTATACTAATGTTCATGATTGATTTGTATACTAATGTCCATGATTGATTTGTTTACTAATGTTCATGATTGATTTGTATACTAATGTTCATGATTGATGTAGGTATTACGGCAATCATTAAGAGTCCATGCGTGCTTACTACACTGCCTGCTGTAAACTTAATCCGTGCTTAACAGATATGAACAAATTATTCGTTTTATGGACATATTTTGTAAATATGTCACATGGAAGTGTTTTGAAGCTTCTTGAAATTACATTAAAGCTCGGGCAATTATTTACATGAGATCAAAATATATGATAGTTGCTGTTGTTAGTGTGTTCAAAAGCAAACAAAATGCTAAAGGATGTGTCGCTGGGATACGATAGAACATGCAATAATGATGAACATACTGTAGATGAATAGCTAGCCAGGGTTTATATCGTTGAGGTATGTTGCAGTTATATAGATGTACATTCCCGGAGAATGTCATACTATTGAAAAGCGACACTGTCACGTCCTCCTTAGTCATGCGTGGTGTGTGTGTGTGTGTGTGTGTGTGTGTGCATGCGTGTATGCGATCGTGTGTGCGTGCATGTTCGCGTGTGTGCAAGAGTGCTTGTGTGTGTGTGTGCATGCTTCTGCATGCGTGCTTGTGTGCCTGCGTGCTTGCGTGCGTGTGTGGGTGTGGGTGTACATGCGTCCATGTGGGCAAAAGTGCGCTCGTGTATGTGCGTGCCTTTCACATAGACATCCAATACCTCTACGGGTGTTCCCGTTTGGACAAGACCGTTTCGTGATAACCTGGCATCATCACCGACTACAATAATTCGCTATCCCAATTTTATCCACTGGATGGTACATCCCGATTCCGCATTATCCGAATAGTATACCCCAAGGGATTGATGTTTATAATTTACATGTAAAAGTTCAATATCGATGTACCACCATCAACACCGGAGACACAAAAACTCTCCATCTGAAGCGACTGTATATTTTCAGCTTAATAGATACCGTGTACAATTGAATTACTCCCTCGAACTAGAGCCAACTTGTCGGCAAGTGAAGTGCCACCGCTGTAAGTTCACACTGAGATGCATCATAAGATTGAGAGACACAGCCTGTCGTACATACACAGATGCAAGACTGTGTTCCCGATTTGAGTTGTGGGTATTAATAATCACAAAACAGGCTTTTCTCTGTAGGTGATGAGACAAGCGTTTCTGTGTTTAAAGTGTAACAATATATATTAAGCGGTATTTGGAAGAAGAATGGTGTTGTGCTTATAAATAGTAAGCATATAATTTGAGAAGTGTTTTGAAGAATTGCGTGACTGCCAAGTATGGCAAAATGTTATTTATGTGTTATTAGGTTCTTGTTCTGAACTGTTGACCTCCTCCTCCTACTGTGACGGAGTTTGCTTTCTCTGTTGAGTGAGTGAGTGAGTGAGTGAGTGAGTGAGTGAGTGAGTGAGTGAGTGAGTGAGTGAGTGAGTGAGTATGGTTTTACGCCGCTTTTAGCAATATTCCAGCAATATCACGGCGGGGGACACCAGAAATGGGCTTCACACATTGTACCCATGTCGGGAATCGAACCCGGGTCTTCGGCGTGATGAACGAGCGTTTAAACCACTAGGCTACCCGACAACCCCCGCTTTTTCTGTTGTGACAACATAGTAGGTTGTTTGTTTGTTTGTTTAATGCCGCACGCAGCAGTATTCCTGTATTTGTATGACAGCGGTCTGTAAATAATCGATTCTGGACGACACAATCCAGTGACTGACATCATGAGCATCGATATACGCTATTGAGATACGATGATATGCATCAACCAAGTCAGCGAGTCTGACCACCCGATCCCGTTTGTCGCCTCTTACGACAAGCATGGGCAACTGGAAGCCAGTTCAAACCCGGAAGCGTCATCACAGGGGGCGTCTTATGTATATGCTGTGTCTGTATTTATGCCATGATCTTCTTTCTGTATATTTATATGTTCTTTATCATTGTATGTGCGATAGTATTTTCTGTATGTCTGACACTGTTCTCATTCTGTACGTCTGAAGTTTTTTTTATCTATATTCTTGTGGTATGTTTGTCAGTGTTTTATTTCTGTATGTGATTCAGTTTTCTTCTGTACTGTCAGTGATGATTGTGTTATATTTATCGGCGTTTTCAGTATTGTTTGTATCACTGTGTTCTCTCTGTATGGGTTTCAGTATGTTCAGCAGTGGGTGTGTTTCAGGGGCGGTGTGTCAGCCTAGTGGTTAAAGCGTTCGCTTGCACGCCAAATACCAGGGTTCGATCCCCCACAGGGGTACAATATGTGAAGCCCAAGTCTGGTGTTCCCCGGCCGTGAACTGGCTGGAATACTGCTAACAGTTGCGTAAAACCACACTCACTCACTCATTCACTATGTATCTGTTTCAATGTGTCTTTTTGTGTGTGTTTCAGTATATTCCATCTGTGTTTCAGGGTTTCCTGCACTGAATTATTCATAGATTCTTTCTGTATGTGTTTCAGGGTTTTCTGTACTGTATGTGTCAATGTATTCTTTCTGTATGTGTTTCAGGGTTTTCTGTACTGTATGTATCAGTGTATTCTTTCTGTATGTGTTTCAGGGTTTTCTGTACTGTATGTGTCAATGTATTCTTTCTGTATGTGTTTCAGGGTTTTCTGTACTGTATGTATCAGTGTATTCTTTCTGTATGTGTGCCAGGGTTTTCTGTACTGTATGTGTCAATATATTTTTTCTGTATGTGTGCCAGGGTTTTCTGTACTGTATGTGTCAATATATTCTTTCTGTATGTGTGCCAGGGTTTTCTGTACTGTATTTGTCAGTGCATTCTTTCTGTATGTGTTTCAGGGTTTTCTGTACAGTATGTGTCAGTGTATTCTTTCTGTATGTGTTTCAGGGTTTTCTGTACTGTATGTGTCAGTGTATTCTTTCTGTATGTGTTTCAGGGTTTTCTGTACTGTATGTGTCAGTGCAGTCTTTCTGTATGTGTGCCAGGGTTTTCTGTACTGTATGTGTCAGTGTATTCCGTCTGTATGTGTTTCAGGGCTTTCTGTACTGTATGTGTCAGTGTATTCTTTCTGTATGTGTTTCAGGGTTTTCTGTACTGTATGTGTCAGTGTTTTATTTCTGTATGTGATTCAGTTTTCTTCTGTACTGTCAGTGATGATTGTGTTATATTTATCGGCGTTTTCAGTATTGTTTGTATCACTGTGTTCTCTCTGTATGGGTTTCAGTATGTTCAGCAGTGGGTGTGTTTCAGGGGCGGTGTGTCAGCCTAGTGGTTAAAGCGTTCGCTTGCACGCCAAATACCAGGGTTCGATCCCCCACAGGGGTACAATATGTGAAGCCCAAGTCTGGTGTTCCCCGGCCGTGAATTGGCTGGAATACTGCTAACAGTAAAACTACACTCACTCACTCATTCACTATATATGTGTTTCAATGTGTCTTTTAGTGTGTGTTTCAGTATATTCCTTCTGTGTTTCAGGGTTTTTCTGCACTGAATGTATTCAACGATTCTTTCTGTATGTGTTTCAGGGTTTTCTGTACTGTGTGTGTCAATATATTCTTTCTGTATGTGTTTCAGGGTTTTCTGTACTGTATGTGTCAGTGTATTCCGTCTGTATGTGTTTCAGGGTTTTCTGTACTGTATGTGTCAGTGTATTCCTTCAGTGTATGTGTTTCAGGGCTTTCTGTACTGTATGTGTCAGTGTATTCCATCTGTGTGTGTTTCAGGGTTTTCTGTACTGTATGTGTCAGTGTATTCTTTCTGTATGTGTTTCAGGGTTTTCTGTACTGTATGTGTCAGTGTATTCTTTCAGTGTGTGTTTCAGGGTTTTCTGTACTGTATGTGTCAGTGTATTCTTTCTGTATGTGTTTCAGGGTTTTCTGTACTGTTTGTGTCAGTGTATTCTTTCTGTATGTGTTTCAGGGTTTTCTGTACTGTATGTGTCAGTGTATTCTTTCTGTATGTGTTTCAGGGTTTTCTGTACTGTATGTGTCAGTGTTTTCCATCTGTGTGTGTTTCAAGGTTTTCTGTACTGTATGTGTCAGTGTATTCTTTATGTGTGTGTTTCAGGGTTTTCTGTACTGTATGTATCAGTGTATTCTTTCTGTGTGTTTCAGGGTTTTCTGGACTGTGTGTATCAATGTATTCTTTCTCTAAATGTTTGAGGGTTTTCTGTTCTGTATGCGTCAGTGTCTTATGATTACTGTATGTGTTTCAGGGGTTTCTGCCCCGTATGCATGAATATATTCTTTTGTATGTGTTTCAGTGTTTTCTGTACTGTACACATCACTGCGTTCTTTCTGTGTGTGTTTCAGTATTTTCTGTACTATATGTGAATCAGTGTGTTTTTTCTGTATGTATCAACGTTTTCTGTATGTGCTTAGGTGTTTTCTGACCTATATGCGTATACGTGTATTCTGTCTGTATGATTGGCAGTCTTTTCTGTACTGTATTTCTATAAGCCAAAATATTTTCCTTTTATATTCATGTTACTGTTTTTGTCTGAATGTGTGATGAGATTACCTCATGAATGTGTAATAGTGATTTCTTTCCGAATGCATAATAGTAGCTCCTGTTTGAATGTGTAATAGTGATCCTATAAGAATATGTGATGTGACTATCTGAATGTACAGTATTTGTCTTCCTCAATGTGTGATAGTTCCTGTCTGAATGTGAGACATTGTCTTATCTGAATGTATACTATTTCCTATGTCAATGTGCTTGTTTTCCTCTCTAAATGTGTAATATTTTCATGTCTGAATGTATGAATGTGTGATCTTCCTTTTTAATGTGTAATATATCTATCTATCTGTGGGTATTATATTTCCTTATCCGAATGTGTTTTACTTTTCTGTCATAATTGAATGAGAATATCTTTCCACTTGAAAGTGTAATAATGTCTTGTATGAATGTGTAACTTTTTCATATCTGCATGTGTGATCTCACTTTTAATGTGTGGTATGTGACCTTTATGTAAGTATAATACTTTCCCATCTGTGCCATCTGCCCTATCTGAATGTGTTATATGTTTCTGTCAAATGTGTTACATTTTCGTGTCTGACTGTGATCTGTCCTATCTGAATGTGTAATATGTTCCTGTCAAATGTGTTACATTTTCGTGTCTGACTGTGATCTGTCCCATCTGAATGTGTTACATGTTCCTATCAAATGTGTTACATCTTTCTCTGTGACTGTTAGATCTGTTTTATCGGACTCTGTGATATGTTTTATCTGACTCTGCGATCTGTCTTATCTGAATGTATAATATGTTTCTTCCAAATGTATAACTTTTTCCTCTCTGAATGTGATCTGTCTTATCTGAATGTTTAATATGTTCCTGTCTGACTGTGATCTGTCTTATCTGAATGTATAATATGGTCCTGTCTGACTGTGATCTGTCTTATCTGAATGTATAATATGTTCCTGTCTGACTGTGATCTGTCTTACCTAACTGTTTAATATGTTCCTCTCTGACTGTGATCTGTCTTATCTGAATATGTAATATGTTCCTGTCTGACTGTGATCTGTCTTACCTAACTGTTTAATATGTTCCTGGCTGACTGTGATCTGTCTTATCTGAATGTGTAATATGTTCCTGGCTGACTGTGATCTGTCTTATCTGAATGTATAATATGTTCCTGTCTGACTGTGATCTGTCTTATCTGAATGTGTAATATGTTCCTGTCTGACTGTGATCTGTCTTATCTGAATGTGTAATATGTTCCTGTCTGACTGTGATCTGTCTTATCTGAATGTGTAATATGTTCCTGTCTGACTGTGATCTGTCTTATCTGAATATGTAATATGTTCCTATCTGACTGTGTAACATCTTCCAATCTGAATGTGTAATATGTTCCTATCTGACTGTGTAACATCTTCCAATCTGAATGTGTGATAATTTCTTATCTGAATCAGTGTTAGTGATTCACAAGTTACCCTGTGAAAAGAGTAAAGAACAAATGGGTGCAGCATACAGCTAGCCCTGTACTATACATCAGTATCCTGTTTAAAGAGGACATCACTTCCAGACTGTCCCGAGAGGGGTTTTACAGACTTAAAGGTCACGTGTTGTTTTGGGTGAGTGAGTGAGTGAGTTGGGTTTGACGCCGCTTTTAACAGTATTCCAGTTATATCACGGCGTATCAGCTTAATGTGGGAGGAAAGCCCGAAGTGATGCAGGTCTCAGACGTTTACTACTTCGGTGAAACCCACGAGCACGGGTATGGTGCTGACAAACCTAGAAATATAATCGGGGCGAACCGGGATTGTTGTTGTGGTATCTTATGAACAAGTCATTATGTAACTTATATGCTGTTGAAACTGAATATCATTGTGCACTTGTCTGGTATAGCTGTGTAGATATGTGTTCAGTATACACATGTATATCCCACAGATGTTGGTTCTGACAATAATCAATGCAATAGACGTTTTAGGGTGTATCCCATTCGGAAGTCATCACTTCCAGTCACGTGTCCCTAGAGTATATCACCTACAGACAGTCAAGTGTCTTTAGAGGACATCACTTGAAGACTGGTCGGTCAAATGTCCCAAGAGGACATCACTTGTAGACTGGTCGGTCACGTGACCTAGAGTACATCACATACAGACCGGTCGGTCACGTATCCCTAGTGGACTTTACCCTGCTTAAACCTGCTTGTCCCGTGGTTGTAAGGATTGCCCGTTACTGCTTCACCCAACGAAAAGGTATATCTTCCATGCCAGACATGTTCCCGCGAGATCCAGAACGAATCATGATGCATAGCTGGTGTCTCGAGCCGCGGCGGTCTCACGCGACCACAGCATCTCACAACTGAGCATCTAGTATTCAGTAGTCGTGCAAGTAATTTTAATTACTTCTCAAACGTCGACCGGAATACAAAGTAAAATATTAATGGGGATCCAATCCCCAGTGTCTTCAGTCCGAATCTAGCAGTTTCACGCGGACTGCTAACTATAGACCAACAACACGATCGCGCGCAGTCGCCGCACTGCCGGCCCCACTCCAAGATGTCGCCGGCACGTGCAGTTCTCCAACGACGCTCATTACCAGGAACGACTGAGAGTGTCGACTGTTTGTGCATCAGCCACTTGTCATAATTACACTTCTCACAACCCTCCTCCTTCTTTATACACCATGGAGGGAATATCATGGTCAGCCTCACCACCGGAATTGGCAAAACCATTAATATTTCAGAATTTGTTATCATTGCATTAAGCCATATACACCATGGTGTAGGTTAGGTATGGGGAACCCATACAACCTACGTAAATTAAATGAATTATCTCTCCCTAAAACTTAGACCTGACACGGATTAAAATATATTGTTGTTGTTCAAAATACTTGTGTAAATGTGTAACGCTCTTGAATGCTCTTCCATATACCCGCTATCACCAGACACACACACACATACAGTAAACTACGGTTATAACGAACTCAAAGGGACTACTAATTTTAGTTCGTTATAACCGTAATTCGTTATAAGTACATATACAGCATGACTACAGCAAGTAGTCGGGACCAAAAAGTAAGTTCGTTATATCCGTCAGTTCGTTATAAGGGTGTTCGTTATAACCGTAGTTTACTGTATATATCTTATAGCCGTCCTCGGGTTTTGTGACTGGCAACCATGTCCTGGGTCTTGAATTCGAAGGCAGCAAAATGTTCGAGGGTTGTCAGTAAGACTCCGCTGTCGGACAGAACATGACGAAGCTCGGACACCAGAGATTTATGCACTGGAAGGAAAGCAGGCATCGACGTGGCACTTCGTTTGTGGCCATTTTGTAACCTCTATGCTGTTGAAACGGAAATCCACTGTGTACTCTAGCCTAGCTATTCTGACATTCGTTCAAAATAGTTTCCACAATTAGTATCGGTTTCTGACAATAATCAATTACATAGACTTCACATGATGTATTCCTTTCTGATGCAACTTTCCTTAAGAACTTAGTTATTTATTCCAAAGACTCTCTCAAATGTATAACTCCAAATGCTTGAGCCACGTCAAACTTTATTATACGTACTTGTACGTGGACATGAGTGCTAGAGTTACAGACACGCATACATTAGGACATATCTACCACCCTTACACAAAATTATGTATACTGCCCACAAAACACCCACATACACACATTCAGGCAGCTATTCAGCCCTATTCAGAGAGGTAAAACAATTCAAGACTTTTCTGTATGCTGCAGTGCTGGATAATGTTTATGTCACCGTTGTCTCTCTCGCACAAGCTTCTGTATTTTCTGTTCCCACAATTTATTCACTAATCTAGCTCGTCCCCACCGCCTCGGCTCAATATTTCAATCTACTGGGATTGGAACCAATAAAGACTGAAATTGTCGTATTTATTGCCTGTAGAAAATGCAATTGCTCCTCTAGCGAAACGTTGATTTCATTTCCAGTTTGCTGAGCGAAAGTTATCCAATGCAGATTGGAGGCGAGCTGGGTAAGAATTTGTTGAGAGTTTGGGGAGGCGTGAATAACTCCGTGTTAAGGGACATTACAGTCGACTTTATTAACTTTCCTCTTATGAGAAATATACCTACCACACGCCTGTCATTCTACAGATAACAATCCTTATTGGTCCAACACAGAGTGCAATAATACTGTATTCTAAAAATAACTCGTCTTTTTGACATCTGGTTCACAAATCGAAATGTCTGGTCCATCATAAACAGTAAGCAATGAGCTGACAATAAAAACAATACGTGACAGTGGACGCAATGTTAGCTGGCAGTGCTATACATCAGCACTTGGGGAGGTTGGGAGTGTGAGATGAAACAAAGAGGGCAGCAAGAGTGGTCAGCAGCGGTTTACAATCTGTTCACATGTGTAGACGACACACACACACACACACACACACACACACACACACACACACACACACACACACATACACACACACACACACACACACACACACACACACACATTACTCTTTGGAAACTCACGTTAATAAGTCTCAATCACCAACACATCTTGTTACTACCCCTGAGTGCACAGACAATATAACATTGTATATATGTATATATACTCACTAACTTCTTTGAGTGGCATGTAGAAGTTGGAATGGTAAATAAGACAAAATTGACATTCACACACTATGTGGTACACAACACCAGTTGGATCTTGTTTGCGTTTGCTTGGTGACGACTCATATGTAGGTGAAACGTCAAGACCTTACATTCCTTCTTAGTAATCCTTGTGTTAATCCCATACCCATCAATTACTGTACATCAACCCCATCTCTTGTATAAACTTGTCTTATCATAACTACCTAATCAATCAGTGTACATCAACCTTATCTGTTATATAAACATCTATCTATTGTTATGTATATATATCATGCTCATACCTAGTTTGTAAATCATTTGCTTGATAACGGTGTTAGAATCTACACCGAAACGTCGCCCAATTGTAATAAAGAAGTTGCTCATCCATAACAATTTTGTCTTAGTTACCATTCCAACTTCTACATGCCACTCAAAGTTGCTCATCCATTACAATTTTGTCTTAGTTATATACTCACTGGACAGGAATTTGCATTTACTTCCATCATTGAACACAAATCACTATCAAATCACCAATAAACCTTTTTGGTAGTGACAGATGTCAGTGAGTAAAGGATGGGTTTAGGGCTAGGACTTACTAGTTTGTTCATAAATACTGAAGAGTATCAGAATGTTACACAATCAGATACGACAGGTCTGTGTTTTTGTATGTCGTCACGCTTGAGCGTCATTAACATTACTAGCGACTAGAGTATTCGACAACCCGTTCTAGCGAACATAATTGCCTCAGTCATGTGAGACTTCTGATTTAAGAACGGAACGGAGACGGAACAAAGCAAAGTAAATTTAGAAAGTTATATTTAAACACATTGACGACAACACCAACGCCATCTGCTTGTGAATCAAGTAAATACAAGCTTAATACAGTTTTCAGTGACATTTTATTTTGGAAATACAATATGTTCCGAAGCTAACGGTATAATCTGTGACTAAACTGAGGTTGCTGCTGATGTAAAGGGCTGCATGTCTTCCAGACCGGCACAATTAGGAATGTCCTCTGGCACAAACCGGGGATTTCCTTTTTGTTTAAATAGCATTGATATTAACTCAAGATGTCCTTCGTGTTCTGTATGATGCTGATACATCCACAGGGTGTCCTTCATAACTTTATAGCGCGGATGCAGCTACGGGATACCTCCTGGGTAATATAGCTCTGACACAAACACCGGATGTCCAAAGTGTATCTTGCTCAAAAGTGGTTTGATAATGTTTCCAACGTTAAAGGTCTACAACATTCAAGGATCGCAACATTCAAAGCGTTAGTAAATGTGTCGGAGATTTCTATGGTTGACATGTGGGTGACGTTTCCGAGTTGACGCATCTATGACAGAGATGATGCGGTTCCCAGTTTTGCGGTGGCGCTGGATACAAGCATCCCCGCTATGTTCTGTGATTAATAAAAAACATGCTCATAATATTCTTTCGCTTGTGGCAGAAATTTTGTATGATTATGAAAAAGAGTCTTGTTGCTTTTAGTTTCAGGACATTAGTGGCATTTGGAAAGTTACGTACAGTCTTGGTTTCACGAAATGGTTAAAAAAAGGTTCTAGTTCAGCAATATTTTAAACCGCAACCTCAAGCCCATTTCAATCATACATACCTACATTTTGTACGTGTGACTGATGTAGATAGCACCGGTGCGTGTGTAAGAGTATTCAATTAATAAGTGCTCTATTACACGTATTAATAATGAAATATGTCGGGGCGTAGGTATAATTTCTCCTGGCAAAGAGCCGATTGTATATGCTTCTTCTGATGCTGTAGAAGGTGCTTAAGCATCTAATGTCTGTCGAATAAACGTCCTGTGGTGTATACAGGGAACCAAGATTTCTGAGTCTGCGAATGTCAAACATTTTTCAAAGAATCCCACATTGACAAAGAAAATACAGGCCCGTGACGTCACGACTATGCTTCCGCCTCACGGACTCGCTTTCAAAGCAGGCAGCATACTTTAATGACAAGTCCTAAAAACACACTTTGATAGTATTTCACGTTACACGTGAGCGTGTACGTATATTGTGGTATCAGAAAAACCTATGGTAGCGGCCATTGCGATGTTCACTCTCTGAGGAGCGAACACAAACAGCGTCAGGTGGCGCTGACAGTGGATAATGGCTGACGCTGACAAACAGGGTCGCCCGGATGTTGCTCCTGGAGACGTGAGATGGCTTGAAAGGAAACGCATAGGGGTCACGTGATCAGCAAAGTCTTTGTGTAACTAACTCTATGTAGTTACAATAAGCATAGTCAAGTTGAAGATACTGGACTGCATAACGTGTGCATCAACAGAGTATCCTAACATATATAATTAAATCCTTTAATGAATTATATCCAGCTTTACGACTCATTGTCCAAAAGAAGCCATGCGCTGTATAAGTGAATATCATTAATGCTCGCACAAACACGGACACACGCCGACAACATGGACGAGAGCATCCTGGCCTGAAGCTAATGCAATGTGTGAGTGATTTTTCAAGCCCCGTTAAGTATTTTTCATATAAAGGACACGAGGAAAGGAATATTACCACGGCAATGCCTTCACTCTCCACTGTTATGAAGTATCAGTATACCATTTAGGTTAAAGTAAAGAGGCAGGCAACTCGGTGGTTGTAAGGAATGAATAAACAGTATGTATAATTATGCAAAAGTAAAAAGGTGAATGGAAATGTGTAAGGTGACTTTGTAATATGGCGTGTTCTAAGAGAAATCCTAAAGGGGATGACGTGCAGAACGATGTTAATGTATATATGTATGGAGACATAGAAGAATGTAGATGTGGCGATACAGAAGGGTGTTCATATTGGGTGATAGAAGGATGTTGATGTATACGGCCGAAGAGAAAAAGGTGAAAATTGATTAAAAATGATGTAAAAACGAAAAGAAAGAATGATGAGATTGTTGAGTGAAGAAGGGTGTTGCTATGAAGATAAAGTAGGATGAGAATATGGATAGGAACGATGTGGATCTGTGGATACATAAGGCCAGCAGGGTGTCCATTTGCAGATATAGGATGCAGTTTAGAATGTATCCGAAGTGATAGAAGAACAGATAGGAGGAAGTGGATGTGGAAATAGATGGGTCTAGATGTGAAGAGGTAGATATGTGGAGAGATAGAAGACTGTAGATGTGGAGAGATAGAAGGATGTAGATGGGGGTAGATTGAAGAAGGTTGATATGGTGAGAAAGAAGGATATAGATGTGGAGAGATAAAAGGATGTAAATGTGAAGAGATAGAAGGAGGCAAATGTGGAGAGATAGAAGACTGTAGATGTGAAGAGATAGAAGGATGTACATGGGGAGAGATAGAAGGAGGCAGATGTTAAGAGATAGAAGGAGGCAAATGTGGAGAGATAGAAGACTGTAGATGGGGAAATAAAAGAAGGATGTAGATGTGGAGAGAAAGAATGATGTAGATGTGTGGCGACATAGAAGGATTTAGATGTGGAGAAATAGAAGGATGTAGATGTGAAGAAATAGAAGGAGGCAAATGTGGAGAGATAGAAGACTGTCCATGTGGAGAGATAGAAGGATCTAGATGTGGAGAGATAGAAGGATGTAGATGGGGAGAGATTGAATGATGTAGATTATGACAGGTAAAAGAATGTGGATGTGGTGAGATAGAAGGAGGACGATTTGTGGAGTGATAGAAGGATGTAGATGTGAAGAGATTGAAGGATGTACATGGGGAGATATAGAAGGGTGTAGATGTGGAGAGATAGAAGGATGTAGATGTGGTGATATAGAAGGAGGAAGATATGTGGAGAGATAGAAGAAGAGATGTGTGGAGAGATAGAAGGTACAGATGTGAAGAGATAAAAGGTACAGATGTGAAGAAATAGAAGGTACAGATGTGAAGAAATAGGAGGCAAATGTGGAGAGATAGAAGTATGCAAATGCAGAGATTTGGAAGGATGAAGATGTGGAGAGATTGAAGGAGGCAGATGTGAAGAGATAGAAGGAGGCAAATGTGGAGAGATAGAAGACTGTAGATGGGGAGAAATGGAAGGATGTACATGTGGTGAGAAAGAAGGATGTAGATGTGGAGAGAAAGAAGGATGTAGATGGGAGAAATAGAATGATGTAGATGTGGAGAGATGGAAAGATGTAGATGTGTCTAGAGATAGAAGGATGTAGATGGGGAGAGATTGAAGGATGTAGATGTGGAGAAATAGAAGGATGTAGATGTGGAGAGAAAGAAGGATGTAGATGTGTGGAGAGAGAAGGATGTAGATGTGAGGAGATGGAAAGATATAGATGTGTCTAGAGATAGAAGGATGTAGATGGGGAGAGATTGAAGGATGTAGATTATGACAGATAAAAAAATGTGGATGTGGTGAGATAGAAGGATGAAGATGTGGAGAGATAGAAGGAGGAAATGTGGAGAAATAGAAGACTGTAGATGTGAAGAGATAGAAGGATGTACATGGGGAGAGATAGAAGGAGGCAGATGTTAAGAGATAGAAGACTGTAGATGGGGAGAAATAGAAGGATGTACATGTGGTGAGAAAGAAGGATGTAGATGTGGAGAGAAAGAAGGATGTAGATGGGAGAAATAGAAGGATGTAGATGTGGAGAGATGGAAAGATGTAGATGTGTCTAGAGATAGAAGGATGTACATGGGGAGAGATAGAAGGAGGCAGATGTTAAGAGAAAGAAGAGTGTAGATGGGGAGAGATAGAAGGATGTAGATGTGGAGAGATAGAAGGAAGCAGTTGTTAAGAGATAGAAGGAGGCAAATGTGGAGAGAAAGAAGACTGTACATGTGGAGATATAGAAGGATGTAGATGTGGAGAGATAGAATGATCTAGATGTAGAGAGATAGAAGGATGTAGATGTGTGAGAGATAGAAGGATGTAGATGGGGAGAGATTGAAAGATGCAGATGTGGTGAGACAGACGGATGTGGATGTGGTGAGATAGAAGGAGGAAGATATGTGGAGAGATAGAATGTACAGATGGGAAGAAATAGAAGGGGGCAAATGTGGAGAGATAGAAGACTGTAGATGTGGTGAGATAGACTAATGCAAATGCAGAGATTTGGAAGGATGAAGATGTGGAGAGATTGAAGGCTATAGATGGGGAGAGATAGAAGGGTGTAGATGTGGTGAGATAGAAGGATGCATTTGTTGAGAGGTGGAAGACTGTAGATGTTCAGAGATAGAAGGGGGCAGATGTGAGGAAATAGAAGGAGGCAGATGTAAAGAGATAGAAGGAGGCAAATGTCGAGAGATAGAAGACTGTACACGTAGAGAGATAGAAGGATGTAGATGGGGAGAGATTGAAGGATGTAGATGTGGAGAAATAGAAGGATGTAGATGTGGAGAGAAAGAAGGATGTAGATGTGTGGAGAGAGAAGGATGTAGATGTGAGGAGATGGAAAGATATAGATGTGTCTAGAGATAGAAGGATGTAGATGGGGAGAGATGGAAGGATGTAGATTATGACAGATAAAAAAATGTGGATGTGGTGAGATAGAAGGATGAAGATGTGGAGAGATAGAAGGAGGAAATGTGGAGAAATAGAAGACTGTAGATGTGAAGAGATAGAAGGATGTACATGGGGAGAGATAGAAGGAGGCAGATGTTAAGAGATAGAAGGAGGCAAATGTGGAGAGATAGAAGAGTGTAGATGGGGAGATATAGAAGGATGTAGTTGTGGAGATATAGAAGGAGGCAGATGTGAAGAGATAGAAGGAGGCAAATGTGGAGAGAAAGAAGACTGTACATGTTGAGATATAGAAGGATGTAGATGTGGAGAGATAGAATGATCTAGATGTAGAGAGATAGAAGGATGTAGATGTGTGAGAGATAGAAGGATGTAGATGTGTGAGAGATAGAAGGATGTAGATGGGGAGAGATTGAAAGATGCAGATGTGGTGAGACAGACGGATGTGGATGTGGTGAGATAGAAGGAGGAAGATATGTGGAGAGATAGAATGTACAGATGGGAAGAAATAGAAGGGGGCAAATGTGGAGAGATAGAAGACTGTAGATGTGGTGAGATAGAAGTATGCAAATGCAGAGATTTGGAAGGATGAAGATGTGGAGAGATTGGAGGCTATAGATGGGGAGAGATAGAAGGGTGTAGATGTGGTGAGATAGAAGGAGGCATTTGTTGAAAGGTGGAAGACTGTAGATGTTCAGAGATAGAAGGGGGCAGATGTGAGGAAATAGAAGGAGGCAGATGTAAAGAGATAGAAGGAGGCACATGTCGAGAGATAGAAGACTGTACATGTAGAGAGATAGAAGGATGTAGATGTGGAGATAGAAGGATGTAGATGTGGAGAGATAGAAGGATGTAGATGTGGAGAGACAGAACGATGTAGATGTGGAGAAATAGAAGGATGTAGATGTGGTAAGATAGAAGGGTGTAGATGTGGACAGAGAGAAGGAGGCAGATGTGAGCAAATAGAAGAAGGCAGATGTGAAGAGATAGAAGGATGTTGATGTTGAGAGAGAATGGTGCTGTGGAGAGATAGAAGGATGTAGATTTTGAGAGACAGACGGATGTAGATGTGGAGAGATAGAAGGATGTAGATGTGGTGAGATAGACGGATGTAGATGTGGAGAGATAGAGAATGGTGCTGTGGAGAGATAGAAGGATGTAGATTTTGAGAGACAGAAGGATGTAGATGTGGAGAGATAGAAGGATGTAGATGTGGAGAGATAGAAGGATGTAGATGTGGTGAGATAGAAGGATGTAGATGTGGAGACATAGAATGATGTAGATGTGGTGAGATAGAAGGATGTAGATGTGATGAGATAGAAGGATGAAGATGTGGAGAGATAAAAGGATGAAGATGTGGTGAGTAGAAGGATGAAGATGTGGAGAGATAAAAGGATGAAGATGTGGTGAAATAGAAGGATGAAGATGTGGTAAGATAGAAGGATGAAGATGTGGTGAGATAAAAGGATGTAGATGTGGTGAGATAGAAGAATGAAGATGTGGAGAGATAAAAGGATGAAGATGTGGTGAGATAGAAGGATGAAGATGTGGAGAGATAAAAGGATGAAGATGTGGTGAGATAGAAGGATGACGATGTGGTAAGATAGAAGGATGAAGATGTGGTGAGATAAAAGGATGTAGAAGTGGTGAAATAGAAGGATGAAGATGTGGTAAGATAGAAGGATGAAGATGTGGTGAGATAAAAGGATGAAGATGTGGTGAAATAGAAGGATGAAGATGTGGTAAGATAGAAGGATGAAGATGTGGTGAGATAAAAGGATGAAGATATGGTGAAATAGAAGGATGAAGATGTGGTAAGATAGAAGGATGAAGATGTGGTGAGATAAAAGGATGTAGATGTGGTGAGATAGAAGGATGAAGATGTGGTAAGATTGAAGGATGAAGATGTGGAGAGATAAAAGGATGTAGATGCGGTGAGATAGACGGATGTAGATGTGCAGACGAATGTGTATGTCAACACACACGGGGTTATACATGGAGCGAAGATGACAAAGATGATCATAAGCAGGGGAGTATGAAGAGAAAGGAACATCTACATGTGACAGTCTGAGGAGAACGAAATATGAATGTGTTGTGATATAAGTATCCGAAAGAAAACAAGAAAAAATTGAAATCCCAGTGGTTGTACCTCACTGTGTTGGTATACAGTGATCATGTAATCACATACAACTACGTGGTGTGTTCCAAACAGCCCGAGAATCTGATGCTCGCACCTACAACCCTCACGTTTCTATGACAACGCTATACAACTGCCCAAACCTGACACTTTGCGCTTTGATTAGCCTGCACCCTTCCTGCCTAATTACTCAATTTTCTCGATGTTATCTTTTAAAGCTCTTGGCTACATATCATACATGTTTAATATTTTTCGATTTTCTACTATCTGTTTTGGACGCACACGTTGTTTTAATTAACCCTTACTGAATATTTGATGACTGTAGAACTGCTGTCGGTGCCTGTGGGGGAACAGTTCTAGGTCGGCGTAACAGAGTCCGTGAAATATCTCCAGAACCACAAAACAGTGATACACAACACAATCAGCTCATCGCCATGTCCTTATAGTTGAACAATAACCTCCAGGGCGTTTAAAGAGAGGCATGCATTTTGTCTTCACCAGGTGTGATGGAAGGTCAGAGAGTGGTCTTTCTGGTCGCTATATGTTTCTAGAAAGGGTACCGTCAGGTGGTGGTGGTGGCGGTGGTGGCGGTGGCGGCGGTGGGGTGTTGTTACAATGTGTGTGATGGTGAGTGACTAGGTTTGGCAACAGAATGGCACAGTCCTACGGAGGAAACGTACCGTGGGGAACAAACAAACAAACACACACAAACAAACAAACACACACAAACAAACAAACAAACAAACAAACAAACAAACAAACAAACAAACAAACAAACAAACAAACAAACAATCAATCAATCAATCAATCAATCAATCAAACAAATGGGTATGGTTGTGGAAGGAGATACATATGTGAAACAAGATGAGGTGACGGGAGGTGAAATGGGGTTTAAGGTTGCGTTCAAGATTACTGAACTTAATAAGCGACGTTCATGCACGTGTGTGAGGCTGCATGTAGGAATCAGGATCAGTGCCGGTTTTACAGTGCTAGCCCACTGAGATGTCATGCCGCTGTTTAACATGGGTACCAATTCAGACACAGTATACTGACTCCGAGCCGATCAGTCCTTTTTTATCCCCCTTAAAGTCAAGCGCCAAGCTGGAAAGAAAGTAGTACTACCATCTTTTAACGTCTTTTGGCAAGATGGTGTATTGTCACGTCACGCAATAAATTACAAATATATATAGGTTGGTGGCCTTGATCATGTGCATGTTCCCTACCAAAAGGTGGTGAAGGTCATATTTCGTGAGCATTACTACGCAATGCGGACAAACACACGGTCGCCGAACGTTTCGTAGAGGGGTATATAGTTGGCCATTGTCATGGACAACTTGCCCAAAGCGTCATGGACGTGGTGAATAAATTCGACATACCTATTATAGGCGTGATAAAGCAGTTGGCATACACGTCATTGGCGTGGAAAAATAATGGACATACGTGTCATTGGCATGAAAAATTTTCGCCATACGTGTCACTGGAGAAATACAATCGCCAAATGTGTCATTGAGAGCGTAAAAACATCGCCATACGTGTCGTTGACTTGGTTAAAATAAATCGACATACGTGTTATTGACGTGGTAGAATAATCGAAATACGTGTCACTGACGTGGCCAAATATTCTACATACGTGTCATTGTAGCATAATCGACATACGTGTCTTTGACGTGGTAAAATAATCGACATACGTGTCTTTGACGTGGTAAAATAATCGGCATACGTGTCTTTGACGTGGGAAAATAATCGGCATACGTGTCTTTGACGTGGTAAAATAATCAACATACGTGTTATTGACGTGGTAAAATAATCGACATATGCGTCATTGACGTGGAGAAATAATTGACATATATATGGAGGATCTGGTGAAATAATCGGCATGCGTGTCAATGACGTGGTGAAATAATCGACATACGTGTCACGGACGTGGTTAAATGGACGTCCACGTGTCACAAACGGGCCGAAACCTTTCCCAATGCCTGGACGGGGGAAAATGGCGTCACACAGTCCTCTTACGCGTCATAGCTGGGGCCGGGGTTTTTACGTCTCGTGGCGAATGTTCAGGTCGGCATGTTTAGGCGTAGGCAGACGGGGAAACTGTATTTTATAATTTCCTCTATGCCCGTCAGCGGAACGAGACACTCTGCCAACAAAGGCATCCACGGTAGCGCCATGGTAAATGCACCCTCTTCATTTCCCGCCTGCTTTTTGTCATCGTTCCTGGCTCCTTAGCCTCACGGCGTTTCGCCAGAGTCGCCTTCGACCTTTTAAAAGCTTTCGTAACATAACATGTCAAATGTAAGGCAAATCCCGCGCTTCATCCAGCAGGTTTAATGCAAGTGATTTATAAATAGCAGCAAAAAACGGCTGAAGTCTCATTATGCTATTATCTTGATAACAACTTATCCTTTGGCGTGAAGTAAGCTGACAGAGAGGGAGGGAGGGATTTCTACTTCTTCATCTTAAAGAAATCATCTTAGCTTTTTTTCTGCAGATAGGACGCTGCGGAAAGCAATGTGTTTTAGCCGGAATGTGACAAATTGTGGCTCATCAAGCCCCTGGGTAATATACAATTAAGTTGAGTTTAGACTGGGGATGATAATTGCATTCGTTGACCTTAGCTTGCTTAAGGATGAGTAGTCGTCGGGATGATGGTGTTTGGTAACTTAACGAATGTCTGTAACTTAATGACATATCGTCCTGTCTTTGCCCCTCATATGTCTCCAGATTGATCACCAGCTTAATGTTGATAGTGCAAACTTCAGCCCAGTCTACTGGATACTGAGTGAACCGAATGTTACCATGTCCGTCTCATGGAGATCTAGGGAAGCCATCTTCACACGACAAGAAAAATTCTGCTACTGACCAATCTAGCTTTTCTAACTTAGCTTTTCCTTGGAGTATATTTCCAATAAAACTAGATCTCATTTGCAAACAGTAATGAAAGATAAATCTCTCCAAAAAGTTGAAATAGGCTTGACTTATGCTGATCCACTCCTACGAGGACTATTTGGCTATGTTTGTTCCAACGCTGGTTCTGTTTGGCTGGATGCGAGGTGCATACAGGGAGGGAGGTGACAGCTATCAAACAGAATTCCCGAGTGTATGAGAAACTCCAAATCGATTCAATTTAGCCAGCCAACATCGATTTCGGTCCTTCTTCATAAGAAAGCGGGGTAAGGACAAACCCAATTCTGCTGGCAGCATGAGAGATTGATTACTAGAGTGGCTGAATCGAGAGAGGGGGGAGAGGGGTTGGGGGTCAGGGATGGGAGGGGTCCAGGAGGAGGGGGGATGCTCGGCCAAGTTTCCACAGTGGTGGTATCGATACAGACCTCCATCGTCTTGCCTCTTGCCTACTGAGTCTGGCATGGATCCGGGACTACCTCTATCGATCTGCTACTTAAGATTCTGGTTCAGGGGTTGGGGGGACGCCACGTCTGCGTTCGTGAGGGGGGTGCTTTGCGTTCCCTTCCCCCCCTCCCCCGCATGCATGTGCACGCACACATTAGCATCCCATGAGACTAGACGAGATTGGAGGAATTTGTCTTGAAGAGTACGTCTTTGATACTGCCTTTGATAGGGAATTTGATTAAAGTCGGTTGCACGCTTCAGTAGTCCGACACCGATCTGAAGGCCTCCAAGTTCAGCCAAACTGTAATAGCATTTAAAACGCTTTTGTTGTGCGAGTTATCTTGATTATGTAATTTAGCAAAAATAATTCTAAAAATAATCAATCATTTCAGATGAACACTTTGCCTAATGACAAATTGCTGAAGGAGCTGTATTTCGTCTTTTCTCGTTTTGTGTATTGTTTGAAGCTTGTGGGTCTAAAATACAGCTACAAAATCTGGGTAAGGCCTCCGTCTGTGGGGGGCTTTGCACAGTAAACACACACACTGTTTTCATCATATGGTTAGACAATACTGGAAAGGAAACATGTCCAGTCAAATATGCATTGGATGCGTGAATGATATTACGTGTGAATGGCTAACAATTTGATTTGGTTGCCATGGATACCACAGGGTGTGTGTCTATTGAGAAAGTTCACGGTTCCAGTAATGGTCCGTGGGTCAAGGCGACCTCTAGTGACCTCTTATCACCATTGAAAGAAGTATTGTCGAATCTTAAGACAAGTATCTAAGAAATTAGCACTGTTGATGAAAGCCAGTGTACATTAAAAGGTGACTTTCATTTACCTTTTAAGATCACCTTCATTCTACATCGTTAACACTGCTAAAATGGCCTAAAACCAGAAAGGGTTATTAACCAGAAATACATGTACTACGCAACCATGTCTACTTAACAATATGAAGAAATAACACAAACAGTTATAAAATAACAACATCCCAACACACGCATATAACTGAATCTCACATATCACACAAAATGTGACTCGGACGATTGTTTTAATTCCACAAAACATAACATATTTATGACTCTATATTGTAGGTTGCTACACACAAATAAAACACATATCCTTGACTGTGTACTCTGTTACTGCATTTAAAATATTACAAATACATATTATTTCGTTAAACACAACTAGGTAAGAGTATTTCCCCATAAAACACAGCAAATATATGTAACTTTATACTGTGGGTTTGAAGTAACACATCACAATAAATATAGGTCGGTTTATTCTGTGGTATTATCTCACAAAATACAGCAATTACCTGTCAAGCTCTGTTCTGATATAAATGATTTGATGCAACAAAGCACAACAAAATGTAATATTTATATCAGTTTTGTGTTTATTTTTATATGAAACGTAGATTGGTAAATTTTCATTTTGTCGAAACTAAGAACTGTCTCGTTATATACGTTATCAATATAGTCAACAGTCAATTCATAGTCATTCATACGACATATTTGAAATGGACACTGCATTGTTTCGAGTAGTTTTGTTTGTGACACAAACATTATACAATGATGTTTTTGAACAAGTTGATATACATACAAAACTGTTGTGAAAAGGCAATTAGGCAAGTGGGTTTACATAATCACTCATTTTTGATATTTCATTTGTTGTACAAGTGCGATACGCACACTAATTCGTCGTAAATATCTATGTATCGCGAAGCTTAAAATAAACATTGCGTATAGATCCCTTTTTAAAAAAGGCTTTAACAGAATATTGCATGTGTATGTTGAATATTCATTCACGCATTCACACACTATCTTATGTGATTATACATGTTATACATTCTTTTACTTCACACAATGCCTCATGTGATTGTATGTATCATTCGGGTTACAACTTCACACAATGCCCAAAATGATTGTATGTATATATTAGGTTACAATTTCAGACAATGCCTCATGTGATTGTATATATCTTTTAAGATACAACTTCACACAATGCCTCATGTGATTGTATATATCTTTTAAGATACAACTTCCCACAATGCCTCATGTGATTGTATGTAATTATAGGATACATCTTCAGACAATGCCTCATGTGATTGTATGTAATTTTAGGATACACCTTCACACAATGCCTCGTGTGATAATATATACATGTCTTTTAAGATACAATTTCAGACAATGCCTCATGTGATTGTATATATCTTTTAAGATAAAATTTCAGACAATGCCTAATGTGATTGTATCTATCTTTTAAGATACAATTTCAGACAATGCCTCATGTGATTGTATATATCCTTTAAGATACCATTTCAGACAATGCCCCATGTGATTGTATATATCCTTTAAGATACAATTTCAGACAATGCCCCATGTGACTGTATATACCCTTTAAGATACAATTTCAGACAATGCCTCATGTGATTGTATATATCTTTTAAGATACAACTTTACACAATACCTCATGTGATTTTATATATATTTTAAGATACAACTTCACACAATGCCTCATGTGACTGTTTATATCTTTTAAGATACCATTTCACACAATGCCTCATGTGATTGTATCTATCTTTTAAGATACAATTTCAGACAATGCCCCATGTGATTGTATATATCCTTTAAGATACAATTTCAGACAATACCACATGTGATTGTATATATCCTTTAAGATACAATTTCAGACAATGCCTCATGTGATTGTATATATCCTTTAAGCTACAATTTCAGACAATGCCCCATGTAATTGTATATATCCTTTAAGATACAATTTCAGACAATGCCTCATGTGATTGTATATATCTTTTAAGATACAACTTTACACAATACCTCATGTGATTTTATATATATTTTAAGATACAACTTCACACAATGCCTCATGTGACTGTTTATATCTTTTAAGATACCATTTCACACAATGCCTCATGTGATTGTATCTATCTTTTAAGATACAATTTCAGACAATGCCCCATGTGATTGTATATATCCTTTAAGATACAATTTCAGACAATACCACATGTGATTGTATATATCCTTTAAGATACAATTTCAGACAATGCCTCATGTGATTGTATATATCCTTTAAGCTACAATTTCAGACAATGCCCCATGTAATTGTATATATCCTTTAAGATACAATTTCAGACAATGCCTCATGTGATTGTTTATATCTTTTAAGATACAACTTTACACAATACCTCATGTGATTTTATATATCTTTTAAGATACAACTTGACACAATGCCTTATGTGACTGTATATATCTTTTAAGATACAATTTCAGACAATGCCTCATGTGATTGTATATATCTTTTAAGATACAATTTCACACAATGCCTCATGTGATTGTATATATCTCTTAAGATACAACTTCACAAAATGCCTCCTGTTATTGTATATATCTTTTAAGATACAACTTGACACAATGCCTCGTGTGATTGTATATATCTTTTAAGATACAACTTCACACAATGCCTCATGTGATTGTATATATTTGTTAAGATACAACTTCGCACAATTCCTCATGTGATTGTATATATCTTTTAAGATACAACTTTTCACAATGCCTCATGTGATTGTATATATTTTTTAAGATACAACTTCACACAATGCCTCATGTGATTGTATTCATTCACGCATTCACACACTATCTTATGTGATTATACATGTTATACATTCTTTTACTTCACACAATGCCTCATGTGATTGTATGTATCATTCGGGTTACAACTTCACACAATGCCCAAAATGATTGTATGTATATATTAGGTTACAATTTCAGACAATGCCTCATGTGATTGTATATATCTTTTAAGATACAACTTCACACAATGCCTCATGTGATTGTATATATCTTTTAAGATATAACTTCAGACAATGCCTCATTTGTTTGTATGCAATTTTAGGAAACAACTTCAGACAATGCCTCATGTGTTTGTATGTAATTTTAGGAAACAACTTCAGACAATGCCTCATGTGTTTGTATGTAATTTTAGGATACAACTTCAGACAATGCCTCATGTGATTGTATGTTAATTTAGGATACAACTTCAAACAATGCCTCATGATACTGTACATATTTTAGATTACAAACTCATGTGGTTGCATATATTTTTTAGATTACAACTTCACACAACGCATCATGTGATTATATGCATCTTTATGTTGATGAATATTTCTTATGAAACACCAACACCCAATGCTACATACACATGCAGATATCAATTCTGTTACAAACTCAACACATTTTTCTCGAGTATCTGGACATGTCAAGTGTCAACATTAAATAATCTTACAAATCCCACACTAATCCAGTTCCATGGAACACAGCCTGCAAACATCAGACTAGCTGACAATATCAACACCTTTAGTCCAGACTGAACATTTACCTATTTACTTTCCATTTCATCAACTCGACATTTCCTTGTTCTTTGTGTATACACATGTAAGCAGTCTGGCGATAAATGAGTTCATGGCGAACCACGATCACCTGGCTGTCATCATTTGTTGTGTTTTACTTCCATTGTAGGGCTTTAAGCATAATTTGTGATATGGATCATGCGCGTTATAAATTATTGTTATTATTATCATAATTATGTGCAGATTAAAATAAAAAATAAAGCAAAGAGGGTTTGGGTGATCCTGGCACAGTCAGGCTGGTTAGGCACATCATCAGCTCAGGGCCCTTGGCCCCTCCACACGCAGCCCAGACAGCGAATGGGACTTCTCCCAGGAAGCGCTGCCTAATCAAACCCACCCAGAACATTTCGGAGAATGCGAAGACTCCCAATCACTGAAGCATTCTGCATTACCCAGATTGACAGAAGGGCTGTATTCCTGGTATCAAGCCCGAGTACTCTCCTAATGTCAGTCAGTAAATTGGGAGGTACCAAACCTAAGGCACCGAGAACAATGGGGAGTCGGACAACTTCGTACTTGGGATGCAGGCGTGACATTTCGAAAGCGAGGTCCGCATATTTGCCATGTTGTTCCTGAATTTTGTCAATTACATTAGTGTCCAAAGGGACAGAAAGTTCAATAATATAAATGATTTCAAAAAGGACAAGATCAGTTTTGTTGGCCTGGATTCGTCTGAGGCTGTATGCGGGACTATTACAAAGAATATTGTATTTATAACTTTCCATGACGCCCTCTTCATATTCTGGGTCGTACCATGGTAGAACCGCTGTGTCAAAACCTCAAGCATGGCGAAAACCGTGATAGAATGATCGAGCCACCCCATCATGTCGCTTAAAAAACTGTTTGTATCAAAGGTGGACACACACTAACATTGTGTTGGACAGTGTCATTAAATTCATTGCATAATCTACATTTCATATTTACATTTTGATGCAAATTCACACATTGACGGTTAGGAGTGGGAAGTGACTGGTCCTGAGCAGCAAACAGAATGCTTGCTGTTTCACTTTTCAGGCCAGCCGACTTCAACCATCGGAAGGACTCTGCAGAGTTGCTGATCTTCTCAACACATTGCAGTTGTCGTACAGATAGCCTCTCCCTGGGAAACTGAGTCTGGGCTGATTTGATATGGCAATTCGCTTGGTTGACACTGATATCTGTACCGTCCAGCAGTCCAACCGTCCAACCATCAACAATATCAATATTGACATTGAGATTATGTCCTACATCCTTGGCTCGTTGAAGGAAACTGTCGATTCCTTGTTTTCATCATGAGTCTTGATTTGCTTTACAAGAAGATCATCAGACAAATAAATGAGTGCAAAAAAGAGCAAATTAGACATACTTATACATTCAATTCAAATATAATCAATTTCAGATATCAATAGGTCTATATGATCACAGCTATTTCAACCTTTGAGTATACATGTGTTTAGATAACGGTCATTAAAACAAATGTATATGCGTCAAATGTAACTCCGCATACCAGTACATCTGTCGTACACATCTATGTATGGAATATGAGCATTACGTTTGTGTAATGTCCGTAAATTATTTGACAGCAATTTGATCTCACCATACTTGAATGACATTTGTAAACTTTTATAGAAGAATGAGAATATTTCGCCAGCCTTTTACATACAGCCTCATGAGGACAACATTGAGCCTATTGTTTATGCAGCTTCCGTTTGAGGAATGCAATTTCACAGGAAGAAAACACCCACATGTGCTCAACAATAGAGTATCAATATATTCAGAGCAGGATATTCAATCAAGCATGTATATGCACCGTAGAATTATTTAGCTTTTTATTTCATTACTCTTTTCAGAAATCTACCCACACAAACGTCTCTTAGACTTTAACAAGACTATATCAAAATGTTTTCATCTCAAGAACTAATGGAGATGTTGTGTTCCAATTTCAGACAAGACTTTGTCCAATTCGGAAGGTCTAGAATGTCAAGGATGTGACATAACAAATGCTGCCTCTTATCTGTTCCTCTGTGGATCATACCTTTACCTAGTCATAATAGTCAGACACTGTGTGTATCAAGCTGCTACTTCCTCTCACCCAACACGAGGAGTATGCAGTTTGATATTCCTACAAAGTCCCACATCTCCCGATTAATACATTACAACGGCATCTTCGTCGTTGTAGACGCTGGCAAAGACATCAGAGGTCATATCAAGGTCAACATGTGATTGCCGCCATATTTCAATCCTGATTGTTTTGCGTTCTGTCCCTGTCAAGTCAGGCTGGGTATTTGTGCTATTGTTTGGGTAATTACCATCAGCTCTGTAAGTCGGTAATGATGAGGAATCCTCTTATCCAAACCACCCCTGCCTAACCCCTCCCGACTGCCTCCCCCTCCCACCTGCCCTCCCCCCTCTCTCCTCTGTCTCCCCCATCTGTCCAGGTCGTCGTCATCTCGTTATCTCGGTCCTCGGCCCCTGTCCTGCACAGGCATGTAGTGAAGTGACAGGGGGACGCTGGTGGGGACGGAGGGGAGTTGACTAGAAGGGAGGGGAGGGGGGGGGGGGGGGGGGGGGAGGTGTTAGTTCCAGCAGTTGGAGAAAACGCTTCTCCCAAATCAGCAATTCCGTCGGTTCGAAGACACACTGCAATTTCTGGCAGTACAACAAAGCATGAGGCAGCTTTAGGCGGCGTTGTTGGGACTCCTTCATCACACCAGCTGACATAACGCCAACTAATGAATAGACTGGCTAGTCCGGATCCCAATACACATTACTCATGTTCCTAATCGCGTGCGGGGTCCATTCCTCAACGCCATACAACATATCGAAATTTAAAATGAACAGTTCTGCAAGCTCCACCTATGGCTATTATCGGCCATATATGCGATTGTGCAACTCGTTTCACTGTTTCCTACGACCTAATATATCCGTTACATTATATCGCGGTCATTTGAAATCCCATCAGAGCCGAGAGAAGCAGAAATATGAATTTTTCTCTCTCGACACAATTCCTCAACACTGACCCGGGATTGTACATTCCGTATTCTAACTAAACTCGCCTACATATTTTAAGTGAGAAAATGTTACACAATATACCCACGATTGTTTTACTTAATAAATCGGGCAATATGTCATGACCCCGGTTTGTCAAAGGACTGTTGCGAAATACAGGAATCCATATTATTGTTTTCGCTCTAACGTTTTGAGAATGTATCGTGAAAAAAGAGGATGCATATTAGATTGCAAACCTTACACTGCTCTTACTCTGATTGTCTGATCACGTATATAAATAAATATATATTTATATATTGTTGGTGTTTCAGATGGTGTTGTGTGTAATGTTCTCTAAAATGGGTTGTTGTCATGTGAGAACATGTGTTACCTATGCCCTTTGATTTTTAAAAGAAAGATTTCACACGAGAATAAATCATATTAAACGCACTTTGATTGTCTGAAGAAAGCTGTCATGTTGGATTTTGTCATATGAGAAATCATATGATTGATTGAGGAAACAATATTATGGAATGTTACATGACACGTACTTTGATTGTCTGAAAAAGGGTTCACTGTTAGAAGATTTTATATGACATGCCCTTTTATTTCCGAGAAAGGATTCGTTGTTTCAATATGTTATATCACATGCCCTTTGATAGTCAGAGGAAGGATTAATTGTTAGAAGATTTTATATGACATGCCCTTTCATTGTCCGAGGAAGAGTTCCATGTTTGAATATTTTATATCGCATGCCCTTTGATAGTCAGAGGAAGGATTAATTGTTAGAAGATTTTATATGACATGCCCTTTCATTGTCCGAGGAAGGGTTCCATGTTTGAATATTTTACATGACTTGTCCGTTGATAGTAAGAGGAAGGATTAATTGTAAAAAGATTTTATATGACATGTCCGAGGAAGGGTTCCATGTTTAAATATTTATATGATTGTCCTTTCATTGTCTGAAGAAGGAATCATAGCTTAAAAAAAATGATATGTCATGTGCACTGATTATCCGAGGTAGGGTGCCATGTTTGACAATCATATATGACATATCTTCATTTGTCTAAACAAAGTTTTATTGTTTTAATATGGTTTTTACAGAGCCAGGAAGGATGAATACTACATTTAAAAATGTTATATGAAATGTCCTTTGATTGTCTGAAGAGAAGTCCTGTTTTGGGGATGTTGTTACGTGACATGACCTGAAAACAGTTGTCTACAGTAACTGTAACACATGCCAGGCCTTGACGGTGCGTGGGAACATCACTGATTGTTTAAGAGTGAGACTAGATGGGGTTCATTTATAGGAGACGCACTTCTGTCTTGATGGTGATAAAACATTTATTGCAGTGGAAATTTGTCGACCGTGCTTATATTGATTTAAAATAGAATTATGTTACAAGAGAATTGCCCCGAAAATCTTCACCAAAATATGACAGGTGAAATTAAATGAGTGGGGCGTTCGATGTGTACCGAGAAAGACAATCTGGCTGAATGGAAAATAAATGTACATTTCTTGACTAATAACTGTCGGGAAGAAAGTCTGCAAAATAGGCTGACCCTGCAAGCTATTTGTAAACATTTGCATATAATAAATTAAACTGCCTTTTATTGTTCTTGAAAAACATCTTCATTGCGGTTAAGAAATGCATGTTTGAAAAGAACAAAACACAATCTTAGATAGCCCCCTGAATACAGATTGATTTGTTCTATGGCCAGGTGCCATTTTACGGATATTCACTCAACTGTCTTTTATGTTATTTAATGTTGAGTTATGTAATTGTTAATTTCTTCCACTTAACAGATGAGATAATGTAAAAAGCAACTTCCTACAAATTGTTGAGAACTTATTAAGATGGAATTTTATTTGGATTAATCCAGATATTTTGGTCGAGGAATTTCTCCGAATTGTGCTCAGATTGATGTCCTGCGATGTTAATTTATGAGACTTTTATCGATTGGGTTAGGAATAATACAAGGTGAGATTTTCATGTGTGGGTGTCCTTTTGATTTTCTTGACTTGAACATCACAGCAGATTGAAAAGAAAATTCACTCCTGGCGTCTTAATTACATGACGTAAAGAAATGACATTGTCCTTATTTTTACTCTATAATTCCATGGCGCAAATTTGTTACACAACAAATAACCCTGCCACACCATAATTGGACATTATTTCGTAATCGCTGGAGAACGTTTTATGCCGTTGTATGCGACATTAACCAAATACCATATATAAGTATATTTCTTGAGTTGACTTTTTCCAACTCATGTATGTTTTGCAATACATGGGGTCTGGCATTCATTCTGTAAATCAATATTATACATATACATGTGTTAAAATAGTCTTTTATCTTCATATCGCCGTGATGGATTATAATATCAGCTTCAGAAATATTTATTTAAATAATATTAATATATCTTCAATTAAACTCTGTCTTTGGCAGAGATTTCTTATGAATATCGAAATGGTTTTCTCGCTTGTATTTATAATCAAAAAGGCGATTAAAATGCTGTCAGGTTTAACCACTTAACAATCGCAATAATGTCGACGACAACGTCCAGTAAGCGTGTCCTGTCTCCAGGTTGTTCATTAGCGTGATCTACAAAATTTGACCTTTTCGAATGAGGAAATCTTGTTCACGGACAGCCGTGCGAAACAAAGTGGAATAGCATGACATCGGTGTTATGACGTCAAACACAGAAGACGTCATTACTGCACAACGTTGTAACATTGCAATAATAAATGTTTGACTTCAATGAATGCGCATAGAGTCCCTGTTAAAGACAGATCGTGATCAGTGATTGCACCAGTGACTCATATCTTGATATAATCAGTTATACATTTAACAATAAAGTATTATATGAATGCCACTCCATTGTGACTAGCATCACGTTGACAGACACGTTATCATCGTTCTTACATTTCTATTGCCATTTTGACAAATGATTGTATCTCTGTTGAAGGAGTTTCGTCATTGTGCTTTGTTTCATGAAAAGACAACACTATATATAGTTTTGTTCTTGTACACCATCAGGCAATGTGTAATGACAAGATTCCTAGTTACAAATAGAATATAAATTTTGCATACCATGGAAACGTACAGTATTGTTGAGGTTAAGCATGTTAACTAAGGTAGGCATAGAATAACACTGTAATATAAACTTATACTCTCGCCCTTGATAATAGCGCATGGAGGACCAAGTTGTTCACTTGATGGAATAGTATGCTTATTTCTGCTTAAACCGTGGTAGGAAATTTAAATTGCAGATAAGCATTATTATTGAGGATGACACGTATTTTTCACCATATAAAAAAAATAATAGATCTCTGTAAAACTTGAATAAGCCTTCACATTTTCTTTCCATGAATGTTGAATAAAATCAACGCAACTCTGAATAAATAATAATGAAAACGTTGGACACATTCATGACCTTGTTCTATTCACGAGGATCAAAAACCTTGGACAAATAGTGGTTGTATTTTTATTGACCAATACTTGATACCTTTTGTCCGGCAACTCGTATTGGCACAAAAGAAACAAATTTCAAAATAGTGTTAAATTGCTGATGCATTAACAATTTCTAGTATGGTATTTGTTTTCAAACATGCCGATTCATTCTGATACAATAACGACCAATCCACCACTTGGTGTCTTAGTTGTGATGCAAAAGTGCCATAGATGTGTTCGTATAATACCAAACCATTCCCAGATAGGTGCATGATAAGATTGTCAAACAGTTGTGTTGATATAGTGCCATAAATGTTCACTGATAGGTGTGTTGATATGGTACCATAAATGTTGACTGATAGGTGTGTTGATACAGTACCATAAATGTTGACTGATAGGTGTGTTGATATGGTACCATAAATGTTGACTGATAGGTGTGTTGATATAGTACCATAAATGTTGTCAGATAGGTGTGTTGATATAGTACCATAAATGTTGACTGATAGGTGTGTTGATATAGTACCATCAATGTTGACTGATAGGTGTGTTGATATGGTACCATAAATGTTGACTGATAGGTGTGTTGATATAGTACCATAAATGTTGTCAGATAGGTGTGTTGATATAGTACCATCAATGTTGACTGATAGGTGTGTTGATATAGTACCATAAATGTTGACTGATAGGTGTGTTGATATGGTACCATAAATGTTGACTGATAGGTGTGTTGATATTGTACCATAAATGTTGACTGATAGGTGTGTTGATATGGTACCATAAATGTTGACTGATAGGTGTGTTGATATAGTACCATCAATGTTGACTGATAGGTGTGTTGATATTGTACCATAAATGTTGACTGATAGGTGTGTTGATATAGTACCATAAATGTTGACTGATAGGTGTGTTGATATAGTACCATAAATGTTGACTGATAGGTGTGTTGATATAGTTCTGTAAACATTGCCACCTATTTGCTACAGTACTGAAATGATAGGTTCACGCTTTTGTTGCTATAGTAATATATATATGATCATTGTAACAAAGTTGTGGTGATATAGTATTGATAACATGACCACACACACACACATATATATATATATATATATATATATATATATATATATATATATATATATATATATATATATATATATATATACTGTTAACATTGCTATATAGTTGTGTTACTTTAGTACTGTAAACATTGCTATTTGGTTGTGTTACTTAAGCACTGTAAACATTGCCATATAGTTGTGTTACCTTAGTGCTGTAAACATTGCCATATAGTTGTGTTACTTTAGTACTTTAATCATTGCCATATAGTTGTGTTACTTTAGTACTGTAAACATTGCCATGTAGTTGTGTTACTTTAGTAGTACTGTAAACATTGCCAGCCATATAGTTGTATTTCTTTAGTACTGTAAACATTGCCATATAGTTGTGTTTCTTTAGTACTGTAAACGTTGCCATATAGTTGTGTTAGTTTAGTAGTACTGTAAACATTGCCATATAGTTGTGTTACTTTAGCAGTACTGTAAACTGCCATATAGTTGTGTTACTTTAGTACTTTAAACATTGCCATATAGTTGTGTTACTTTAGTACTGTAAACATTGCCATATAGTTGTGTTACTTTAGTACTGTAAACATTGCTATATAGTTGTGTTACTTTAGTAGTACTGTAAACATTGCCATATAGTTGTGTTACTTTAGTAGTACTGTAAACATTGCCATATAGTTGTGTTACTTAAGTAGTACAATAAACATTGCCATATAGTTGTGTTTCTTTGGTACTGTAAACATTGCCATATAGTTGTGTCACTTTAGTACTGTAAACATTGTCATATAGTTGTGTTACTTTAGTAGTACTTTAAACATTGCCATATAGTTTGTTTCTTTAGTACTGTCAACATTGCCATGTAGTTGTGTTACTTTAGTACTGTAAACATTGCCAGCCATATAGTTGTGTTTCTTTAGTACTGTAAACATTGCCATATAGTTGCGTTACTTTAGTACTGTAAACATTGCCATATAGTTGTGTTACTTTAGTACTGTAAACATTGCCATATAGTTGTGTTACTTTAGTAGTACATGTGATTGTGTCACTCATTGTCACATGGTTGTGTCAATAGTGTCATGTACAATGCCATGTCATTGTGTCATACACATTGCCACATGTTGTGTTAATAGAGAGCCATTTATACTGATATGCCATTGTGTCATACACATTGCAATATGGTTGTGTTGATAGTACCATGTACAATGACATGTCATTATGTCAAACTCATTGCCACACGGTTGTGTTGATAGTGCCATGTACAATGACATGTCATTGTGTCAAACTCTTTGCCACATGGTTGTGTTGATAGTGCCATGAACAATGACATGTCATTATGTCATACACATTGCCACATGTTGTTTTAATAGTGTCATGTGCACTGACATGTCATTGTGTCATACACATTGTCACGTGGTTGTTATCAGAGCGTCATGTACACTTACATGTCATTGTGTCACATATTTCCAGAGCTTCATGTACACTGATATGTCATTGTGTCACAGATTTCCAGAGTTTTATGTACACTGACATGTCATTGTGTCACACATTGCCAGAGCGTCATGTACACTGACATGTCATTGTGTCAAACACATTGTCACGTGGTTGTTATCAGATATTCATGTACACTAACATGTCATTGTGTCACACATTACCAGAGTTTCATGTACACTGACATGTCATTGTGTCACACATTGCCAGAGTTTCATGTACACTGGCATGTCACACATTGCCACATTGTTGGGGCTTCATGCCACTGTGCACAGAGAAGTATTGTCAGCAGAATACAGCAATGCACTACCTACAAATAGGAACACTCACTTTCCCACAAACTAGCGAAGTACAGATGGTCGTTTCTTGGACTGTCTTGGGACTTGTGGAAGCCCCTGGGAACAAACCTCTATCATATTAGATCATTTAATATCACATCATTGTGGCGCGCACACAGACGAGTGTTCTGTGTTTACTTGAAGATTCCTGGTATTCTCTGTGAGTGTGGGGAAATTCAAGATTTCTGTTTGATATTGACCTATTCGTGATTTACTTCTGATGATGGGTTAGTATATAACTCTCATTGCCCGGCGCCATCCAGATGCAAAATCTCATTGATGCGAACTTTTATTATAGGCAGGGGTTTGTGATGAGCGAAGTTTCCCGCTAGATGGCAGCACTCTCAAAATGGCAAGACCACATAGCAGCTTGGCAAACCAGGTCGATATCATGCACAGTCTTAATTCGAAACAAGAATCTAAGTATAGCCCCGCCTGGCATCGCGCCTGCTCAATCCTCAACATAACAGACACCACAGCATTATGATACAGTACCATCCAAATGACAACAAAACGTTTAGAAAATAGGAAAGGGTATATGGGTGCGGGGCTGTGGCAGTTGGAGAAATAGATACCATCAAAAAGTAATTATATTCCTATAGCTGTTCGAAAGGTCTTCCAGTGAATATTTGCAAGAGAAACCAGAGCCAGGCATTATGTACCAACTAGCCTAAGAATATATTAGTTAAATACATGAATGGCCATGCCGAGCCAACATATTATTACCATACTCAGTATGCCCAAATATAGATGTAAAATACAAGAACAGGCGTCATTTGTGAATATAGAAACATGTTTGGTAATGGGAATTGATTGGGGATGTCTGCTGGCTAATTAAGCCAGTGAAGTGTATCCTACGGATTCTGCGAGGTTCGGGAGAGATTAGCCCTGCAGGCTCTGTAACACGGGCCAAGATGTGTGCATTTTTAATGAACGGGCCATATCGATTGAAGACAGGACTTGGCAGAAGTGTCTGTATTCGTATCCCCCACTGTGAGGCGGGCAGTAACTGCAGACCGGTAAGTTGATAAGGCGGGGGGTGGGGAGAACATGCCACAGAAGCCCACGACGATGGTCAGCTTGGCGTCCACTCGTGGCGCAGGACAGTGAGGAACAGGACAGCATCGATACGGTAAGGATGTGGCAGTACCTTGAAGGCTTCGCGATGGAGCAATGCAGTCGTTATCTTATTTAAAGCCCCTGCCGAGGACCTCGGCTCGCCTGCCATGGCCCTAATTCATCTATTATTCATGCAGAAGCCTCTGCCAATCGGATACGACTGACGATTGCGCATATCGACCCTGGGACTTGGCAGAGAGGCAGTGAAGGCATGCGGGTGCGGGAGGGAGCCATGGCTGGCATTCTTGTGCAGCAGCATCGAGAGACGCTCGGCTACCCGTCCCTCCCTACACCCAATAGATTCCAGTACACCCCATGTCGCTGGCGTGACACTGACAGAGTCGAAGATGAGGGTTGGGTCTCTGATGAAGGAGTTTTCAGGAACCGTATGGCCGGACCTTTGCTTGACTGTATATGAAGTGCAAGATGCTGTAGTCGACAAGCGTCGCTCCTTAGCGCTCTGGCAGCCGGTACCGGCCGACTACGGTCACCTTGCCAAGGTTACATACATTCCGTCTCACAATGCGGCAGCGATCCTCTTCCTCAGGAGGCCTTCGACCAGCATGGACATCAACGACCAACGACAAGGAAGTTTGGACAGCAACAGCGATGACAGGTGAGGTTGATGTAGTCGGGTTAGATTAATAATTCTCTGTGTGTTCTGATTCCCAATCTCGGCTAGCTGGTGACCATTGGTGCGGGGCGGCAGCCATTGTTCGCCAACAATACCGGTCAATAAGCTGGAACAATCTCACTCCAAGCATCGATAGCTGTTGTGGGGCTGGATGGTCATTAGCGTGATCTCTCCATCGACAACACGACAGGATCTCGACGTCCTAATTATTTTACTTCTGCAGAAAACCGACACACAGACCGTAATCCTGAAATGCAATATGTTCGTACATTTTAAGGAAGCAGAACCACCGTTTCGGAATTTGACGTCTGATATCATTATCATTTTAAGCGTCATAGCCTATTCCATAATACTATAACACTGCCGAATAACGAGTCCTTCATTCAAAAATCAATGCCTTTGTTTAAGCGGTGAATAGTAATGAGGCTATTGATAACTGAGATTGCGCTTCAGTGTTCCTGTATTGTAACACAAGCGATGCTTTAGCACAGGTATTGATCCCTCGGTGACTGTGCGGGTAGGGGGCTGTTGAGAGATTCAGATCAGTGGTGTCACCATCTCACCACACAGTATTAAATAACTCGCTTTAATACGTTCTATCACCTCATGTCAGAAAGAACTGCCCCATTGTGGAATTCATCTCAACTATTGATAGCGAATTGAATTACTTTGTTACATTTAATAAGGTGCTAACTGTCTTGATACATGGACGCGCAGTTATTGACCATTCATTGACCTCGCATTTTCCCTGTCCACTTGGACACAAATCCCCCGTTCCTACCCCCTGAAGTCAGTGCGTTACATTGATGGCGTCCAGTGACAGCGACGAGGACGCTGCGTCACGACGGCCGGACACACGGAAGAACGATCGATATTAATCTTCAGAGCTCTACGCCTAACAATGGCCAACAGCATTGAGCCGCGATAGGGGCAGGTCTCCAATATCATCAAATTCCATCGTGCATAATTTAACACTGGCCCCAGAAACAATGGGTCATTTCATAATTGATCTGCCCACATCTGTGCTGGGCGTTGTTCCCTAATGACCTGCTGTCGGGTTAGATTCACAGGATGGCTGGGAGATGGACAGTGGTCACTCACCCTTTATAATCGAGGCTCTGGACATGTTCTTCAGAAGTGGGTGGCACTCGCCGTCAGTAGAGCGGTCACGTCTCCGGTGCCTCCGGCCTAGGGATGTGGTGATTATAGATCACGTAGTCAATCTCCATCTCAGTCCACGCTGCGAGGATTAGGGTAATATAGCAGCTAGTTAGGAAGATAACCATAGTGTTTTGTTGTAGGAATGTTTACTGTCGGGATGCAGCTGTGAAGTCATCATCAGCCACGATGGAGATGACAGAGTCATCGAGGACAACGCAACGGTAAGTCCTCTGAACGTCACTCATTTAGTTCATTTCACCATTATTAGATCGATGTATGGTGCTTAGTCTTTGTTGTTGTCATAGACCTTGCTTATTCGCATCTCAACGCTAGTCAACTTATATGGAACGGTCTGTTCGGGTGATCAGTTCTTTGATGAAAGACAGCAATGCGTGCACACTTTCAGAGTGTCTACCGTAGTCTTAGGTCACGGAGGCTAGGGCTGTAGTCGAATGGAAATTGATCACTTGATATCCTGAGGGCAACGTGAGAAGTGAGGGGGATGGAAGTGGGGGTCGGGCTGGCGAGACATGGGCGGTAGTGAGGGTAATCTGAGATATGAGGGGGCTGGCGCGTGAGACAGGGATGACTTTCAAACAAAATACTCGTTTTATTTCTCCACTATCACAGATTGAAAATAAATATTCTTTCACATTGATATTTATTATAAACGACAGTAACGTATGTCAATATGGTAAAATATATTTGATTAAAACATACAAATTTTGAGCTGGATGTTATAAGTCATTTTATAAGAAAGTTTGAGACATTTTCATATGAGTCGGAATCCTCAATACAAGCAATTTCATATTTTTATTCTCCTCATTATACGTTGTTCGCCCTGGTAAGACTACCCACCTGCCCATATGGAGTGGTTCATGTCTGTAGTGAAACCTGGCACTCCCGCGATGTCCGCGAGGTTGGTTCCAAGCCCTGCTCAATATCGGGAAGTCTCGTGAGGTTTCGTTCCGCATGTTCTGAGGTTCTGATTTTTGTCATTAAGGCAGCTATTCATGCGCGTACAATCATTTCCTGCTGGGATTCAGTTTGTCATTACTGCCTTGCACACTGAGTCTCGCGCATGCGCACTTCGCCCCAGTCAATTTATGTGTTTCGTGGGACTACTGGTCCTTCGTTTAACTAGATAATCAAATTTCTGCACCCTCGCCGCCTTAGGGTAATTGCAGAGAATGTCCGCGATGGCGGAGGTCCTAGGTTCAATAAGGAGAACTATGATGAAAACGTGCGGCGGTTGCCCTCTACTAAGGATCGTCCTGTCTCTATCCAATGCACTTAGTTGTACTTTGCAGTAATTATTTCCAGTATTCATGAACATTTATACAACTGATATGTTTAGTTTTTCTTATAGTAACCTTGACCCATTGACCTCAACGCATGCCACGCACACTTCCCACTTATGCATTTAAATTTCTAAACGCTTTGAAAAAATCATTATCGTAACAATTTAATTCTGTTAACCAATTTGTGAGACGACCCCCATGGTAATACCCGTCTGTCCACCTGCCCACCAGACAGCCTCCCCTTCCCGGACCTTCTGTCCACCCCTGGGTAATAACGTTTGTCACACACAGCGATGTTTGTAGGGGGCTGTCCAGTCATACAACACCAATTTCGGGGATTAACTCTCAAGTGTACTATCACTGCACACAATGACAGTGGGCTAATGACACGATCAATGCGCAACAATCTATTGTAGGTTATAACAGTATCAATCACACGTACATAGGGGTACATTTGGGATCCCCGGGTGACTGGATGCGCTGCTGTTGCAGTAATGGCGCGACCTCTGACGTACTGATTCTCGACTCTATGCTATCTCTTAACATTTCCACTGATGACTCTACTTCTTACGTCTCTCACTCCGTTGGTCTCATCTGAAGACTCTCTACATTTCTTCTCACAGACGCCCCCCCCCCAAAAAAAAATAAAACATAAAAAAGAGAGAAAAATCAAAAACCCAAATACACAACAAAGACCACACAAACAAAACAAAACAAGAAACCCATAAAAAAATATATATAAAACCCTTCTCTACAACTTACAGCTCCACGTCATATTTACTACACGCAGCTAATCCCATCTGCATCCCTCATCATCCCTTGGAACCGTTATATCTAACTGTATCCCGGCTGTATCTTCACGTCCTACCGTGTCTGCCTCTCCCTGACTCAGCAGCATCATCCGCCCTGTGCCCTTTATCTCACATGTTCCATACTTATGTCATAACATATCACCACTTCCAGGTGATATAAGAGTGTATTTTCACTCGTCAAAAAAAGTCATTGCATCATGGGACAATATGACGTTGTGATGACGTCACGAGTCAATTGTGGGTCTTAATATATCGTTGGGTTGGAATACTTTCATCGATATTCAACGTTTTTGTTATTCCTCGAGGTCTTATTTGACATAATAAATAAAATATTTGGCTAACATTATCATATAACATGTCATTCTCTGTTGTTATACCCGCGTCCAAAATATTTAAATTTATCAGGTAAAGTCTCATTTGATAAAATCAGCCTAAGCTCTTAAATTTTTACTTTCAACCGCTACCCTTTGCATAATAAGGTCGTCACACCCTTGCGCTATCCACAACCCCTAGGTACCGATACCCCGTTACCCAATTACATCTTCAACTCGACCAGTCTATTCCCATCTCACACTTGCGTTGTTCTCCGTAGTATTCCTCATATCAATATTTCCCCATTATTCGTCTCGTTCATTTCTCCGAAGCAATCCCTGGTATTAGACTCAACATGAGCCGTAATTGAACTCCGAACAGATCTCGTTTTGCAAAACTCAATGAACCCAAGTGACTCACGTCTCCCGTGGTTGCCATGGTGATCAGCATCCTGAATTATTCCTTAACAATAGCAATCAAATTTAATTGTATTTCGTGCCCATATTTGCTATTATGGACAGAAACAGGGGTGCTCCTTTGTGTGAAATGGAGGGGCACGTGGCGAAGGGAAACAATTGGATGGTTAATCGTAATCTAGTGACGTGCTGGCAGTAAGATGCGGCGCTATGTATTGATTACGGAGTTATCAATGGAGTAAGAGCTGACACAATGAGGGCTGGTATTGATCGCCGTAAAGATGTACTCGTGTAGATGACAGCCAGCTTGGTCTTGATGGTTGAGAAGTGGGGGGAGAAGTGTGTGTGTATGTGAGGGGCGGAGGTAGGGGGGGAGGGAGGGGGGGGGGGGGGTGCACTCTGAGAAGGCGCAAAATGCCTTGTTCATCCGTTGTCTTTAATTAACATCTGATGTGCGTTGAAATATCTACTTTGAATGCTGCATGGTCGTACTTTATTAATTAGGCATCAGTCGCATGCTTTAAGACTTTAACGCCACACTTGACATCGTAGCCTGGGAGAAAATAGTCGAGTTTTATGTAAATAGAGTTAACGTTAATTTATGCCTCTGTTTTTTTTTTGAACTGTCAGGGACTTTTCAGCAGTACGCAAAAATACTGAATGAGAGTGTGAGTGAGTTGGGTTTAACGCCGTAGTATTGGGCTGTATCTCATTTGATTACGGCTTGTAAGCCTCATCTGGGAGGCAATAAGTGATGTATATCGTGAAAAACTTTGGTTAAAGCCACGATCTCGAGTATGGTGGTGACATACGAAGAAACAGCGGCACTGGCTCTTATGTTAGAAATGGTTTGTATGTATAATATTTGTATCACATATTTGTCTTTTAAGCATAGAATCAATGGTACTTAACAGGTTGTGCATAACCTGATTTTCATTGATATGTGATGATGGACATCAATCTCCAGCAACTCACCAGGCATGTTTTCTGATCCGACGGCTACCAGAAGAGCTACATCGGTATCATACTAATTCGTCTCAGTCTTGACGGCCGGTACATTACTCTGTGACATCCATGACGGCCGGTACACTACCCCGTCACAACCATGACGGCTGGTACACTACCCCGTCACAACCATGACGGCCGGTACATTACTCCGTCACAACCATGACGGCCGCTACATTACCCCGTCACAACCATGACGGCCGGTACACTACCCCGTCACACCCATGACGGCCGGTACACTACCCCGTCACAACCATGACGGCCGGTACACTACCCCGTCACACCCATGACGGCCGGTACACTACTCCGTCACAACCATGACGGCCGCTACATTACCCCGTCACATCCATGACGGCCGGTACACTACCCTGTCACACCCATGACGGCCGGTACACTACCCCGTCACACCCATGACGGCCGGTACACTACCCCGTCACACCCATGACGGCCGGTACACTACTCCGTCACCAACATGACGGCCGGAACACTACTCCGTCACAACCATGACGGCCGCTACACTACCCCGTCACAACCATGACGGCCGGTACACTACTCCGTCACACCCATGACAGCCGGTACACTACTCCGTCACCAACATGACAGCAGCTACACTATCCCTTCACAACCATGACGGCCGGTACACTACTCCGTCACAACCATGACGGCTGGTACACTACTTCGTCACAACCATGACGGCCGCTACACTACCTCGTCACAACCATGACAGCCGGTACACTACTCCGTCACAACCATGACGGCTGGTACACTACTTCGTCACCACCATGACGGCCGCTACACTACCTCGTCACAACCATGACGGCCGGTACACTACTCCGTCACAACCATGACGGCTGGTACACTACTTCGTCACAACCATGACGGCCGCTACACTACCCCGTCACAACCATGACGGCCGGTACACTACTCCGTCACACCCATGACAGCCGGTACACTACCTCGTCACAACCATGACGGCCGGTACACTACCTCGTCACAACCATGACAGCCGGTACACTACCTCGTCACCACCATGACGGCCGCTACACTACTCCGTCACCACCATGACGGCCGCTACACTACCCCGTCAAAACCATGACGGCCGGTACACTACCTCGTCACAACCATGTCGGCCGGTACACTAGCCCGTCACAACCATGACGGCCGCTACACTACCCCGTTACAACCATGACAGTCGCGACACAACCCCGTCACCACCACGACGGCCGGTACACTACTCCGTTACAACCATGAAAGCCGCGACACTACTCCGTCACAACCATGACGGCCGGAACGCTACCACGTCACAACCATGACGTCCCATTGCAGCCATGGCGGCCGGTACACTCCTCCGTCAAAGGAATGTCGAACGATCCACTACGCCTTAACAGCTATGGCGTTACAGAAGCTGATACCGTGTGGGCACGTCCACTTCTGTCTGCAATTATCTTGCCCTACCTTTGGTATTAAGAATCAATAATACTGCTTGTACGCATGCTAATTACCGTGGTGCAGATGCAATTATCGGAACTGAATTATCGTCCTGTCTTGCTAGAGCTACCATTATGGCCACTTATACTGCTCTACATCTGCTGGTGATGTTACTATTCGACAGGTGATGACGGTGATGATCTTGCTATTGATCACATCACAATAAATATTCCTTGTCACTGTCAAATAACACTGTCTGAACCATGAACCTCCTTTACTACTACGTCCAAGTACATTTGTATGGCCAATTTCCTCTTGTTCAGCAAAATAATCCTTTACTACTCCGTCTAGATACGTTTTTACGACCAACATGCTTACGTTCAGCAAGGGCCTCCTTTACTACTCTGTCCAAATACATTTGTAAGGCTAGTCTGCTTTCCGTTCAGCATCCTCCTTTACTTTTCCACATACATATTTGTACGGCTAGCGTGCTCACCCATCAGCAAGAACCTCCTTTACTTTTCCATGGAAATACATTTGTATGGCTAGTCTGTTTACAATTCAGCAAGAACCTCCTTCACTATTCCACATATATATTTGTACGGCTAGTCTGTTTACAATTCAGCAAGAACCTCCTTCACTATTCCACATATATATTTGTATGGCTAGTCTGTTTACAATTCACCAAGAACCTCCTTCACTATTCCACATATATATTTGTATGGCTAGTCTGTTTACAATTCACCAAGAACCTCCTTCACTATTCCACATATATATTTGTATGGCTAGTCTGTTTACAATTCAGCAAGAACCTCCTTTACTATTCCACATATATATTTGTATGGCTAGTCTGTTTACAATTCAGCAAGAACCTCCTTCACTATTCCACATATATATTTGTATGGCTAGTCTGTTTACAATTCAGCAAGAACCTCCTTTACTATTCCACATATACATTTGTATGGCTAGTCTGTTTACAATTCAGCAAGAACCTCCTTCACTATTCCACATGTATATTTGTATGGCTAGTCTGTTTACAATTCAGCAAGAACCTCCTTCACTATTCCACATATATATTTGTACGGCTAGTCTGTTTTCCCATCAGCAAGGCTCTTTTACTATTCCACATACATATTTGTACAGCTAGTCTGTTTTCCCTTCAGTATGAACCTCGTTTACTATTCCTTATAAACATTTGTACGGCTAGTCTGCTTACCGTTCGGCATGAACCACCTTTACTATTCCAACCATATATGGTTGTACGGCTAGTCTTCTTACCTTCAGCATGAAGCCATGCTCATGGTTAGTAAATTACCTTTGATTAATACAAAATTGACATGCCATCCTTAGCGACACATTATTGATTGTGGCCTGATAGACTCGGCTGGAACAGGTGATTGATTGATACAATTCGTGCTGGCGCACCTCTATTCTGGTTAATGGCACACCTGCACGGGGGGTAAGGAAACTAGTCCTCGGAGTGCGCACGCTGCGAGTCAGGAGGCACGCGACGCATGCTAATCTTAGTCGGAGCAATTGTGAACTGTAAACTGTGCTTGGTTGTGTCTTGACCCATTGTCAGTAGAATTTTCCGCTGCACGTTCTCTTCAGTCATTTTACAGCAGTTTTCTATCATTCCGTGCTTGTCAGCGTCTCTTCAATCATTGTGCCGTAGTTTTGTATCACTCAATGATTGTCAACATCTCTTCAATCATTGTACCGTAGTTCTGTATCACTCAATGATTGTCGGCGTCTCTTCAATCATTGTACCGTAGTTCTGTATCACTCAATGATTGTCAGCGTGTCTCTTCAATGATTGTAACGTAGTTCTGCATCACTCAATGATTGTTAGCGTCTCTTCAATGATTGTGCTGTAGTTTTGTATCACTCAATGATTGTTAGCGTCTCTTCAATGATTGTACTGTAGTTCTGTATCACTCAATGATTGTTAGCGTGTCTCTTCAATGACTGTGCTGTAGTTTTGTATCACTCAATGATTTTTAGCTTCTCTTCAATGATTGTACTGTAGTTCTGTATCACTCAATGATTGTTAGCGTGTCTCTTCAATGATTGTGCTGTAGTTTTGTATCACTCAATGATTGTCAGCGTCTCTTCAGTCATTGTACCGTAGTTATGTATCACTCAATGATTGTCAGCGTCTCTTCAGTCATTGTACCGTAGTTATGTATCACTCAATGATTGTCAGCGTCTCTACAGTCATTGTACCGCATTTCTGCATCGCTCAGTACTTGTCAACTGGGGGGTGTCCGAAGTTATGTCATTACATTGGATGGAGAGTGTTAATATTCTCTAATTCCACCCTGTCTCCAGGCATGTTGTCTTGTGACAGATGATAAAGGGTCAAATTGATAATATTGCTTTCTCGGAATCCCTGGTCGTGGAATAAAATAACGTCATCTGACATGGGTTTCCACGCCGCTGTGCTTTAGCACTGCAGCACGGGATCTCACATTGATTGTCAGATCAACTTAGAACCTACCTAAACTCGTCACAACGTTTGACAGATCTCATATCATATTCCTGTTGAAACAGCGTTAGAGTATTAACTTCAAGTAGCTCAAAATAGGAACATAAGCTTGGTGTTTGTGACATCGGGCTTCGAGGGTCAAGTAGAAAGAGTGTTAAAGTGCAGGTTGCTACTGTCATTCAGAGAACAAATACAACAGTGTGTACATACTTGGTTATGGCCTTAATTAAAACACTCTGTGGCGGTGTATGGCCTTTTGTTATCCGAATATATTACCCATTCAGCACAACTGTTAGAAGCCTTAACCCATTGTCTGCATGTGGTGTGAATAGTTTAATCTCCGGATATCTGTGCTTCCCCGAAATCTGCACTTGCTAAATATTTCTCTGTTGGGTTAACATATTTTGGCAATCCGGAGAATCATCATTTCTCGCTTTCTGATTGGTCAGTTGGGGTTTTACACAGCCATTACACAGCCATTGTGCTAGTGGTGATTTATATGCCAATGGCTCAAGACGGGATAATGGCTCTCTTTATAACGCTGTAGCTCCTTATCCCGAATACGACTGTCCGTGTTACGCGGTGCCTCCACGTGCTGCTTATGATTCTCTGTATGACGCTGGAGGGCGTTGGGGAGCCCAGTGGTTAAAGCGTTCGCTCGCCAAGTCGAAGACCCGGGTTCAATTCCCTACGTGGTACAATGTGTGAAGCCCATTATGGCGTCCCCCGCCGTGATATTGCTGGAGTATTGCTAAAAGCGGCGTAAAACAGTACTCAACTCACTGTATGACTCTGTGGCTTCACCTTCTGATAATGACTCTCAGTATGACGCAGTGGCTCCATATACTGTTAATGACGCAGTAGCTCCGTATACTGTTAACGACGCAGTGGCTACATATACTGTTAGTAACGCAGTGGCTCCATATATTGTTAATGACGCAGTGGCTCCATATACTGTTAATGACACAGTGGCTCCATATACTGTTAGTGACACAGTGGCTCCATATACTGTTAGTGACGCAGTGGCTCCATATACTGCTAATACCGCAGAAGATAGACGTCTTGATAAGGACACCCTGTATTCCGTTGTGATTCCATGTCATGCAATGGCTCCATATCCTCCAAGGACTCCACACTGTATGTCTCACAGTGGCTCCAAACTCCGTACGTCACATAGTGGTTTCACGTCCTCCGGGGGCTCCATATTGTACCTCACACAGTGGCTCCACACAGAGGCTTCAGGTTTTTCCGGGAATCAGCACCCTGTATATCACGCACGAGCTCCTCGTCCACACCCTGTACGTCACACAGGAGCTCCACGTCAACACTAAATTAGTCACACAGTGGCTCCACGTCCACACCCTGTACGTCACACAGTGGCTCCACGTCCACACCCTGTACGTCGCACAGGAACTCCAGGTCCACACCCTGTACGTCACACAGTGGCTCCACGTCCACACCCTGTACGTCACACAGGAGCTCCACGTCCACACCCTGTACGTCAAACAGTGGCTCCACGTCCACACCCTGTACGTCACACAGGAGCTCCACGTCCACACCCTGTACGTCAAACAGTGGATCCACGTCCACACCCTGTACGTCACACAGTTGATCCATGTCCACACTCTGTAATTCACACAGTGGCTCCACGTCCACATGCTGTAAATCACACAGTGGCTCCCAACTCTGTACGCCGCACAGGAGCTCCACTTTCACGCTCTGTACATCAAACAGGTTATCCCCGTCCAAAATCCGTATGTCACATAGTGGCTCCACGTCCTCCAGAAAAGCTCCACACTGTCCGTCACGCACTGGCTCCAGTGCTCTTATGCTTGCTGAAGGCTGTAAAAGATAATACTGTTATAATGAAACTGTTAATAAATACCAGCTAATATCGATTTTTGTGCGAAAGAAATTAACCAGCTTTGCTCCAAGAACTAACGCTGGCGGATCCGTGCATTTTGGTGATTCACTAAATGTCAGTGGCGGCAGTTCGGCGAAGAAAACATTTTGCTTCAATTGATTCTGCCCTTAACCCGACGAAATTGATGAAGACTTTGCATATCGCCATAATCCGAGGCTTGAAGGCAGTGTAGCACTATGCCACTTAAGCAGCGAAGAAATTGAAGTAAGACTTTAGCAGTGTAAAAATAGCCAAGATACGAGAATAGAAAACTCTTGTGTGTCGCGCCCGCCCACAGAGTGCTGAGGAAACTGTGGCGATGATTGGCTTAGTGCTGAGTGATGTCGGAACTGCCTGATCGAGGGCCGAGTGATGTCGCCCGCACAGACATTATCTTATAATCCAGAGTGAACAGAACATCAGTACTGCTGAACCAGACAGTAGCTTTTCATGTTTGGAAGGTGTCCGTTATCAGAAATACCGACCCAGTCAACCACCCGATCGCCCAGTGTTCCACCAAAACAACTGTACACGATCATAAATCTCCATCATTCATCCTGTCAACTATCACCAACCCTAAACCCACCATCAACCCAGGCCAATCACCTGACCTGACCCCCATGTCTTGTCCATAACTCCCATCCTGATCCCAAATCCACCCTGTCAACTATCACCAACCCTAAACCCACCATCCACCCAGGCCAATCACCTGACCTGACCCCCATGTCTTGTCCATAGCTCCCATCCTGATCCAAAATCCACCCTGTCAACAACGCCCACCCTGACCCCACAATCCACCCTGTCCACAACGCCCACCCTGACACACAATCGACGCTGTCCACAACGCCCACCCTGACCCTACAACCCACCCTGCTCACAATGACCACCCTGACCCTACAATCCACCCTGTCCACATCGCCCACCCTGACCCCACAATCCACCCTGTCCACAACGCCCACCCTGACCCACAATCCACCCTACCCACTCCACAACACCATGACGCCGCCATCCATCTTTCATGGATAATCCTTGAAAAACTACCGAGCTAAGGTTAAATATCAGATTATCACTATCGTGTTTCATTGTTTCTAAAGTAATGCAGAAATTCTGCTGGAACGAGCAATGAGTCTGCTAGCTCCAGTTGAGGACAATGGCGCTAACGCTGGGTGACCCGAAATGTATTTTTATCATGTGTCTACTAATATTATTTTTCCTTTATTTTCTTTAAAGGCATCACTGAAGAAGGCTCGTATGGATCATTTCACGGATCATATAAATCCGCGAGAAACATAGCTGAGTAACCGAGGATAGGATAGGCTGAAGCGGAGAGTTCCACACGGAACAAAGAAACAATAAAGGGCACCTGTTTGTGTTCACTGCGGCTGCCTTGGTGTACCTTCACAATTAAGGCACGCGGTGAATGCCAAGTGGCAGTCCATTACACAACTCAAACCTTTCTCCACTGAAATAAAACCATCACTAAGAAACATGAAGCAGCGTCTTATGTCCTTGGAGTTGATGGCAACACCGGTCCAGCATTGGGAACCGCGAAACACCGTGATGCGTCATTGAAATCGATGTAATATTGGTATAACCTGGAGATTTATGTAACACTGGTATGTCGTGGAGAGTTATGTAATACTGGTATTTTGTGGAGAGTTATGTAACACTGGTATGTGCTGGAGAGTTATGTAACACTGGTATGTGGTGGAGAGTGATGTAACACTGATATGTGCTGGAGAGTTGTGTAACACTGGTATGATGTGGAGAGTTGTGTAATACTGGCATGTCTCGGAGAGTTATGTAACACTGGTATGTCGTGGAAAGTTGTGTAATACTGGTATGTCGTGGAGAGTTATGTAATACTGGTATGTCGTGGAGAGTTGTGTAATACTGATATGTCGTGGAGAGTTATGTAACACTGGTATGTGCTGGAGAGTTATGTTATACTGGTATGTCGTGGAGAGTTATGTAATACTGATATGTGCTGGAGAGTTGTGTAATACCGGTATGTCGCGGAGAGTTATGTAACACTGGTATGTGCTGGAGAGTTGTGTAATACTGGTATGTCGCGGAGAGTTATGTAATACTGGTATGTCCTGGAAAGTTGTGTAATACTGGTATGTCGTGGAGAGTTATGTAATACTGATATGTCATGGAGAGTTGTGTAACACTGGTATGTCGTGGAGAAGTGTAATACTGGTATGTCGTGGAGAGTTGTGTAACACTGGTATGTCGTGGAGAAGTGTAATACTGGTATGTCGTGGAGAGTTGTGTAATACTGGCATGTCTCGGAGAGTTGTGTAACACTGATATGTGCTGGAGAGTTATGTCACGGTGGTATATCGTGGAGAGTTGTGTAACACTGGTATGTCGTGGAGAGTTATGTAGAACTGGTATGTCGTGGAGAGTTATGTAACACTGGTATGTCGTGGAAAGTTGTGTAATACTGGTATGTCGTGGAGAGTTATGTAACACTGGTATGTCCTGTAGAGTTATGTAACATTGGTATGTTGTTGATAGTTATGTAACACTGGTATGTCCATGGTAGTTACGTGACACTGGTATGTCCTGTAGAGTTATGTAACACTGGTATGTCCTTGACAGTTATGTGACACTGGTATGTCTTGGAGAGGTATGTATCACTGGTATGTCCTGTAGAGTTATGTAACACTGGTATGTTCTTGGTAGTTATGTGACACTGGTATGTCTTGGAGAGGTATGTAACACTGGTATGTCCTGTAGAGTAATGTAACACTGTTATGTCCTGTAGAGTTATGTAACACTGGTATGTCCTGGAGAGGTATGTAACACTGGTATGTCATGTAGAGTTATGTAACACTGGTATGTCCTTGGTAGTTATGTGACACTGGTATCTCCTTGAGAAGTATGTAACACCGGTATGTCCTGGAGAGTTGTGTAACGATGGTATGTCCTTGAGAAGTATGTAACACTGGTATGTCCTTGAGAAGAATGTAACACTGGTATGTCCTTGAGAAGTATGTAACACCGGTATGTCCTGGAGAGTTGTGTAACGATGGTATGTCCTTGAGAAGTATGTAACACTGGTATGTCCTTGAGAAGAATGTAACACTGGTATGCCATGGGTAGCTATGTAACGCTGGTATAAATAACTGAAATAAAACCATCACTAAGAAACATGAAGCAGCGTCTTATGTCCTTTGAGTTGATGGCAACACCGGTCCAGAAATTGGGAACCGCGAAACACCGTGATGCGTCATTGAAATCGATGTAATATTGGTATAACCTGGACAGTTATGTAAGACTGGTATGTCGTGGAGAGTTATGTAACACTGGTATGTGCTGGAGAGTTATGTAAGACTGGTATGTCGTGGAGAGTTATGTAACACTAATATGTGCTGGAGAGATATGTAAAACTGGTATGTTCTGGAGAGTTATGTAGAACTGGTATGTACTGGATAGTTATGTAACACTGTATGTCATGAGGAGTTATGTAACACCGGTATGTGCTGGAGAGTTATGTAACACTGTATGTCATGAGGAGTTATGTAACACCGGTATGTGCTGGAGAGTTATGTAACACTGTATGTCATGAGGAGTTATGTAACACCGGTATGTCCTGGAGAGTTATGTAACACTGTATGTCATGAGGAGTTATGTAACACCGGTATGTGCTGGAGAGTTATGTAACACTGTATGTCATGAGGAGTTATGTAACACCGGTATGTGCTGGAGAGTTATGTAACACTGTATGTCATGAGGAGTTATGTAACACCGGTATGTGCTGGAGAGTTATGTAACACTGTATGTCATGAGGAGTTATGTAACACCGGTATGTCCTGGAGAGTTATGTAACACTGTATGTCATGAGGAGTTATGTAACACCGGTATGTCCTGGGGAATTATGTAACACTGTATGTCATGAGGAGTTATGTAACACTGATGTGCCTGGGAAGCGATATAACACCAGTAGTCAATGGGGCGAATTAACACTAGCATGTCACTAGGGGATACACCGCTTGTGGGCAACGTGAGCAATACAACACTAGTATGTCAATAAGGGCGATTTAAAACCAATATGTCACGGGGGGCGATATGAAACATGTATATCAGTTAGGGCTTAATATCACCATTTAGTCACTTGGGGCGAAAAACACCATTTTGTCACAGCGGGTGATATAACACGATATACACAAAGTAAATGGCACTAGTACATCACTGGGGGCGATATTACACTAGCATGTCACGAGGGGTTGATGAGAACTTTGATGTGATGGCATGGTAAATACCCAGAACAAAATACCCATAAGTCATAAAGGCAAACTTACCAAAAGACATCGACCAAATGACCAGAACCAGACGTATTGGTCAACTATGTCCATAAAAAGTTGAACTGACCAAATAATATTCGGGACATCTTGTAGGTTTAGCGAAATGGAAGAAGGGTATTTTTCAAGAAATACCATTTATCATCTTCATGAGTTTATTAGCGAGTTAGATTATGATTGTGTGCAGGAGTGAGTTTATGGTAGAGTTTATGATTGTGTGTATGAGTGACTTTATGATTGAGTTTATGATTGTGTGTATGAGTGAGTTTATGATTGAGTTTATGACTGTGTGTATGAGTGAGTTTATGATTGAGTTTATGATTGTGTGTATGAGTGACTTTATGATTGAGTTTATGACTGTGTGTATGAGTGAGTTTATGACTGTGTTTTTAGCGAATGTTGAAAGAACAACTAAGAAGTAGCAAATGTACATGTTCGTATTCTCTTTTCTAGTATCTGTTGCACTAAACTATGATTTGAGTCTCGCAAGCTCAATTGAGAGCAGGTTATTATGATTCAAAGATCTGTTAGGGCATTTTGAAGAAGTCAATATTTGTACATCTTGTATATGTTTTAAAGAAAAATGGGCATCCTTTTATGCTTGTGTGTAAACTCTATCTTCAATTAAGAAAGAAGAATATTCCAAAGACGTTTACATCTTATCCAAATATGAATTTCTTTTGCATACTCATGATAGTCTCAGGGGGACGGGTGGCCCAGTCGTCTAAGGCGCCGCAATTCGCTGTGCAGAGTTGCGTCCCGTGGACACGCCAGAAACCTATGATTGTGGGTTCGAATCCCGGTTCGCCCCGATTATGTTTCTGGGTTTGTCAGCACCATACCCCTGCTCGTGGGTTTCACCGAAGTGGTAAACGTCTGAGGCCTGCATCACTTCGGGCTTTCCTTCCACATTAAGCTGACACGCCGCGATATAACTGGAATACTGTTAAGAGCGGCGTTAAACCAAACTCACTCTCTCACTCACTCATGATAGTCTCACATATTACATTATTACAAAACATTGCATTGTACATCATGCATTGATTTGTTAGTTCGAAGATGATTTACTTTGTTAATATATACATTACACTACGTTTATAACGAACGCGCTTATAACGAACTGACGGATAAAACGAACCGTTGTTTGGGGGTCCTGTCCATTTGCTGTATATATGTTGTATATATGCTGATAACGAACTTCGGTTATAACGAACTCAAGTTAATGGTTCCCTAGTGTTCGTTATAACAGTAGTTTACCGTATATTTTTAACTATGGGCCTCGGTTTGTCACGAATAAACAATGTGAGTGAGTTGTTTAATTAATAAGTGGGCTAGTTTATGTGTGTCTTTATGAGTGAGTTTATGATTGAGTGAGTGAGGGTAGTTGTGATTTAACGCCGCTTAAAACCAGCTTGTTTAGAATACAACGAGTGGTGGCTGCTCAACATAGTATGTGACACTTGTCGCCTATTCCATTTTCGACACTTGAAGAATACATGTACATTCCAAACCAAAGAACCAGAGAACGGTTTTGATTCATAGATAAATAGAGAAAAATTTCGTCTCAGTATAGATTAAAAAAATATGTTAAATACAGTTTGCAAGGAGTCCCCACTTTCTCATACCTTTTAACACCATTCAAATAAACCTCTTAGACGTATTGTGTTCATGTCGTGTGACTCAATTTCATAACGTCATTTTCAAGTCCTGACGTAAGCCTTGTTACGTTGTAACAGTTATCACCGTGTGCAGCTTCTAGTCAATATTGCTGTTTAGCCAACACAAACACTAATTGGCTTGTTGAACTCCAGATGAAACTAGTGCACTGCTTTCAATGCATGATTTGTCTGGCAAGAAGACCTATTTTTATTACCATCTGTCGAACATTCATGTGTTCATATGAATGCCACAAGGCATGTCTGAAATGTGCAACTATTACCAAGTAGAATCAAATATATTTCCTCATAATAATGCCTATTTCAGTCATTAATTAATTTAAAGTGAGGATTATTATTACGCACAAAATACTTTTTCTGGATTTTGAAATTGTATTGTCGTTTTATACTAGGACTGTAAGTTCCTGTCTTTTGTTCGACCAAACCGAAGTCAAAATACTTAAAAGGAGGACAATGTAAGTAATTGTAATTGATCTAAAGATATAGAATATATACTTTTACTTCTGGGTAGTACAAGATTTATAACAATCACTTAACATCCGGATCTCGTAAAATCCCAGGCACTTCATGATAAACACCAATCTCCCGTTCCACAAACCAATCCTAGCGCTAATGCTGTCTTTACCTAATAGTTTAACAGAGCCTGACGACAGTCTTAACAGTAAGATCGCATTTTGGGACCGGAACCATGTCTGTAGGAAAACTTTACATGTGCAAGATTCTAGGAGTTTCTTAATTTCTCTGGAGTTGTTCTTTTTCTTCCACACTGACGATGTGATTGACCGGTGGTTAATTGGTTCCCTCCTCACGTCGAAAGCTTGTTCGATCTCCCACATTGATACAATTTATGAACCACCCTTTCGTGGTGCGCTACAGCTTCATTGATCAGCAACGTCTTCAGAGCACTTCTTTGACCGACAATGACGTCATGTCCACTAAACTCTGTTCACGCACATGTCATTGCTCGAGTGTTAGCGTGCCTTCAAATGATTTCATTTCTTATTTAATGTGTCCATGAATAACCCGACCAATCAACGACTAGAGTGATATTCACTGCGGCATATCCACCGTATTGATCGAGGGTGATTTGGCTCACTTCAAACTCATTCAGGAATTTATTTAATGGGAGAATGAAATCTGATGCTGATGAACGAGTCATGTAGGCGGGAGCTTGATTAAATTGTGAGGTACAATCTGTGCTGTTGATATATTAATTGAAATAGATACACTGACAAACGATGAGGTATGGAATACAAACACACTAAGCGCCATACCTTGTCTTACATTACTTTGTCTGGCTAGTCACTGTCCTCCCTTGTTCCCGTGCTGACATCCATTCAGTGTACGTGACAGTCCTCAGCTGCTATTGCGGGAACACTGTAGCGTAATGCAATAAAGAAGTGTATTCAGTTTCTTTGTAACTTTAAAGAATAAATCGTTTTTAATTTACAGCGATATGTCTTTCCTTCCAACCTTCTCCGGAGTGTGACAATTAGGGACCGACCATTTGCTACTGTAGGGGAATAGGGCCAGGGATTTTGTTTGGAGACCGGATATGTTTTCTTTAAAAGCTGCAAAACACGATTTTATTATCAATAAAACTATGAGCCTGAATATATAGTTTTAAAATCAAATATATTTCAACAATGTATTTTTCGTGGCACTTTCTTTGTTTTTCACCAGTCTGAAGCATATAAATTTTTTCAAGCATTTTTTCCCAATAATGACGCTGCCTTGTCTGTCTTGCCCAATAATAACACCGACTTGTCTGCCTTGACAATAATAACACTGATTTGTCTGCCTTGGCCAATAATAACACTGACTTGTCTACCTTGACCAACAATAACACTGACTTGTCTGCCTTTGCCAATAATAACACTGACTTGTCTGCCTTGACCAATAATAACACTAACTTGTCTGCCTTGGCAAATAATAACACTGACTTGTCTACCTTGACCAATAATAACACTGACTTGTCTACCTTGACCAATAATAACACTGACTTGTCTGCCTTGACCAATAATAACCCTGACTTGTCTACCTTGGCCAATAATAACACTGACTTGTCTGGCTTAACAAGTAATGACACAGACTTCTCTGCCTTGACCAATAATAACACTGACTTGTCTGCCTTGACAATAATAACACTGACTTGTCTGTCTTGACCAATAATAACACTGACTTGTCTGCCTTGACCAATAATAACACTGACTTGTCTGCCTTGACCAATAATAACACTTAATTGTCTGCCTTGACAACAATAACACTGACTTGTCTGTCTTGACCAATAATAACCCTGACTTGTCTGCCTTGACCAATAATAACACTGACTTGTCTGCCTTGACCAATAATAACACTGACTTGTCTACCTTGACCAATAATAACACTGACTTGTCTGTCTTGACCAATGATAACACAGACTTGACTGCCTTGACCAATAATAACACTGAATTGTCTGCCTTGACCAATAATAACACAGACCTTTTTCTGCCTTGACAACAATAACACTGACTTGTCTGTCTTGACCAATGATAACACTGACTTGTCTGCCTTGACCAATAATAACACAGACTTTTTTCTGCCTTGACAACAATAACACTGACTTGTCTGTCTTTACCAATAATAACACTGACTTGTCTGTCTTGACCAATAATAACACAGACTTTTTTATGCCTTGACAACAATAACACTGACTTGTCTGTCTTTACCAATAATAACACTGACTTGTCTGTCCTGACCAATAATATTACTGACTTGTCTGCCTTGACCAATAATAATACTGACTTGTCTGCCTTGACAATAATAACCCTGACTTGTCTGCCTTGACCAATAATAACACTGACTTGTCTGCCTGGACCAATAATAACACATACTTTTTTTCTGCCTTGACCAATAATAACACTAACTTGTCTACCTTGACCAATAATAACACTGACTTGTCTACCTTGACCAATAATAACACTGACTTGTCTACCTTGACCAATAATAACACTGACTTGTCTGCCTTGACCAATAATAACACATACTTGTCTACCTTGGCCAATAATAACACTGACTTGTCTGGCTTAACAAGTAATGACACAGACTTCTCTGCCTTGACCAATAATAACACTGACTTGTCTGCCTTGACAATAATAACACTGACTTGTCTGTCTTGACCAATAATAACACTGACTTGTCTGCCTTGACCAATAATAACACTGACTTGTCTGCCTTGACAACAATAACACTGATTTGTCTGCCTTGACCAATTATAACACTGACTTGTCTACCTTGACCAATAATAACACTGACTTGTCTGTCTTGACCAATAATAACGCTGACTTGTCTGCCTTGACCATTAATAACACTGACTTCTCTGTCTTGACCAATAATAACCCTGACTTGTCTGCCTTGACCAATAATAACACTGAATTGTCTACCTTGACCAATAATAACACTGACTTGTCTACCTTGACCAATAATAACACTGACTTGTCTGCCTTGACCAATAATAACACATACTTGTCTACCTTGACCAATAATAACACTGACTTGTCTGGCTTAACAAGTAATGACACAGACTTCTCTGCCTTGACCAATAATAACACTGACTTGTCTGCCTTGACAATAATAACACTGACTTGTCTGTCTTGACCAATAATAACACTGACTTGTCTGCCTTGACCAATAATAACACTGACTTGTCTGCCTTGACAACAATAACACTGATTTGTCTGTCTTGACCAATAATAACCCTGACTTGTCTGCCTTGACCAATAATAACCCTGACTTGTCTGCCTTGACCAATAATAACACAGACTTTTTTCTGCCTTGACAAGAATAACACGGACTTGTATGGCTTGACCAATAATAACACTGACTTTTCTGCCTTAACCAATAATAACACAGACTTTTTTCAGCCTTGACAACAATAAAACTGACTTGTCTGTCTTGACCAATAATAACACTGACTTGTCTGCCTTGACCAATTATAACACTGACTTGTCTACCTTGACCAATAATAACACTCACTTGTCTGTCTTGACCAGTAATAACCCTGACTTGTCTGCCTTGACCAATAATAACCCTGACTTGTCTGCCTTGACCAATAATAACACAGACTTTTTTCTGCCTTGACAACAATAACACTGACTTGTCTGGCTTGACCAATAATAACACTGACTTGTCTGCCTTAACCAATAAAAACACAGACTTTTTTCTGCCTTGACAACAATAACACTGACTTGTCTGTCTTGACCAATAATAACACTGACTTGTCTGCCTTGACCAATAATAACACTGACTTGTCTGTCTTGACCAATAATAATACTGACTTGTCTGCCTTAACCAATAATAACACTGACTTGTCTGTCCTGACCAATAATATCACTGACTTGTCTGCCTTGACCAATAATAATACTGACTTGTCTGCCTGGACCAATAATAACCCTGACTTGTCTGCCTGGACCAATAATAACACTGACTTGTCTGCCTTAACCAATAATAACACTGACTTTTTTCAGCCTTGACAACAATAAAACTGACTTGTCTGTCTTGACCAATAATAACACTGACTTGTCTGCCTTGACCAATTATAACACTGACTTGTCTACCTTGACCAATAATAACACTGACTTGTCTGTCTTGACCAATAATAACCCTGACTTGTCTGCCTTGACCAATAATAACCCTGACTTGTCTGCCTTGACCAATAATAACACAGACTTTTTTCTGCCTTGACAACAATAACACTGACTTGTCTGGCTTGACCAATAATAACACTGACTTGTCTGCCTTGACCAATAATAACACTGACTTGTCTGTCTTGACCAATAATAATACTGACTTGTCTGCCTTAACCAATAATAACACTGACTTGTCTGTCCTGACCAATAATATCACTGACTTGTCTGCCTTGACCAATAATGATACTGACTTGTCTGCCTTGACCAATAATAACCCTGACTTGTCTGCCTTGACCAATAATAACACTGACTTGTCTGCCTTAACCAATAATAACACATACTTTTTTCTGCCTTGACCAATAATAACACTAACTTGTCTACCTTGACCAATAATAACACTGACTTGTCTGCCTTAACCAATAATAACACCGACTTGTCTTCCTTGACCAATAATAACACTGACTTGTCTACCTTGGCCAATAGTAACACAGACTTCTCTGGCTTACCAATAACAACACTGACTTGTCTGGCTTACCAAGTAATGACAATGACGTGTCTGTCTTGTCTCATGACTTGTATGACATGTGACATATTGACACTTATATGTCTGCCTTGCTGCGTAATAGCATTGACTTGTCGCCCTTCCTCAGTAATGACACTGATTTGTCTGGCTTGTAATAATATTGACATTGACTTGTCTGTCTTGTCTTATAATAATATTGATTTGTCTGCCTTGTAACTAATTGACACTGACATGTCTACCTCGTCCTATAATAACATTGACCTGTCTATACTGTTCAATAATGAAACTGGCTTGTATACTTTTCCCAATAATGATACTGAATTGTCTACTTTGCCCAATAATGACATTGACGTGTGTACTTGGTCACATGATGACTGATTTGTCTCAGATGTCCATAATGACACTTACGTGTTTGTTTTGTTCCACGATGACAGTGACGTGTCTATACTTTGTCCACTGATGACACTGACTTGTGTAGTTGGTCCATCAATGACACTGACATCTCTACTTTGTCCAATAAAGCCACTGACTTGTCTTCCTTGACTAATAATGACACCGACCTTTCCGCTTTGACCAATAATGACACTCACTTTTCTGCCTTGACCAATAACGACACTGACTTGTCAGCCGTACCAAGATTTGCATTGTCTTCCTTCTTTGACCAGTAATGACACTGACTTGTCATCTGTAGCAATTATTGACACTGCCTTTCTATTTTGACCAGTAATGGCATTGACTTGTCTGCCCTGACCAATAATAACACCGACCTTTCTGCTTTGCCTAATAATGACACTTGTCTGCCTTAACACGTGATAACACTGACGTGCTTGCCTTGACCAATAAAAATGACACTTACTTCACTGATCTGCTACATAATACCACTTGTTTGACCACTTGTTTGACCACTTGTTTGACCACTTGTTTGACCATTTGTTGCGCAATAATAGCAATCTCAGGTCTGCTTTGACTAATAAGGTTACTGCATTGTCTGCCTTGACCAATGATGAAACTGACTTGTTTCTTTTCCCCAATTATAACATTGACTTTTCTGCCTTACTCAGCAACGCCACTGACTTGTCTGCTTTGCTCAATTGATGACACTTACTTACTTGCTTACTGGCTCCACCTCGTTCCATAATGAAACTGACTTGTCTGGATTGTGACATTTTGAAACCGACTCGTCTACCTTGTCCTATAATGACATTGGCGTATCTGTCTTGTTCATAACGACACTGACTTGTGTGCCTTCTATAATGACATCGACTTGTTTGCCTTGTCCAGTAATGACAATGACTTATCTGTCTTGTTCATAACGACACTGATTTGTCTGCTTTCTAAAATGACATTGGCTTGTTTGCCTTGTCCAGTAATGTCAGTGACTTATCTGTCTTGTTCATAGCGACACTGACTCGTCTACTTTGTCCTTTCATGACATCGGCTTGTCTGTCTTGTCCAATAATGACAATGGCTTATCTGTCTTGTCCCATAAGGACACTGCCTTGTCTGCCTTCTCCTACAATGACATTGGATTGTCAACTTTAGTCTCAAAATGGAAAGTGACTTGTCTGCCTTGTTATTACATGACACTGACATGTTTTGCTCGTCATATAATGCAACTGACACTGACTTGTCTTGCTTGGGACATATTGAAACTGACTACTCTACCTTGTCCTATAATGGTATTGGTTTGTCTGCCTTGTCCATAACGACACTGACTCGTCTACCGAGTCCTTTCATGACATTAACTTGTTCATAATGACATTTATGTGTCTAAACTTTGTCCAATAATGACACTGACACTGGTCCAATGACACTGACTTGTCTACTTGTCATATAATGGCACTGGTTTGTCTGCCATGCTTAGTAATGACAGGGACATTTCTGCCTTGCCAAAGAATGATGCCTACGTCTCTGTTGTGTCCCATGATGACAGTAACGTGTCTACACTTTGTCCAATAATGACACTGACACTGGTCCAATGACACTCACTTGTCTACTTGTCATATAATGGCACTGGTTTGTCTGCCATGCTTAGTAATGACAGGGACATTTCTGCCTTGCCACAGAATGATGCCTACATGTACGTCTCTGTTGTGTCCCATGATGACAGTTACGTGTCTATACTTTGTCCACTAACGACACTGACTTTTGTATCTGGTCCAATAATGACACTAATGGCACATTATGACAGTGAGTCGTCAGTCATACACCATGAGATTGAGTTGTCTTCCTTGTCCTATGAGGACACTTGTAAGAACCTGTTACCAATAATGACATTGACGTGTCTGCCTTGCCCAACAACAACACGATCTTGTCTGCCATGCTCAGTAATAACAAGAGACGTAAGTAATGCATTGAAATGTTCCAGTGATAATAATAACATTATTTTCTCAGCGGGGTATGCAGATATAGCAGCGTTAATCAGTAACCAGGATGTACGGAAATAGCTGAACATGACACGAATCACTCCTAAAATATATAAATATCAGTAATGAAAACAACTTTACAATATGATGGCGAGCTATGTGGAAACGTAATTTTGAAATCATGTTCTACTGAATTGATTAAATCCCAGAGACTTCATTAGAACCAATCATAATCGAATTGTATTGGGTTAAATATAATATGTGCGTGTGATCAATATGAAATCATTGCATTTCTTACCAAGACGTGAAAAACATTAATGTTTTTCTTTATCCAGTGATGAAAGTCCATTGCCACCTCTATCGGATAAATACATTAATATATCTGCAAAAACTAATTCTATATGTGTTGGATAAGATGGTTTTGCTTCCTGGCATTTACGTATATAAGCTGAAACATTCATTTCGGTAGTCAATGCATCAAAATTCGATCACACGACAGCATTAAAGGTTAAATGAATACGTCAGTGGAACTAAACTCTAAAATATATATAACAAAAAACTTGATCTATACTTGAACATTGCAGTAGGACGCTTGCAGTGTGCAAAACGTTAAGTCCCTGCAGTATTAACTGTTTAGGCACAAATGTTATGCATGATTAGCATTATATTATTTGTTCCCTTGTTTGTTTTTCAACTCAGCTGTAAGCGGAAATGTATTGAAGACGCAAATGAAAATATAGATGAAAACAATATACTAAGCCTACTACTTGTGTCCCCTGTTGTGATATTGCTCTAATGTTGCTAAAAGCGTCGTACAATCATACTCACTCACTCATTGAACACTACAATGACTTACTTAGTTTGAAGAAATGCCGGCGGCACTGATGTTCATCCCAGCATCAGTTTAACAAGGTAGGTAAGCACAAAGGATTCCCATTCCGTAGACAGGTATGATGCTAACAAGTCAATAATCATGGGGGGCACGAGTGGCCCAGTCGCCTAAGGCGCCGCGATTCGCTGTGCAGAGTTGCGTCCCTTGGGCACGCCAGAAACCTATGATTGTGGGTTCGAATCCAGTTCGCCCCGATTATGTTTCTAGGTTTGTCAGCACCATGCCCGTTCTCGTGGGTTTGACCGAAATAGTAAACGTTTGAGACCTGCATCACTTCGGGCTTTCCTTCCACATTAAGCTGACACGCCGCGATATAACTGGGATACTGTTAAAAGCGGCGTTAAACCCAACTCACCCTCTCACTCACTTAATAATCATAGTCGGTGCGCTTACCCATGACAGGCTGATACCGACCGCTACTGTAAATATCTTGCTATTGAGAATATTTTACACACCAGATTGATGCAAGGGAACACGGGAATGGACGGAGAAAGTGAATATTTAATTTGCAACGTTCTGAGGAGATCAGATGCTGTTTAAGCACGTGGGGACATCATTGTATTGTGTTCTGTAATGAACGTGTAAGTCTGTGCTGTATGAATATGTGGTTCATATATCGACTAGCAGAACATAACGGTACCACAATATGGATCATATAGCATAGCATGTATAGCAGTATCAATCAGCATCGGTGTATCATGCATTACAGTGTAGACACGCGGTACCTGTGCAAAATACAGCATCGGGTGTATAGCAGTGTCATCGTATCATATCAATCAGAGTCAGTTGTATAATTTAACAACGGCTCCTTTGTCTTTGACCGGGTATTATTTGATTGAACTGTTAGTTAACAACACTTGCTAATGAAGGAACTTCTTTTCGTTGTATTTTTGCTTTGGGTTATAGAGCAATTTGACCAAAACGTGATTCGTCAGCAGGTTTCAAACCCGCAAAGTCAGCGCCGACACAGAACGAATGTATTTTTCTTCACTGACGAAATGGCAGAAATTATGTTGAAGTCACAATTAAATATTTACTAAAATAAAGAATAATAGTTAAATCGGTTTTTATATATGCTCATATTTGTGTTTTAGTTCAGTATGTTTTTCATTATATTTAACATGCATGTGAGACCGAAACTTAATTTAAACAGAAAAAATCAGATAAAAAAACAAACTCTTTTACAGGGCTACGTTTACTCAAAAGTAAGCAATCACCATGGGTAAGTAAATTATTTAGAGTTTACACCGGTATCCTGTGTATAGCAGTACCGGGTTCACTCTCTGCATTTTCAGACATGGGCCCTTTATGTGAAAAGTTCAAATATTTCAGAGATACGCCCATTAAGGACAATGGTAAAATTCAGCATTGTATTTGAAAATGTGGTCCTTTTTCAAATTTAGGGCTAAAAGCAAAAGGCCTCACCCTAGAATTATCCCGGACAGTATATGTCAGAGTCTGTGTGTTATAAAATACAAAGTAAACACCGGTATCGTCGCATGCTCCGACGTTCATACACAATAACCCTCACTCTATGAAGGTTCATACTCCAATGAACTCGCACTAAGTGAAAGTCAGTTCTCGAGTATACACCGGTCTCGCAAACTGCCGGTTCAGAAATTCACAGAGTATATAACAGTGTATTTCAGAGTCTGTGTGTTATATTATACGGGGTATATGCCGGTGTCACGAGCTGACACGCCGCGATATAACTGGAATACTGTTAAAAGCGGCGTTAAGCACAACTCACTCACTCACTCACTGTAAATAATCGAGTCTGGACCGGAAAACCCAGTGATTGACATCATGAGCATCAATCCACGCAATTTGGATACAAAGACATGCATCAACCAAGTCAGCGAGCCTGACCATCCGATCTCGTTAGTCGCCTCTTACGACAAGCATAGTCGCCTTTTACGACAAGCATGGGTTGCTGAAGACCTATTCTACCCCGGATCTTTACGGGTATAACGGTATATGTCAGCATCAGTGTGCTATATATTCTGACATACGCTCTCTGCTATATTATCATCTAGCGTAGCACCGTTATACACTCTGTTATATAACACACTGACGCTGGTTGATACTGACAGAACCTATAGAAATGGTGTACAGGTAAATTACGATTCCACATGACGAGGGTTGGAAACATAGCCTTGAAGACCACGCCAATAGAAACATGGTCCGGTATTAATCAACGTCAATGAACAATGTAATTTTATTATACAGGACACATCTGCTGCCATGGAGTACCTTAATTACAGCACCACAGAACATCCTTTGGGAATATACGTATGCTTTGTCTTTTGCAGCAAATTTTATTCATATGACAACGAAAGATTGAAAATGTTTGTTTTTAAATTTTCGTTGAAACGGAAGCCTTTCGTCCCGCCCACACAACACCTGCTCGAGGAGCTCAGCGGGCACTCTTGCACAATCATGTTCATCTGGAACCAGGAAACCTAAACTGAAAGTGTCAAGAATAATCATTTGTCTGTTGCACGTACACCATATTAATCTGGTCTTTAAAAGGCTTTTAGATGTGATACGCATAAGGAAGGGAAAGTTTTGATGTCAACTTCTATGTGAGGAACACGACGTTTCGGAGTACATGCTTACTCCTTCATCTGGTGAATATAGGATATGAGGCTTACATATGTGAACCTGTAAGAACAACAAATTAGAAGTTATAAGATAACAAAGGAGGAAACTTAACACGGGAAGCTAACAGATAATTGGCGCTGATAGGTCAATGGCAATAGACACATGGAAGCCAACACTTAATTTATCACTGATTGGTAATAGGCAATGGACAGTAGGCAAATGGGATGGGATGGGATGGGATGGGATGTGTGTGTGTGTGTGTGCGTGTGTGTGTGCGTGCGCGCGCGCGCGCGCGCGTGTGTGTGTGTGTGTGTGTGTGTGTGTGTGTGTGTGTGAAATATAATTACATGTGCCTCGCACTGAAGGAAAATGAAGACTGTGGCCAAGTGTCAAAAATATACAATTCGTTACTTATATTTATTGTTTTAAAAATGATTGAGCTCAAGACATTAAAAATAACACGCTGATCGTCAACCGAAACCCCGCCCTGAAATGGTTGCTCCGTATGTTTGGTACTTGAAAACAAGGAATTGAAATAAACGACCACGAGAATAAGTCATCGCATGTGCCCCACACTCTCATCATTGATCTACAAACACGGAGTAATCAGATAGGAGAATATTACATGGAGCTATTTCAGTCACTGTAACGTGAAGAGTGATACATACTTTTCATCTGATTGATGTGTAGTTGCACGGTACAGATTCCCAGCGTAAATCTGATATGATCAACTGCTTCGGTTAAGAGCTGATATGGCGTGGTGGCAGCCATTAGACGAATTAAATGGCACTAAACATGGAGTAGATTTTAGAAGTAAATAATGATGACACAGTGTGTGGTTTGAAAAATATCTTCCACAAAATCTGCTTCATTATGTGACATGCATCAACCAAGCTAGCGAGCCTGACCACCCTATCCCGTTAGTCGCCTCTTACGACAAACATGGGTTGCTGAAGGCCTCTTCTACCCCGGATGTTCATGGGTATTATTATTAGTATGTACATATTAAAATAATAAATGCAGCAAAGAGGGTTTTAGTGATCCTGGCACAGTCAGGCTGGATAGGCTTGTCATCAGCTCAGGTCCCTTGCTCCCTCTATACACAGCCCAGACAGCGAATGGGACTTCTCCCAGGAAGCCAAGAACGTTTCGGAGAATGTGAAGACTCCCCAACACTGCAGCCTCCTGCATTAACCAGATTGTCAGAAGGGCTGTATTCCAGGTGGCAAACCCGAATACTCTCCCAATGTCAGTCAACAGATTGGGAGGTACCAAACCGAAGGCACCGAGGTCAAAGGGGAGTCGGACAACTTGGTACTTGGGTTGCAAGCGTGACATTTCGAAAGCGAGGTCCGCATATTTGCCATGTTTTTTCCTCAATCTTGTCAATCACATTACTGTCAAAAGTGACAGAAAATTCAATGATATAAATTATGTCATTGGATTTATCAAAAGGACAAGATCAAATTTGTTGGCATGGATACATCTGAGGCTGTATACGGGCATATTCCAAAGAATTTTGTATTTAACATTTTCCATGACGCCCTCTACATATTCCGTGTCGTACCAGGGATGGACCTCTGTGTCAAAACCACAAGCATTGCGAAGACGGTAATAAAAGGATCGAGCCATCCCATCATGTCGCTTAAGATACTGTGTCACACTGACAATGTGTCTCATTAAATTCATTGCATAATCTACATTTCATATTTACATTTTGATGCAAAATCACACATTGACGGTTTCAAGTGGGAATTGACTGTTCCTGAGCAGCACACCAAAAGCCTTCTGTTTCACTATTAAGGCCAGCCGACTTCATCCAAGCGATTATTATTATTATTATTAGACGTTCTATCCACTAGAGGCAGTCAGCGACAACAAGGATCTCCAGACAGATGCTCCATCTACAACACCAAGGAGACAGTCAGCGACAACAGGGATCTCAAAACAGACACTGTAACAGAGATTGTAACTTAAACAACTGAATACATCAAAGGATCCCGTAAACGAACACAATTTATGGATAACAACCTCCTAAATACAGTATATAATATAGGTTAATATAAAAGAAGATGTTTTCCAAAAATTGTATATATTTTGTCATCCGTCAACTTCTAAAGAATCCCTATCAAACAATTCAAGGGACAACAATGTAATGTTTTGTACAAGTTCAAATATATTGCAAATCAGTGTGTACCATGGTCCGACAGTAAAATACGCAGAGAACTCCGAATCCAAGGTCGACTAAGAACGAAATCAATCAATACTGCAATAAATGTTAATGTAAATATAGTATAAGAAGCAAAGAAATAAGGTTGTTTGAATAAAATATGCCAAGGGAACAGTTCACAGTTTATTTGATTTTTTGTTGTTGTTTAACGCAGCACTCAGCAATATTCCATCCATATGACGGCGGTCTGTAAATAATCGAGCCTGGACCAGACAATCCAGTGATTTACATCAGGAGCATCGATTCACGCAATTCGAACAGATAACATGCATCAACTATTGCAGCGAGCCTGACCATCCGATCCCGTTAGTCACCTCTTACGACAAGCATAGTCGCCATTTAAGACAAGACCTAATCTACCCTGGATCTTCACGGGTCAGTTCACATTTTAGACTAGAAGGGACAAAGACATTTCCATTAACATAAAAAAATTCATTGTACGATCCCGACTGTATCATCAGCATGTGTTTATAAATCACAGTACAAAAGTGATGATACAAGGTGTTAGCCACAAGGTGAGCGTTGCCTCTCGTGTGGCACCCGTCACATACACATGCAAAGGCATGTCAATTGGTCAGAACATAGAATTGAATCGGACATCAAATTTGGAAATGTTTTGAAAGATTTGCTGAGGCCTTGAAGGTTGCAACCCTGAAAAGACAATCACGTCATCTGAAAATATCAACATCATAGGTAAAGGGATGCAACTGTTTAATGCTTAACCCTTAGACTGCGTGTCGCGTCGCGCAGGATCTGGAAAAGTGCATGCACATATTCGGCAGAGGCATGTCAATTGTCAGAATGTCAGTCCAAACAACATATTCCGAGTAACAGAATCACATGCTTCACAATGATACCAAATAATCGAAATTTGATGGATGTTTCATCGAGATATTGTTGATTGAAAATTACCGTTACTCACGAAAGCATGGCTCATTGAAAATGGCGGCGGTATTGCCATCAGTGCAAAATGCACGTCATGTTCAAAAACATAATGGTGGCGATGTGGCCGTATAAATACTATTGAAAATATGATCAACAACGACAATATACTAATGTTAATAGCCGAATTTGGAGAGAATTTGTCATTAAAATGTAACCGTATTTTTAACGCGGGAATTTTTATTCAAAGAATTGGCAACGCCGCAACTGGAAAACGACACATACTTCTATCATTCAGTCAAGTAAACATAGCTGCAACGTTTTTTGGAAAGATTATGAAGGACATTGGTTCTTTCAGAATCGATCTATGAACCTGCGTATACATTTCTAAAAGATTTCATTAATTGATAACAGTGTCTCCACGAAACACTACGAGGACAACCTGACGATTATTTCGCGAGGTTCGATTAGGTTACAAAATGTAAACAACTCGTTGGGACACGTGAATTTTGAAGATGTTCAAAGAAAAATACATTGGTGCCTACATCTTAATAAAAACCTCAGATCTAATGAGTAAATAAACTGGGGAACATCATTTATTGAAATTCCAAAGTTTTATCGGAAGGAAAAATGGAAATATCTTGATCGAAATCGGTACCCCATGGAAATGAAATATTCAAACCCTAAACGGGGCTCCTGATACTATAAACATCCGATTCCACCGAGAAAAATTAAACATACGAGAGACGTTCAATAAGTTTTGCAACTTCAATATAAGATCAAGTCGCAGAATATCTTTTGCACTTTTATTTTTCAATATAGTAAATAATTATTCCAAAAGTCGACAATGAGCAGAAATATATAAATATTAATGTAAATGGTATTACCTTTCAGTTGCCAGTTACCATCTACTATGCACATACATGTACGAGGAGCGTTCAATACGTTTTGCAGCTTCAATATAAGACCAAGTCGCAGAATATCTTTTGCACTTTTATTTTTAAATATGATCTCCATTCACCTAGATACACTTATTCCATTTGTCCTTCAAGCTTTAAATACCACTTTTATAGAAATTGAGATTGGCCCTCTAACCACGCCTCTGTGGCAGCCTTTATGTCCTCGTCGTCCTGTGGCAGCTTTATGTCCTCGTCATCCTGGAAGCGTCTTCCACGTTGGGCAGATTTCATTTGCGGGAACAGGAAATAGTCACTGGGGGCTTAGTATGGGCTGTACAGTGAAATCACCCACACTACAGCCCAGACTTAGCCCTACGTGGAAGACGCATCCAGGATGACGAGGACATAAAGGCTGCCACAGAGGCGCGGTTAGAGGGCCAATCTCACTTTCTATAAAAGTGGTATTAAAAGCTTGAAGGACAAATGGAATGTGTATTTAGGTAAAAGGAGATTATATTGAAAAATAAAAATATAAGCGCAAAAGATATTCTGCGACTTGGTCTTATATTGAAGTTGCAAAACGTATTGAACGCCCTCGTATGTCCATAGTAGATGGTAACTGGCAACTGAAAGGTTATACCATTTACGTTAATATTTATATATTTCTGCTCATTGTCGACTTTTGGAATTATTCGCGATTATAGATCGTTCGGCAGAAATGTTTACCACGATCAGCTGTTCATTTTGTTGGCATGCGGGAGACAACAATCTGCCGTTATCAGATTTCTAGGTCTTCGACAATGTGTGTTTATAGCGAAATCCAGGATTTTTAAAGTGATAAGGCATGAAATAACGACTGTTGTAAATGGTTTTACAGTCTTCTGGCCCAAAAAGTGATATTATTTACATTCAAAAACAATAATTTATGAACACAGTCCTTTCAACAATTGCGCTCTCTATTTCCGTCTGTATTGTGTATCGCATCGAAAGAAATATTGTTGAATTTTCATTTAATTAATAATGACAGTTAATCATATGTTTATTAAAAAATTGATATCATTCCTGGTTATTTTATTAGCAACAATTAAGTCATTTATTTCCGGCAGAAGGGCACGCGTTTGCCACGTGCAGGAGCCAGAAAATGTTGACGAGTAACCGGAAGTTAATAAATGTGTTGACATTTACGATGTTTATGAGTTATATTTGAAAGATTACCTCACATATTTCAAATTTTATGGACACATCGGGAAGGAAACGTATCGTAGCATATTCAAAATGCTAAATTCAACTTGAAATAGTTCAAAATTACTTCGTGACCTTTCACCAGGGCTGCCTTATCTAAAGGTGAATATCATCTAAAATACGCTCGTTTGTGGTCTGAATTTTTATAATATCAAGGAGGAAGGGTTGAGATATATCCATTTAGTTTTTGTATTGTTGTCATTCCCAAATCCCATCGATACTTTGATGTGTAGGACATTGTTGATGTTTGATTTTTAAGCCCCGTCACGGGAATGTCATGTAATCGATTGAAATTTTGAAACCTGACCCAAGATTGTTTTTTTCTTCACTTCTGGTCGGATTTAAGAGACCAAGAGATTAAGTTTGGTATTGTAGATCACTGTTTTAAAGGGAATACGATTTTATCATGGAGGTATTTTCATTTGTGGAATAAAATAAATAAATGTTATGTCAAAATGTTCTAAAATCATACTGTAGAATCTATATGTGTGTTATTAAAGCAAAATTGCCTAAAATATCCCAAATTTAAGGTGAAATTAATACTGAAAATAGCATGAATGTTTTTTCGAAACACGCACATTTTCGCGCGCCTGTTGTTGAAGGTGATCGTGCCGATTGACAATATCTATAGACGTATTGCGTGGGACACACTTATTATAAAATAAAATCATCAGCGTGTACATCACAGTTGCATGAATCATGTCCCTATGTATTGAACGTAACATAGAATGGCGATCCTTATATATCAACAAAAGTTCAAATACTAGATTCTCAAAAACTGTTGCATGTTGCTACACATGTACTCCCATTTCCGGGTCACGGGAGCATACAAGGTCAAACGGATTTTATATTATCCCGATTTTATCGTTAAAGACAGATTGTGATTTCATATTGGCGGTGGTTACTGATACTAAAAAGTGATTTGTATTTATTGTGAGTGTGACAGGCTAAATATTCTAATAATTTAGAAAGAAAGATTATAAGTAAACTACCCCTATCTGTGACATCACATCCGGTGACGTTTGCACTTAGTGAAAACTTGGAGTCAGATTTCGCGATCATTATTTTCGTTTTGCTCTCGTCAAATAAAAGACTCGTAGAAAAAGAAGGTCGTCAAGTTTCACAAAAATGACATTGTATACATGAAGACAATGTAAACTTTGTTGATATTAAAATAGCAATAATTTAGGCAGGGGTCGGGCGAAGAGTGACAAGTTTGATTTTCGCACGTCTGCTAGCATTACGATACTGGATTGTATGTCTGAATATAAAAAAAACATTTAACCAAAACATTTTAAATTGGGATTGGTGAATATTTATAAGTCGGTTATTGTATTCTACAGTTTTTAGAAGATGATTCGTTGTAATAAGCCTTATAGTGTCATTTCAGCAAATGAAATAATGACCTCAAATAATACGTTTTTATTTAGTTTGCATAATACATTTACTGAAATAGTTTATAAATTACCAATGCGCTATTGTTTGCCCATACAGAAAATACGTATTTTTTTTATCTCAGTTGAGTTTAAGATATCTGAGATATGAATATTGAAATCAAATTTAACGATTTAAACAGGTTCCCAATATGAAACGCATTCCACATTCAATCACGTAATTCAGGTAAGTTCAAGAAAATTTCCAAATTTTATTTTCGCTCTGGACTTAACCTCTGTATGTTTGAAAATGTCTGGGTATTTTCTTTTAATAAGGTGTATTGTTCTATCAGGAACAAATGTGCGAATACTGGTTCACACGTCCGATGTTTCACTGTTTGAAATCACCCACCCTCGTCACAGCGCCTAATGCTAAAATTATTCCAGCCGGCATAGGTAAGAAGTGTGAAAACATTTCAGCAGGCTAAAGGTTAATAACTGCAGATTTGTTAATTTATCTGACATTTTTGCATACAGGTGGACTGTTCCTTGCGAAAATATTTTCCATTACTTTTTTAATGTTCCATATAGAGGCCAATTAGAGTCCAATGGATTAGAAATATTACATACCCGTGAAGATCCGGGTTAGAACATGACTTCAGCAACCCGTGCTTGCCGCAAAAAGCGACTTTTCTTGTCGTAACAGGCGACTAACGAAATAGGGTGGGTCAGGCTCGCTGACTTGGTTGATGCATGTCATCGTATCCCAATTGCGTGGATCGATGCTCATGATGTCAATCACTGGATTCTCTGGTCCAGACACGATTTTTTACAGACCGCCGTCATAGAGCTGGAATATTGCAGAGTGCGGCGTTAAACAACAACCAACCAACCAACCAACCAACCAACCAGCCAACCAAACAAACGGAAATGTCATAGTAAGTGGTTGGCAGCCTGGCTTGAGTGGAGACATAACTATTTCGGGAAAATGTGATTTCAACACGGTAGAGGAATGATTAATATTTTCTGAGCATTGGAAAGGAAGATTTGACGGAACGACCAACCGCGTTGGAGGCATTTTATCCCAGGTTCATGGAAGTCCTTCTCTTGGCTATGCAAAAACTTTCCACAGGTGATGTGCCATCAATGTTCGAGTCGAAGTGCGTTTGAACAGGCTAGATATTTCTTTACGTTTAGGAAAAGATAGATTCGGGCGGTGCCAGATCAAGAGAATAGTTCAAAGTCACACTATTGTTTGGAGTCATTACAAAGACCGATGTGCACTTTCACATGGCCCTGAAGAAAGAACTTTCCATGTGTCCTAGTCTTAATTTCATCTCGTAATTGCCTAAAATGTGCAGCTAATATGCTCCGTTTATTTTCTGGCATTTTGGACGATAGTCCACCACGTTGACAACCTCGGCATCCAAGAACATTGAGGCTGTAAACTTTCCAGCATTTGCCTTCTTTGGTGTTTGTAATGTCAAATGCTTCCACTGTTTTATTTTTGTTTAGCAGAGTCGACAGTAACGCCCTTCATACTGAATTAATTTAAACAGAGATTTCCCCGATGATCACATAACAACATAGTTTGATAATAGTTACTAATTTTTTAAAGTAACGTTTTAAGTGAACGTCCTTAAACATTTGTTGAACAGTGGTAGAAGCATCCTGTATTATATATACAACTTGATAGAACTTATGCAATAATAAGTATATTAACTGGAAATCGTATCACGTTATATATTTCCTTCTGAAACACGTTGTTTGGTGCTGCAAGGTTACAACATTATGTTGAAGAACAGAATGCAAAATCGATTAACAAAACTTGTTTTTTGTAACTGTTCCAGGGAAATAGTTATTTGTCTGCTTATGATATGACCCAGTCAATACGACCATCCTTAGAAACTGACATTTATTATGTACCAGTTTTTCGTCACATTTCCTAATCTACGGGATATACGCGTAGGTGTATGATATCAATAGGCACGAGTGCAAAATGTAACGCAGAGTTTATAATGATCCATTTCACCGTCATAGCGACTTTAACATCGAGGATAATGCAGTACTTATGAGTATTAACACATAGCCAGCAGCATACACATAACATCGAGTATAGTCAGTTTAAGACCATGTACTTAACAATGAAATGTCAACATGATCTTGCACTGCCATACCTTACTGAACGTCTCTATTTACAAATCTGTCGACAGCCTCAGATCTTAAACCAGAACAGTTTGTCTGTCCCTCGTTGGTCAAATATCTTTTAGTGTTGTGGAACAGATTTCCAGCCCTCTTAGAGAATGCTCCACCCCTGGAGTCCGTAAGACCCATGCTCAAAACTCATCTGTGACAGCTTTCCCCTTAAGTTTCATTAGTGTCCAAATTTCTCATGAATCCACAGTCTACGTCTATCCATCCTTCCTTTGTATATAATGTTCATACATTGGTATATAGTAGCGCCTTGAGCATGCTTCAACGGAGACATTGTCCCACAGCCCGGAAACAAATCCCTTCCATGACGACTTACATAAAAAATCCTTTCTCCCCATCTCTCCTGCCTCTTGACAAGAAGATAACTAGCAATAGTAAAATGTAGCAGACGACACTTTTTCTTTACTTCCGACTTGGGATATACAGTAAACTACGTTTATAACGAACACGCTTACAACGAACAGACCGATATAACGAACTTATTTTTTTTGGTATAAATGCTGTATATATGCTTATAACGAACTACGGTTATTACGAACTAAAATTTGTGGTCCCTTCGAGTTCGTTATAACCGTACTTTACTGTATACTTGCCTCATAGAATCTCATTCTTAATTAGGTCAAATAAAACAAATAAAGTACCCATGTAAGATCTTTTTGATGGTCGTAAATTAAGTACGGTATTATTTCTATAAGATGTATCATTCTGTCATACGAACACGCTTTAATTGTCATATTCATGCATCAGTTTCAACAAGTTCAACACCTATTATCAAAGTTGAATTTCAAAAGTGTCAAAATAATGTCATCAATCATCATCAAATATTGTCACATAAACATAACATATAACAGAGATAGTACGCTATATATATATGTTTTCTGGAGTTACATGAATAATGCACTTCTTTCCATCGAACAATCTCATGAACCAATTGTAAAAAACATCATTTTGCACAAAGGCGACAACGATATAATTCATATGACCTTCAGTTTTGACATTGAGTATTTTTTACTCGTATGCCATTAATTTACAATTGTAATCAAATGTTAATAATGTTCACATATTCATTGGAAACATGGTTGCAAAGTTATCATAAAATTACGGTCCCACCATGCATGTTCAGCATAACTCACAACCTCTAAAATTAATAACATGCAAGTATTATTCTTTTGAACACATACTTTTCTGTCCAAACTCAACACAGGTACATTTAATGGAAAATACAGCCACACATGTGTCACAAACAAGAGACATACCATATTTCATCATGTCATTCAAATCATACGGTCAGGCTCTGTATATCAAACATTACCAGACACTTTAGTTAATATAATATCAGGATTAGATCATCTGACCTATTTGGATGCTATAAATGGTGAGTAGTGAGTAGTGATGTAGTGAGTCTCTCTGCAAATCTACTTAGTCAGGCTCTGTAAACAAATATATTAAGGTTGTCATCTGAACCACAGTCTAGTTTTATGAGGTGCAATGGCGAATATACAGAAAAGAGAATTTCCATTGCCCAGGTTGTCTTGCACCTTTGGACAAAGGTTCATTGTTGAATAAGAATGACCTTCGATTTATATTAGCGAGGAGCCTACTTCTGATAACATATTCATGAAGTGTTATGTAAATCATATGTATAACTAATGTATCATATTGATGTCACACACATGTTTAGTTTTAAGGATAGTTCATTTAAACAGAGAGCGGAATGAATGAATGAATGAATGAATGAAAAATCCAATCACTCCGTGTTTGTTTCTCCCGATGCAGCCTTTATGTAGGATATCAGGAAGCTGTGCTCTGTGTGAACAGGTACTCCATCTGATACTCTGTCAGGAGGTGTAGTTGGTCAATTGCACTTTTGGGTGGCATTCATGTCTGAGGTCTTGCAAATTGAATATTTTTCATGTTTAACGCTCAGTTGTCTGACATGTTCAAAACGTTTGTGAGAATCAAGTCCTTTGGGACAATAGATGAGTTTGATGAAGTCCTGGAACATATCTTTGGATATTTCAACAACGATTTGAATATAGGAGGTTTATGTAGCTGCATCCAAACAATGTAGCAAAAACTTCATTGTGAATGATCCCGAAATACTTTGGCAGAAAGTCATTGCCACCCATGCAAAACCCATTGCAATCTTCAATCCACGATTTTTCGCTGAATTGTGCTAAATTATGTTTGTAATGTTGTATAGATCAAGAGATCCAGGTTTCTGAAGTTGGACCATAAACAGTATTTTTGAATAAAGCATCCTCTTTTCATGGCCTAAGGAATGAAAGCGCAAAGAGATGAATTGGTTTGGAATCAATATCCCCGGGTGAGACAATTGAGAGGATACCATTACTTGTCTGCAAATCATTTTCTACCAACCAGTCAACGTAGGACATTTTGGCCCCTCCCTTGCGTTGTTTGACTCAAATTGAACTGCTTCAGGCAACCATGTCCTGTAAACAAATATACGATTTATTATTGAATCCTTTTTTCAGATAGATAATTGTTTGATTATTATCTCATCCCTTATTTTCTCTGGTTGCAGACTTAAAGGTATCTGGTTTTATCTGATGATCTGATTTATCTGCACATGATTATTTTCTCTTCCCTTCTTTTCTCTGGTTGCAGATTTAAAGGTATCTGTTTTATCTGATAGTTGTCTGCACAGATGACAATGTGGTTTGCATGAGAATTCATTTCATCAAATGATAGCAATGATAGAAGGATTTCTTCCAAATCTCTGGCATCTGTCTTCACAAGTTAACCAAGTTGATCAGAGCCTTGATCATGCCTTCCTCATTCTGAACAGCTGATTTGGCGCAGGTCAAGTTTGACAACAGCTTGGGATGTATTCCTTGAGGGGAACTACATTAAGCTACGCCTATGGCTGATTTTACTTTCATTTTCCCATGCGCTCTGTGACATCGCTTTCTGTGATAGGACAATAGCTCTTACAGTTCATCCTTCTTATACTCAAGGTCTTGGTTGTTTTCTTTATTTCACAAGGTCATTAGTATATGATGTTGACACACTGGTTTTGGATAATCATCACATTTGTGGATCTCACTTTGATAAACATAATTATCAATGAGACACCTTCCACTTTTATGTGTCTTGTTGTTTAAAACTGTCTCAGGAAGAGTTACTGGTTTGTACACGTTTTTGAGAAAGTCCTAATTTGTGTTAAGTCCACGATCACTGAGGATTAAAGCCGCAGCAGGGTGTATATGGTTTACATCCTGTGTAGTTATTGTCCAAGATCTACTCTCGGTTGATGGTTTTTTTCATCTCTGGAGGAATCTGTCATCAAGAGAGAATCGAGGCACAACAGATGTCACTGTTGGACGGGGTCTGAAGCCTTTGATGGGAGTTCTAAAGAAAGTTTACTTCATTTTCACATGGAATGACCCTGAACAATAATGTTAATAAAGCAAAGAAATATTGCATATGTTGATGCCCCAGTTATGAAGGCAAAATGAGGGAAATAATGTCACTGTGGCAAGTAGCTTATGGTTTCCATCAGGCCCACCATTTCTGTCTGCTATGGACAGAGCGTCACACTTTGGTTTTGTTTGTTTGCTGTTTTACGCATCACTCAGCAATATTCCAGCTATATGACGGCGGTCTGTAAATAACCGAGTCTGGACCAGAATATCCAGAGATTCATATTATGAGCATCGATCCACGCAATTGGGATCGATGACATGCTTTAACCAAGTCAGTGAGCCTGACCACCCGATCCAATTAGTCGCCTCTTACGAAAAGCATAGTCGCTTTTTACGGCAAGCATGGGTTGCTGAAGACCTATTCTACTCTGGATCTTCACGGGTCTATTGCATCACAGTGTTTAAGTAGATCCCAGTGAAAAGCAAATGTATCATTAGCATTCCATCAGGCATCAATAAAATTCTTGTAAGTTTCGAACTGCTTGCTGCGGTTGTGCTTTTCAAACAACTAAGGATATCCTCTGCAGGAGGTACATTTTTAAGGTATTTGATCTTGAAAGCAATACGAAGTGCATAGTATTACCATACCTCTTAACATTCCTGTTTGCCATTTGAATAATCTCTGTGCTGACTAGTTGTTTCCTGACATCTTTTGTGTCTTGCATGTGGCTTAACAGCTGAAATAAGCCTGCAGTTGTTTATAAACTGCACAAATTTACAATTTTGGATTTATGCGGATGCAGCAATGATAATTCTGGCAATACTTCTCATATCTCTTTCATTAGTCTGAACAGACATTTTCTAATCTTATTGTCTGGAGCAAACCATATCCAATTTATGTCTGAAGAAGTACCAGATTTATTGATATCATACATATCATGATGCCATAGCTGAAAGTATGCCATAACGACAGTTTTATCCTTTTATGATCATTGTTATCATCATGCCTATTGGCACTGTCATGTTCTTCATCCACATAGACATCGTCACTATCAATTGGAACTGACGAAATGCCTAAATGAACCTCAGAACCAGAACCAAGCTTTACCCCACCAGAGTGAACATTGCTTTACGGGACCTGTTGAACCTTTAAGTACATGTAGTTTGTTGATGACAGATGCATGAATTTCAGACCAGAGAAACCAGATTCCGGGTTAGACAAGCTAGTAATTTGCCCATTGCCGTTGAAATACGCAATGCATGTCTTCTGGTCTTAGAGAGATATTTTCCTTGCATTGGTACTTTGATTACCCATCACAGATATCTTCATCATGCCATGTTGACAAGGTTGTTGCATTGTGAGGAACTCCCATCACTGTCATGGACAATCTGTGCTGACATTGACTCTCCTCTGTCAGAGTCTCTATGAAAGGACAGACGTAATTAAGATGCCTGTGACCATCCTGTAATTCATTAGGAAGATGACATTTCTGTAAATATAAACAACAAAACCTTTTCATATTTATATGAAATCTCTGCCAAATTCTGTCACCTGTGCAATTCCGACTATATCATGAGCATGTGTTTATGAATCACTATCAAATAGTGATGGTAGCAGGTGTTGGCGGAAGGGTGAGCGTATTCTACCCAACCAGTGGCACCCGTCACAAATATATGCAAAGGAATATTATATGAATATGTTGCAGTAACACTTTTCAGAATGAGCTTGTTTGTTTAGTCTCTGTTGCACTTGTTGAAGTCCCAGTAAAGCCACCGTATGAAGTTTAAGAAAATGGGTTTGTCATGCTGTGAGAGGAAGCTAACAACTCGTTTATGTTTTGTTCTTGATGCAATCCGACTTAATTTTGGTTTGTTATGCTTAACAGTGAATTTGACAAAAGCATATAGTTTCTGAAGTTTCTCTTTTGCTTGTCTTTATAAGTACCTAGACCGCTGAGGACTGTCAGAACTTATAAAGGATTCCAGAAAGATTTGAAATTAAACAGGAATATGATATTTCTATCCCTTGCAAAGTCCAGAAGAAAAGAGGATCCTGATTGTGGAATAATCTGAAACATGTTAGACATCGGTTTGATTGGTCTCACACTGACAACTCCCCAAATCATCCGGAGAACATGAAAGTAAAACATTTTTCGATAATTATGTATATCATCGCAAAGATGAAATCACTTCATGGAACACTTTGTTTCAATGTAAGGCTTATAACTATTGTGTTTTAAAAGTTACTCTTCATCGTGATGGCGGGCTATTTCACTATTGATCAAGAATCACAATAACATTAAAATAGAATGATCATTGTCATCTTTTACTTCCAAGCATACATGGGTGCCAAGATGGTGTTTCTGGAGACAGGTTTATGCACAATCGCAGCAGTTTAGGGACTGGAAAATCCCTGACACATGGTCCTCAAGTGCTGTGGTAATTGTCTCCAACAAATCTGGAATATGGTTTGATTTACCAGACAACTGAATTCCATTTAGATGATTTGCTGTGTTGGTGGTAATTGTGTCTTTAATTGAAAATATAGAAATTGGTCTTAGGGCGTGGACATTTTGACATTTAGATATAGTTGCCATCTCTATCAACTAAAACATCACTTTCAAAAACCTTAAATATGTAGTTTCGAGTGTTTCTTCCGCCAAAAGAAGAATTTGAAAACGTTTCTGTTCAATTCATCAATTCACAAAATTGCAGGAAAACAAATCACCAGATATTCCAAGAGATCAACTTTATAGACACTCTTGATGACAATTGTGATTCCATTTTTCTACTTTTGAATTGTTTTGAAGATATTGTCCCTTCTAATTTCCTTTATATCATCGGTCTCTTTGTGATGCTTCTCCAAGGAATTTACTAAGTCATTGAAGCAAATACATTTCAAATTTGATGTTTCATCTTGTATCACATCAAAACGATGCCAGGGAATTTACTTCGCACATTTTGCAATACAGCAAACCTACTGACCTGACAAACAATAACAAGAACCACATTAAAAATAACTTGTCGAAGAGAATTTATTTCATAAATAAATTATTCATAATTATAGTTGTCATATACATATACATGATTGACTCTGTCAAATGCGTTTAGCATTAAAGGACAATAAGGAACACATTATTATTATTTTTCATCAAATATAAAAAAAACAAGCTTTCTTCTTTTTCACAAAGGATGAGGTGTCGTCCATCTTAATACTAAATATCTAATAGGCATTAATTTAACGATTTACATTATGTGTTCACAGAAACATAGAGATATACAAATTAAAATCATGTTTTCTCTTCCACGGGGCTGCTAGCTTGAAGAATTATCATAATTAGTGGTTGTTATGCTTAATGTATATATATATATATATATATATATATATATATATATATATATATATATATATATATATATATATATATATACATATAATGAAAATTGATAATGAAAAGGAGAAAAAGACATAAATTAGTATTTTTTCATGTTTGTAAATTTGCCATGTGTGACATAATAAATAGCGGACAAAGTAAGCCACAGCCAGGAGTATCCATATCAAAACCAGTGGTCGAGCACTTGGGACCACTCCCCACCGAGGGACGGTCTGCCAGTAACATATACCATGAGAAGAATGTTCTTCCAGTGAGGCGTGTTTCCGGAGAGAGCATTCTCTGGGCCATATGACAAAGTTCGGATGGATAATAGGGAATCATAAACATCCATTATTATTATTATGATTATTATGATTATTATTATGATTATTATTATTATTACTATTATCATTTTGTTTGTGATGCAGTGCATAAGTATCAATAAACCGTCAGCAGGGAATATAACATCGAGTAAAATACATTATTTATAACTACCATTTAATCATCTGCAGCGAAAATAACATAGATAAAAACACATTATCAATCTACTGAGACAGGAGCCTGTCTATTTTGGAAATGTAGCACAAAGTAATTGAGCAGTGCATATAACATTTAGTTTGATAATTATACAGTATTACTTAGTACCAGGACACAGTCTGCAGGGAATAGAACACCAAGTACGATACAGTATTAATACGTGTCAGTGAGTAGATAACATCAGTCGAGTACAGATGGGAGTGGATCAGTGGGGATATCGTATGTGATAGTAATAGCAGATGGTATTTAATTGTATACTGAACCGCAAAAGAAACGTCACAATGGATAGACATATGAGAAACCTTATTTGTCCAAACACTGTAAACATACTTTGAGACATATTAAAACGATGAAACTTGGCAATCTGACGATCCTGACGTTGGGTGGTGACCCTTGGTCTTCCACTACTTGGTCGGTCATTTGTAGTGTTGATGGTCTGGTACCGTTGCTGGGGCCTGTATATGGTCCTTACTTGGACTTGAAATGCATTGGCTTGTCAATCTTGGTATGTGGTAGCAATTCAATAACGAATGAATGTTATCCGATCTGTTTGGATTTTTATAGGGCAAGAAATGGCATGTGCATTTCACGTGCATCGGGTTACCATGGCCGTTGCCGAGATGCGTTTGCGCGATCGGTTTTATTGTCATCTACTTTCATTTTTCCGGACAAGGTAATGTTAAATTTAAGAAACTTTGACAAAAATCATCCAGATATCTAAATGACAAGTTTTCATTCAATGTTACTTGGGGTGACGTTTCTTTTGCGGTTCAGTATATAATACACAGCTAACGAAGTGTAACACATATGCAGCTTGAAACACATCGTAGTATATATGCACACCATAAACCCAACAGGGAATAACAGTACTGATAAGTGTGATTCTGGAGCTTAATACCGAGTATTAAATTGTAACAATACACGTGAGTCCAATATACGAAATTGAGTATAAACTGTCAACATTAATAAACGTGCGTGCGAAAGACTCTGTCCATTATAATTCAAGACGTCAAAGCTAGAAAATAATCAGTCTCGATTATCTGATGAAACAGATTCAATCATATCAGTAAGCGAGAGCACGAAGTACAATTAGTAGATAAACCTACTGCGTTTTGAAAATTGATGTAGTCCCACTGTTGGGTAAATACATACCTCTTATTTTGGTATGGAACCGGGAGCATCAGCTCTAAAGTGGACATCACATTTCAGAACATAGTTGGTTTATCTTCATTCTACAATGACAACAAGAAAGCTTTAAAAACGGTGCTCTGTTGCAGCGCGTAGCTACACAGTATACACAGGTATGTTTCCTGAGAACATTCCAAAAAGGGATCACAGGTGGTTATAAATGTTATAAATATTACTGAAGTTCAACATTGATATATTCATAGTCTTGACTAGTTCAAAACAAGGGCTCAAAACACATAGTTCTTTTCAAAAAGAAGTTGACAAGCAACCATCAAAAGATATATGTTGTAATTTCATGGCAACCAGTTGTGCACTGTTTGGACACTACAAGTCATTTCTTGGAAATTAGTGCCACAAGTAATTTATTGGAAATCGAATACGCAATCTCCCATTGTAGGGGTGACAGGTTGTAGAATCTAGAATAGTTTTAAAATGCTGAACGAACTTATTTCTCGAAACAAACTTTATTTATTAACATTCTACTATTTATTTCAAATGTGAAAGGCATATCAGTTAGTTAGCAGTTACCCCCAGTAATAATACAATTTCGAAATAAATGCCTCTCCACCCTGAAATGGTTTGTGGCAGAACTTGACCTACATCATGATTACTCGAGACTACTGTCAATGGCTGCTGATGTTGTTGACAGTCTGCGTGCCTCTGAAAAGTTACAAGAAGCAAGATGATAACCCCAACCCTGTAGAGTTAATGTGAATGAGCCTGCTGGTACAACGTGATTGCCAACGATTGCCAATGGAACTGGAGTATGACTGAACAGCCGTTTTTTAGGCTGCAGACGAGCAGGTATTTTTATGACACGAGGGATTGGATTCAAATTTTGTGACCTGTCAGCTTCAAGATTCATGGCACTCGGTGCAAGCATGTGAATGAAATGTGACAATTGTGGCCCTGACACAGTGGTCCGTGTATGTTTTATTTAATTGTGCGTGGTCTGAATTGAATTTCATCAAGTTTGATAACTTATGATCAAGTGTCTGTGCTGCGACTTCAGTGATTTCGGGAGGTTTGTTTGTGAGTTTTCGAGGCCTTTCGAAGGGAGGGTTTTTTTCTGATGGACTTTCAAATCGTCTCCTGTCGAATTCTAACGTTGGTGGTTGACAGAGTTTGCAATGACGTTTGTTTGTTTATTTGTTGTTGAACGCCACATTCAGCAATATTCCAGCTATATGATGGCGGTCCGTAAATAATAGAATCTTGACCTGACAATCCAATGACTTATATCATGAGCATCGATTTACGTAATTGGGATACGGTGACATATATCAACCATGTCAACGAGTCTGACCACCCGATCCCGTTAGTCGCCTTTTTTCAACAAGCATGGGTTGCTGAAGACCTATTCTAACCCGGATCTTCACGGGTCGTGATTGCAAAGAATATCAATCACAAAACGGTTTGTAAACAACATGTTGTTATTAATAAAGTTTTTAAAACACTTTTTAATGATGTTACATTTTACTATCATTATCGTTTGTTTCAATGAGGAAATTGATGTTCGCCACTGGACATTTCCCTAACAGTTTCAAAAACATTATCATTTGTATGCAAAAGATATGCCTTCGTTAGGTCTTGTAATCTCATCATCGAAGCAGTTAGGGTTGCTGTCTAGAGTGTCATATCGTCGCCAAAAACATTCGATATCAAACGTACCGTATTTCCTCTATTAATTTCGCGGGAGCCGTTGACCCGTCGTGTATAAGAGACCTGGCTTGTATTAGCCACCCAGCGTCTAATAGAGGAACTATGGACAGGGTATTCAGTTCTTACTGGTGATCGGCGGCCAACTCTTTATAGATCGATATGTTGGACGATGTCATACAGACGTCTTTTTGTGTGGAAAGGGTTGATATACTCAAAAAGAGGTTTCTGTAGCAAAACTTAAACCTCTGTTGAACCACTCAAAATCAAACATTCTTCAATGCCATGGTAGAATACCCATATACACTGCGATAAGTATGAGTGCGGGATACAAACATCGATAATAATATGGATGACTTTACATTTAAATGAGTGTGAGTGTGAACCACAACATCGAGTATAATACTTGACTTTACATTACAATAAGTGTGAATGTGAACTGCAAACATCGAGTATAATACTTGAATTCACATTTCAATAAATGTGAGTGAGAACCACGACATCGAGTGTAATACATGACTTTATATTTCAATAAGTGTGAGAATGAGATACAAACATCGATCATTTTGAATGTGAAGTACAAACACCAAGCATAAGATATGACTTTACATTTCAAGACAAACATCGAGGATAATACATCACTTTACAGTTCTATAGTCGTGAACTACAATGTTGACTAAACACATCGTGACTTAATACGCGTTAAAGTGGCATTCAACGTTGAGTATAATATAGAATATTTTGTGATGTGACGTTCAATTCTTTTGTCTATTGCATGTGATGCCGGCCACATGACGGCGAAACTGACGTTAAGCGTGACGTGCATACGTTTTTTACGACTGCATTGTAGAAATGACGCAGGCATCAACGGAATACTTCCACATTCCGGAAACGCTATACACGATCACTTTAGAAACACAATACTCCTGTACTCAGTGTTTGTTTGCATACGTTGCTCAAAGTAAGAGGTTTTGGCTGCATATCCGTGATAGAATGTTCTCGGTAGGACCCGCGCTCTTGAATGTAACGAAGTAATGCACTACAGTTAAATTATCGATTATTGCCCAGATTAACATTACCCACCATTCTGCAGTTCTCTATGGACTAACTTCTCTACGTGTAATTTTCATAATTAAATTACAGTGATGCTCCAACCTTGTTCAGTGACATCATAACATCTCTCCCGGTGAACTGTTCAGAGTTGCGACCTATGGGCACGCAAGAAACCTTTGATTGGGGTTCGAATCCCGGTTCGCCCGATTATGTTTCTTGGTTTGTCGTGGGTTTCACCATGGTGGTTAAAGTCTACGAACAACATCACTTCGGGCGTTCCTCCCACATCAAGCTGACACGACCTGATAAAATTGGAATACTGTTCAAAGCGGCGTTAAACCCATTTCACTTACTCTCCCATTGTAATCAATCAAATGAACTCCTTTCCGGATCAACGAATCATTGTTACAGAATAATGTTATTTATATTCAGCCTAATAACAGCATGGCTACGGCGGAGACAGGCTCCTCTCTTGAATATTAGCCAATCCAGCACATATAATGGTTCATTGAATTTCTGTTATATAGGGCTCTGACGGTTCTGCTAGGCATTGAAGTGTCTCAATAGTGACGTCGGAGAGGAGGTGCCCTAAAGGTTGCATGTGTTATTACTTTACAAAGTGTCAGTGTGCGTTTGTAGGATTTAGCTACAAATACTGACAGTGACGTTTATCTACTTCATAAGGCCCACCTATTGAGAAGGTGTGTAACGGTGAACACCTCACTGGCTTATTCGGCTCAGACATCCTTCTAGAAACACTGGGAAATATGATACATGCAATTCGCTTTGGGTCCCCAAGAGCACAATAACGTTTTCTGAAGTCAGTATTATTTAGGTGATGCTTATACAGCTGTATTGGTCGATAAATGTAATATTTTTTATTGAAAAACGTTAGACTTGCTGATACTGTTGCAATGTATTCAAAGACGATTAATTTGAAGAATATTTTTAAATTTTGAGGTAGTTAATCGTTGATTAACCACCGCAAAATAATAAAATGTAAACCGTTTAATAACGATGAACCGCCTCAAAAATAGGTTTATCTTCACTCTACCTTGTCTAAAAAACGGACTCTTTTTCTTGCGCATGTATTCAGTGATGCGCTTAGAAGTTGTCATCGCTTATAAACACACATATTGAGTAAAATTAACCTAAGGTCACCCCTTTTAAATAAGATCCTCCTAAATGTAATAAGTATTGTAGAATGGGATTTTACTTTTTGCAATATGATTTCGTACAATAGTCAGCAATAAGATTGAGTTGTTTAACGCCGTACAGAGCAATATTCCGGCCATATGACGGCGGTCGAGTAAATAATCGAGTCTGGACCAGACAATCCGGTGATTCACATCATGAGCATCGATCTTCGCAATTGGGACCGATGACATGCATCAACCAAGTCAGCGAGCCTGATCACCCGATCTCGTTTGTCGCCGCTTACGACAAGCATAGTCGCCTTTTACGGCAATCATGGGTTGCTGAAAACCTATTCCACCCTGCATCTTCACGGGACCAACAATAAGATGGAAGTATCTACATGCACTTATTTAGTTATTTGTAATTGTTGATAACGTATATGGATAACATATAAAATATCTTCTTGTTATTGCATTCGTTCTTTCAAGAAAACGGGGTTCACATGACGTCAGGAATTTCTGTTCATTGTTTATATTGTCTTTGTTTTTGTTGCATAAAAAGTCGAATATTTAAAAAAGGCAACTATTGATGTTGTGAATGGATATTATTTTCTTGTATTTCATTTGCATATTTATTATATCACACTTTCTCTTTAAATGCACCTTCCATATATAAGTTCAAAAATAGAAGTGTTAGAAAGCTGTCGCCTAAACAAAAGTCCTCAACACTATAAATTCTGAACTGTTGTACTTGCTCCGTCTGAAATTGATTTTATCCCCATTTGAAAGATAATAGGATAGTGTAATATTGCACTGCAAAAACAACACACTTACGCACGCACGCACAATACCCTGTGCTCCACAACAGAATATATTCCCAGTAAACGTGCCACATTATGTCCCATGCACTATGACAGTATACAGCTCCAATACATGTCCGACACAAAATTTACCCGTGCACTATGTTACTCTATTGCCGTGATATTTGCACTGAAAACAGCACATCCATTTGTGTCAGACAACTGCCTAATCACGTGTACACGTGTTAGCATGACCTGACTAAATTGAACGAAATTACTAAATGACATTTGATTTACTGCATTTCAAACAGGACAGAACATAAGTGACTTCGTTTAGTACTAGCAGACAGTATTACCTCGTCTTGTGTAACTAGATAATCTCCTACTTCATCTTTAAGTACCAGACAGTATGACCTCATTCTGTACTACCAGACAGTGAGACCTCATTTTGTACTACCAGACAGAATGACCTCGTCTTGTGTAACTAGATAATCTCCAACTTCATGCTTTAGTACCAGACAGTATGCCCTCATCTTGTACTACTAGACAGTAGGACCTCGTCTTGTACAACCAGACAGTATGACCGCGTATTGTATTACAAAATATTATCCTACTTCATCCTTTAGTACAAGACAGTATGGCCTTATCTTGTACTACCAGACGGTATGACCTCATCTTGTACTACAAGACAGTATGACCTCGTCTTGTACTACCAGACAGTATGGCCTTGTCTTGTACTACCAGACAGTATGACCTCATTCTGTACTACCAGACAGAATGCTCTCATCTTGTACCACCAGACAGTATGACCTCGTCTTGTACTACCAGACAGTATGACCTCGCCTTGTACTACCAGACAGTATGACCGCGTATTGTATAACCAGATGTTATCCTACTTCATCCTTTAGTATCAGACAGTATGACCTCATCTTGTATTACAAGACAGAATGCCCTCATCATGTACTACCAGACAGTATGACCTCGTCTTGTACTACCAGACAGTACGACCTCGTCTTGTTCTACCAGACAGTATGACCTCGTCTTGTACTACCAGACAGTATGACCTCGTCTTGTACTACCAGACAGTATGACCTCATCTTGTACTACCAGACATAAGACCTCATCTTGTACTATCAGACAATATGACCTCATCTTGTACTACCAGACAGTATGACCTCGCCTTGTACTACCAGACAGTATGACCGCGTATTGTATAACCAGATATTATCCTACTTCATCCTTTAGTACCAGACAGTATGACCTCATCTTGTATTACCAGACAGAATGCCCTCATCATGTACTACCAGACAGTATGACCTCGTCTTGTACTACCAGACAGTATGACCTCGTCTTGTACTACCAGACAGTATGACCTCGTCTTGTACTACAAGACAGTATGACCTCATCTTGTACTACCAGACAGTATGACCTCATCTTGTACTACCAGACAGTATGACCTCATCTTGTACTTTCAGACAGAATGCCCTCATCTTGTACCACCAGACAGTTTGACCCCATCTGGTACTATCAGACAGAATGCCCTCATCTTGTACTACCAGACAGTATGACCTCGTCTTGTACTACCAGACAGTATGACCTCGTCTTGTACTACAAGACGGTATGACCTCATCTTGTACTACCAGACATTATGACCTCATCTTGTACTATCAGACAGAATGCCCTCATCTTGTACTACCAGACAGTTTGACCCCATCTTGTACTATCAGACAGAATGCCCTCATCTTGTACTACCAGACAGTATGACCTCGTCTTGTACTACCAGACAGTATGACCTCGTCTTGTACTACAAGACGGTATGACCTCATCTTGTACTACCAGACATTATGACCTCATCTTGTACTATCAGACAGAATGCCCTCATCTTGTACTACCAGACAGTTTGACCCCATCTTGTACTATCAGACAGAATGCCCTCATCTTGTACTACCAGACAGTATGACATCATCTTGTACTATCAGACAGAATGCCCCCATCTTGTACTACCAGACATTATGACCTCATCTTGTACTATCAGACAGAATGCCCACATCTTGTACCACCAGACAGTATGACCGCGTATTGTATAACAAAATAATATCCTACTTCATCTATTAGTACAAGACAGTATGACCTCGACTTGTACTACCAGACAGTATGACCTCGTCTTGTACTACCAGACAGTATGACCTCGACTTGTACTACTAGACAGTATGACCTCATCTTGTACTACCAGACAGTATGACCTCGCCTTGTACTACCAGACAGTATGACCGCGTATTGTATAACCAGAAATTATCCTACTTCATCCTTTAGTACCAGACAGTATGATCCCGTCTTGTACTACCAGACAGTATGACCTCGTCTTGTACTACCAGACAGTATGACCTCATCTTGTACTACAAGACAGTATGACCTCGTCTTGTACTACCAGATAGTATGGCCTCATCTTGTACAACCAAACAATATTGCCTCATCTTCAACTGCCAGACAATATTGCCTCATTCCAAACAGTAAAGCATCTTGTTATTGACAATGCGAGGTAACATGACAACACACTCGTCCTTCTTTACTGTCATGAACATCAGCTACACCATAGGAAGAAACATGTACCGAACAAAGAACAAATTAGTCAAACGACAAAGTCACACATGAAAGTCACTCCTTTTTGGATTCCATGTGTGATACTATGCTAGTGGTAAGAGGCAAATAAATGCATCGGATGGAGTCCCGATGACTTGGCCGAGTTCGTGTCATCGTACCCCAGGGGGTTGCTCATAATAGTAATCACTGGTTTGCCTTGTTGGAACTATTTACACTGCTCTTGGAATATTGCTAAATGCGACGATAAATACGAAACAAGCAAATAAATATGAAATGTGATATCTGGTCTTTCAGTGTGTATTGTTTCAGCTGTAAATATTCAGGATATTAAACATTTCCCAATTTAGTTTCAGGGTGAAATGTTCTTGATCTTCAGTAGCGATAATATCGAGGACATAATACAACGGGGTGATAAACTCATTTAGCTTCTATTAAACTACGAGACTTATATTGCAAATATGTTATGGAGGATATACGGTTGTCTGTGAATGTGGGGATTGGGGTGGGGGTGGCAATGGGGTTGGGGTTGGGGTTGGGGGTGAGGGTGGTGGTGGTGGGGTAAGGGATGGGGTTGGGGGTGGCGGGGGGTGGGGGTGGGGGGGTGGGGGTGGTGGTGTTGATTGATCCTGCTATTGAAGGCAGTCCGTGAACGCTCCTTTGGTTTCCATTGAGCAATGAATTATTTTTTAGCAGTATATCTTCTCATCAATCATCTGGGTAATCTATGGATGATTTGCTGTAACATATCATTCACTACCACGAAAATACATAGTATCTGAGTACTAAATAGTCCTACAAGTCTTTCTAATCTATATGTCAGGTCATAAATAAAACTAAAACTTGAAGTACATGTTAATCCACATACAGGCGAGCATCTATGGCTTCAAACGAGCTCTTTAAGGGCATACACAGTGGATAATGCGTTGCCCAGATCTTGATAATATGTGAGTGGCGTATATTTCTTTCACTCAAGAAAATCCATGAGTCGTTTAGGTTAATTTTTGAGACCAGTCGACTGGCCAAAGTGAAACTTCTGACAACACCAATACATTTTTAGCACTACATGTAACCATGATTGGCAGAGGAACCTACCGAAGTAGAAAGGCTCTGTAATGAAATCACCCATATAGCACAAGGCATAAGAACCATACTACTCCTCTCGCTAGAACCAGCCGGCCAGTAAGACTGCCATAGGAGAGATTTCCTAATGACACACGTAGAATGCCAGTGAGCTCAGAAGCAGATCAAACGCGTGTTCTGCTGTCGTCTGAAAGGCCAAAGTGCGCCCATTGACGTAGGTCTTCAGTCTCCACACACCAAGAAAAAACAATGTCGTTTGTTAGGGATTGCTGGTAAGCCCTTCGTCTTGCGCGGCACAGACATGTCTTGATATTGGAGGAAACATTTGACTGGTGTGTATTTACTCGTGCACAGTAATCCCAATAATTAGTTTTGGATGGATTTAGAGTTTGATATGGACCATATAACCCTTACACTGTCTATGAGGTGTGGCGTAGGGATGAATATAGAACTGACCATATCAGGGAAGTGTGAAGAGATGTACTGAGGCATTTGTTCGAGCTGTACAAGGTGAAGTTGGTGATTATACAATTACGCAGCCAAAGCTCGAGTCCTGTGAAGGTTATCTATATAGTTAGGTAATATACTGTTATTGTTACTATTCATATGAAAACTTGGAAGATGAAACTTTGATAGGCCTCATTTGAGGATATAGACTTCGGCTGAATTGAATATATAACCTTATATGACACGTGGATAGTATAAACTACAGTGAGTATTAGAGACGTGGATGTTTGGAGTATCAATTGTAGTGATTGAGAGTAGTTGTCACGTGGATAGTATAAGGCGAAGTGAAAGATACGTGGTTGTTTGGGGTATCAATTGTAGAGATTGAGAGTAGTTGTAACGTGGATAGTATAAGGCGAAGTGAAAGATACGTGGTTGTTTGGGGTATCAATTGTAGTGATTGAGAGTAGTTGTAACGTGGATAGTATAAGGCGGAGTGAAAGATACGTGGTTGTTTGGGGTATCAATTGTAGTGATTGAGAGTAGTTGTCGCGTGGATAGTATCAGGCGGAGTGATAGACACGTGGTTGTTTGGGGTATCAATTGTAGTGATTGAGAGTAGTTGTAACGTGGATAGTATAAGGCGGAGTGAAAGATACGTGGTTGTTTGGGGTATCAATTGTAGTGATTGAGAGTAGTTGTAACGTGGATAGTATAAGGCGGAGTGAAAGATACGTGGTTGTTTGGGGTATCAATTGTAGTGATTGAGAGTAGTTGTAACGTGGATAGTATAAGGCGGAGTGAAAGATACGTGCTTGTTTGGAGTATCAATTGTAGTGATTGAGAGTAGTTGTAACGTGGATAGTATAAGGCGGTGTGATAGATACGTGGTTGTTTGGGGTATCAATTGTAGTGATTGAGAGTAGTTGTAACGTGGATAGTATAAGGCGGAGTGAAAGACACGTGGTTGTTTGGGGTATCAATTGTAGTGATTGAGAGTAGTTGTAACGTGGATAGTATAAGGGGGAGTGAAAGATACGTTTTTGTTTGGGGTATCAATTGTAGTGATTGAGAGTAGTTGTAACGTGGATAGTATAAGGCGGAGTGAAAGATACGTGGTTGTTTGGGGTATCAATTGCAGTGATTAAGAGTAGTTGTCACGTGGATAGTATAAGGGGGAGTGAAAGATACGTGGTTGCACGGAGTATTAGTTGTAGTGATTGAGGGTAGTTGTCACGTGGATAGTATAATGCGTAGTCATAGAGACGTGGTTGTTTGGAGTATCGGTTGTAGAGACTGAGGGTAGTTGTCACGTGGATAGTATAACCGTTGTGAGAGAGACGTGGTTGTTAGGCGTATCAGCTGACCCTAATCTGGAACAGATCTAGAATTTATATGTTCGTTTCTTTCAACGAAAATCGTTGACATCGCTCAGACGATCAATGTAAAGAATACCATACTGAATACAATCCATCTAAGCCCGTTCGTGAATGGATTACCTACTAGTCCTACTAGTAAATTAGTAAAACTATTCAATTCGTATTTTGCAAGAATTTCGTCAATGTCGTCGTAGTAGAAGACGTCATTTGTTAGATTGCTATGCTGACTACGCGGGTTCGAATCCCGTTGGCAACAAGTTTGTCCTAAAACCATTCTGTTATCAAAGTCAAAGATAAACCGACATTGCCAAGTGGTGTTTAAATAACAACTAATTTATTTGATGCCCAGTCATCCCCAGGGGGGGGGGGGGGGGGGGAAGCATACGGATGATGATGACGTTGAAATACCTAGAAAGGTTGATGAAACATATTTCGTCTGTATGGCATACTGATGATTCTGACATTAAGATGACCAGCAGGATTAATGAAACATATTTCGTCTGTATGGCATACGGATGATGCAGACATTAAGATTCACAGAATATCTAATGAAACATATTTCGTCTGTGTGGCATACGGATGCTGCTGACATTAAGATACCGAGAATGATTAATGAAACATATTTCTTCTGTATGGCATACGGATGATGCAGACATTAAGATACACAGAATATCTAATGAAACATATTTCGTCTGCGTGGCATACGGATGCTGCTGACATTAAGATACCGAGAAGGATTAATGAAACATATTTCGTCTGTATGGCATACGGATGATGCTGACATTAAGATACCGAGAAGGATTAATGAAACATATTTCGTCTGTATGGCATACGGATGATGCTGACATTAAGATACCGAGAAGGATTAATGAAACATATTTCTTCTGATGGCATACGGATGCTGCTGACATTAAGATACACAGAATATCTAATGAAACATATTTCGTCTGTATGGCATACGGATGATGCTGACATTAAGATACCGAGAAGGATTAATGAAACATATTTCTTCTGTATGGCATACGGATGATGCTGACATTAAGATACCGAGAAGGATAAATGAAACAAATTTCGCCTGTATGGCATACGGATGATGCTCACATTAACATACCCAGAAGGATTAATGAAACATATTTCGCCTGTATGGCATACGGATGATGCTGACATTAAGATTCCCAGAAGGATTAATGGGACCTATTTCTACTGTATTAAACTTGTTTGTAGGATGCATAACGTCATACACTCGCGAATGGAAATTATAGATCATCTGACGGTGAAATTCAATCATTTTTACTAGAAAATGGAATATTACAGACAGCGATGACCCAGCCATTATTGGTGGAGAATGCGTTGGTCCAGTTATGACATTGTACATTTTGTACAGGCCTTGTAACATTTTGCTGTGCTTCAGTGGGCTAACGACATTGCCTTGAGTGTATTTGCTGCAAATACTTTACACATTATCCAGTGTGATTACGAAGAGGGGCCACTGTTTGAACTGCTATAGGTTGTGCTTCAGCGCTGATGATGTGAGCTCAGTGTCAAGCGGCGAAAGCGGGCTCCGCCATAATGCTGCTGCTTTTAGCTGATAACAAACTCTTCCGTGTGCAACCGACCGGTGATGGCTGTCATTAGGGAGGCAGTTTGCAAGGACTGTGAGTCGAGATCTCTGGTAAATCTGCTCCCTCGGGACAAATAGTTTCATGAAGAGGTCCTTTGAGGGTACATGGTTTAGCCCTCAAGGGGGCAGAAAGCTTGATGCGAAAAGGCCTCTCGAAAGGGAGAGTCAAATGAGAGTCGATTTATCCACGGGATAATGTGTTGGAGATACCTGAATTCACCTTTTCACTTGTAGCCAATATGTTCGGCCAACGATTGGTTTCCGTTTAGATCTTACCGTTAACACTATTACGTATCAAGTAGGGCTGGTATACCATCAACAGCAGCATCCAGTCACGTGACAGCATCATATGGCACGAGTATCATCATTTGGCTATACATAGTGATCAGTATTTATATCTTGACAACGCGATGGTCTTTGACTGCGGTCTACACTGCGACTGTCCAATACATCAGCGGGGGACATCGAGGAGGACTGAAGGTGATTCTGTCGCCTGTTCATCCCCTGTCCCCATCCTCAGGGAAACACCATCATTACCATCATGACATATCGATTACCATCTAGAACGTCAAACAGGGGGGACATGTAGGAGTTGAAAGGATCTTCAAGATTCATGTCTTTGAATGACATTTAGAAGTGATACACATAAGGAAGAGAATTAATGGATGTCATTTTTTTTATTATGAGGAAACACAACGTTTCAGACCAAATGCTTACTCCTTCATTAGGTGAATGAATGCTATGAGGCAGAGAACATATATACATCATCAGCGCTAATTACTGACATAAAGTGTTGGCTTCCATTGTCGTTTGCTAATCACCTATCAGCGGCAAGTATCTGTTATCTGTTGGCCTCCCCTGTTAGTTACCACCTTTCGTTATCTTATTTCTTTTGTTGTCCTTACATGTACATATATATGCTCTCTGCCTGATACCATTCATTCAACTGATGAAGAGTAAGCATATACTCCGAAACGTTGTGTTCTTGATAATAAAGACGTTGACATTAATAAATTCTCTTCCTTCAAGATTTATACAACAGAAACAAGACTAATCAGACATTAAGCTTACTATTGTGCTTCATCATAGTAACATGTCGAAGTGATGAAATGCTTTCTTATTCTAAAGGGCAAATACATTCGGAAAAAAGTTAAAATTCGTATATTTACTCCGATTAAATTCCACGTGGAAGTCTCATGGGTGCCGTTCAGGACATGAAGAGTGTCTACGTTGACTCTTGCTGATTTCAGTGCATGCCGGTCCACCACCCACGCTCAGTTGGTTGACGGTGTGGGCGGGGGAGACGTTGTATACACAGTATAGTTGCCATCCCCATTGTGCAGCTGATTGTCACTGCCGGAATATGTAGCCTCAGATGTAAGCCAATACTGTCGACTCGGGTTCCTTCTTATTTGGAGATGCTTCCACAGAATGGATCTATGAGCCAGCAGGCTCTCTGTGTTGTTTCGGCTTTTTATGTAATGTGGGTTTGGAGTAGTTAGGTTTTTTAAAAGTGTGTGTTCTGTGTTGGCAGGGCTCTGTTTAGTGTATGTTCTGTGTAGTGTGTGTTCAGTGTAGTGTGTGTTCTGTGTAGTGTGTGTTCTGTGAAGTGTGTGTTTTGTGTAGTGTGTGTTCTGTACAGTGTCTGTTAAGTGTAGTGTGTGTTCTGTGTAGTGTGTGTTCTGTGTAGTGTGTGTTCTGTGTAGTATATGTTCTGTATAGTGTCTGTTAATTGTAGTGTGTGTTCAGTGTAGTGTGTGTTCTGTATAGTGTGTGTTCTGTGTAGTGTGTGTTCTGTATAGTGTCTGTTAAGTGTAGTGTGTGTTCTGTGTAGTGTGTGTTCTGTATAGTGTCTGTTAAGTGTAGTGTGTGTTCTGTGTAGTGTGTGTTCTGTGTAGTGTGTGTTCTGTGTAGTGTGTGTTCTGTATAGTGTCCGTTAAGTGTAGTGTGTGTTCTGTGTAGTGTGTGTTCTGTATAGTGTCTGTTAAGTGTAGTGTGTGTTCTGTGTAGTGTGTGTTCTGTGAAGTGTGTGTTTTGTGTAGTGTGTGTTCTGTACAGTGTCTGTTAAGTGTAGTGTGTGTTCTGTGTAGTGTGTGTTCTGTGTAGTGTGTGTTCTGTGTAGTGTGTTTTCTGTATAGTGTCTGTTAAGTATAGTGTGTGTTCTGTGTAGTGTGTGTTCCGTGTAAGGTATGTTCTGTATAGTATGTGTTCTGTGTAGTGTATGTTCTTTGTAGTGTGTGTTCTGTGTAGTGTGTGTTCTATGTAGTGTGTGTTACGTGTAGTGTACATGTATGTTGTGTGTTTTGTGTGTTCTGTGTAGTGTATATTCTGTATAGTGTGTGTCCTGTGTAGTGTTTGTTCTGTATAGTGTATGTTCTGTGTAATGTGTGTTCTGTGTAGTATATGTTCTGTTTATTGTGTGTTCTGTGTAGTATATGTTCTGTGTAGTGTGTGTTCTGTGTAGTGTGTGTTCTGTGTAGTGTATGTTCTGTGTAGTGTTTTTTCTGTATAGTGTGGGTTTTGTGTAGTGTATGTCATGTGAAGTGTATGATAATCTGAAGCCACTTTAAGAATGACCGACTGGAGAATTAAACCCGGGTCTTCGACCCGAAGATCCCACCCTTTGCCCACTTGGCTCATTTACGTGACATGGTCGTCACAGCAAGAAAATGATTTCAGCTAATATGGAAGCATGGGTCAGAGAAAAGGCTTAATAAAACGTGTGTGATTATCAAAGAAAAGGGGCGATTAGTTTGAGTTAGTTGCATATAATCAAACCTTTACAGCATTGGTTTCTAAGCTTTTAAGAATTAAATATACGATCTGGAGATATGTCTATACCTCTGTAAAGTAGGCCTACATCTGGTGAGCGAAAACAACCGTAAGTCTTTGTTGAGGTATGGGTGTTACGATCACCTTAGCCAACGAACGCTTTGTACAACGGCACAGGTCTGTATCTACACTTGTCACATTTTGACGCTGCACATGCTACATTGTGTCTGAAGCTGCATTTGGCACATTGTGTCTGATGCTGCATTTGGCACATTGTGTCTGATGCTGCATTTGGCACATTGTGTCTGAAGCTGCATTTGGCACATTGTGTCTGATGGTGGCCACATTGAGGCGGCAATTGATCAGCTCTTCGGCTGCATTTGTCACATTTTGTCTGAAGGGAGACATATTGAAGCGGCAATAGATCAGCCATTCAGCTGCATTGATCACGTTTTGTTTGAAGCGAGACACACTGAAGCGGCAACCGATCAGCTTTGCAGATGCATTTATCACATTTTGTCTGAAGGGAGACATATTGAAGCGGCAATAGAATAGCCATTCAGCTGCATTATCACGTTTTGTTTGAAGGGAGACATATTGAAGCGGCAATAGATCAGCCATTCAGCTGCATTTATCACATTTTGTATGAAGGGAGACATATTGAAGCGGCAATAGATCAGCCGTTCAGCTGCATTTATCACATTTTGTCTAACGGGAGACATATTGAAGCGGCAACTGATCAGCTCTTTAGCTGCATTATCACGTTTTGTTTGAAGCGAGACACACTGAAGCGGCAACCGATCAGCTCTGCAAGTGCATTGATCACATTTTGTCTGAAGGGAGACATATTGAAGCGGCAATAGATCAGCCATTCAGCTGCGTTTATCACGTTTGGTTTGAAGCGAGACATATTGAAGTGGCAACTGATCAGCTCTTCAGCTGCATTTATCACATTTTGTCTGAAGGGAGACATATTGAAGCGGCAATAGAATAGCCATTCAGCTGCATTTAATACGTTTTGTTTGAAGCGAGACATATTAAAGTGGCAACTGATCAGCTCTTCAGTTGCATTTATCACGTTTTGTCTTATCACGTTACCTTATATCGCCCTTAAAATGATAGTGTTAGAGTTGCTGCTTAAATGGGCAGCATATATCACGCCCTTTAATTGTGCATTCAGTCGATCCTTCAAAAGGATAGTGGTGGAGTGGGTGCTAAAATGGGTCGCATACACACGCCCTTTAAGGGTGCATTCTATGGCTCATCCAAAACGGATAGTCTTGGATTGGGAGCTAAAATGGGCAGCATATATCACGCCCTTTAATTGTGCATTCAGTCGATCCTTCAAAAGGATAGTGTTGGAATGGGTGATAAAATGGATCGCATACACGCGCCCTTCAGTGTGTGTACTCTGTGGACGCTTCAAAGGATAGTGCTATAGTTGGTTCTAAAATGGGCAGTATTTACACGTCCTTCAAGTGTGCATTCTATCGACCCTCCAAAAGGATAGCGTTGGTTTTGGTGCTAAAACGGATAGTTTGGTTATGCCCTTCAAGTGTACATTCTATCCTACAAAAGGATAGAGTTAGAGTAGTTGCTAAAATGAGTTGCATATACCAGTGTTCGAAAAACCTGCCTGCCCGACCGTCCGAGACGGGTTGATTTCAACTCGGGCTGCCAGATTTTCAAATCCCCCTGCCCGACAGTCGGGTTATATTTCCTAGGTGAAAATATTCTAAATATTTCCCGATGATAAGCATTAATTCACATGTAAAGATGAATAATAAAATGTAACCAAAAAGAAACCCCGTTAGCTTATCCTGAGAAACATATGATTATAGTGGGCAGGCAGGTTTTGGTCAGGGCTGGCAAGTATTTCAGCTAGCCAGTCCTGTGGTCTGGCTGAAATTTTGGGGAGTTTCATACCCTGCATATACACGCTCTTTAAGTGTGCATTCTATCGATCCTCCGAAGGGACAGTGTTGGAGTGGGTGTTGGGCACATACACACTTCCTTTAGTGTGTTTCGTCGGTGGATAGTTCTGGTGGATATTCAGGATAGTGCTGCATAGTGCGTTCTGTCTATCCTTAAAAAGATAGTGTTCTAGATTGGATGGACTGTTCTATAATGGGTTGCGTGTGCATTCTCTTGTCCCTTAGAAGGATAGCGTTCTAGTGTGTGCAATAATGCGTCGCACACACACGCTCCTTAATTGAATATGCATTCTGTCAACCCTCTAAATGATAGTATTGGCGGGAGTGTAATAATGAATTGCGTGTGTGTGTCTATAGAGAATATATAGTGGATTCTTTACAAAGGACAGAGCATACATGCGACTCTGTAATGGATAGTGAATACATGCGACGGGTATCATAAATGTGACACTGTAATATAAATTGTAAATGATTGCTCTGTAATGGGTAGTTTATACTGCATACAGTCGGGCTTGACATGGAGAGGGCATTATCCCCTACATTAACCATCAGCCACCGCTGTTTGATGACAGCGTTCCGCAGTTCTAGATTGTTGACTGTACTGCTGTAGTCGACGAGGAGCGACTGACTGCACGTGGAACTGCGGAGGTCTGCTGACACGAAGCAGATGCCGGACAACTCGCTCGGTATGTGCCGGACGAAATCATTACTTAGGGAAATTCAAATATTAAAGGCATCATTGGAGGGCTTAATCATAATACATTCCATAAGAAGTGTGCCGGTAAAGACAGAAATAATCGAAAGCAATTTACATTCTGGCAAATTTGCCAAAAAAGATAATAGTTGCTAGGCAACGAGGTTTGGTGAATAAGATAGCAAGAAAGTCTGGCGATCCAACTGACAAGCTGTGAAAGGGAGACATGGGATGCAGACAGTGACTTCACTGTGGTGGAATGGAGGGATGGAGTGTAGACAGTGACTTTACTTTGGTGGAATAGAGGGATGGAGTGTAGACAGTGACTTTACTTTGGTGGAATAGAGGGATGGAGTGTAGACAGTGACTTTACTTTGGTGGAATAGAGGGATGGGATGTAGACAGTGACTTTACTTTGGTGGAATGGAGGGATGGAGTGTAGACAGTGACTTTACTGTGGTGGAATAGAGGGATGGGATGTAGACAGTACCTTCAGTATTTTCGGATTAGGGGAACGGATGTCGATAGTGACTTCACTGTGGTAGAATAGAGGTATGGGTTGTAGATAGTGATTTCACTTTTGTGGAATAGAGGGATGGGATTTAGACAGTGACTTCACTGTGTTGGAATAGAGGGATGGGATGTAGATAGTGACTTCACTGTGGTGGAATAGAGGGATGGAATGTAGACAGTGACTTCACTGCGGTGGAATAGAGGGAGGTTATGTGGACAGTGACTTCACTGTGATGGCATAGATGGATGGGTTGTAGACAGTGACTTCACAGTGGTGGCATAGATGGATGGGTTGTAGACAGTGACTTCACTGTGGTGGCATAGATGGATGGGTTGTAGACAGTGACTTCACTGTGATGGCATAGATGGATGGGTTGTAGACAGTGACATCACTGTGGTGGAATAGAGGGATTGAATGTAGACAGTGACTTCACTGTGATGGCATAGGTGGATGGGTTGTAGACAGTGACTTAACTGTGGTGGAATAGAGGGAGGGGATGTGGACAGTGACTTCACTGTGATGGCATAGATGGATGGGTTGTAGACAGTGACTTCACTGTGGTGGCATAGATGGATGGGTTGTAGACAGTGACTTCACTGTGATGGCATAGATAGATGGGTTGTAGACAGTGACTTCACTGTGGTAGAATAGAGGGAATGGGTGCAGACAGTGACTTCACTGTGGTGGAATAGAGGGAGGGGATGTAGACAGTGACTTCACTGTGGTGGCATGGAGGGTTGGGTTGTAGACAGTGACTTCACTGTGTTGGAATTGAGGGAGGGGATGTAGACAGTGACTTCACTGTGGTGGCATAGAGGGACTGGATGTAGACAGTGACTTCATTTTTTTTTGGATTAGGGAACGGATGTAGATGGTGTTAAAACTGTGAAAGAACAGAGAAGTGGGATACCGACAGTGCTTTCGTAGTCGAAAAATTCAAAGATGGGATATAGATTTTAATCACCGTGCTGCTGCGCAATATATAAAAATGTGAGCAGGGTCACTGCCAGCCACAACATGAATAATCATAAAGACTTGTGGTTTTGTTTACCTTAATAATAAATGTTACGTTCACAGTTGTCTGGGGATTAACAATGTATTTGTGAAGGGGATTCGAGAGTGAACATTTTTGTCAGAGCGTCAAAAGGTATTATAAAACTATATAAAACTTTTTATTCATTATTCGCTGAAGAAGTAAAATGTTATAATATGGTGCCAATATGTGTGGCAATGGGTATTAGTCGTGGCTTTGTAGTGTAAGTTCTTACCAGACGCTTCTCGGTGACGGGATTTATCACCCAAAAGGGAATATGTCGGTCGTCACTTATTTCGTGTCCTGCACGCGTACAGTACGCTCCGCAGCAAAAGGAATTATTTAGCGTGCACGAACTAATCTCAGCTCGAGTAGCAATAACACATATTATCAAATCAAAAGGTATGTTATAAAACGATCACACTGGTTATTCATAACCCAATCACGACATGTTTAAGATGACGACTCGCGTGATTAAACACCCCCGGTTAAGTTCTGCTAACACATTAACACAGTAATGGGCCTCGGTCCTTGTACAGTCTCACCATCGTCAGAAAAGGCTGATTCTGGCACGCCGTGATTGAACCGAAGGGTGTGTGAAGATATTGGGAAAGTCAGGTTTCTTACTAGATATATGCAGAGAGCACGTTAAAAGCCCATTACCGCGTCTAGCAGAGGCCTACAGTGTCACAGTGACATCCTTCTGAATATCCAAATAGGATGTCGAAATGGTCAGTTGCCAACGGTTAACTTCAATACTGGTGGAATTCAATCTAGACCGAATGCTCTAGACAGAATCTTATAGCAAGGAGTATTTTATTGCTTTAGAAGATCGATAGATAGTATACACCCTCTATCTAGCGAATATACAACATTCTCTCACAGACGCCAAGATCCCTGTAGGCAGGGCACTCTAACTTGGTCAAAAGGAGTTACATGACGTCAAAATGCTGGCCTCTGGTATCGACGTCATCACAATTCTCTTTCTGACGCAAAAGGGAAGTACTCAAAGTTGTAAATGGCAAAATGAAATGTTACCGTAGGAGCTCTGCGTGGCAGCGGTGAGGGTAGCAAAGTGGTTATTTAAAGCGTTCGTCCGCCACGTCGAAGACTGCGTGAGTGAGCTGGGTTTAACGCCGCTTTTAACAGTATTACAGCTATATCACGGCGTGTCAGCTTAATGTGGGAGGAAAGCACGAAGTGATGCAGTTCTCAGACGTTTACCACTTCGGCGAAACCCACGATCACGGGTATGGTGCTGACAAACCTAGAAACATAATCGGGTCGAACCGGGATTCGAACCCACAATCATATGTTTCTGGCGTGTCCCAAGGAACAGCGAATCGCGGCACTGTATAGAGACAAGGCCGAAATACTTTATAGCACAAGTGAGAATACTTTATAGCACAAGTGGGAATTATGTATAGCATAAGTGGAAATGCTTTAAAGGGCAATGGAATTTTAGCAAAATTCTAAATGACTCTGTATAGCGCCAGACAGGTCACTGAAAAGCGCCCGTGGGAGATCTCCCTGCAGCGTCACCTAGAACTCGGTGTAATGCCATTGTGTACCCTAAATAGCACCACTGGAAGCTATGTAAGGTATCTACCGATCCACACAACGTCGGTCGCCTGAGATCCACCACGAATGAGTTCCCGATGATCTCACCACACGCACATCGTACCTGATGACACATCAGAGAAAACCGATAATTCTCCTGTTCAAATGAAAAAGAATTGCAGGTGATAATTTAAAAGTGCAAATGCGCAGCCGATTAGAATATTCATTTGTTTGGGATAAATTTCCATGCAGGGAATGAATAATGCCATCGGATACTGTCTGTCGGTGACTCAATATATTAGGTCAGGTGGTGAGTTATTTGACCCAGAGTGCGGTTACGAAACCACTCTCTGCCACACGACTTGACTAACGTGTGATATTAACAATAATGCTGAATAGACACTTTAGAAAAACTGTCCGAATGGGTCATTTTTAGTTGTATTCTTTCCCCTTAATTTGATCAGATAAATGTTTAGTAACCCCCCCCCCCCAACGCCCCCCAAACGCCCCCCCCCCCCCCCCCCCCCCCACACACACACACACACACACACACACTCCAACGTTCGCGTAAAGCATGGTAGCTCTGTGACTGATAGACAGTGGCTGCATTGGCTATTGCTACCTTACATGTATCTTACGGTGTGAGTGTGGGTGAATGTGAGAGTCAGTGGAAGCGGGAGGGTGAGGTTGAGGGTGAGGGTGAGGATAAGGGTAAGATGAGGGTGAGAGTAAGGATGAGGGTGAGGGTGAGGGTGGGGATGAGGGTGGGGGTGAGGGTGCGGAGAGGGTGAGGGTGGGGATGAGTGTGAGGGTGGGGATGAGGGTGAAGATGGGGGTGAGGCTGAGTGTGAGGTTGAGGTTGAGAGTGAGGGTGTGGGTGCGGGTGCGGGGAGGGTGAGAGTGGGGATGAGAGTGAAGATGGGGGTGAGGGTGTGAGTGGGGTAGGTGTGAATGTGAGTGTAAGTCCTAGTGGGAGTTCGAGTGTGAGAACGGTGAGTGTTTGAGTGCGAGAGTGTGAATGTGAATATGCATGTGAACACTGTGTGTGAGTGTGAAGTGTTTTGGTGAGAGTGTGGGTGAGTGTGTGAGTGTGTGTGTGAGGGTGTGGGTGTGGGTGGGGGGGGGGGGAGTGGGGGGGGGTGTGGCGATGGGGGGGGGGGGTGAGTGTGGATATGAATGTGAATATGAGTATGAGTGTGTGTGAGTATGAGTGTGTGTGTGTGTGTGTGCTAGTGGGTGGGTGGGTGGGTGTGGGTGTGAATGTGAGTGTGAGTGTGAGTGTGAGTGTGGGTGTGGGTGTGAGTGTTGGTGTGGGTGTGGGTGTGTGGGTGTGCGTGTGCGTGGGTGTGGTCGGTGCGTGGGTGTGGGTGGTGTGTGAGTGTGGGTGTGCGTATGGGTGTTGGTTTGAGTGTGGGTGTGGGTGTGGGTGTGGGCGTGGGTGTGGGTGTGGGTGTGGGTGTTGGTGTGAGTGTGGCTACGGGTGTGAGTGTGAGTGTGAGTGTGAGTGTGGGTGTGGGTGTGCGTGGGTGTGGGTGTGGGTGTGAGTACGGGTGTGGATTTTAGTGTGGGTGTGGGTGTGGGTGTGGTTGTGGGTGTGAGTACGGGTGTGGATTTTAGTGTGGGTGTGGGTGTGGGTGTGGGTGTGAGTGTGGTTGTGGGTGTGATACGAAACTTAAACATATGTGACCTCAAGTCAAAGAAATACTTGCTTCTCAACAAAGATAACATGTTGATAATAGGGTAAAGACATGCCATATGTCATTTACCAAACATTAATGTAGTAATCAAGATTATAATACGTTACACTTAGTGTGGGTTCATGTGGAGCCCATACACGCTGGATACAAATTTTACTCAAGGTAAATATGCATGCTATGCGTTTGAAGTAATAGTTCTTTTTGCAAAATGTTGCTAAAATGAAATTTACCAGAGGATCATCTATCTCGTGTTTCTATGACAATGTATTTTTTTCTAACATTTATCGCATGTCTCCCATTGTGCCATTATAATCATGCTGTACATCAACCTGTACAGGGACATCGAACCACGCAAGCATCTCCTTAAAACTTACCCCCAATAGCAAATGGTAAAATGATTACATTTTTATTTCAACAGGATGAGTAAACATTAAGAATATTCAAAACTTTAAATTCTTCTATGCACGAAAGGGCTTACATACCCCAAAGTACGATTTAACACAAACATTGCGATACGATGTCAGCTACTCAGAACAAATAAAAAAAGGTCTTAACTGAAATTACATTATAGTGGCTAAAGAGACAGTTGAATCGGTAAATTGTTTGAGTGGTTGCATGCCACTTCCTATTCCCTAAAATTTGTTTATTCTTGATGTCCCCTGTCGTGTTACTATTAGAATACTGACTTTGTCACTTTGTCACTTTGTCACCTTGTCACCGTGTCACCTTGTCACCGCGTCACGTTATCACTTTGTCATTTGGTCACCTTGTCGCCTTGTCACTTTGTCACTTTGTCACCTTGTCACCGTGTCACCTTGTCACCGCGTCACGTTATCACTTTGTCATTTGGTCACCTTGTCACCTTGTCACTTTGTCTCTTTGTCACTTGTCACTTTGTCACCTTCACCTTGTCACCTTGTCACCTTGTCACTTTGTCTCTTTGTCACTTGTCACTTGTCACTTTGTCACCTTCACCTTGTCACCTTGTCACTTTGTCACTTTGTCGCCTTGTCACTTTGTCATTTTGTCACTTTGTCACTTTGTCACCTTGTCACTTTGTCACGTTGACACTTTGACACCTTGTATCTTTGTCTCTCAACCAGACCCACCCATCCAGTTGGCACAAAAGTGATTTAGTGAAGAACTCTGCCATATGTGACTTATTCTTTGATGGTATAGGTATGTACGATATGTTATTTAAGAGTGAGTGAGTGAGTGAGTTGGGTTTAACGCCGCTTTGAACAGTATTCGAGTTATATCATGGCGTGTCAGCTTAATGTGGGAGGAAAGCCCGAAGTGATGCAGGTCTCAGACATTTACCACTTCGGTGAAACCCACGAGCACGGGCATGGTGCTGACAAACCTAGAAACATAATCGGGTCGAACCGGGATTCGAACCCACAATCATAGGTTTCTGGCGTGCCCAAGGGACGCAACTCTGCACAGCGAATCGAGGCACTTTAGATGACTGGGCCACCCGTGCCCCCCTGTTATTTAAGAAGTAAACGAGTGTGAGAACAATAAAACACTGCGCCCCTCCTGGCTTATTCTCAATGCAGTGTTTTATTGTACGGATACCAACGACCACGAGTCGTTTATTTCTCATATGAGATATCAATTTTGCACAGCCACTTTAAGGATGTTAATATAATGCACCTTTGCTCTCCTCTCTCCGCCTTTAGGATGAAATCATTAGGTCATTTCATGTATCTGCGTAGTCCAGCTCCATCTGTGGGGAACAACTCAATCGACACTTCCCAATAAAAAACCGTCAAATTTACGACGTCATCAAACTGCGAGCACATGTTCGAATCTCCAGAAATTACGTCATGATAAAACAATGATTTATCGTGAAATAAACCACGCTTCGTTCTTCATTGTTCTTTGCGATTTATCGCGTAGCTATCTTATATTGGGGATAGCAGACGTCACATGTCTACTATACTACACTTGGTATTAAGGTTAGTGTGGAAATGAGTGCGTTGGACACAAAGCCGCTTTGAATAGCATCTTATATGTGAAGAATGTTCCCGTCATAGACCTGGCACCATGAACTTGGCAATCCAGGTTTCGAGTCAAGGTCAGCGGATTCCGTGCAGCAAGCTAAGGGACGTAACTCTTCAAGGTAAGGTGCTTCCAGCGCCCCATTAGCACGTGCGGGAAAATAACTGCTCAGCTGTCAAACGCGCATCACAATTCTGACTGATGACACCAAATGAGTGTCAAGTCGCACACGTTATATGAAGCCCAAGGTCGCTGGTCCGTGATTTATCACTAACCCGTCTGACACGATAGTTCTAGAAGTACAATGAAGCTTGTTAGTCACGCGTCTATTGCAAGAAACCTCAAGATCTCCGAAAGGTTCATGTATATCATTAAATTAGAGCGTTTCTGGAAAACGCCGTGAAACGAAAACCAGGTTTCGAAGAAATCTTTGGTACTGAGACTTTAAACAAACTGTAAATAAAAAATCTTAAAGAAACATTCATCTCACAAGATTAATACAACCGAAATATTGAAATGTTGAGAGGCACGGATTTCTGCTTTTCTTGATTCCGATGTTATGTCTAGCGAGTTGATAGCCCGCGTATAGGGAGAGCCATCAGTACCGCGTCACACATTGGGATGGCGAGAGTAGTTTTGTAGCATGGCAATGGAGTTTACCAATATTACTTGATTAAGCTGGATTACCCAATTGTCTCATTGTCTGATGTGTAAAGGTCTATCAAATATGTTTCCTTAACGATTTTGGTATTTTCAAGGGGGTTTATTAACATCAAGCTTAGTAGAAGCCTCTAATCTCAGATAGGTTTTGATATTATCGCCAATAACATAATAATGTGTTTATCATATGTAACCAGTTGTGCAAGAGCGGCTCTTGTCTTGTCTGACTCTTGAATCGTGATTGTTTCAAGATGGCCGCCTCTGAGAGTCCAGCGAGGGCACCCTGCATCTCAGGACCAGTATCTGCCTCAGCGGAAACAAGGCTTTAATTTCCGACCGTCCACTCGCTTCCCAAGGGTATTTACCCAACTCAAGCAAAGTGTTTGAACTTTGCCCAGATCGACATGTTCCGCGACTTGCGCATTTCATTACGTTCTGACAAGTTTGGCGATAGCCCTCGTATCGGGAGACCCATCAGTACCGCGCCATTGCGAGAGGCAAGAAATCCCGTCCATATCGACACAGCGGCCATCGAGGACGCCCCTCAGACGTGGCCCAAATGCAAATGGTGAAGCTTTCCATGCATTTCAAAACCTCTGATCGAATTCTACAGAATTCAATTAGAGCGCCTCACAGATGCAAGAGGCAGCCCGCAGGCCAGAATTGACGGCCCGGCGTAAAAGAGAGGAAAAAGAAATGGGACCGTGCTATCAAGTCAGAGTCCAATATTTTTCTGGCGCATCGTACTGGGAATAGCATTCAGACAACTGGAGAAAGTGGTCTCACTAGAACTTCAGTGCATGAAATATACTAAACGCCTGGGTATTTGCTGGTGTGCGAATCTGAGCTCCGACACGTCTGGTGTTACCTTATTTGTCCATGGAGTGCGCACAGTCATCGTAGACAAAGAGGTTGGTTGTGCACAGAAGACGACTTACAATCAATATTGAAGATGCAAATAATAAAATCCAGACCGTTCCTCTGTCACAATACCTCCTATCAGCTTACGAGATTTTCTTGATTAGCAGAATCTGCCTTTGGCGTTTTCATTTTTATTTACAAATTAGTTGGAAAAAAACTATTTGTGTGATGTTTCATAAATTAAAGTTACAATTATTCTCATTTCGTTGAGATCAATATTATAAGGAAAATCTTGTCATCTCCGATATCATTATCATTAGTAGTTGCATGTAACTCGGTCAAAATATGCCATGTAATGTAGTGTGTAGCGGTATGTGTGTTAGTACTGGTTTAACACTGACATCGTCCAATCTGTTACATGTCATGTAGTGTGTAGCGGTATGTGTGTTAGTACTGGTTTAACACTGACATCGTCCAGTGTGTGCCATGTGATGTAGTGTGTAGCGGTATGTGTGTTAGTACTTAGCTCAAAACTAACATCATCGTCCAATGTGTGACATATTGTGTAGTGAGTAGCGGCATGTGTGTTAGTACTTGGGTTACCACTGACATCGCCCAGTCAGTGCCATGTGATGTAGTGTGTAGCGTTATGTGTGTTAGTACTTGGGTTAACACTGACATCGTCCAATGTGTGCCATGTGATGTAGTGTGTAGCGGTTTGTGTGTTAGTACTTGGGTTAACACTGACATCGCCCAGTCAGTGCCATGTGATGTAGTGTGTAGCGTTATGTGTGTTAGTACTTGGGTTAACACTGACATCGTCCAATGTGTGCCATGTGATGTAGTGTGTAGCGGTTTGTGTGTTAGTACTTGGGTTAACACTGACATCGCCCAGTCAGTACCATGTCATGTAGTGTGTAGCGGTATGTGTGTTAGTACTTGGGTTAACACTGACATCGCCAAATGTGTGCCATGTCATGTAGTGTGTAGCGGTATGTGTGTTGGTACTGGTTTAACACTGACATCGTCCAATCTGTGACATGTCATGTAGTGTGTAGAGGTGTGTATGTTAGTACTTGGTTTAACACTGACATCGTCCAATGTGTGCCATGTGATGCAGTGTGTAGCGGTATTTGTGTTAGTACTGGTTTAACACTGACATCGTCCAATCTGTTACATGTCATGTAGTGTGTAGTGGTGTGTATGTTAGTACTTAGTTTAACATTGACACCGTCCAATCTGTTACATGTCATGTAGTGTGTAGCGGTGTGTATGTTAGTACTTGGTTTAACATTGACATCGTCCAATGTGTGCCATGTGATGTAGTATGTTGCGGTATGTATGTTTGTACTAAGCTCAACACTGACATCGTCCGTCCGTGAAACTTGTCATTCGAACCAACAACGCAATCCCTAATCAATACCTTAGTTAATACATGTTGAAACACCATGAGGCCATTTTACCCGCTCCGCAGACTGTAATGTGACACTGAATGTTTTTAACGTGTCTATACAAGGAAGTCACAATACTATCATTGTATACAGGCTAAACAGGCTCGTTGTATAGTGTAGTGTTGTCTCTATACGCTGTCATGGCATTTCGTTTTTGTGAGATGTTATTTGATTCACAACTTCAATTTCAACATAGCTTTAGTATCGTCGAACACATCTCCATTCAATCGACTCGCGTTAAGAGACAATTCTACGCCATGAAAACCTTCTTTATCCGTTATTCTGCTCAACCCTATCTGCTTGCACAAGTGAACTCGTAACACCATCGCACCTATAGTCATAATGTTCATAAAAACAAAAGAATACGGTTTTGAAATATTTTCCTATTAAATGTCACTGCAATGAAATCTGATGATTTAAATGTTAGGTGAGGTGAAACTGGTTTTTCGTTGCGTAGAAATTTATTGCACTTATATAGCGACATGCATTGCCTGGCAATCTAACAAGTACCAACTTTAATCGTTTTGATAAAACGCGGCGGGGACCGAACCTCCAACCTTTCGCTATACGGACGATTCATCCATTAAACCATGGAAGCATTTGATTAAAAGCCTTTGACACAGCTTATGTGTCAAAACGACCAGAACGGTTTGTAAGATCATGATGTTGCTGTTACGGATCGCCCAATAGTGAGTGAGTATGGTTTTACGCCGCTTTTAGCAATATTCCAACAATATCACGGCGGGGGACACCAGAAATGGGCTTCACACATTGTACCCATGTCGGGAATCGAACCCAGGTCTTCGGCGTCACGAGCGAACGCGTTAACCACTAGGCTACCCGACCGCCCCTGATCGCCTCGAGAACTTGATATATCCACATAGCCTGTACCGATAGAACGCAGCTGTCAAATGATAGTTTGTTTATTGTTTTACGCCAAACTCAGCAATATTCCAGCTATAGGGCGGCGGTCTGTAAATAATTGAGTCTGGACAAGACAATCCAGTGATTGACATCATGAACATCGATCCACGCAATTGGGATTCGATGACATTCACCAACCAAGTCAGCGAGCCTGACCACCCGATCCCGTTAGTCGCTTCTTTCGAAAAGCATAGTCGCCTGATACGGCAAGCATGGGTTGCTGAAGATCTATTCCACCCCGGATCTTCACGGGTCCAAATGATGGTAACTATGAGGGGACTTAGTCTGGGAGAAAATTAGGGGGGTAATTATCCCGTTACGTTTTGTGTGTCCATTAATATATATACTATTACTCTATTATGTATATTAACATTTGTGCATTCTATTGATATATATGAGATAGCTACGCCATAAATAGCCAAGAACAGTGAAGAACAAAGCGTGGTTTATTTCACGATAAAACATTTTCTATAATGACGTCATTTCTGCAAATTCGAATATGCGCTCGCAACTTGATGACGTCACATATTGGACGACGTTATTTTTTAGAGGGATATGTCTAGTAAGTTGTTCCCCATAAATTAAGCTGGGCTTCGAAGATGAACGCAGTGGCCGAACGATCGCATCCAAAAGTGGGAGAGATATGACAATCGGTATTAGGAGACTATAGGTATCGAGAACAGACGTGGGAATTGTGAGAAAATGCCGGAAATACCAAACTTAACCCACCTGTTCATAATATGGTCTTGGCTCTGCTCAGGGAGTCATCCTAATAGAATACGGGCAAATATTTTTAAAGCTTGTACATTTTAGTAATATATCGTTAAAGAGGCTGTACATAATATTAATATTTCTTTTAGAAATAATCGACTCGTGGTAGTTGTTTATCGTACAATAAAACCCTGCAGGGAGAATATAACGACTCGGGGATGCACCCCTCCCTGCTGTGTTTTATTGTACGATAAAGAACTCCCACTCGTCGTTTATTTCTTAAACACATGCGTGGGTGTAGTGTTTCTGTTAAATCACCACACTACGACCGCGTAAGTAATATTCCGCTTCACTCTCTCTTGCCTTTACTCGGGGGGCACGGATGACCCAGTCGTCTAAGGCGCCGCGATTCGCGGTGCAGAGTTGCGTCCCTTGGGCGCGCCAGAAACCTATGATTGTGGGTTCGAATCCCGGTTCGCCCCGATTATGTTTCTAGGTTTGTCAGCACCATACCCGTGCTCGTGGGTTTCACCGAAGTGGTAAACGTCTAAGACCTGCATGACTGCGGGCTTTCCTCCCACATTAAGCTGACACGCCGTGACATGACTGGAATACTGTTAAACCCAACTCACTCACTCATTTGACTTTACTCTGACATGTTGTGACGGTATCCTGTGATGTTATGACAATATATTGCAAAATATAATGACGTCATATGTTTCCGTGCCAACTGAACTCGCCGGGTTAGCGAAAAATAAGAAGTTGTTTTAATACATATTGATCAAACGTAATTTTCAAATAGAACGTTTTTAAAATTGGGACTGCTAAAAAAGATAGGCCTATCTGGAAAAGTATTCATACGTAGTGAAAGTCCGAATATTTCAAGTTAACGACATTTATTCAGCCAGTCAGATTGCAACACACATAACCGTTCATTTTAAAAATTATATTTTACCTAACTCAACAGAATTTATTATCACCTTCAATCAGACACGTTTCTGTAAATACTACAATCAGACACGTTTCTGTTAATACTTCAATCAGACACGTTTCTGTAAATACTTCAATCAGACACGTGACACGTTTCTGTAAATACTTCAATCAGACACGTGACACGTTTCTGTAAATACTTCAATCAGACAGGTTTCTGCATATACGTCAATCAGACACGTTTCTGTAAATACTTCAATCAGACACGTGACACGTTTCTGTAAATACTTCAATCAGACACGTGACACGTTTCTGTAAATACTTCAATCAGACAGGTTTCTGCATATACGTCAATCAGACACGTTTCTGTAAATACTTCAATCAGACACGTTTCTGTAAATACTTCAGTCTTACACATTCCTGCATACATCTTAATCGAGCCGTATCACTATTGACTTCAAGCAAACACGTTTTTGTATATACTACAGTGAGACACGATCATGCATATACTTTAATCCGACACGATTCTCCTCCTTCTCCCCCTTAACACAACAAAATACACAACTACAACACATTGGGGTACTGTACGGTGCATTGACTGACCGCAGTTTATTCTTCAACATATATCCACATTATCATCAACATCGGTCGCATCGCGAACATCACCAGCATCATGATCATGACCGTCAACACATCGTAACTTACATGAATATTTAAGCAATGATTCACATTTCAAATGTATATAGTATTCACAGGCATCGACGCCTTATCACGTGTTCTAATGGCTCGTCAGCGCATACTCAGAGTACATCCCAAATCCATACTCTCACAACTGGAGGGTTCGAGATTTCAACCATGGATACTGATCCATCTCACAACGTAACATCATGGCCCCCAGCACAACTTGCAAACAACGCATAACTTCCTGATATCATCATATGGACAGCAGCAGCTACTACACACATAAAAAAAATAAAGATTCACCCGACGTGTCCTTCAATCGGCATCATACATAACTGAACACGTTGAATAAAGCCAGCCCTAACTGCATCGCACCTGAGAATGAAGTTTCAACTTTGCGCCTCCACTTACATACCCCTAAGGAGACCAAGTTACCTCCCTCTGTTGTGCTTTCCAACGTTAAGAGAAAATAATTTCGTTCAAATTCTTCCCTCAAACGAAAGAAATTATATTTACTTTAATAGACGCGGTTCTATACAGACTCAATTTAGACACTATTCTATAGCAGGGTTTCCTTCGATTGTACCACAACATTCCATCTGTATCCCGGAGTGTTTCCTACGATGGTACCACGTCACACACTCTGTATTCAACGGTGTTTCCTTCGATGGTACCACGCCATACGATCTGTATTCCATATTGTTCCCTGCCCTTTGATGGTACCACACTAAATATCTGTATTCCACAGTTTTCCTTCGATGGTACCAACCATACTATCTGTATTTCACAGTGTTTCCTTCGATTGTACCACACCATACTATCTGTATTCCACAGTGTTTCCTTCTATGGTACCACACCATACTATCTGTATTCCACAGTGTTTCCCTAGATGGTACAACATCATACTATCTGTATTCCACAGTGTTTCCCTCGATGGTACCACACCATACTATATGTATTCCACAGTGTTTCCTTTGATGGTACCACGCCATACTATCTGTATTCCAGTGTTTCCCTCGATGGTACCACACCATACTATCTGTATCCCACAGTGTTTCCCTAGATGGTACCACATCATACTATCTGTATTCCACAGTGTTTCTCTCGATAGTACCACACCATACTATCTGTATTCCACAGTGTTTCCCTCGATGGTACCACATCATATAATCTGTATTCCATATTGTTCCCTGCCCTTTGATGGTACCACACTAAATATCTGTATTCCACAGTTTTCCTTCGATGGTACCAACCATACTATCTGTATTTCACAGTGTTTCCTTCGATGGTACCACACCATACTATCTGTATTTCAAAGTGTTTCCGTTGATGGTACCACACCATACTATCTGTATTCCACAGTGTTTCCTTTGATGGTACCACACCATACTATCTATATTCCAAAGTGTTTCCTTTGATGGTACAACGCCATACTATCTGTATTCCACAGTGTTTCCTTTGATGGTAGCACACAATACTATCTGTATTCAAAAGTGTTTCCTTTGATGGTACCACACCATACTATCTGTATTCCACAATGTTACCTTCGATGGTACCACACCATACTATCTGTATTTCACAGTGTTTCCTTTGATGGTACCACACCATACTATCTGTATTCCACAGTGTTTCCTTCGATGGTAACACACCATACTATCTGTATTTCACAGTGTTTCCTTCGATGGTACCACACCATATTATCTGTATTCCACAGTGTTTCCTTTGATGGTACCACGCCATACTATCTGTATTCTACAGTGTTTCCCTCGATGGTACCACATCATACTATCTGTATTCCACAGTGTTTCCCTAGATGGTACCACATCATACTATCTGTATTCAACAGTGTTTCCCTCGATGGTATCACATCATATAATCTGTATTCCACAATGTTACGTTTGATGGTAACACACCATACTTTCAGTATTCCACAGTGTTTCCTTTGATGGTACCACACCATACTATCTGTATTCCACAGTGTTTCCTTCTATGGTACCACACCATACTATCTGTATTCCACAGTGTTTCCCTCGATGGTACCACACCATACTATCTGTATTCTACAGTGTTTCCCTCGATGGTACCACATCATACTATCTGTATTCCAGTGTTTCCCTCGATGGTACCACATCATACTATCTGTATTCCACAGTGTTTCCCTAGATGGTACCACATCATACTATCTGTATTCCACAGTGTTTCCCTCGATGGTACCACATCATATAATCTGTATTCCATATTGTTCCCTGTCCTTTGATGCTACCACACCATACTATCTGTATTCCACAATGTTTTTTTCGATGGTAACACACCATACTATCTGTATTCCACAGTGTTTCCTTTGATCGTATCACGCCATACTATCTGTATTCCACAGTGTTTCCTTTGATGATACCACGCCATACTATCTGTTTTCCATATTTTCCCAGTCCTTTGAAGGTACCACGCCATACTATCTGTATTCCACAGTGTTTCCTTCGATGGTACCCGACCATACTATCTGTATTCCATATTTTTCCTTTCCTTTGAAGGTACCACGCCATAATATCTGTATTCCACAGTGTTTCCTTCTATGGTACCACGCCATACTATCTGTTTGCCATATTTTTCCTGTCCTTTGATGGTACCACACCATACTATCTGTATTCCATCGTGTTTCTTTTGAAGATACCACGCAATACTATCTGTATTCCACAGTGTTTCCCTCGATGGTACCACATCATATAATCTGTATTCCACAGTGTTTCCTTCGATCGTACCACATCATACCATCTGTATTCCACGGTGTTTCCTTCGATGGTACCACACCATACTATCTGTATTCCACAGTGTTTCCCTCGATGGTGCCACGCCATACAATCTGTATTCCACAGTGTTTCCTTTGATGGTACCACGCCATACTATCTGTATTCCACAGTGTTTCCCTCGATGGTACCACACCATACTATCTGTATTCTACAGTGTTTCCCTCGATGGTACCACATCATACTATCTGTATTCCAGTGTTTCCCTCGATGGTACCACATCATACTATCTGTATTCCACAGTGTTTCCCTAGATGGTACCACATCATACTATCTGTATTCCACAGTGTTTCCCTCGATGGTACCACACCTTACTATCTGTATTCCACAGTGTTTCCCTCGATGGTACCACATCATATAATCTGTATTCCATATTGTTCCCTGTCCTTTGATGCTACCACACCATACTACTGTATTCCACAATGTTTCCTTCGATGGTAACACACCATACTATCTGTATTCGACAGTGTTTCCTTTGATCGTATCACGCCATACTATCTGTATTCCACAGTGTTTCCTTTGATGATACCACGCCATACTATCTGTATTCCATATTTTCCCTGTCCTTTGAAGGTACCACGCCATACTATCTGTATTCCACAGTGTATCCTTTGATGGTACCACGCCATACCATCTGTATTCCATATTTTCCCTGCCCTTTGAAGGTACCACGCCATATTATCTGTATTCCACAGTGTTTCCTTCGATAGTACCATGCCATACTATCTGTATTCCATATTGTTCCCAGTCCTTTGATGGTACCACACCATACTATCTGTATTCCACAGTGTTTCCTTTGAAGGTACCACGCCACACTATCTGTATTCAACAGTGTTTCCTTTGATGGTGCCACGCCAAACTATCTGTTTTCCATATTTTCCCAGTCCTTTGAAGGTACCACGCCATACTATCTGTATTCCACAGTGTTTCCTTCGATGGTACCCGACCATACTATCTGTATTCCATATTTTTCCTTTCCTTTGAAGGTACCACGCCATAATATCTGTATTCCACAGTGTTTCCTTCTATGGTACCACGCCATACTATCTGTTTGCCATATTTTTCCTGTCCTTTGATGGTACCACACCATACTATCTGTATTCCATCGTGTTTCTTTTGAAGATACCACGCAATACTATCTGTATTCCACAGTGTTTCCCTCGATGGTACCACATCATATAATCTGTATTCCACAGTGTTTCCTTCGATCGTACCACATCATACCATCTGTATTCCACGGTGTTTCCTTCGATGGTACCACACCATACTATCTGTATTCCACAGTGTTTCCCTCGATGGTACCACGCCATACAATCTGTATTCCACAGTGTTTCCTTTGATGGTACCACGCCATACTATCTGTATTCCACAGTGTTTCCCTCGATGGTACCACACCATACTATCTGTATTCTACAGTGTTTCCCTCGATGGTACCACATCATACTATCTGTATTCCAGTGTTTCCCTCGATGGTACCACATCATACTATCTGTATTCCACAGTGTTTCCCTAGATGGTACCACATCATACTATCTGTATTCCACAGTGTTTCCCTCGATGGTACCACACCTTACTATCTGTATTCCACAGTGTTTCCCTCGATGGTACCACATCATATAATCTGTATTCCATATTGTTCCCTGTCCTTTGATGCTACCACACCATACTATCTGTATTCCACAATGTTTCCTTCGATTAAAAAAACACCATACTATCTGTATTCCACAGTGTTTCCTTTGATCGTATCACGTCATACTATCTGTATTCCACAGTGTTTCCTTTGATGATACCACGCCATACTATCTGTATTCCATATTTTCCCTGTCCTTTGAAGGTACCACGCCATACTATCTGTATTCCACAGTGTATCCTTTGATGGTACCACGCCATACCATCTGTATTCCATATTTTCCCTGTCCTTTGAAGGTACCACGCCATATTATCTGTATTCCACAGTGTTTCCTTCGATAGTACCATGCCATACTATCTGTATTCCATATTGTTCCCTGTCCTTTGATGGTACCACACCATACTATCTGTATTCCACAGTGTTTCCTTTGAAGGTACCACGCCACACTATCTGTATTCAACAGTGTTTCCTTTGATGGTGCCACGCCAAACTATCTGTTTTCCATATTTTCCCAGTCCTTTGAAGGTACCACGCCATACTATCTGTATTCCACAGTGTTTCCTTCGATGGTACCCGACCATACTATCTGTATTCCATATTTTTCCTTTCCTTTGAAGGTACCACGCCATAATATCTGTATTCCACAGTGTTTCCTTCTATGGTACCACGCCATACTATCTGTTTGCCATATTTTTCCTGTCCTTTGATGGTACCACACCATACTATCTGTATTCCATCGTGTTTCTTTTGAAGATACCACGCAATACTATCTGTATTCCACAGTGTTTCCCTCGATGGTACCACATCATATAATCTGTATTCCACAGTGTTTCCTTCGATCGTACCACATCATACCATCTGTATTCCACAGTGTTTCCCTCGATGGTGCCACGCCATACAATCTGTATTCCACAGTGTTTCCTTTGATGGTACCACGCCATACTATCTGTATTCCACAGTGTTTCCTTCGATGGTACCACGCCATACTATCTGTATTCGACAGTGTTTCCTTCGATGGTACCACGCCATACTATCTGTATTCCACAGTGTTTCCTTTGATGATACCACGCCATACTATCTGTATTCCATATTTTCCCTGTCCTTTGAAGGTACCACATCATACTATCTGTATTCCACAGTGTTTCCTTTGATGTTACCACGCCATACTATCCGTATTCCATATTTTCCCTGTCCTTTGAAGGTACATGTACCACGCCATACTATCTGTATTCCACAGTGTTTCCTTCGATAGTACCATGCCATACTATCTGTATTCCATATTGTTCCCTGTCCTTTGATGGTACCACACCATACTATCTGTATTCCACAGTGTTTCCTTTTATGGTACCACGCCATACTATCTATATTCCATATTGTTCCCTGTCCATTGATGGTACCACACCATACTATCTGTATTCCACAGTGTTTCCTTTAAAGGTACCACGCCACACTATCTGTATTCCACAGTGTTTCCTTTTATGGTATCACGCCACACTATCTGTATTCCATATTGTTCCCTGTCCATTGATGGTACCACACCATACTATCTGTATTCCACAGGGTTTCCTTTGAAGGTACCACGCCACACTATCTGTATTCCACAGTGTTTCCTTTGATGGTACCACGCCGTACTATCTGTATTCCATATTTTCCCTGTCCTTTGAAGGTACCACGCAATACTATCTGTATTCCACAGTGTTTCCTTTGATGGTACCACACCATACTATCTGTATTCCACAGTGTTTCCTTCTATGGTACCACATCATACTATCTGTATTCCACAGTGTTTCCTTCGATGGTACCACATCATACCATCTGTATTCCACAGTGTTCCTTCGATGGTACCACATCATACCATCTGTATTCCACAGTGTTTCCTTCTATGGTACCACACGATGTCATATCGTGTGGTACCATAGAAGGACCACACGATATGACATCGTGTGGTACCACAGTGTTTCCTTCTATGGTACCACACCATACCATCAGTATTCCACAGTGTTTCCCTCGATGGTACCACATCATACTATCTGTATTCCACAGTGTTTCCTTCGATGGTACCACATCATACCATCTGTATTCCACAGTGTTTCCTTCGATGGTACCACATCATACCAGCTGTATTCCACAGTGTTTCCCTCGATGGTACCACACTATACCATCTTTATTCCAAACTGTTTCCTCCGATGGTACCACATCATAATATCTGTATTCCACAGTGTTTCCCTCGATGGTACCACACTATACCATCTGTATTCCAAACTGTTTCCTTCGATGGTGCCACATCATAATATCTGTATTCCACAGTGTTTCCTTCGATGGTACCACGTCATACTTACGGTTTCCATGTTGCTGTCACCTGACGCTAAATTTGCAATACACACTGTTCTTCACAAACATTTCCATTTATAGGCTAGTGCGACATTGCAGGCCCCGGGTGTCTCTGTGCCTGGGATAAAATAGGCGCGGGTAAAGGGAGGTAACTTATATTGAAAATAGGTGGGGATTCAGTGAGAAAGTTGGTGAAATGGGTTCAAGCCTGCTTTTACTTGAATATATTTTTCCAATATTTTATTCGCAATTTATAAAGGTAATACTATTACGTATACGGTTGGACTCTCTCGTGGATGGGGGCGAAATCCCTCGGATCGCCTATTATGAAATACCCACTGTCAGTCTTTTGTGTGGCGTTTGGTAATTATCACTCACTCGCAGGGAGTACATGCTTGATGACGCTTTTAATAGTTCATTTGTGTCAGCTGATTCCATGAAATATAACTGAAACACCATACGTTTTCCTATTTAAGACACCAGTTTAGATCAATCAGTGTCTATCTGGAACTATGGCTTTGCGGCATATTTGTGCGTTGATAGATGTGACATCACGGATTCGTTTGCATTAAGTGCCTTGTCTTGGTAAATACTTGTTCGCTCAATGTAAACATATTCCATCCACTTTAAAAGTTTTGTGGTTACGTCGTAAAAAACTATGTATTTTGAGGCAAGTTTCGTCCATCCAAAATGTATTCGAATATTTCCGCCCATAACAGTTAGTACCAAGTTAAGGAATATTTATTGATCTGACAATCTTATTTGATTACACGTTTATATGAAACGTCCATAATAGGACCGACATAAAGCACTGGCCTCATCTGAACCGTTGCAAGTGATCGTGAGGCCCTTCATGTAGTCTGTCACACAGACCCCGAAACAAATATATCCTTTACAGCCCGTGCAAGTCTTTGATAGTTGGCAAGTATAGATGCAGTTTCAGAAGTGAAGAGAGTCTCTTCTATAGCGACGTGCAGGTGTGTGTGTGTGTGTGGCTGCTTGTACTAGACCGGACTGATGCCGATTTATAGTGCTAGCTCACTGAGATACCATGCCGCAGTTTAACATGAATATCCCACTCAGACACATTATGCTGAATCCGAGCCGACCAGTCCTTGCTTTAACCCCTAAATGCCGATCGCCAGACAGGGTAACAACAAGTACCATCTTTAAACGTCTTTTGGTATGACGCGGACGGGGATCGAACCCCGGACCTTCCGCTCTCCAGGCGGACGCTCTACCACTAGACCAAGGAGGCGGTCTCTTTCTATAAACGTTTTTTAAGATAATTAGACAACCGTTTTTCACAAAATATTCATTGTAAAATATTTTCATTTCAGAGACTAGGCCATGCATTATGAAGTTGCGTCCCTTTGGCGTGCCAGGATCCCCGATTCCCATTGAGTGTTATCATTGGTTTGTCAAGACAGTATCCGTACTCATAGGTCGCTCCCAAGTAGGAAACATTAAACACCTTCATCAATCAGGTTTTCCTCCCGCGTGAAGCTGAGATGAAGATGCATCGCGGTGTAACTAAAATACTGTTCAACGCGGCGATAAACCAGACTCACTCACTAACTCACTTACAACGTGATATCACTCAAGGTGTCCACAGATGGCGATGCTTATATACAGGTCACACTTACAGATACCGACTGCAAGCAATACCGTGAAGGTCCGGGTTAGAATAGGTCTTCAACAACCCATACTTGCCATAACAGGCGAATTTGCTTGTCGAAAGAGGCGACCAAAGGGATCGGGTGGTCAGGCTCGCTGACTTGATTGATGCATGTCATCGCATCCCAGTTGCATAGATCGATGCTCATGATATCAATCAATTGATTGTCTTGTCCAGAATCGATTATTTACCTATCACCGTCATATAGCTGGAATATTGCGTTAAAAAACAAACGAAGGAACAATAAAAAAACAGCAAACAATACGCCGGCCCCAGCTACCCGTGGGCTGTAATTGTGTCTCTGGTAAAAAATAAAATGTGTTCTCTTATCCGCACTACCGATTGAGCTCCTTCTTCCTTGTTTCACCCTCCATCATCAGCCTCGCGGGACAGATGCCCCGATGTGTGTGAGGACAAACACATATCAGCGTTCAGAGATGAACGAGCGATCGATGCGTAGACAAGGGAGACAACTCCGTAAGCCTTGCTGGTGTGACGGTGCTCTATTACAGCTGCTGTTGAAACGGCAGTGATGAACGTGCATGAAAAGCTGACGAAGGCAGCACGTTTAATGCACATTTTTTGTATCCGAACAGCAGAAAAGAAATGAAGTTATTTCGATAATGTTGATGTGAGAGGTTTTGCCTGCACTCCTTTCAGCTGTGCCACATTCTAAACGGATTCGCGCTACTCCGATCCTACGTCTATAAGTTCTGTCTAGTCTACCTCATGCCGTCTTGATATCCATCTACAAGCACCACATCTTCTTTACAGTATGTCCACGTCTAAAATACATTCCGCGACATGTCTTGTCTTGTACACTACGCTCAATTCCGAATCTACCCGTTCCACAAAGTCTACGCTCCTGCCTACTCTGCACTACTCACTGCCTAGTCTACACTAAGCACCGTGTCTACTCTGCACTGCCTACTGTCTACTCCCGACTATTCACTGTCTACCCTACACTAAGCGCCGTGTCTACGCCACACTACCCACTGTCTACTCTGCACTACTCACTGTCTACCCTACACTGAGCACCGTATCTACGCCACACTACCCACTGTCTACTCTGCACTACTCACTGTCTACCCTACACTGAGCACCGTATCTACGCCACACTACCCACTGTCTACTCTGCACTACTCACTGTCTACCCTACACTGAGCACCGTATCTACGCCACACTACCCACTGTCTACTCTGCACTACTCACTGTCTACCCTACACTGAGCACCGTATCAACGCCACACTCCCCACTGTCTACTCTGCACTACTCACTGTCTACCCTACACTGAGTACCGTATCTACGCCACATACCCACTGTCTACTCTGCACTACTCACTCTCTACCCTACACTGAGCACCGTATCTACGCCACACTACCCACTGTCTACTCTGCACTACTCACTGTCTACCCTACACTGAGCACCGTATCTACGCCACACTACCCATTGTCTACGGTGCACTACTCACTGTCTACCCTACACTGAGCACCGTATCTACGCCACACTACCCACTGTCTACTCTGCACTACTCACTGTCTACCCTACACTGAGCACCGTATCTACGCCACACTACCAATTGTCTACGGTGCACTACTCACTGTCTACCCTACACTGAGCACCGTATCTACGCCACACTACCCATTGTCTACGGTGCACTACTCACTGTCTACCCTACACTGAGCACCGTATCTACGCCACACTACCCATTGTCTACGGTGCACTACTCACTGTCTACCCTACACTGAGCATCGAATCTACGCCACACTACACATTGTCTACGGTGCCATACTCACTGCCTACTTTACACTAAGCACCTTGTCTACGCGGCACTACGTTCCGTGTCTACTCTACACTACGCACCGTGTCTACTCTAAACAACGCATTTTATCAGCCCTACACTACACACATAACTACTCTACGTACCGTGCTCAATCAAAATGCGCACCATTTGATGTCTACACTGCAATTCGCACGATACGCATTATGTCTATGCTACAGTACGCACGTCTATAATACGCATGAATATTCCACAATACGAATGTATCCTATACAATACGCATCTTGTCTGCACTACAAAACGCATCATGTCTAATTTCTAATACGCATTACGTCTACTCAACAATACGCATCATGTCTACTCCACACTACCCATTTTGTCTACACTAAAATACGCGTCGTCTACTCTACAATACGCAGCTTGTCTACACTACAATACGCATCTTGTCTACACTACAAAATGCATGTTGTCTACACTACAATACGGGTCGTCACTACAATATGCATGTCTATACCACTAAAAACACGTCTTCTTTACAATACGAATGATGTCTAGTGTCCAATACCCATCATGCCTACAGTACAATGCGCATCATTTCTACTCTACAATACGCATCATGTCTACACTACAATACGGGTCATCTCTACACTACAATATGCATGTCTACGCCACTATACGCACGTCTACTCTTACAATACGCATTCTGTCTAATTTCCAATACGCATCATGTCTACTTTCCAGTACGCATCATGTCTACAGTACAATACCCATCATGCCTACAGTACAATATGCATCATGTTTACTCTACAATACGCATCATGTCTACACTACAATACGCATCATGTCTACTTTCCAGAACGCATCATGCCAACAGCACAATACGCATCATGCCTACAGCACAATACGAATGTGTGATCTGCATTACGCATCCTATGTATTAAACGCCCTGATCACTCATAACACGCACTTTTCTCCTCGCATTATGCCTCCTATCTCATCTCACAGCCCATGTGTACATCCCGTCAACTCTCAACACACCCCTCATCATCTGCATCGCGCTCCCTTAAGTGGTCTGTATATACTCCCAATATCCATACAACCAGTCGCGCCGCTAGCACACTCTAATTTAATTAATCATTCTTTTGACTTGAAATGATCAAAGTCCACCATTCTTCGGCTGGGAATTATTTTGTCAGTAAATACAAGACGCTGTGTAAACAAAGCGTCTAGTCATATCATCACTAAACACAATATTCAACTGACGTGGAAAAATTGGAAACTTTGTTTAAATACATAATTATAGCTTTTGAGCTGAGAGAAATTGTCTCTGTGAGAATGAGGGCTGGTCCGAAACAGCGTGACAGATGCGCGTGTAACCAGCTTCGTGATCCTCCCTTGGGACCGTCCTCTGTCATTTGGCCGCGAAGATGAAATGAGCTAGCGGGACGTTGGGGAGAGGGGCTGGGGGGGGGGGGGGGGGGGGGGGGTTGAGGGGGGGGGGTTGTTGGCGGGAGGGATGAGGTAAAGGGAAGATATCGCACCAAGAATGAGCATCACCATGTCCTTTTTATCATCAATCACTATATTTACTTTCCTTTAATACTGACATGCACATGATATTATTTAAAAGTACAAACAAGCCTACGTGTTGTTTCTGATGTTAGTATGAGATATGATAATGATTACATACATGTTAAAAAATCCATGTACATTTCTATATACGACATATTTGTTGAAGTCTTGGTCGTCATGGCAACCCAAACGCGCGTCTCGGGCGTCGTCCTTCGCCGAGCTCTCAGCGGTAATGAACTGCTTCAAATACAATCATTTCCGCAAATTAAATGCAAAATTACAAGCAGAGAAATACTTCAAGAGACAGAGTGATATACAAATGTCAGTCCTGCTAGGCACGCTGCACTAACGCTGTCTTAATCTCGTCAGCAGCCCATGGAGGGACGAAAAGGATGCTTTAGGGTTTTCAGGGTCCCCTATGACACTATTCACGCCTTATTTACGCGATATCCGCGGGCAAGTAGACTAAATTGCCCCTTGTTAGCGTACAGTAGATCCAAACAGCGGCCAACGGGTTATTGAATTACAGCAGCGATCTAGACTCATTACGATGCTCGCCGAGTCATCCTGAGATTTGGGAAGTCTTAGGAGCCGCTTATTGTAAAGGGCCATTCTCTGACTAATTCGGATGCAAAACTAATTTGTTGTCGCTGTTAGGCCTATTGAGGGGCATCGAAGCGAACTGGCCCAATCACCGCCAGGGACGTTATCTAGCCTTGCAGGCCAGGCAGTGTAGCGGGGAGTATCGACCATCACCGCCGTCTCTTCCACTGACTGTCGGTGATAAATAATGTTACTGAGAGATTCCCAATAAGCACTTTACTTAATACAGAAATTGACTCGTATATAAACTTCAGATCCTGAAGCAATCAATAAAAGCCTGGACTGACTGGAGATGAAATAGTTTTGCGGCGTGTCGGTTAAGAACGCCGATAAAAGCTAGAGTTGACGTTTATGACCCCTTGGGACCCCCTCATCTCCGCTCGGGTCTCAATCAGCGCCGCAAGCCATGTTCCTTTCCAGCGCTGGGGGAGCCAACTCACCAATACATGCGCCAATTACTCTTCCAATGATCACAGTTTTGCTTGTCGTTAAGGAGAGTTTGCTCACGTTTATGACGGTTGCCGATGTCTTTCCGTAGAACCCTGACTCCGTAAAGATGGCGGCGAGGTTCCAAGGTCGTCTTCTCCTAACTGTGGTTATACGAGCAGTCTGAGACTTTCAGCGTTGAAGACGGAGATGTTTCAAGAAAAATGCTAAAGATATTTACTGCTGGGTTTTGAGCTGAGTGAAATCTCGAGACGAAAATGGCGTACACAGAAAGATAAGCGTCATGATAAATACAATGAAATCCAAATAACGTTGTAGCGTTACCCAGGGTACGTACAACTTTTGTATAAACATCTCTGCATAAAAAATAATGACTTTAAACACTTAATATTTAGAGTAAATGAATATGTATCTTCTATTTCTTACGATCATCTTTCGGAAAGACATTGTCACATATATGCCTTAAAATGCACAATCCTGATACTCCTGTTGGTCTATATCTCACTCGAGTCGACTACAGACCCCATACACCCCTCCAACAGCCACACAATGGCAAGCAAAGTATACACCGAACAGAAAACAGATACAGGCTGACCAGAGAAAAAGCACCTGCCCAATGGCCCATGAAAACGTGACCAATTTGAGTTCTTCATCGTATTGGTTGCAGTATTAGATACACGTGACAATTACCGTTCAGTGAAGATCAATTGCAATCTACTGTGTGACGACAATACGCTGTGGGACTATCAGTGACCGCAGTCTCTTGTACGCTATGCAATCCTTGAAATACTTTGAATTGATCTATCCGATAGCCCTTGTCGTGTTGTGCTGTCGTGTTGTGCTGTGTGACAGAGACAAGAAGAAAGGTCGTACATCGTGAACTCTTTGATGGTTCATTGTTCATTTATTCAATGTAAACTGTGAACATCAACCCAAAGACTGACATATAGACTGTAGTGATGTATTGTTTGGTTGTTTGTTTGTTGTTTAACGCCAAAGTCAGCAATATTCCAGCTATATGGCCGCGGTCTGTTAATATTAGAGTCTGGACCAGACCATCCATTGATTGACATCACGACGACATGCATCAACCAAGTCAGTGAGGCTGACCACCCGATCTCGTTAGCCCCCCTTGGATCTAGTGTTGTAGTGTTATAGACTCTAGACTGTCGTGTTATAGTGTTGTAGTGTTATATACTATAGATTATAGTATTGTAGTGTTGTAGGCAATGGACAATAGTGTTGTAGTGCTATAGACCATAGACTATAGTGGTGTAGTGTTATATAATATAGTGTAGTGGTGTAATAGACTCTAGACTGTAGTGTTGTAGTGTTATATAATATAGTGTTGAGGTGTAATGGACCCTAGACTGTAGTGTTCTGTGTGACATACTATAGATTATAGTGTTGTAGTGTTATATAATATAGACTATAGTGTTGTAGTGTTGTATAATATAGTGTCGTGGTGTTACAGATTCTAGACTATAGTGGTCTAGTGTTATAGACAATAGATTATAGTTTTGTAGTGTTATAGACTCTACACCTTAGTGTCGTAGTGTTATGAACTATAGACTATAGTGTTGTAGTGTTATAGACTATAGACTAAAGTGTTGCAGTGTTATATAATATAGTGGTGTAGTGTTATAGACTATAGATTATAGTGTCGTAGTGCTATATAATGTAGCGTTGTAGTGTTATAGACTATAGTGTTGTAGTATTATAGAGTAGAGTGTTGCAGTGTTATAGACTATAGACTGAATCTTGTAGTGTTGTAGTGTTATAAACTATAGACTATAGTGTTTTAGTGTTATAGACTATAGTGCTGTAGTGTTATAGACTATAGATTATAGTGTCGTAGTGTTATATAATATAGCGTTGTAGTGTTAAAGACTAAAGTGTTGTAGTATTATAGACTAGAGTGTTGCAGTGCTATGGACTATAGTGCTGTAGTGTTAAGGACTATAGACTATTGTGTTGAAGTGTTACAGACTATAGCCTGTAGTGTTAAAGTGTTTTAGTGTTATGTATTATAGATTATAGTTTTGTAGTGTTGTAGTGTTAATTACTATAAACTAATGTGTTGAAGTATTATAGACTATAGACTAAGTCTTGTATTGTTGCAGTGTTATATACTAAAGACAATAGTGTTGTAGTGTTATAGACCATAGACTATAGTCTTGTAGTGTTGTAGTGTTAATTACTATAAACTAATGTGTTGAAGTGTTATAGACTATAGACTAAGTCTTGTAGTATTACAGTGTTATATACTATAGACTATAATGTTGTAGTGTTATAGACAAATGACTGTAGTTGTAGTGGTATTGACTATAGACTATAGTGTTGTAGTATTACAGTGTTATATACTATAGACTATAATGTTGTAGTGTTATAGACAAATGACTGTAGTTGTAGTGGTATTGACTATAGACTATAGTGTTGTAGTGTTGTAGTGTCATTGACTATAGACTATAGTGTTGTAGTGTTATAGACAAATGACTGTAGTTGTAGTGGTATTGACTATAGACTATAGTGTTGTAGTGTTGTAGTGTCATTGACTATAGACTATTATGTTGTAGTGTTGTAGGGTTGTAGTGTTATTGACTATAGACTATAGTGTTGTAGTGTCGTTGACTATAGACTATAGTGTTGTAGTGTTGTAGTGTTATTGACTATAGACTATAGTGTTGTAGTGTCGTTGACTATAGACTATAGTGTTGTAGTGTTCCAGGACTCGTATAGTATCGGTTGGCTCTCCATCTGTCTTACCCCGTGTGATCGGCGTGGACGATGGGACAAACATGCACGGCGTGCACGGTCGTGTAGCCCCGAGTGACGTTTAATAAACAATGTTTTTTCTTTCAGCAATAATAATTTAATAAACACCCTCCGGCACTGGAAACACTTGATATGAATGTCAGTCATCCATCAAGTGTGTGTCATTCAGCCGGAGGCAGAATTCCCTGTAATGCCGTTTAATCATTACACCGTTTTGGTAATTTCATCAGCACATGGCTCGTGGACTTGAACTGTGGGGCACTTCGGCGTCGCAACAATTCTGTTCGAGAAGGAAGCGTTACCACAAACGTGACTCACGGAGATGTCAACGTCCTCCGATGGGACAGGGTGTGGTGGGTAGCCTTGTGGGCAAAGCGTTCGCTCATTGCGCCAAGGATCCGGGTTCGGTTTCCAACATGAGTATTCTGTATGATACCCATCCTTGGTTTCCCCTGCCGTGATATTGCGGGAATGTTGCTTAGCGGCGTCAAATATATTACAACCCCTCTGCAGAATGTAAACATATAACGTCAATGCCAGAAAATAACCAGTCTCGATTATCCGTGCAAATAGGTAAAAGGTGTAAAAGGCAAAATAGTGGTGAAAATTATCTCTGAAAATTAGTGATGACATCAGGTCTCCGTGAAAGAGGTGAGCATTTCCTGCCCTACCGGTAGCAGCCGCCACTCACACAATTTGAATTAAAAAATATCTTTGTTGCCTGACACCGACAGCCGTGTTCGTGCCATACGACGGGAGCATGTAACACATACGTAAACTATACAACATAAAGACCATTCTATTTCACTGTCAAGCCGAACATATGTGTGATAGGGAACATATTTACAGTTCGCTATTCTTTACACTCTACCGTAATCTTACGTCATGGTGACATTAATGCATGTGCATTATGACGAGGAAATTAAGTTAGCTATGAATACTTGCCAAACTTTTAACACGCGGCCAGTCGTACATATTCAAAAGAAACAAAAATGCATTGTATGGTGCTCGATTCCAGCCTTGATCTTGCCGTTGTGATACAGAAAACTACGGTTATGACGAACTCTAAGGGACCGCTAAATTTAGTTCGTTATAACCGTAGTTCGTTATAAACAAATATGCAACGTATATACACAAATGGCCGTTTGTTGTATCCGCCAGTTCGTTAAAAGCGTGTTCGTTATAAACGTAGTGTTCTGTATATGAGAAATGTGAAAATGAAACGTTGACCCTATATATTCAGCGTATATACTAACAGATTGAAATATACCTTAAAATGTATGTTAGCAGAGAACAGCATTGCTTGGACGATTCATATCAAAGTGTTCAGGACTGCCAAGTTCCCTATCGGTAGTCCTCCTTAGAGCTGGTGCTCGCCTCCGTGGTCTAGTGGTAGAGCGTCCGCCTGTAGAGCGGAAGGTCCGGGGTTCGATCCCCGAGCGCGTCATACCAAAAGACGTTAAAAGATGGTACTTGTTGTTACCCTGTCTGGCGCTCGGCATTAAGGGGCTAAAACAAGGACTGGTATACTGTGTTTGAGTTGGGTATTCATGTTAAACAACGGCATGGTATGTCAGTGGGCTAGCACTATAAATCAGTCCGGACTAGTACAAGCAGCCACACACACACACACGTACATGCACGTCGCTATATAAGTGCATAATCTTGAACGCGACGTTAAACCCCATTTCACCTCACCTCACCTTAGAGCTGGTTCTACGCGTGTAATATTAATGATTCATCTTCCGTAGAAAGACATAACAATATACTGTAGACTGTGCCTGTTAAACGTTAAAACAGCTATACAAACACGAGAAAAATAATAAAAGCGACAAAACCTTTTACATGGTTACAAGAAATTTCTACCAAAAGCTGAGTCTATTGTCCGATTCCGACCATATTATTATATTATGAATCACTATCAATAGTGATGATACCAAGTGTTCGCGAAAAGGTAAGCGTGTCCTGCCCCACCGATGGCATCCGTTACAAACACATGCAAAGGCAAGTAAATTATTCACCTGAAAAAAACACGGTAACAGTGGTACAAGCCAAAGTAGGGAATTGCATCTGACATCATTTTTGTCACCGATGCGTCAAATTTGGAAATGTCATCTACGTGTCTACCATAAAACCTTTTGAAAGATTCACTGAGGCCTTTTTTGTAAACGTTGTAACCTTGATCAAACAACTTCTGAGCAAGAGTCGTATGACGCGCTTTCAAAGCTGTAGAAGACGACTTAGATTCTGAAGTTCACTGCCTTTTCTTACACAGTGGGAACGCCTCCGTGGTCTAGTGGTAGAGCATCCGCCCGGAGAGCGGAAGGTCCGGTGTTCGATCCCCGGCATCGTCATACCAAAAGACGTTAAACGATGGTACTTGTTGTTACCCTGTCTGGCGCTCGGCATTAAGGGGCTAAAACAAATACCGGTCGGCTCGGAGTCAGTATACTGTGTCTGAGTGGGGTATTCATGTTAAACTGCGGCATGGTGTGTGCTAGCACTACAAATCGGCATCAGTCCGGACTAGAACAAGCAGCCACACACACACATACACGTACATGCACGTCGCTATATAAGTGCAATAATCTTGGACGCGACGTTAAACCCCATTTCACCTCACCTCACCTCTTACATAGTAACACAAAGAAACGGTTACCACGTGTCACCCTGTCATAGATTACACCCAAAGATAATGTTGCTTTAGTTTCGAAGTGAAGCACTAACCAAGTTTTCTCATGGATGTCAGTTACATGCATCTTGTGAAACATTTGAAGTAAAATTCGCGAACCGCTGAGCTGTTTTCATTTAATTTTAGCTAACTGATCCTCTTTCACAAACTAAATATGTGCACTAAGCAGCTACTCTGTCCCTGTATAATCTCTATTGGGGGAGTAAAGACTATCTGACAATGACAGCTCTATTGTAAACTGTTTACAGTGATGTGTCTTTCTGTCAAAGATAATGTAAAAACTACCTTAAAGAAGTTTTATTTTAAAGATTGATGAAAAACTTGACATGAATGCTGCTTTCGTCGTGTTTGGGGCGACATAATGATGGGAAGTAATGTGGAATTATTATCCATGGTATACTGGGATATTTCAGCCATATAAAAACTGTTAGATTCAAAATCCAATATGTATTTCCTTTGTTTTCCGGGGAAGTTTGTCGTGTATATAGTTACGGATTGGTCGTAAGTTTTGTACCTAGGTATGGGTGGGGCGAATGTCGCGCATCTATCTACAGTTGGGACTTATGTGGCGTATCTGTCTACGGTTGAGACGTATGTCGGGTATATATCTACGATTGAGACGTATATCTGTAAATAGTTAAGGGTGGGACGTAAGTCGTGTATGTAAATACAGGTGGACTTATGTCCTGTAAGTAGCTACCTGGCTACGGGTCGGACGTACATGAATGTCGTGTATCTATCTACGGTTGGGACGTATGTCGTGTATCTATCTACGGTTGGGACGTATGTCGTGTATCTATCTACGGTTGGGACGTATGTCGTGTATCTATCTACGGTTGGGACGTATGTTGTGTATCTATCTACTGTTGGGACGTATGTCGTGTATCTATCTACGGTTGGGACGGATGTCGTGTATCTATCTACGGTTGAGACGTATGTCGGTTATATATTTACGGTTGGGACGTATGTCGTGTATCTATCTACGGTTGGGACGTATGTCGTGTATCTATCTACGGTTGGGACGTATGTCGTGTATCTATCTACGGTTGGGACGTATGTTGTGTATCTATCTACGGTTGGGACGTATGTCGTGTATCTATCTTCGGTTGGGACGTATGTCGTGTATCTATCTACGGTTGGGACGTATGTCGTGTATCTATCTACGGTTGGGACGTCTGTCGTGTATCTATCTACGG